>NC_091951.1:35278987-35878987 GCF_031021105.1 Erythrolamprus reginae | reverse complement strand
ATCTGATCTCTAACAAATAATTTGGATTAAGAAAAAAACTATCCTGCAATCTACAGTTCCTCCACTGCAAAAACATATGGACAACTCATCTTGATCAAGAAAAATCTATAGATGCAATTTATATTGACTTCTGCAAAACCTTTGTTTAAGTGGTCCACAACAAACTACTGCTAAAACTTAAATCCTATGGCATCTCAGGATCCCTCCACAGCTGGATTACTGCATTGAAACAGGCAACAAGTGGTCAAAATAGAAAGCTCCATATCCACACCCGTCCCTGTTAAAAGCGGTGTCCCCTAAGGTAGCGCACTGGGACCTATGCTCTTCATTCTCTACATCAATTACCTTTACGATCTCATCACAAGCAACTGTGTTCTTTTTGCAGACGATGTAAAACTCTTCAACACCACTGATAACACAACTACTCTACAAAAAGACCTAGACTCGGTTTCTGACTGGTCCAACACATGGCAACTCCAAATCTCAACCAGCAAATGCTCTGTCCTACACATTGGCAAAAAAAAATCAGAACTTCAAATACAAACTGAATAGACAAATTATCACAGATAATCCCCACATGGTCAAGGACTTTGGAATACTAATAACTAAAGATCTAAGTGCCAAAGCCCACTGTAACAACACCGCCAAGAAGGCCTCAATAGTTGTTAATCTAATCCTACATAGTTTATGCTATGGAAATCTCACACTACTTACCAGAGCTTACAAAACTTTCACCAGACCCATCCTAGAATACTCCATCTGTTTGGAACCCATACCACATTTCTGACATTAACACCCCCGTAAATGTCCAAAGAAGAGCCGGAAGAGCCCTTCACTCCTCTACCCAAAACAGAATACCCTACGAAACTAGACTTACAATGCTGGGTATTGAAAGCTTAGAACTATGATGCCTTAAACATGATCTAAGTATTGCCCACAAGATCATATGCTACAATGTCCTGCCTGTCAAAGACTACTTCAGCTTCAACCACAACAACACAAGAGCACACAACAGATTCAAGCTTAATATTAACCACTCCAAACTTGACTGTAAAGAATACGACTTTAGTAATCGGGTTGTAGAAGCGTGGAGCTCATTCCCGGACTCTGTAGTATCATCCCCTAACCCCCAACACTTTACCCCTAGACAATCCACAGTTGACCTCTCCAGATTCCTAAGAGGTTAGTAAGGGGCGTACATAAGTGCACTAGAGTCCGTCCCGTCCTCTGTCCTATAGTTTCTCCTACCCTGAGGGGGGGAACTATTGACCCCCTCAGAGAGGGTCCGCAACTTGGGCGTCCTCCTTGATCCACAGTTTACATTAAAGAACCATCTTTCAGCTGTGGTGAGGGGGGCGTTTGCCCAGATTTGCCTTGTGCACCAGTTGCGGCCCTATCTAGACCGGGAGTCACTTCTCACAGTCACTCATGCCCTCATCACCTCGAGGTTCGACTACTGTAACGCTCTCTACATGGGGCTATCTTTGAAGAGTGTTCGGAAACTTCAGATCGTGCACAAGACAGAGATGTAGCAGGTAGAGGTAGCTCTGGGGTTTGGGATCCTTACTCTAGAGTCTCCCCAACTCAGAGAGCAGAGCAGAGGCAGCTTTTCTTTCTTTCTTTTTAAAAGTAATTCTATTGAATATAAATATTTTAAAAACATTTTCAATCAACATTTCTGGGAGAGCAGAGTAGAACAGAGCAGAGCAGAGAAGAGAAGAGAAGAGAAAGTTCCACGAGGAAACAAGGCAAGACAAAGGCAAGACATCCACAAGGAAACAAGGCAAGTCAAAGGCAAGACATCAAACCGTAAGTGATTGATCCCTACTGCCCATTGAACACCACAAAGCCTCAATCTGCCCAGTACCCCAGGACCTCCAGCACCCTAGCATCATCAAACATCTTGCCATTGCCTGAACCCCCTGCAGAACCAATCTTACCCTGCCATCAGCCGAGCTATCAACCAAGGCTTGGAGCCATCTGATGCTTGTAAGCCAAGTGAATAACCAAGAGAGAAACCCTTAGTTTGAACAAGCGCTAGGAGTCCTTTTAACAACAAAAGAACCTGTAAATGCTCGATTCAAAGGGAGACTGAAAAATCTTCTAAATCACCTTCTCAAACATCATTTGGACTAATAAGGCAAGCTTAAACTACTAGGTGCTGGCTGCAAAGGAAGAGGGGGGCTTACTGGGCATTTGAAAGCCATTGTTCTTGCCTGTTTCAACTATTTGCCTCTCTCTTAAAGTTACAAACTCCTAATTGCCGCTATAAAGTCATAAAGAGGCCCACTGAGCAGGAAGCCAGAAACTCAAGCAGGGCAACCAAAAGACTTTCTTGAAGCACTAACACCCCCTCCCCACACACACACACCCTGGTAAACAGATGCTGGAACAGAACAGCTCAAATCAAAGCAGAAATGCCAATCAAAAAGAATATACAACAACAAGACCAAAAAGAACAACAAGCAACAATTGATAATCACAGCTATCAATGCTTTAAATGCAAAGACATTATCAATGATCATGATGGTTTCATAAAATGTGAGACTTGCAATCAGTCTGCTCACAAAAGCTGCTTCAATATTTCTAAACATATTGACACATTCCTTAAAGCAAACTCTTCATTTTTTTTATATGTGCTCATCCTGCGCCCCCAAGCTAAATATACTTAGCAGCTTGTCTGATGAGATTAATACCTTAAAAGAAGCCATGAAACCCCAAAAAACATTAATAGAAAGTATTGAACCTAGACTTCTCAAAACACAACAAGAATTGAAAGAAAGTATTGAATCAAGACTCTCATCCATGGAGAAAAATATCCAAACACTGAATCCACCCGACAAAATACCACTCACCACTCCACCACCCCAACCTCAACCTCAACCACTTCCAATACTCCAAAAACCAACTAATTCTACCACTGATATCTCTACCCTAGTCAAGGATGCCATGGAACATGAACAAAAATGCCAGAATGCTATCCTCTTTGGTCTTGATGAAAGTCATGAATCAGATATAACAAGAATAAGAAATATCATCCACCAACATCACCCACATGCACAAACATTCACCCAAGAAGACATTTTGGAAGTTACCAGAATTGGACCTGAGCACAAGTATAATGATGGCTCAATAGCTCCCCGCTTCTGCAAAGTAGTATGCAAAACTGAACAAATAAAACAGCAATTCATCAAGACCATTAACCACATTGCCAGAAATAACAAGTCCTTCAACAAACTCAGATCCAGACCAGATCTTTCTCTCCTCCAACGTATTCGCTCTTGCGAACTACGGGCAGAACTCAGGAGACGCTATGAACTTGGTGAAACAAACCTTTATGTAGATTACCGCACAGAAAGCATCAAACCCAAAACCCATAATTCTCCCCACATCTTCCGGTCTAACTTTCAACCTACCATCTCACAACATCAAACTGACACCTGCCAGACCACCATCCCACAACAACAAATGGACAACCCTACCACCTCAAACCAAGAATAGGAAAGTGTGCCCCTTACTTCCTCTGGCCACCCCAAAACCAATCCCCAACATAAGACCAATCTCAAATGTAAACTATTAAATGCTAGAAGTTTAGTCAACAAGATATCTGAATTCCTGCTTCTACTTGACACCTCCAATTTTGATATAGTTTTTATATGTGAAACATGGCTAAATGCTTCCTACCCAGACTCCATTATCACATCAAAAAACTACCATGTTTTCCGCTCAGACCGTGAATCCCGCAGAGGAGGTGGAGTAGCTATATTTTACAAAAAATCGCTGAACCTAAAAATCCTCAAAGTTGCACAGGATTTATTGGTACCTGAAACTATTGTCTGTGATTTATCCCTAAATACCACAATTCACTTCTTACTCTGCTACAGAGCCCCGGACTATGACATCGGACATGCTAACAAATTATCCACATTACTAACGTGGGCAACCAACTGCCCATACCCTATTATCTTCCTCGGAGACCTCAATCTACCACACATCAACTGGTCCTTAAATGAATGCAGCACGGAAACCATCCATTCTACTATATATAATACCGTCACCCATCTGGGACTCAACCAACTAGAAACTAAAAATACCAGACTTGATAACTGTCTGGATCTCATCTTCTGTAACAGCAAAAGTACAATATATGGCTTACAAATAACAGAACCATTTTCCAACAGTGACCACAGCATGATAAACTTCAGTCTCAACTTAAGCCACACTATGAACCACCAAAATAATACAACACCAAAATTCAATTTCAAAAAAGTGAACTACGAACTCATTGAAGCCCACCTCTCAACATTAAACTGGAAAACTCTATTCTCTGAATGCTACACTACTGATGACCTCTACAACACATTCCTACTCGAAATGAAAATTATTATCAGACTTCATGTACCTCTAACATGTACCATAAACAAAAAAATAACCTCCCCATCTCAATAAGAAAATTACAAACAAGAAAAAAATCTCTCTGGAGGAAAAACAAAAAAGGACAAGTTTCCAACTTCAAAAGCCGATATAAAAGCATTTGCAATCAAATAAAAGCAGAATGCCTTAACTACTACAGCAAACAAGAGGAAAACCTCCTACGCACCAAATCTAATAGAGCTTTCTACAACTTTGTCAACAATAAACTCAAAGACTCTAGACCAATCCCACCTCTCAAAGGACCCAACAACAAAGAATACCATGATGATTCATCCAAAGCCAACCTCTTCAACTCTTTCTTTGGCTCTGTCTTTGTTAACAGCAATGGCTCATCCCCCAATTTCATCAATCGCACCTCAAACTCCCTCAATGACTTAACCCAAGTAGACTTCACTGAAGACCAAGTTGAAAAAGCATTACGTGACCTTAAACCTTCTCTATCAGTCGGACCAGATGGTCTATGTGCATAGTTCCTAAAAAAGCTCTCTTCTGCCATAGCTGAACCACTAAGCATAATTTTTGAAAAATCCTTCAGAACCAGCACACTTCCTAAGCTATGGTCGAAAGCAATGGTCATCCCCATCTTCAAAAAAGGAGACCCCTCTCTTGTAGATAACTACAGACCAATTTCACTATGCTGCGTCCCATGCAAAGTTATGGAATCAATTATAAACAAATCAATTACTCTCCATTTAGAAACTAATAATTTGCTCTCTAACAAACAATTTGGTTTCAGAAAAAAACTATCCTGCAACCTGCAGCTCCTCTACTGCAAAAATATATGGACAACTCATCTAGATCAAGGGAAATCTACAGATGCCATTTATATTGACTTCTGCAAAGCCTTTGATTCAGTGGTCCATTACAAACTACTCCTAAAACTCAAATCCTATGGCATCTCAGGATCCCTCCACAGATGGATTACAGCATTCCTGTCAAACAGACAACAAGTGGTCAAAATAGGAAGCACCATATCCACCCCTGTCCCAGTTAAAAGCGGTGTTCCCCAAGGTAGTGTACTGGGACCAACGCTCTTCATTCTCTACATCAATGACCTTTGCGATTACATCACAAGCAACTGTGTCCTCTTCGCCGATGATGTAAAACTCTTCAACACCACCGATAACACAACTACTCTCCAAAAAGACCTTGACGCTGTTTCTGAGTGGTCTAACACATGGCAACTCCAAATCTCAACTAGCAAATACTCTGTCCTACACATTGGGAAGAAGAATCTAAACTCCAAATATGAACTTAATAATCAAATTATCACAGATAATCCCCACTCGGTTAAAGACCTTGGTATACTAATAAGAAAAGATTTAAGTGCCAAAGCCCACTGCAACAATATAGCCAAGAAGGCTTCAAGAGTTGTAAACCTAATCCTACGTAGCTTCTGCTCTGGCAATCTCACACTACTTACTAGAGTTTACAAAACTTTTGCCAGACCCATCCTCGAATACAGCTCATCTGTTTGGAACCCATATCGCATCTCAGACATTAACACCCTTGAAAATGTTCAAAGATACTTCACCAGAAGAGCCCTTCACTCCTCCACTCGAAACAGAATACCCTATGAGACTAGACTTTCAATCCTGGGCCTAGAAAGTTTAGAACTAAGACGCCTTAAACAAGATCTAAGTATTGCCCACAAGATCATATGCTGCAACGTCCTGCCTGTCGGCGACTACTTCAGCTTCAACCATAACAACACAAGAGCACACAACAGATTTAAACTTAATATTAACCGCTCCAAACTTGACTGTAAAAAATATGACTTCAGTAACCGAGTTGTCGAAGCGTGGAACTCATTACCGGACTCCATAGTGTCATCCCCAAACCCCCAATACTTTACCCTTAGATTATCTACGGTTGACCTATCCAGATTCCTAAGAGATCAGTAAGGGGCGAGTACAAGTGCACTAGAGTGCCTTCCGTCCCCTGTCCTATTACTCTCCTATATCTCCTATATCTCTTCTTCTATTCTTTCATTGATATATTCTATTCCTATATATATATGTATGTGTATGTGTATGTATGTATGTATGTATATGTGTATTTGTGTGTGTGTGTGTATATATATATATATATATATATGTATATTGTGTGTGTGTGTGTGTGTGTGTATATATATATATATATATATATATATATATATGTCACATGCTTTTTTTGCTGAATTTGAAAATTAAGGGAGACTAGGATAGATCTATTTCGGCCTTATTTTGGCCTCATCAGCTAGCCATACCCACTGGGACTTGAACCTGCAACCTTTTGCCTTGTAAGGCAGATATATATATTCTATTCCTATATTCTATATATTCTATTCCTATATATTCTATTCCTATATCTTCTTTTCTATTATTTCTTAGATATATTTTACTATGAGTATCTCCTCTATAACCTTCATCATGTATTTTACTATGTGTATATTGATATATACTCACTAAAACCCTCATTGTGTATTGGACAAAATAAATAAATAAAAAATAAATAAATAAATAAATAAATAAAAGAATGCAGCTGCAAGGGCAATCATGAGCTTCCCTAGGTATGCCCATGTCACACAAACACTCCGGAGTCTGCATTGGTTGCCGATCAATTTTCGGTCACAATTCAAAGTGTTAGTTATGACCTATAAAGCCCTTCATGGCATCGGACCAGAATATTTCCGGGACCGCCTTCTGCCGCACGAATACCAGCGACCAGTTAGGTCCCACAGAGTTGGCCTTCTCCGGGTCCTGTCGACTAAACAATGTCATCTGGTGGGACCCAGGGGAAGAGCCTTCTCTGTGGCAGCCCCGGCCCTCTGGAACCAGCTCCCCCCGGAGATTAGGATCTCCCCCACCCTCCTTGCCTTTCATAAACTCCTTAAAACCCACCTCTGCTGTCAGGCATGGGGGAATTGAGACATCTCCCCCAGGCCTATATAGTTTATGTATGGTATGCTTGTGTGTAGGTCTTTTTAAAATAATGGGGTTTTAGATAGTTTTAAATATTAAATTTGTAATTGTACACTGTTTTTATAATTGCTGTGAGCCACCCTGAGTCTACGGAGAGGGGTGGCATACAAATCTAATAAATAATTATAATAACAATAACAACAATAATAATAATAATAATAATAATAATAATAATAATAATAATAATAATAATAATAATAATAATTCATATTTCTTCTCTACTACAGTATATCCTCTATAACCTTCATTGTGTATTATTGTTTATTGGACAATAAATAAAAAATAAATAATATCTTCTTATTCTGCCTGTGTAGATGAGACCGTCTTCTTCAATGAAGGTGAAGGAAAAATACATTGTGTATGAAATAGTAAAAAAAAAATTATTTTCAGAAAATCAGTGTATAAATGTTTGCTGATAAGCATCTGTTGCTCTTGCAGAAGGGACTGTTTACCCAATTGATATCTGTTTAGGGCATATGATAAACCATAAAAGGTACTATTCATTTTTAAGAGAAAGAAAACAGGATGTAAACCATATTTAGGCAGGAATTCTGTGTACCTCTGTGATACCATGCTAGATTAGCTAGCGTAGGATTGGGAGGTCTTGTAATAAGGTATATTAACCTGCTCTTTAGCTTCTGTCCAGTCTCTTCATCTTGTGAAGAGTACCATGCTTTGCAAATTGTTTTTTGGTATGCCCAAAGCGAATAAACATTTCTATTCTCTTATCCAACCTGGTCATGTGAACTTTTTCATCATTTTTCAGCGCAAAACAGTACTCAGATATTCCAAAATGCTTACCTCCAAGTAACATCAGTATTGTTTCAAATGATTTTCCCCATGAATATTGCATTCTTTAGGCCTAGACAGAGAATAAATGAACATGGATTGATTATCTATATCAACTGCCTAAGTTAGACCACATCTAGAGTACTGCATCTAGTTTTGGTCAACACACTACAAAAAGACATTGAAATTTTGGAGAAAGGGCAGAAAAGAGCAACCAGGATGATAAGGGGACTGGAAACTAAAACATACAAAGAGAGGTTGCAGGAACTGAATATGGCCAGTCTGGCAAAGAGAAGGACCAGGGGTGATATGATAACAGTGTTCCAATACTTGAGGGGCTGCCACACAGAGGAGGAAGTCAGGTTATTTTTCAAGGCACCAGAAAGCCAGAAAAGGAATAATGGATGGAAATTGACCAAAGAGAGATTCAACCTGGAAATACAAAGAAGTTTTCTGACTGTGAGAAGGATCAACCATTTGAAAAGCTTGCCTGCAGAGATGCTGAGAGCTCCAACATTTGAGACTGTCAAGAGGAGATTGGACTGCCATTTGTCCGAAATGGTGTAAGGACTCCTACTTGAGCAGCGTGTGTGTGTTTGTTGGACTAAATGACCTACAAGGTCCCTAAAAACCCTAATAATAAATAATAAACACCACAGCTGGACCATCTTCAGGATGATCTGTCCATAACATAGGCCTTCATGTATTTCAGAGACATAAACTTTGACACTAGTTGAGTCTGTCCACCTTGATGCTAGTCATGTTCTTCTTCTTTCTTTCCTTCTATCTTTCCTGAGATTTGTCACCTATTAAAACACAATCTGGAGTAAGAGGAACTTTCCAGAGTAACTCAAGCCCTTTTACCCCTTGTCTAGACTATTTCAAAGGGCTGTATATGGGAGTTTCTTCAAAAATCATTCAGCACTTTCAATTGGATTAGAATGTAATTACTCAGTTGTTGGTGGGTCAAAGGGATTCTGCGTTGATTTCCTTTGGTCCTTATTAGCTTCTAAATGAAGTTCAAAGGACTGGTTTTCATCTTTAAAGCCATACAGGAAAAAAAATTCTTGTTGCAAAACACTGATGTTTTCCTCCAGTACTGTCACTGCTCTGCCCCATACCCTCACTGCTGCCACCTATCCTCAATGCTATCACCAGCCCATCCCTAATGTTACTGCCGCTCTGCACCTGGTGCCATCCTGCTCGTTCTGTCCTCTCCACCAACTCCACACTGACACCCTGGCCCCACCAACATCCTGCCCCCAATGCTGCCAATTCTCTGCTCACCAACACTGATGCTGCAGACACTACAGGCCAGACTAGGACCACCCGTAAGCCCTAAAATGTCCAGAAGCAAAAAAACACACTGAAAAAGGGTGCACTTGTGTCTCCACTTGCAATTCTGCTACCGGCACAGGTGCAGTAGCAGAATTGCGCTGGACTCCGCTAGCATTCAGAGCTATGGGGACAAGCTCACATCACCGTTCCACCTTAGCAGTCAACCTCTGCCACATGCATCCCAGCGGCCAGTTAGATCTTACAGAGATGGCCTTCTTCAGGTCCTGTCGACCAGACAATGTGGTCTGGCAGGGCCCAGGGGAAGTACCTTTTCTGTGGTGGCCCTGGTCCTCTGGAACCAACTCCCTCTGGAGATATGTACCGCCCTCTCCCTCCTGGTCTTTTGTAAAGCTTTGAAGACCTACATTTGCTGGCGGGCATGGGGGCCATGAGCAATGAGATTGTCTCCAGCTGATGTTGTGAGTGAAGTAGATGAATGTGGATGACTGTATATGTTTTTTTTAGAATTTCTGCTGATTTTGTATATTTCTTTTTAAAAAAATAATTAGGTTCTTCACATATACTGTTTGCATTTACAATGTTGTTTGCCTCACTGAGTCGCTTCAAGAAGGGCGGCATAGAAGTCTAATAGATGGGACCTTTCTCAGCAGTTATCTGATAATTTTACAACAGAGAAAAATACTCCACGAACTTTTAAAAGACTAATTCCTGCTTTTAATGTAGCTTTTGCTAATAAAGAAAGTAATTGCCTATTTGCCAATGACTCTAAAGTGTGCAATAGGGTTGATATTCCTGGAGGGGTCGGTAATATGGTAAATGATTTAGCTTTACTAGATAAATGGTCAAAACAATGGAAACTGTAGCTTAATGTTTCCAAATGTAAAATAATGCACTTGGGAAAAAGGAATCCTCAATCTGAGTATTGCATTGGCAGTTCTGTGTTAGCAAAAACTTCAGAAGAGAAGGATTTAGGGGTTGTGATTTCTGACAGTCTCAAAATGGGTGAGCAGTGTGGTCGGGCAGTAGGAAAAGCAAGTAGGATGCTTGGCTGCATAGCTAGAGATATAACAAGCAGGAAGAGGGAGATTGTGATCCCCTTATATAGAGCGCTGATGAGACCACATTTGGAATACTGTGTTCAGTTCTGGAGATCTCACCTACAAAAAGATATTGACAAAATTGAACGGGTCCAAAGACGGGCTACAAGAATGGTGGAAGGTCTTAAGCATAAAACATATCAGGAAAGACTTAATGAACTCAATCTGTATAGTCTGGAGGACAGAAGGAAAAGGGGGGACATGATCGAAACATTTAAATATGTTAAAGGGTTAAATAAGGTTCAGGAGGGAAGTGTTTTTAATAGGAAAGTGAACACAAGAACAAGGAGACACAATCTGAAGTTAGTTGGGGAAAAGATCAAAAGCAACGTGAGAAAATATTATTTTACTGAAAGAGTGGTAGATCCTTGGAACAAACTTCCAGCAGACGTGGTTGGTAAATCCACAGTAACTGAATTTAAACATGCCTGGGATAAACATATATCCATTGTAAGATGAAATACAGGAAATAGTATAAGGGCAGACTAGATGGACCATGAGGTCTTTTTCTGCCATCAGTCTTCTATGTTTCTATGTTTCTAATTCAAAGCTTAAATAGTGGTTTTGAGCCAGTTGGGTCAATCTAAAAGCCTGGGAACAGAATCACAGGGGGCTCTAATAGGTTGGTCAGTATGTCATAGATAGATAAATTACTAGAGTTGGAAGCAGTGATGGGCTACCAAAATTTTTACTACCACACTGTGGGCATGGCTTATGCATTTTGTTTCAACATCTTTCAGTGCAAATTTATTTATTTATTTATTAGATTTCTTCTCGAGGCAACTCAGGGCGGCATACAACAATTAGGTGTTCTGGAGTAGAGCTGCATTTTCACTACCCCACTGCATTTCCCCTTGTCCAGGCAGTAGCCCACTCCTGATTATCTACTGTATAAAGTGTATGTACATACACACACGCACAGGTCTTCTAAAATTGTACACATTCAACCTCATTTACTGTAATAGGAGAAACATATACAGAGCTGAGAAGGGGGGGCAAGTAAAAAAAACCCCTCAACATTTTGGTACTGAGTACAGGATCAAAATTTTGCTACTGGTACTGCGTATCTGACCATACCTGTAACCCATCACTGGTTGGAAGGGACCTTGTCATAGTTTCCTCTAAGCTGAGCAGTGAGCAATCACTCACTTAAAAATCATCATCAACTCAGAGTTTTCCAAACCTGCCCAGAAGCCGAGAGGGAAAGAGTGAGAGGGAAGGAGAGAGAGAGGAAGAGAGGAAGAGAGAGAAACAGAGAGAAAAAAGAGAGGAAGGAAAAGAGAAAAAAAAGAATGGGAGTAAGGAAGAGAGAAAGAAAATAAAAATCTGGTTTGAAACTAGCTCAACTATTTAAGTGGCATTTTGACATTGATAGAGTTGCCCTATTATGAGCTCACTGTTATAGACACACAGTACAGTATTTTATTTTGAAATTCTCTGAGGCAAAACAGGGTGGGTTTTTTATTTGTTTGTTTGTTTGTTTGTTTGTTTATTTATTATTTCTGTGCCGCCCAGTCCTGAAGGGACTGCCGCTCAGACACTATACTTTTCCGCCCACCCCCCAAAAAAAATTAGAGGGAACACTGGACCTTGTAGGTCATCTAGTCCAACCACAGCTCAACTCATCGCCTGGAGTTAACCATTCTAAAGTATCTAACTTATATTGAGAAAGATGGCCACATCAACACCATACAAAATAAGGAGAAATTATAATTTCCAACTACCTAGTTCAAGAGTGCTGAACTGTTTTTCCACATTTTAATCTTCGGAGACCAAAACCCATCAAACTTCCCTGAATTATTTCTTTCTTGACTCTCAAATTATGATTATTCTCTAGAGTCGCACATAATTCTTTTCTTCAATGGAACACTTTTATGGCAATGCTCATTCCCAATTCCCCTTCTAATTATTAAAATAATCATAATTATTTATTCTCCTTTGAACAAGGTTTATGGAATTTACAATCAATGGCCAATCAATGTGACAACAGATGGGATAGACAGCATGAGATAATCTGATCTGAAACAGCCTCCTGTGATGGGATCAGAGTTTGGGGTAAAGCTGGGCAAATACTTTAGCTGTCTGAAATTAAAAAAAGATAAAAAGACATTAGGATTGGGACGGTAGGCACGAAGGTGCACTTTTTACAGATACCTCTTCAAAATATGGCAGCAAACTGAACTTTCTTCACTGTAGTTCTGATCTTCTGTGATGTCTTCTGTGATTTAACTCTGTGCTGAAGAAAGAACTATAGGAAGGATCACCTTCAGTATACTGTATGTAAAATGTTGATGCTGCTGCATATACAGTTCTTTCTGCTTCTGCTTTTGTCTCAAATACCCTGTGCCAGTAAGCTGTTAAAATGTCAATTAAAGGTGATAATAGAAGAAAAGGAGTGGTTCCATTACTACAAGACAGGAGACTACTGGATTACTGGAATAATGTCTGGAATTATAGCTCGATTGCACCAATTTTTGTTCTCCAAGCCTCCAACCCATCAACTGAAAAGGTAATTTTCAGCATTTCAAAGGATTCTGTTGATTGATTTTCCCTGCTCCAGTGTCTTTTCTAGTAGTGATTTCATTTCTCCTATTCCTCACCTTGAGAAAGGCAAGACATTATTGCTCATACTAATTTGGAAAGGCTCCTGGGGAATGTGATGATTTTATAAAACCTGAGTTTGCAAAGTTCCTTTTAGGTTCTTCCACAAGTACCAGTCTCAACACTGGGAAACACTGGGCAATTTATTTATTATTTTTATTTATTATTTAGATTTGTATGCTGCCCCTCTCCGAAGACTCGGGGCGGCTCACAACAGAGTAGAACAAATCATAAATAATCAGAAAACTTTAAAATTTATACAAGATTTAAAAGAACCCCATAAACTAACAGACGCACACACAAACATACCATGCATAAATTAAACATGCCCGGGGGAGGTGTTTCAGTTCCCCCATGCCTGACGGCAGAGGTGGGTTTTAAGGAGTTTACGGAAGGCAGGGAGAGTAGGGGCAGTTCTAATCTCTGGGGGGAGTTGGTTCCAGAGAGTCGGTGCCGCCACAGAGAAGGCTCTTCCCCTGGGGCCCGCCAACCGACATTGTTTAGTTGACCCGGAGAAGGCCCACTCTGTGGGACCTAATTGGTCGCTGGGATTCGTGCGGCAGTAGGCGGTCTCGGAGATATTCTGGTCCACTGCCATGAAGGGCTTTAAAGGTCATAACCAACACTTTGAATTGTGACCGGAAATTGATCGGCAGCCAATGCAGACTGCGGAGTGATGGTGAAACATGGGCATACCTGGGTAAGCCCATGACTGCTCTCGCAGCTGCATTCTGCACGATCTGAAGTTTCCGAACACTTTTCAAAGGTAGCCCCATGTAGAGAGCATTACAGTAGTCAAACCTCGAGGTGATGAGGGCATGAGTGACTGTGAGCAATGAGTCCCGGTCCAGATAGGGCCGCAACTGGTGCACCAGGCGAACCTGGGCAAACGCCCCCCTCGCCACAGCTGAGAGATGGTTTTCTAATGTGAGCTGTGGATCGAGGAGGATGCCCAAGTTGCGGACCCTCTCTGAGGGGGTCAATAGTTCCCCCCCCAGGGTGATGGACGGACAGATGGGATTGTCCTTGGGAGGCAGAACCCACAGCCACTCCGTCTTATCCGGGTTGAGTTTGAGTCTGTTGACACCCATCCAGGCCCCAACAGCCTCCAGGCACCGGCACATCAATGCTAATACCATCCCATGATGAATCTTGTCTGGATGGATTCTGCCTGCTTTCAAAATGATTACTCTGCAAGTGTCGAGTCAGCAACTTATTTATTCATATATATTTTATTTATTAGCAATAGTTAAGTAGTGACTCCCAATAAAGTTATTAAATGATACCTTATAACAGAGTAAGATCTTTTGCATTTTCTTCCCATCATTTGTTCCCCTTTCTTATATTTATAATTCCTATCACCCTCTCCACTCTTTATTTCCACCCTTTAACACTTTTGCCACTTTTGTGCCTTCCCTGTTTTTTCTAAAAAAAAGGAATACAAAATGAAAGGGATAAAATTCAAGGTGGGGAGAGACTTTATGTGGCAGGTTAATGGTTAGCCACAGATGAATCACATTAACTGTAGTTAACTGTAGAATATAGGACAATAACTTTAAAGCCATGAATATTCTACAGCAAATATCTAGATCTAAAAAAGCCTTCTTGGAGAGATATCCATCTTCAGATAGGTAATATCTCTTGCTAATCCAGCCTTTGCATCCAGCTGTTAGTCATCTCCAGAGTGGTATAACAGGAAGAAATCATATACAGTAATCACAACGTAGGTGAGGGTCATCTACTAGATCAATGCCATCTAGCCACTTGACATTCTGATGACATTTACCAATATGTAGGACAGAGCATTTGTTAATCGAAATTTGAAGTTGCAAAATAGATGGACATTCAGACACATAGTCAAGATCATTTTGCAAAACAACAGAGTTATTGGTAGAATGGAATAATTTTTTTATCATTGGCCAAAAAAACATAATTGCTTTTAAGTTGATCACATAAATTGTTGATATAGAGCCAAAAAAGATGATGGAATTTCTTATGTTTTAGTGAGAACATCTTCAACCACATTCTGCCCTTCTTGTTGGCAGTTCATGAATTCAACCAGAATTCAAGGCTCTTACCCAACATCACACTGGGCTACAACATCTATGAGAACTTTTTCAGTGCAAGAATGACATATGAGGCCATGCTGGATGTGGTGTCTACAGGGGATGAGAACATCCCAAACTACAAATGTGGAAGACAAAAAAACCTGCTGGCAATTCTTGAAGAGATGGATTCGGAACTCTTTGATCATATATCTAATGTCTTGAGCATCTATAAAATTCCACAGGTATAAAGCCAAATAAAATTAATTCAGTGTTATAAATTGTTAAGATTTGCCTAGAAGGCAACGCTTGTTTACATTTCTCCAAATAAATTGAAAATCAGAGAGTAAATATCAGAAGAGTTGAAATAATTTTTAATTCACAAAGTACATGTGTATACATAAAGTGGTGGGCTGCTACCACTTTTGTCAAGTTCTAGTGAACTGGTAGTTCCAGTGATCAGTGGCCCCACTCATTCACTCCCACTTTATCCTGTCCTATATTCCCATGTTTTTCCGTTCATTTGATTCGCACAGCACAGTGGATTTCTGTGCCTGAGCTGTTTTACTTACTGGAGCTGCCCTAGGTGGTAAGCTGTAGAGCTTGAAATTGGTGTATTTTGAATGCTGTGTAAATGTGCAAACCAGTTATTAAAACTGTGGCAACCCTCCACTGTATACACACACAGAACACACACACACAGGGATACACACATTAATATGCATTGTATATGTGTGTGTGTACAGTGATCCCCCGGTTATTGCGTTCCCGACCATTGCGAACAGGCTAATTTGCGATTTTTCAACCCGGAAGTCAAAACACCATCTGCGCATGCGTGCCCTTTTTTCTATGGGCACGCATGCGTAGATGGCGCCGGGCAGATCAGCTGCTGGGCGGCTTCCCTGGGTCTTCCCCCTCTTGCTGGCGGGAGGGTGAAGCCCCCCCCAGCACCCGCTCGCCCGCCGTTCGCCCGGCCACCCGCCGTTCGCTGCTCACCCGCCGTTTGCCCACCGTTCGCCGCTCGCCCGCCCTTCGCCCTTTGCCTGGGAAGTTCGCCAGGAGTCAGCGGAGAAGCGGCGCGCCTGTTTTAAAACGATCGGAGCCAGCCTGGGGGGGCTTTCCAGCAACCCCCGAGTCCCCAACCCGGGCTCGGGGGTTGCTGGAAAGCCCCCCCAGGCCGGCTGCGACGTTTTAAAACACGCGCGCCGCTTCGCAGCTGTCTCCTGAAGCCGAACGCTAACTTCCGCGTTCGGCTTCAGGAGACAGCTGCGAAGCGGCGCGCGTGTTTTAAAACGTCGCAGCCGGCCTGGGGGGCTCGGGGGCTTGCTGGAAAGCCCCCCCAGGCTGGCTCCGATCGTTTTAAAACAGGTGCGCGGCTTCTCCGCTGACTCCTGGCGAACTTCCCCGCTTTAGGAGTCAGCGGAGAAGCGGCGCGCGTGTTTTAAAACGTCGCAGCCGGCCTGGGGGGCTCGGGGGCTTGCTGGAAAGCCCCCCCAGGCTGGCTCCGATCGTTTTAAAACAGGTGCGCCGCTTCTCCACTGACTCCTAAAGCGGGGAAGTTCGCCAGGAGTCAGCGGAGAAGCCTCGCTGCTGCGGCGGAAGTAAAAACACCATCTGCACATGCGCAGATGGTGTTTTTACTTCCGCAGCGCTACTTCGCGAAAACCCGCTCATTGCGGGGGGTCCTGGAACGGAACCCTCGCAATGATCGGGGGATCACTGTATATACAGATGTCCCCTGGATCGCTGCCTTGTTGTGACAAATGGGCTTGCCTAGCCTAATGATGCCCTGATCTATGCCACGCATGGCCATCCAAGATGGACAGGTCGTAGCAGAGAGATCTGACAAAATGTGATCCATGGGCGAAGGAAAGGGCAATCCACTGCAGTGTCTTTGCCATTAAAACCCCATGGTTAGTACCAAAAAGCAAAAAGATATGACAGATTAGATGACCCTCTTAGGTCAGAAGGTTATTGTTTTAAACATCTGTCAGCAGTGGGGAAAGGTCCTTAGATTTACCATCTGACCTTTATCATTAAAATTGGCACAAACTACCAATACCTTCTCTTTTATCTTAGATCAACTATAGTGTTATCAACCAGTTAGCTGAGCAAAATCATCGTTTTCCTTTTTCATATCGGATGACCCCAAACCAAGAACCACCTTATTCAGCAATTGTCAAGTTGCTCCTGCAGTTCCAATGGACATGGATCGGCCTCCTTTCTCAGGACAATGAAAAAGGAGAAAAATTCAAAAGACGCTAGGAAATTCTCACCCTAAAAAATGGGATTTGCATTGTCCTCTCAGGGACAGTCCCAGAAGCAAATATGAAGTCAAGTGCTGGAGAAACTCTCATGCAAGAAAAAACTGAAATATTCTATTCTCTTATCAAGAGTCACATAAAAATTATAGTATGCCAACTGGATTTTCAGGCCTCAGCAATGGTAGCACTAAAACTACAAGAAGTTGATATGATTAATACATCCATTGTGGGAAGGGTGTTGATTGCAACAACTTTGACAGCATTAAGTATAAGTATTTTTGACCTCTGGGTTGACCTCCAAAATAAATATGCTTTGTTTTCCTTCCTTATTCAGACAAAGAGAAGGACTCAGTATTATGACTTAAAATCTTTTACATCTATGGCCTTATTGTATGGAAAGGAAGCATTCCAATGTTCTTATTCAAGTCCTGTGTTATCTAAGAAAGTTTGGAAAAAATGCAGAGAAAAGGAGAACTGGAATTTCCCACCTCACGATGTTATTGCAAGAATCCTGTCACAGGATTCCTCCAGTATTTTCCAAATAATTCAAATTGTGGCCTGGGTCCTCAGTGCTGCCTTTTCCTCCCAATGGAATAAGAGGAAAATTCAAGTTGGAGACCATCAACCACCCCAGGTTTTACGGCCATGGCAGGTAAGCCTTCTTTTTTGAGGTTGCATTGATTGTCCCCTACCAATTCCTCAATATTAAATTAGATGTAGAGAGTGCTGAAATATTCCAAGAGCAGTTGCCCAGTTTGTGGTATCTGGGAGTAAGAATCAACCCTGAAGCTGACCTGACTGAGGCTGTTTTGATGCCACAAGGGAGCTGAAGGATAGGGAGGCGGGAATAGTGGGTTTCTTCTAGCCAAAATAAAATATTTTCTCCTGTGAACCAAAGAGATTCCCACTGATGGAAAACGGGAGGATGAGTAAACTCACCAGGCAACTGGATGACACCTTGATTGCATCATGTGACTCATTGTTTGGAAAGGGGAAGAAAACTTTTAATAGCATGAAAACTGGGGAAAGATTTGGAGTCAGTTCCCTATAGTGGGTAGAGCTAAACTCCAAGTATGTGATGACCCCATTGTCAGGGTTCCAGGTAATATCCAGACTAAATCAGAGAACTTTATGCTGCAACGTCCTGCCTGTCGGCAACTATTTCAGCTTCAACCACAACATCACAAGAGCACACAACAGATTTAAACTTAATATTAACCGCTCCAAACTTGACTGTAAAATATACGACATCAGTAACCGAGTTGTCAAAGCATGGAACTCATTACCGGACCCCATAGTGTCATCCCCATACCCACAACACTTTACCCTTAGACTATCTCTCCAAATTGACCTCTCCAGATTCCTAAGAGGTCAGTAAGGGGCGTGCATAAATGCAGTAGAGTGCCTTCCATCCCCTGTCCTATTGCTCTCCTATATCTCCTATACCTTTCTTCTCTTCTTCTGTTCTTTCTTAGATATATTTTACTGTGAGTATATCCTGTATAACCTTCATTATGTATTTTACTATGAGTAATACCCGGCCAACGGTTTTAACCATCGGCCGGAGTTGCCTCAGGGGCGGGGGGCGACGGTGATGCAGCTCTTTTGAGCTGCGAACTTCCGGGTCTTAAGAAACCGGAAGTTCGGCTTCTGGCAGCGCGCCAATGAGAGCGCGCTGCCGGCTGGCTGAGGCGGGCCCACAGATCGCCCTATTTAAAGGGCGAGCTGCATGGGACCCGCACTGTTTCTTTTTTGCAAACAGAAACAGGTTTTTCTTCTGAGCAAAACTGCCTGCTTTTCGGCAGGCTGTGGCTGGACGGCGATCGGCAGCGGGGAGGCAGCGGATCGCTTCTACGGTGGAGAACGGGGCCTATCGAGGCCTCGTCAGGCTTGCTGGGTCAGGGGCTTGCGGGCCTCTGACTCATTTATTCTTTATTGCTTTTACAGCGGAGAGTAGGGCAGCCTACTCTCCAGGGGGTGGGGGCAGGTCGCGAGAGGTCTCGCCCGGTAGGCTGTTTTTTACTAATTCAGGGGCTTTTACCTCTGAGTCTTGGCTAAGCTCTTTTCTTTAGGTTAATTTTGGTTTCGTTGTTGGGAAAGGTTGGTGCCCGGGGTACAGGGGGGTGTAGGGTAGGGCCCTTCCCCCGGGGGGGAAGCTAACCCACCCACCTCAGCCTCAAACCCTCCCCCCAATACCCCCCCTTCCCCCCCCATCGGGGGTTTGTTGGCAAAGGAAGGGTGGGGTGTTAAGGGGTGGACAACCCCCTCCCTTTTTTAGTTAGGGGGCTTAGGGGTTTGGTTTCTGTGAGGCCAGTGGGCATTGTTCAGGGGTGGTGGGATTAGGTAGGGTGACCTAGTGGTCCCTATGGTCCCAAGGGCTCCCATTAAGAGGCCACACCTAGGTAGGCTTTGGGGCTTCCCTTTGGTGGGTTTGCCCAGGGTTTTTAGGACCTCAGGACCTCCCATCCGGGTGGCTGAGGGGGAATAAGCCCAATTTTTTGCACTTGTTATTGGATTTGGCTGGTGTTTAGGTGGCCTGTTTGGTATGGGCCCCAGGAAGCGCATGGCTACTCAGGCTCCGCAGGGCCCTCGCCCTCGGAGGGCCAGGGTCCCATCTTTACGGGCTAGGGAGGCGGGGGTTATAGTTCCCACCCCCCAGATGCCACCCCCTCCTACCGCCCGGGCCCCTCGAGGCCAGGAACCTGTTGTATCGGCTCAATCGTTTTCTGCTCTTTTAGATCGCCTGGACCGCATGGACGCCCGCTGGGAAGCCGCCTTCGGGGCGCGCAGTGGATCCGGGCCTTCAGCGGCGTTGGGAGCCCCTCCTGTCGCTGGGCATGCGCAAGAAGCTCCGGACCAGAACGACCCTGTGGCACGGGATGGCAGTTCTGCGGCCGGGGCCCTCGGGGCCCCATTGGATGGCAGGGGTGAGTCTCTTTCCATCACACCCACACCGGTTGTTCAGGGGGTACCCACCTTACCCCCCCGGCAGGACCGGCCGGCTTGGGCCCTCCTTTGGGGTCCAGCACGCCCATGGTCTGCTCCCAGGTTTGGGGGGCGACCGCACCGCCGGCTTCGGTTCCTGCCAGGGCGCCAGTGGTGAACACGGGGTCTTTGCTTGGCGCCACTGGGGTGGCAAGGATCCAGGTAGCCCCCCCAGGGGTGGGTGGATCTGTGGTTTTGCCGGGATTGGCCAGCCTTACGGTGGCCGTGTCTTCTGCGGGGTTGGCTAATAACAGCGTGGCCACCTCAACCGACCCCATGGCGGCTGCCATGGGGGCGGTACCTGTGGGCCTTCCCTCGACTCCTTTAGGGTACCATTTGCACCCCTCAATTAGAGATAAGATTTGGAGGGGGGGATATATTGACCTCTATACCCTATTAAATAGGGAAGTTCCCAAAAAGGAGAGGGACGAGGAGGCCCGTACCGATCGGGCCAAAAAGGTCAAGGTACCTAGGTCTTTCAGGTCTTGGCTTTACGCCTTCCTGACCTATGCCACCGTTATCATACAGAAGGAGCCGGGTAGGGCCACGGCGCTCCTGAAGTACATTGACCTCATTGCCATGGCGCACTTCGAGGTCAAAGGGGATGCCTGGCAGAACTACAACGAGGCGTTCCGGATGAGGGTGGTGTTTGACCCTTCTCTGCCCTGGGATCAGGAGGTGCCCGATCTATGGTTTCAGGCGACCCGCAAGAGCGGGTCGGGTCAAAGGACCGATAGTGGTCATTTAATGGAGGAGGAGCCGGCTGCGCCCCGCACAGTTGCGGGGCAGGGTGTTCGAACCACCCCGCTTTGTTTTGAATACAGCGCCAAAGGCTCATGCGCTCGCTCCTCCTGTAAGTTCCGACATGCCTGCGGGAAGTGCAGGGGTTCCCACGCCACGCACATGTGCCCGCGTCCCGGGAAAAACAGGAATGGCAGGGACAAGAACAGGCCCGCCGTTCCTGCGACTCAAGGGCCCCAGTCCGGTCAGGCTTGAGCACTTGACTGAACTCTTGCGGGGATATCGCCCGCCCAAGAGGGCGGCCGCTATCCTACAGGGCTTTAGTGAAGGCTTCAGAATTCTGTATCAGGGTCCCCGTAGGGCCTTTATGTCAAAGAATTTGAGGTCACTTCAAGGTAATGAGGATTTAGTTAGGATCAAGATTAAAAAAGAAGTAGATGAAGGGAGGGTCTTGGGCCTCTTTCCCTCCCCTCCCATCCCGAATTTAAGGGTATCCCCCCTGGGGGTGGTACCCAAGAAAGCCCAAGGTGAGTACCGGTTGATTCACCATCTTTCTTTCCCCCGGGGGGAGTCGGTGAACGACTTCATACCGGAAGACCTGTGTTCAGTCCGCTACGCCTCGTTCGACGCGGCAGTAGCTATGGTCCGGGCTTGCGGGGTCAGGGCGCTAATGGGCAAGAGTGACATTAAGTCTGCTTTTAGGCTCCTGCCCATACACCCTGACGATTTCGATCTCCTGGGTTTCTGCTTTGAGGGAAGTTTTTACCTGGATCGAACTCTCCCCATGGGGTGTTCGATTTCATGTGCTCTCTTTGAGAGCTTTAGCACTTTCCTCGAGTGGGCACTCAGGAGTCGAACTGGGTCCAGGTCGGTCATCCACTATTTGGATGACTTCTTGGTGGCAGGCCCGACGGGCACACCTCAATGCCAAGCCCTAATGGCGGCATTTGAGGGGCTATGTGCTTATTTAGGGGTGCCCCTAGCGCCAGAGAAAACGGAAGGGCCGTCCTCTAGGATGTCCTTCTTGGGTATAGAGCTAGACTCCTCCACGCAGTCTTGCCGACTGCCGGAGGACAAGCTGTTGAAGATAAGGCTCAAACTGGAGGAGGTAGCCAGCCTGAAGAAGGTGACCCTCAAGCAACTCCAGGAGCTTACAGGGCTGCTTAACTTCGCTTGCCGGGTAATTGCTCCCGGTAGGGCATTTTTACGCAGACTGTATTCCGCCATGCAGGGTTTGAGCTCACCCCATCACCATGTGCGGCTCAGTGTTGGGGCCAGAGAAGACTTGCGGGTATGGCAGACTTTCCTGGCCCACTTTAATGGGATTTCCTTCTGGCGGCAAGATTTGCTTCTCCAAGCAGACTTGCAATTGCACTCTGACGCCTTGGGTGCCCTTGGCTTCGGGGTGATGCTAGGAGGTAAGTGGTGCCACTCAACATGGCCGGCTGAATGGGCTGCGGCCGGTATAGGTAGGGATCTCACATTCCTAGAATTTTTTCCCTTAGTGGTGGCGGTTGAACTGTGGGGCAGTCAGCTCGCCAATCGGGTGGTTCATTTCTGGTGTGACAACTTGGCGGTTGTTCACGTGGTAAATTCTTTGTCTTCAAAGAATGAGAGGGTAATGCACCTGGTCCGATTTTTCGTCAGTAAAGCCTTGGCTCTGAACGCACTGTTCTTGGCACGCCATGTGCCGGGGTTAGAGAACGGTGCGGCTGACGCTTTATCCCGTGGACAGCTTGCCAGGTTCCTGGCATTGGCGCCCTGGGCGCAACGCACACCAGAACAGATGCCAGGACACTTATGGAGCCTGACGGGGCTGCAGAACCATGGAGGCAAGAGGCAAATCGGGCCACTGGGCTGTCGATAGCCCCATTGGGCTGCGTACCTCCGGTCAGGTAAGGAGTTTATGGAGTTCAGGGTTAGTAAGGGCTATAGGCAGATGTGGCCTATACCGGTCGACCAGTTGTTAGAGCACTGCGTGCTGTTACATCAACGTGGTCTGAACGTGAAAACCATTAGGGGCAAGTTGGCAGGCCTGGCGTTCATCGCCAAAGCTCAAGGGTTCCCTGACACGTGTAGTGACTTTCGGGTTAGGAGAATGTTAGAAGGGTGGTCCCGGGAATGGCCACCACCAGCGGCTGATGCCCGGCAGCCCTTATCCATAGTACAGCTGTCGGCCTTAAGCCACACGTGGATCAGGTTGTGCACTTCACACTATGAAGCCTGCCTTTTCCACGCGGCAGCGACTACGCTCTTTTTTGGGGCTTTTCGGGTGAGCGAAGTTTTAGCCAGCTCCGTTCGGGACAATAGCATGCGCGCGTTCCAGCGGAGCGACGTGCAGCTACAAACTGGTGGGGTCTCCATACGCCTGCGACAGTCCAAGACGGACCAGCATGGTCACGGTGTGGAGATTTCTTTAGCACCAACGACTGATGGTGCCGTTTGCCCAGTGGCGGCTTTAACCGCCTTTTGCGCTAGTCATGGGGAAACCCTGGGATTTTTATTTTGTCACTGTAATGGGGCCCCCTTGACTAAGTACCAATTCTGAGCTGTTACTAAGCGGGCCCTTGAACAAGTGGGCGCGGACCCCTCCAGGTTCGGCACACATTCTTTTCGTATAGGCGCGGCTACCGCAGCCGCCACTGCTAGTTTTGCGGATCACCACATTATGGCCATAGGCCGTTGGAGGTCTGCAGCCTTCCGTTCATACGTCAGGCCCCCCCGATAGGGACCCGTTTTGGCCGTTTTAATTTTCTGTTTGTTGTTTCAGCTGTTGCTGGTTCCCGGCCCGCAGTTTGGCTCATGGGCCACAGTTTCGTGTTTTGGGCCGGCCGTTTTGCTTCAAGGTCTCCTGTCGGATCGCAGCTTTCCCTGGGCTCGAGGATGGACGTTGTATGGATGGGCCGCAGGGGAATGCGCTGGGAGGGGCTTCGTCCCCTGTTTTTTGGACGGTGTCGATCCGAGGGAGCCCCCGAGTTGTTGGTGATCCACCTCGGAGGCAATGATCTTGGTGTTTTGAGCGGCTTGTCGGTGAGCATCCAGGCTCGCGAAGACCTTCGGGCCATCGCAGCCGCGTATCCAGGCACACGTCTTGTGTGGTCTGAGATCCTTCCCAGACTTGTCTGGCGGGATGCTGTTTCACCCAAAGCCGTTAACAAGGCCAGGTTGAGGGTCAACCCGGCCATTGGGAAGGTGGTTAGGGAGTTGGGGGTGTGTGTAGTGAAGCATCCCCTTATAAAATTTGGAACCCCCTGGCTCTACCGAGCCGACGGCGTTCACCTCTCAGAGGAGGGGAACGCCATCTTCCTGTCGGACCTGCAGAGGTGCCTCCAGGAATTGGTGTAGGAGGCTGGGTGGGGGTCGGGGGGGCAAGATTGAGATCTGACCCCCCCCTCCGTGGCAGGTTTGGGGCGGAAATGGGCAATTAGATGCAACTGCGCATGCTCCTTTCAGGGCATCATTAAAGGGTGATGGACCGCCTCTCTCCAGGAACTAGAGGTTCGTGCAACGTCGGGGATTGGAGAGAGGATGTCCATGGGAATCACCGGATCCAATGTCCCACGGGGATTGGAGGGTGATCTCCTCCCACACGCAGAGGCGTGGCTAGGATCCAGGTGAAGGTGGTACCTTCACCTGGTTCAGCAAGGAGTTATTGCCCAATGTTGCCAAAGAATGTTATGGTAGGAATTTCCGCCCTGTTAGTTTTGGCTCTGCAGGTCCTTAGTTTGTTTTGAATTAGATATTCAAATTTATTTATTCAAATTTATTTAAAGTTATTTAAAGTTATTTAAATATGTTAATTAATAAATGACTCTTAATTAATCCACAATCCATGTCTCAGCGTCTTTACTCCGCCTCCGGGGGCAACATCCACTATAACCTTCATTGTGTAATGGACAAAACCAACCAATAAATAAAACTCCTCAAAGCTCCAATTTATTTCCGGAGCCATCCTGACACCTACACAGGGAAACCTGAATCTCAGTTTCCCATTCAGTTGAAGTTCCTTGTTCCCCCACCCACAAACTTGTCATCTTGCCCACTCAAATTGTGCCAGCAAGACCTTCCTCTGCTTCCAGAGGAAGTTTCCATAAACATCAGGTCTTCTATAGATATCATCAACTTCTGCACTGTCTTGACACCCATCCCTTCATCCAATAAGAACTGGGTCTGATGTCTATATAAAAGTATCCCTCGCCTTTATTCCACCTCTTCTGACTCAGTCCTCGGCTGAACAGGACACATGCTTTCCATCAAGCCCCTTCTTTGAGGCCTGTCTTCTATTTGGTCTGTACTTTTTCAGTTTTTATTCCAGCCAGTCATTCCATCTACTGCTGGAATTCCCTGCACTCTCTAATAAAACCACATTTCCAACAATAGTTTGCTTCTGCTAATCAATCTTCAAACACCTATAACTGTGACAGAGAGTATATTGTCCCCCACTGGAGCTGGCATGCTCATGTAGGTGCCCTGTCACTGACAGCTGGCCAAGGGGTTTGTCCCCTCTCCTCAGCTTGAGTGCCCCAACTGAACGCACCATTGACCACCCTGCCACCCCTAAACTGCTGCTGTGATGTATAGCTGATTTTTACAGCTACGAGGCTTTGAAGGGCCACTGGAATGTTCATGCTCACACGGTCAGCCTTACTTCACCAAATTGCTGTCCAGGCCCAGAGCTGCCTTGTCTGCCTTTTCAGTGCTGATAAGGCATACTTACCTCAGGACTGCTGAGTTTCCCTTTTGCAGAGGCTTCTGAGGGAACAGCACCATCTTGATTGTGGCCATCAGCAGCCATTTTGAAGCAACACAGGGCAGTGGCCATCAGGGCCGCCATCAGGAATTTTGGGGCCCCATACAGCCTAAGTGTCTGGGCCTCCGCGCCATTTTAAAACTATAATGAAATTCTAGTAAAATATTAACAATTCAAAGCAAAAAAAGCTTAATATTTTCATGAAAAATGGACCACTGTAGTACCGCAAACTATCCTAAACACATTATCCAAGTTGTGCATTTGACTCCCATGCTGTGTTGCAAATACCATCAAGTTTAATTATATTTATTTATTTATTTATTTATTTTGTCCAATACACAATGAGGGTTTTAGTGAGTATATATCAATGTACACATAGTAAAATACATGATGAAGGTTATAGAGGAGATACTCATAGTAAAATATATCTAAGAAATAATAGAAAAGAAGATATAGGAATAGAATATATAGGAATAGAATATATAGAATATATAGAATATATAGAATATAGGAATAGAATATATATATATATATATATATATATATATATATATATATATATATATATATATATGTGTGTGTGTGTGTGTGTGTGTGTGTGTGTGTGTGTGTGTGTGTGTGTGTGTGTGTGTGTGTGTGTGTTAAATGTTTTTTTTAGCTATACAGAATATAGTTGTCGGCTATAAATATATTAACTGCCTTGTAGTGGCCCTGGGTTGGGCCTAGAGGCAAAAAGGAGCTGTGACGTTCCTTAAATATACCAGGGTGATCCGACATAAGAAATATATATATATATATATATATATATATATATATATATATATATATATATATATACATACACACACACACACACACACATATATACATATACATATACATATACATATACATATACATATACATACACATACACATAAACATATACATATACATATACATACATACATACATACACATACACATACATATATATATAGGAATAGAATATATCAATGAAAGAATAGAAGAAGAGATATAGGAGAGTAATAGGACAGGGGACAGAAGGCACTCTAGTGCACTTGTACTCGCCCCTTACTGACCTCTTAGGAATCTGGATAGGTCAACCGTAGATAATCTAAGGGTAAAGTATTGGGGGTTTGGGGATGACACTATGGAGTCCGGTAATGAGTTCCACGCTTCGACAACTCGGTTACTGAAGTCATATTTTTTACAGTCAAGTTTGGAGCGGTTAATATTAAGTTTAAATCTGTTGTGTGCTCTTGTGTTGTTGTGGTTGAAGCTGAAGTAGTCGCCGACAGGCAGGACGTTGCAGCATATGATCTTGTGGGCAATACTTAGATCTTGTTTAAGGCGACTTAGTTCTAAACTTTCTAGGCCCAGGATTGAAAGTCTAGTCTCGTAGGGTATTCTATTTCGAGTGGAGGAGTGAAGGGCTCTTCTGGTGAAGTATCTTTGAACATTTTCAAGGGTGTTAATGTCTGAGATGCGATATGGGTTCCAAACAGATGAGCTGTATTCGAGGATGGGTCTGGCAAAAGTTTTGTAAGCTCTAGTAAGTAGTGTGAGATTGCCAGAGCAGAAGCTATGTAGGATTAGGTTTACAACTCTTGAAGCCTTCTTGGCTATATTGTTGCAGTGGGCTTTGGCACTTAAATCTTTTGTTATTAGTATACCAAGGTCTTTAACCGAGATAATTTCTCTACCAGGAAAACCGCCTGGATGATCTATTAGCAAGCTACTATCTCTTTGCCTTGGAATTCACAACACTGCATTCTTTCTTCTCAAGGTTGTTGCTATTAGAATTCAGGCACCAAAAGATAATTTGTTTCTTAAAAGTTGCTATGGAAAAAAGATTGATGCAGCAATCACTAAACAGCCTTCGATTCCCTGACTTTGTTAGCAAACTTTGTATTTGTAACCCAAAAAGGGCATTTGCAATTACTTGGGAAAAAAATTATACTCAAATTTATATTATTATTGTTGTTCAGATAATGGTGGAAGGAAGGAAGGATGGATTAGGGGCTAATAATTTTTATAATTTGGTTTGTGAGGTGCAGAAGTAAAGAAGGCAGAATTTGAGCATATGTGATTATGTTTCTTTAGAATTTAGGACTTCATGTATGAATGCATTGAATTTAACGTGTTATTTTTATGTTAAAATACAAATGGCTACAACCAGTGGAATAAGCTGCTGTTGCAGAGATGTGCATGCAGGAATGCTGAACAAAATGGGATAAGGTTTTGACTTCAAAACCACCAGCCAAAATGTGGACCACTCACATTATTTATATGGGGAAAATGTGCTTACAATGCCCTGTTTCAAAAGTTCTCAACCTTCTTTGCCTTTACTATGCATCACTGCCCTTAAGGGATAGCAGAAATTATAAATTCAAAATGACTGAAGTAGAAAGGCATTTTGAAGCAAGGAAGCAATAAAAACAGTATCTGCAATTGAGAGAAAGGCCACACCAGGGCATACAGGCAGGCTGTGCCTCAAACAAAGACCACCCATCTGTGTCCACCTCAGCCAAAGCTGACTTACTTTTCAAAACAGACCCCAGCACATCAAGAAAAAATTAGAGACTTCCATCCTGCAGCCCCAGGAAAGGCCAAATCACAAAGTCTCAGGAACTGCATTCATCAAAATCTGCATTAGCAAATCTTTTTTAAAAGGAGGCAAAACTCAGGAAATATAAGGGTTCCCATTAAGTTGCAATACAGGAATGATACTCCTCTCCACTCCTTTCCCCGCCCTAATCAATCCCCACCAAAGTTTCAGGATGGACACCCAGAACTTTCTGACTGCTTCAGGCATCATTTGATTAATGATGACAAAATGATGGGGTAGGGAGAAGTAAAAACAAGGTTCCTGCAGAGAAGCTGAAAAACCTCTTGCAATCCTCTCTTGCCAGTATGTGCAAGTTTTTTTTACATCAGTACATTTAAACCCACCTAACCAATTTCCATGACATTCTATACTGCTCAAAAAAAAAATAAAGGGAACACTTAAACAACAGAATATAACTCCAAGTAAGTCAAACTTCTGTGAAATCCAACTGTCCACTTAGGAAGCAACACTGATTGACAATCAATTCCATTTTGTTGTCAGCCCATTCAACTTTGTACAGTACAAAGTATTCAATGAGAATATTCCATTCATTCAGATCTAGGATGTGTTCTTTGAGTGTTCCCTTTATTTTTTGAGCAGTGTAGTATTAAGTTGTCATTGGAAAGGGTTGACCATCACATGGTATAACTTACTTTGGACTGGAATGGGAAAAGTCAGAATTCGGGCCCTCAGGTTTCCTTCCAGCATGGGGGTGGTGCCCATTTTTATTTATTTATTTTGTCAAGTACGTATTGGTGGCATACAAAGAGATAACAATATATGCACAATATTAGTAAAAGAGAAACATTAAGACAGGGGACGGAATCACACTGGCGTACATATGCACGGCCCTTATTTTTGCCCAACTCCACTAACCTGAGTTTAAGCGGATCTCTGCCCCATTATGTCGATCCGAGTTGAGAGTGCCACAAAAACAAGTCAGAATGACCCCTTTTTAAGCCTAACCCGGTTGCACCAAAGAAACCATTCACCCCGTTGCATTTTCAAGTTTCCCTCCCAGGCTTTCCTTTGAGCAGGAGCGAGGGAAGGGTGAACCCATCCCATCTAAAACAACCCCGATCGGCTTCGACGCTTCTCAACGTGCCTCCCCCCCCCCCCCGACTGCAACTCTTAAAGCACGGCAGATGGATGTGGCAGAGGCAGGGAAACGTGACTGCGGGGGGGGGGAAGCCTTCCGCCGGAGGAGCTTTAACCGCCTGATCTGCAGGACTGATCTCCCTCAAACCCCAGCTCTGGTCCGTCGGTTGAGCTGACGCGCTTCTCCCGCCTGTTCTCGTGAATGGATGACACCTGGATTCTCTCCTCCCCCCCAGCCAACTCCCCCACGCTTCTCCCTTTTAGCGTTGTTTGCTAAGTGGCGCTAAAGAACTCCTCGTCTCTCCCCACCCCAACCCCATCCATCCGCAAGCCATGTGTTGGAAAGAGAGGAGGAGGAGGAAACCGAGACTGTTGACAACGGAAGGCAGGAGAAACAAGCTCTGCTTTATCCAATCCCAGCTCTGGCCGGCCAGCACGCCACCTTCGCCTACCCCACCAGCCCCAAAGCTCACCTGCTGCAGCCGCCAGGGAAGATCCAGCCAGGCGGGGCGCTGCAGTTGCCGGAAAACTTGAAAGGCGCTAAGAAGGAAGCTCAACCTCCTCTTCTCACAACTTTTTGAACAATTAGGGGCCCCGGCCTTCTGGTGCCAAATTTGCAGCTCCTTGCACATGCGCAAAAGGGCCCGGTCTTTTTCTTTTCTGAGGTGACAGTCTGCGCATGTGCAAGGAGCTGTTGACTGCGGGCCCTCTAATTGGTCAATTTCACCGGGCCCGGTACGGGGCTCCCAGTAATACCCGTCTATCGGCGGCCCTGGTGGCCATATTGAATGCCCTTGCGAGGAATGTGGCCCTCTCGAGGCAACTAGGGGTTCACCCCTCTTTTCTTTGCCCTTTTCAACTGGGGGCAGCCATTTTGAAGCCAATTGCATTCCAGTAGTTATTTTGAATGCCCTACCTTGTGGGTGGCCATTTTGTTGACATCAAAATGTGGATAGTGGTCATTTGAAGGCATCAATAAGGGTGGTGGCCATTTTGTTTGCCTCAAAGTGAAGGCGGTGTCCATTTTGAAGGCTCCAACAGAGCAATGGCCATTTTAAATGCTCCAATAAGAGTGGCAGCCATTTTGATTGCCTCAAAGTGTGGTCAGTGACCATTTTGAATTCCCCAATCAGGGCGATGGCCATTTTGGTTCCCCAGGGGATTATATGTTGAATATCATTTGTCAACCAATTACAAAGCCACTTGATGGTAGTGGTGTTATATATTCCATGATTTGTACCTCCAACCCAGAATATCATTGAATAACAAGAAAAACATTCAATAAAGGCTCAATGTGTTTTCTATGTTTTATATGCAGCTTCATAGGTTCCTGAGAAATTTCCAACATCATAATATTTCCAGAGATGGGATTTCTTTTGATGAAAATGGAGTTCCTGTTGGTGACTTTGATATCACACAGTGGACAACAGTTGGGAACAAATCTGATGCTGGGGTGAAAATTGGAAGTGTAGAAAGACAAGGCTCCTCGGAAGTCAAGATTTATGTCAATCAAAATGCCATCCAATGGCCAACTTTATTTAACAAAGTAGTTGAGGCTGCTTGGATTTTGCTCTTCTATATATCTCCACATATGGAAATTTTTTATTCAGAAATAATTCTTATTGAGATCAATTCAGTTAACTTCCAAATAAGACAATTTAAAGCCTCATTAATTTATTAGATATTATTTTACTTTAGAGGTTTTACAATAATCTATCACAAATTGGAACCTGCTGGATTGTATTGCAGGATTTGCAATCTAAATTAGTAAACTGGAGTAGAGTATCTTGCCATTATTTATAAATTATCTTGTATTCACTAAGGGTAAAAGGAGAATATCTGTGGAGATTCTCGGTCATCCAGGTCATGATTGTGCCAAAGGTACTTTTTCAAAAGGCACTTTCTTTTTCCTTAAAGATGTTTCACTTCTCATCCAAGAAGCTTCTTCAGTTCTGACTGAATGGTAGAGAATGGAAAGTTTTGGAACTACTGAAAAGACTATTTTGCAAACTGGATATAGATTCAGCAGTTGCAGGAAGGTCTCAAACCCATTTGACTATTCAGGTGACCCTGCAGACACAGATAAACTTCCAAGTGGTCTCAACAACTTTCAGAAAGACTGCTAATGCCCAGATGACTTCAAGGAATATAAATCCTTCCATATTCTACCATTCCGTCAGAACTGAAGAAGCTTCTGGAATGAAAAAAGAAACATCTTCAAGTGAAAACAAAATTCAGTATTCTTTTGAAAAAGCATCTTTGGGAGAAAATCCAGAATATGAAGGTTTAGCCCAGTGAATTGCATAAGAGAAAGATATCACTAACAAAGTGGTGAGGGAAATGAGGGCATGTAGAATAGAATAGAATAGAATAGAATAGAATAGAATAGAATTCTTTATTGGCCAAGTGTGATTGGACACACAAGGAATTTGGTGTATATGCTCTCAGTATACATAAAAGAAAATATATCTTTATCAAGAATCATGAGGTACAATACTTAAGGATTGTCATAGGGGTCAAATAGGCAATCAGGAAATAATATTAATGCAAACATTAAACATACAAGCAACAAGTTACAATCATACAGTCATAAGTGGGAGGAGATGGGTGATAGGAATTATGAGGAAAAAATAGTAATAATAGTAGTGTAGACTTAGTAAAGAGTTTGATAGTGTTGAAGAAATTATTTGTTTAGCAGAGTGATGTCATTTGGGGAAAAACTGTTCTTGTGTCCACTTGTCTTGATGTGTAGTGCTCAACGTTTTCAGGGTAGGAGTTGAAACAGTTTATGTCCAGGATATGAGGGGTCAGTAAATATTTTCATGGCCCTCTTTTTGACTCCTGCATTATACAGGTCCTCAATGGAAGGTAGGTTGGCAGCAATTGTTTTTTCTGCAGTTCTGATTACCCTCTGAAGTCTGTGTTGGTCTTGTTAGTTTGCAGAACCAAACCAGAAAGTTATAGATGTGCAGATGATAGGTTCAGTGATTCTTTTGTGTCAGCAGCTACTTGGGCAGTTTGAGATTTCTCAGTTGGCACAGAAAGAACATTCTTTTTGTGCTTTTTTGATGACATTTTTAATGTTAGGTGTTCATTTTAGGTCTTGAGATATGATAGAAGCTAAAAATTTGAAAGTCTCTACTGTTGATATTGTGTTGTCTAGTATTGCAAGACATGGTAGGATGGGAGGGGTTCTCCTCTTCTAAAAAAGTCATTTGCATATGATGATATAATGATCAGTTTTAGGACAGAAAGACAGAGTCTCTAGACAAAGCTAGATGTTGGAGGTTTCTTCAGAAAGCAAAGATGGAGAAAAAAAATTGTAAGTTATAGCATTCTCATATATACCTGCCTAAAGAGAAACAACTTTTTCTCCTTTGGAAAAAAGAATAAGTCAATGAGTCTGTTTTGGGATCTACAATGGAGATTGATAGAGAAAGAGAATGATGTTTCATTTGCCCCTTGCAAGCAGAGTAATTAAAGTTCATGCCCCTACTCCTTGACTCATTTTGCTCAATGTGTTCCTGAGCTTCTGAAAGCCAGTTGATTTCAATAAATCTTTCTAATTCCCATATTACCCTGACTAATCTTTCTGTTTGTGTTTAGATGGTGCCTTATTCAAGATGTACAGAAAGTTGCTCCCCAGGTTATGCCAAGTGTGTGAGAGAGGGAGCCCTAGTTTGCTGCTATGACTGTTCTCTGTGTGTGGAAGGAACATTCTCTGAACAGGAAGGTAGATTAAGTGGATACAAAAACAAAAAAAATATCATGATACAATCATTATTCTCTATCACTTTTTTGATGTTATTTAACAACGAAGCAAGAAAATCATGACATTTCTTGAACGCATCTAAAAATATCTCAAAAATTGGGCACTATCACCAAAATATGGGGGATGATGTGAGCATTAAAATAAATAATGAAAGGTTGCTTCTTTCTATTAAGTTGTTGCTTTCTTGCTTGGTTTTAGGAAACATGACAAGTTTTAAGAGCTGATAGTCACATTAATCTGCAGCCTTTAAAAAGAGTGTTGGTTATTTCAGCTAATGCTGAGTCATATGAATATCCCTGGGCAGAAATATTGCATTATTCCTTGAAAATGAACTAACTGATTTCTGATGTGGTTTTCATGCTCCTACAGCTGCAGAAATAGATTCATGCTAAACATTTTTTCCAGATGCAGTCCATTGTGAAAAGTGTCCAGATGGCCAGTATTCAAATAACAAGCGAGATCACTGTGTTCCCAAAAATATAAGTTTCCTATCCTATGGAGAATTGTTGGGACTCATCCTGGCTTTCTTTGCCATTGCTTTGTCCCTAACCACTGCCTTTATTCTGGGAATCTTCATTAATTACCGAGACACTCCCATAGTCAAAGCCAATAACTGTGAACTCACCTACATCCTCCTGATTTCACTCTTTCTTTCTTTCTTGACCTCGCTTCTATTCATTGGTCGTCCTGTGAAAATGACCTGTCTCCTTCGACAAACCATTTTCAGTATTGTTTTCTCAGTTGCTGTGTCTTCCTTGTTGGCCAAGACTGTAATGGTGGTGGTGGCCTTTCTGGCCACAAAGCCAGGCAGCAGCATGAGGAAATGGCTGGGGAAGAGTCTGGCCAACTCTATTGTTTTATCTTGCTCTGGTATTCAAGTAGGCATCTGCATGATATGGCTGGGAATCTTTCCCCCATTCCCAGATTCTGATTTTCATTCCCAACCAGAACATATCCTACTGCAATGCAATGAAGGCTCTGTCACTATATTCTACTCTGCTCTTGGCTACATGGGTTTTTTGGCTGCCATCTGTTTCTTGATGGCATTTCTTGCTCGAAATCTGCCAGGGGCCTTCAATGAAACCAAACTGATCACCTTCAGCATGTTGATTTTTTGTAGTGTTTGGATCTCCTTTGTTCCCACATATTTGAGCACCAAGGGGAAATACATGATAGCCGTGCAGATCTTCTCCATCATGGCCTCTGGCCTAGGTTTAGTGGGCTGCATCTTTATCCCCAAATGCTACATTATTATCCTTAGACCTGCCATGAACACCAAAGAACATCTGATGCCAAAACAACACTAAAGTTTTTTATGTTAATGTCTATTTTTGTACAATATACATGCAGGATAAAATAATATACTTTGAAGTAATGTTTTATATGTTAAGTCTTATCTTTCTTCATTCTACATGGATTTTGAATTATGATAACTGAATAGCAAAATTTCTAAAATAACTCAGTATTTGAATTCATCATATCCTTCATTTTCCACAATCTGACTTCATGTTAAATTATAACCATCATCAATGACATTAATAACATTTCTGAAACCAAGCTACATATATTATTACCAAGAGTGTTCCGAAATGCTTTTGGAGAAAATTAAAAACTGTGATTAATGATGATGTGTGTTTTTGTTACTATTTAAGTTAGTATTATATTTTATTTTGGGGGATGATGTTCTAACTTTTTTTTAAAAAAATAGTTAATTTCAAATACTGTATATATTTGATTGATCTCTTCTGGCTGGACAATGTAAGATCACTTACAGATATATAAATGAGATGGATGGAAGAGAAAGGCAGAGATAAAGACAGAGAGACAGATAACCTCCAATATAGTAATAATAGATGCAATATCAATATGAACATTGGAGCAACTTTAATTTTTGTCTCCATTCTTTGAGTAAATTAATGAGTCAGTCGAGGTGACTGGGCCCCGTAGGGAGGTGAAACGGAGCTGGGTCCAGTAGATTGTCAATGCTTCTCTGGGGAGGGGATCCTTTCTGGCTCCCTACAAGGAGGCACTTGTGCGCCCCCTCCTCAAGAAGCCTTCCCTGGACCCAGCTGTACTTAATGATTATCACCCAGTCTCCAACCTTTCCTTTATGGGGAAGGTTGTTGAGAAGGTGGTGGCACTCTGGCTCCAGCTCCAGCGGTCCTTGGTCCTCAACAGTCGGGTTTCAGGCCTGGTTACAGCATGGAAACTGCTTTGGTCACGTTGATGGATGAACTCTGGCTGGCCCAGGACAGGGTTTATCCTCTGTCCTGGTGCTCCTTGACCGCTCAGCGTCTTTTGATACCATGCAGCTGCGAGAGCAATCATGGGCTTCCCTAGGTAAGCCCATGTTACACCAACACTCCGCAGTCTGCATTGGTTGCCGATCAGTTTCCGGTCACAATTCAAAGTGTTGGTTATGACCTATAAAACTCTTCATGGCACCGGACCAGGATATCTGCGAGACTGCCTTCTGCCACATGAATCCCAGTGGCCGGTTAGGTCCCACAGAGTTGGTCTTCTCTGGGTCCCGTTGACTAAACAATGTCGTCTGGCGGGACCAGGGGAAGAGCCTTCTCTGTGGTGGCTCCGACCCTCTGGAATCAACTTCCCCCAGAGATTAGGACTGCCCCCACCCCCCTTGCCTTTTGTAAACTCCTTAAATCCCACCTCTGTCATCAGGCTTGGGGGAACTGAGACATCCCCCCCCTTGCCTATGTAGTTTTGTGCATGATATGACTGTGTGTATGTATTTTATATATTGGTTTTTTTTCTTTTTAGACTTTTTAATATAAAATTTTTATTTTAGATTTTAATTATTAGATTTGTTACCATGCATTGTTTTTATCACTGTTGTGAGCCACCCTGAGTCTACCGGCAGAGAGGGGAGGGGTGGCATACAAATCTAATTAATAATAATAATAATAATAATAATAATAATAGTAATAATAATAACAACAACAACTACTACTACTACTACTACTACTACTACTACTGCCTTTGTCCTGGGAATCTTCATTAAACACAAAGAAACTTATAGATAAAGTCAACAGTCAACAGACATTCAACTCCTGGTTTCACTACCGCTTTCTTTCTAGATCTCATTTCTATTCATTGGTTGCCCCATGAAAATGACCTGTCTCCCCTATCAAACATGAAGATCACGAAAAAAGTGAAATATTTAGGGATATGGATGACTTCCAAAGCCGTATCTTTAAAAAACGACAATTATTTAAAATTATTGAGTCAGATTAAAAAAGACTTAGAAATATGGAGTAATATACAATTATCACTTGTAGGAAGAATCTCCACAGTTAAAATGAATACCCTTCCAAAAATATTGTTTCTTTTCCAAGTGATTCCAATAAATCCAGGAACGAAATTCTTTGCCGAATTGAATAAGATAATAAGAAAATTTATTTGGCAAGGTAAAAAATCAAGAATAAAACAAAATTCATTAGAAGATCGTAAGGAAAGAGGAGGCCTGGGTCTCCCAAATTGGAAACTATACTATCATGCCACAGCCCTGACATGGATAAAAGAATGGCTCACACTAGAAAATCAAAGATTGCTTAATCTAGAAGGCCAAGACTTGATGGTCGGGTGGCATGCATTTGTATGGTATGATAAGTTAAGAACCCACTCATATTTTAAAAATAATGTTATTAGAAAGGCATTGATAGAAGTGTGGAATGAAATAAAGAAAAATCACTTTTTAGTAATGCCAGAATGGGTTTCACCCCTTGAAGCTATAGTACACCCAAATCTTAAAGGAAAAGGTAAGATTTGGAAATATAGTGACTTGTTAAATAATCAATTAAAATTAAGAACAAAACAAGAGTTATATGAGTTAGGTATAGATTTAGATTGGTGGCATTATATGCAGATTAGTTCCAGATATCAAATAGACGTAAAGACTTATATTTTTTAAAAAGAAAATAATGTACTGGGCAAATTATTATTCCAAAATCAAACAAAGACAATTGGAAATGTTTATAAATATTTACTAAATCATAGAACGATAGGTTGGATATTGAAAGATAATATGATTAGTTGGTGCAAAAATTTTGGCAAAGAGATTGATTTAGATACTTGGGAAAAGATATGGATGTATAGTTGGAAAATAACAAAATCAATCTCAAAGAAAATCAAATTAAGATGTTTTATAGATGGCACCTTCCACCATACAGAATCTCTAAAATGTTTCCTTCGGTATCGCCCATTTGTTGGAAATGCATAAAAGAAGTTGGCACATATTACCATGCATGGTGGACCTGTCCGGAGACAAAAATATTTTGGAATAAAGTAGAGAACTGGATAAATGAAATAACAAAGGAGAAGATTAAAAAATCTCCTGAATTTTTTCTATTGGGTATTTCAAATATAAAGTATAAAAAAGAAATTTACTATTTAATAATACACATATTGACGGCGGCACGAATAACATTCGCGCAGAAATGGAAAGAAAAGACGATGCCGAAAGACACTGAGGTGTTCAAAAAAATTATAGAGTGTGCAGAACTAGACATGATGACTAAATGTTTGAACAATCAAACCGAAACAGAATTTTATAAAATTTGGGATAAAGTATATGATTGGTGGAATGTTAAAAACAGTATTAAAAATTAAATATATAAGAATAAATGACTATTTAAAAACCATAAGATAGAATTATAAAGTTTATATTATAACTAACTTAGAAGTGTTTATATTATCTCCTTTTATATTACTAATAATTTGTTTATTGATTTTTGATATATATATATACATATAAGTATATTATTATTTAAAAAAAATATATAAAGAAACTTAATCAATAATTTTAATTTTAAAAATTTATAATTAAATTTAATGATAATGTAATCTTCAAGTGTGGCTTTTCTGCTTAGATCTGGTAATAGTTAAGAGTTTTTTTTACATTCTGTATTAGTTAGACTTCTATGATAAGCGGAGCAATGGTAGCTCCTTAAATGTTCAATGTTGTATGTCTTTGTTCGTTTTCTTTTGAAAAGAAAAAAAGAAAAGAAAAGAAAATGACCTGTCTCCTTTGACAAACCATTTTCAGTATTGTTTCTTCAATTGCCTTCCTTGCTGGACAAGACTGTAATGGTGGTAATAGTCTTCCAAAGTACAGTTTTGGAGGGTGCAATGGAGAGAGCTCTCAGGTGCACACTTAGCAGAAAAATGCATACTTGTACATCACATAGCATTGGCCATGGGCTCAGGTCCTCAAATTTTGTTTATCCCTTCACTTTCAGCCATTGTGACATTGAACTCATATAGCATCATCTCTTGGTTCCCTACTTGATACCTTATGTAAGAAAGAGCAAATGTTATCACATCAGGAGGAGGAGGCACAGTGGTTAAAATGAAGTATTGCAGGCTATTTCTGCTGCTTGCCAGCTGCCTACCATTGGAAGTTAGATTCTCACTGGCTAAAGGTTGACTCAGCCTTCCATCCTTCGAGGTCAGTAAAATGAGGACCTAGATTTCTGGGAAAATATGCGGACTCTGTGAACCACTTGGAGAGGGCTGTAAAAGCTCTGTGAAGTGGTATATAAGTCTGCTATTACCATTAACGTCCCAGGGAAGTTTGACTAGATCTTCTTTGTAACCATGAGGACTGATAGTCTTCTACATTTTGAAAGATACAAGACATTTAATATGACGCTCCAATAGGTTGTCAAATATGGAGTTGGAGTTAACCATTCTGAAGTATCAAATCTTCATTGAGGAAGATGTCCTCATCCATACCAGACAAAATAAGAATGAATTATAATGGCCCATTGCTTATTTCAAGAGTGTTGAAATGTTTTTCCACATTGTAACCTTTAAATTCTCAACAATAAGTTTGGATACAAAAAACAATCAAACTTTCCTGAATTGTTTCTTTCACGACTCTCAAATTAGGATTATTCTCCTGAGTCAAACAAAACTCATCTCTAATGGCACACTTTTATGCTCATTCCCAATCCCCCTTCTAAATATTAAAATAATCATAATTATTTATTCCCCTTTGAACATAGTTTATAGGATTTCTACCACAACAATAGTGGTCAATCAATGTGAGAACAAAACAGATAGACTGCGTGTGATAATCTGCTTTGTAACAGCCTCCTGTGGTGGGATCAGAGTTTGGAGTAAAGCTGGACAAATACTGCAGCAGTCTGAAATTGCAGACAGCTCTTCCAAATCTGAGGCAAACTGAACTTTCTTCACTGTAATTGTGGTCTTCTGTGATCTCTGAGATTTAATAAAAGAACTATAGGAAAGATCTCCTGCAGAATATTGTATAAGTCAAATGTTGCTGCTGCTGCATACACAGCTCTTTCTACTTCTACTTCTACTTCTCTCTCAAATTCCTTGTGCTTGTAGGCTGATGAAATGTCCATTAAAGGTGATAATAGAAGAAAAAGAGTGGTTCCATTACTATAAGCCAGGAGACTACTGGATTACTGGAATAATGTCTAGTAATGTAGCTCTATTGTACCAATTTTCATTCTCCAAGCCTCCAACCCACCAACTGAAAGGGTAATTGTCAGCACATCCAAGGGTTCTGGTGATTGATTTTACCTGCTCCAGTATCTTTTCTAGGAATGATTTCATTTCTCCTATTCTTCACCTTGAGAAAGGAAAGTCATTATTGCTTCTCCAAATTTGCTTTATTTTGTAAAACCTGAGTTTGCAAAGTTTCTTTTTAAGTTGTTCCACAAGTGTCAGCCTGAACACTGGGCACTGCCCCACTATGAATCTTGCCTTGTTGGATTCTTCCTGCTTTCAAAATGTTGGTTATGACATATAAAGCCCTACATGGCATTGGATCAGTCCCAGCGACCGGTCAGGTCCCACAGAGCCGACCTTCTCCAGGTCCCACCAACTAGGCAATTTTGCCTGGCAGGGCCTAGTGGGAGAGTCTTCTCTGTAGGGGATCTGGCCAACAGGTCTAGGGCCATTAGACAGTAGCCCCTGGCTGATGAATGGAATGTATGTTTAACTGACTGAATGAGAGTGATTGGTTTTAAGGAATTGGGAGTTTTAGACTAGGTAGTTTTAATTTTAAATTTGGATTTAGGTATTTTTTATTGTTCTTTTATATGTTGTAAGCTGCCCCGAGTCTTCAGAGAGGGGTGGCATATAAATCCATAAATGGATGGATGGATGGATGGATGGATGGATGGATGGATGGATAGATAGATAGATAGATAGATAGATAGATAGATAGATGATAGATAGATAGATAGATAGATAGATAGATAGATAGATAGATAGATAGATAGATAGATAGATAAACAGACAGACAGAGAAACAGATAGACAGACAAATAAAATGACTACCTTGAGACTGTGGAGAGCCACCAACATATTTATCCACATTTATTTTATTTATTTATTAGCAATAGTTAAGCTGTGATTCCCAATAAAGTGACTGGATGAATACCAAACTTTTGCTTGTTAAGAACTGTATCCTTTGCTAGCTGGTTTCTCGCTTCAGTTGTTCGCTTCAAAGCTAGACACATTCTTGGAGAGTAAATAGAAAAGACAGGACAGGTAGTTACCCAGGAACATCCTGCTCCATAGATAAACATGAGCAGAGCATGGCTGCCCAAGAATGTCCATCAAATAGCATGAACCCACAAGGCTCTGTAAGATAACAAAAAGAAATGCTCTGTAAGGTAACAAAAAAGCACGGACAAAGCATGGAGAAAAAATGCTCCCTGGATAAGGGGGACATGGGCAAGACAGTGCCCATGTTGGGTAACAAACTTTGTCTCTGATTGGCAAAATGAGTGTATAAGTTCCTAGCTACACTCTTCTCGGGCGTGGCTTCTTCCTTGTGTGATTGTTGCCTATATGTTATTGGAATCACTATACCCAGTTCTTCTTTGTACAAATAAAAGCTGTTTATTTTCCAAGATTCTTCTTGGCTTTCATTCTGGCATTTTGGAGACTCGAGTGCATTTTTTGACCTTACAATGTGATACATTAATGTTTAGCCACAGAGGATCACATTAAGTAAAGTTAAGGGCAGAATATAGGACAATGACTGTAAAGCCATGAATATTCTGCAGTAAAATCTAGGTCTAAAAAAGTCTTGTTGAAGAGATATCCATCTGTGGATAAGTAATATCTCTAGATAATCCATCACTTGAATCAAGCAGTTAGTCATCTCTAGAGTGGTATAACAGGTAGAAATCATATAATGTAATAACAATGTACATAATATACACTTTGTAGCATCCCTTATTAACATTCTGGAGACATATGAAGATATAGATCTTCTCCCAACCAAAGGGCTAGGATGTGGGTTGCAAGCTATGAGCACATTTAGTCTGGTGCCAGGGGGTACTAAGGATATGGCTTTAATGACATTTTATGGATGGTTTTGAATTGATGTGAGTGTTATATTAGCAAATAAATGCTTTGCTTTTTGCAAAACCTTATTCTAAACAGATTGAAACAGTTACAATAGTAAGAAATGTTCACACTTCCTTTTTGAGTAAATGAAGATGTGGAAGTTCTTACAATTGTAACTTTTCCTTTCCTGGCTATTGAATTATAAGAATAATTTTCTAAATTTTTACTCCCAAGTCATAATGTGGAGAAAATGATAGGTAAAACCAGTTCTTGTGATTTTGAGGTTCCTTTGATCCTGTCATTACAGATTGCTAGAGTTGGAAAGGACCTTGTAGGTCATCTAGTCCAATCTCCGACTCAAGCAGGAGTCCCTATTCCATTTCATACAAATGTCAGTCCAATCTCCTTTTGTAAGTCTCAAGTGTTGGAGTTCTCACAACCTCCATATGAAGCTGTTCCAAAGGTTGATCACTTTCATTTGACATAACAAGCTTGCGATCTCTCTCTGACATTTCTTTTGGCAAGAAGCTCCTAGGGGTGTCAATGGGACTGTTCTTCTTGTAGAAATTTCAAAAATGTCTATCACCTGCAAAGTCCAAATATATTGAATAATTTCATTGAATAACGAGTACCTGCTTTTCTTTTTGGCATTGCACTATATAGCTATAAAGCTACAGTAAATATGACATTCTTTCATGAAAACTCAAACTAAAGATTTATTTATTTATTTATTTATTCATTCATTCATTCATTTATTTATTTATTGAAATTTGTCAAATAAAAAGGAGAACAAGCATAAGAGAATAGAAATACAATGACAGGGATGATAGGCACATTACTGACCCCTTAAGTATGAAGTAAAGTCCATGGAAGTCAATTTGTGACTGAAACTGTGAAAATTTGCAGTTGAGACAACTGAATCAGGTAGAACATTCAAGCATTTGACAACTCTTTTACAGAAATAATATTTTTTACAATCAGGATTATAATGATTTACATGGCAATTAATGTGGTGCTTTTCCTGTATATTAATGCAATTTAAACAGAAAAATTTACAAGTAAAACATTACTATATATAATTTTGTATGTAAAACTAGTTTTGCCCTCAAGCGATGCAGTTCTAATTCATTCAAATGGAGAATTTCAAGCCTAGCAGTGTAAAGATTTCTATTGAGTACAGAAGAATGCAAGTCATTTCTTATTAAGTACTTCTGAACCTGCTTAATTGTACTGAGGTAAGATATATGGTGGGGATTCCAAACACCTGAACAACACTCTAAAATTGATCTAACATAAGTTTTATAAGCTGTAATTAGCAATACAATATTTCCAGGAAAAAAAAGCTTTGCAAAATTATGTTTATAATTCTTAATACTATTTTAGCAATGCTGTTACATTGAGCCTTGGAACATAAATCATCAGAGCAAAGTACACCTAGGCCCTTAACAAAGTGAGGGTCATCTGCTAAATCAATGGCTTATACTTGAAATTCTGATTATGTTTACCAATATATACTAACCAGTGAAGGGTTACCAAAAATTTTACTACCACACTGTGGGCGTGGCTTATGCATTTTCTTTCAACATCTTTCAGTACAAATTGGGTGCTTTGGGGTGGAACTCCATTTTTACTACCCCAGTGAGTGCCCCCCCCCCCAGGTCCGGACAGTAGCCCCCCCCCCCCCCGATACTAACCCTAGAGTGTTTCGATCTCCAAGCAGGCTGGCACGCATTTCTAGGAGGTAAAAAGTATAAAATACATACATACTGTACTTCAGGCAGCATTATATTAGAGGAAGCTTGACACCTAGTTACAAATTAAAGAATGCTACTACCATTCAACACCAAAGTGGCTCTCACCAACAGAAGCTATAATATACCCTAATGCACTAGACCCCGTAAAAATAGTAACGTATGAACAAATTTTGGACCAATAAGAAGATCTGATACCTAAATAAACCCTTAGGGAAAAAGAAATAAACCTGTATTGGTGGAATTTTCTACAAATCCAATCCAAATTTAAGGAAGATAAAACTAAATACGGCTTTCAAAATAACACTATCTTAGATAAGATTATTTTAGGCCCCAACAAAAAACAATTTCTGGAAGAAGTGAAAGGAACAATGATATCTTGGTCTCAAAATTTTGGATACTCCATAAATTTAGCAGAATGGGGAAAAACACAAACTACAAATTAACACTAACAACATCATATAAGGAAAACTTATAATAAATTGTTTTACCACTGGCACCTCCCTCCAACATGACTCAACAAAAAGTATCAAAATGTTTCACCACTATGTTGGAAATGCAAAAGGGAAACAGTTACCTACTAACCCTTATGGTGGACTTGCCCAGTTGCTAAAAACTTTGGGCGCAAAATCAAAAGCTATTTAGAGCAAATTGTGGCACAGACAGTCCTTTTAAAACCTGAACTTTTCCTTCTTAGTATTGCAAGGCAGAAATTTAAAAATGAAGACAAATACTTAATCCGCCACATTATAATGGCAGCAAGATTGCTATATGCACAAAATTTGGAAACAGAAACAGCCATCACAACTTTAAGCTTCATAATTAAGGTCCTTGAGTGTGCAGAAATGACCAAAATGTCTTTGGAATTACAGGAAAAAGATAAATCTGTATTTTACAAAATATGGAAAATTGGTACAAATGGCTCAAACAACAAAAATACATAAAAAACATAAAGGAAAAGCAAAATTAAACACTCCTTCATTTTGTACCGAAATAAAATGAAAATACAGAAACACTGCACCATAAATCGATGGAACATAAAACCCCTAAATATAAATTCGTACCTTCCTCAGAAATACCCAAAATGAATATAATATAATATACAAAACTAAAAAAAACAAGCACACAATTCCACACACTAGATACAAATACTTAATATTAGATCGCTTGATAGTAATAGTCAACAATATGGTTGACAAAATATGTCTTTTATATGATAAACAAATATATGTATGTAGTGAAAGAAAATATTAATTGATGATAAGCAAATAACTATCTATGTGCATATATCAAACACATATAAGCTGATTTGTCTGTCTCTTTCATATTTCTTACTTTTTTCTTTGCATTTTTGTTTGTTTAGATTGTTTTTTATATGCAGAAACTTAATAAAGATTATTTCTTTAAAAAAGATTTATCTGTAGAATTGAATACGTTTTCATCATTGACCAAAAAACCACAATTGCTTTTAAGCTGATCTCATAAATCGTTGATATAGAGCAAAAAAATATATGACAAATTTCCTTATGTTTTAGTGAGACTATCTTCAACCACATTCTGCCCTTCTTGTTGGCTATTTATGAGGTCAACCAGGATTCAAGGCTGTTACCCAACATTACCCTGGGCTACAACATCTATGAGAACTTTTTCAATGCAAGAATGACATATGAGGCCATGCTGGATGTGGTGTCTACAGGGGATGAGAACATCCCAAACTACAAATGTGGAAGACAAAAAAACCTGCTGGCGATTCTTGAAGAGATGGATTCTGAACTCTTTGATCATATATCTAATGTCTTGAGCATCTATAAAATTCCACAGGTATAGAATCAAGTAAAATTAATTCTGTGTTGTAAATTGTTTTGATTTGACTAGAAGGCAGCATTAGTATATATTTCTTTCAATTGAAAGTCAGAATGTAAATATTAGAAGAGTTGAAAGAAATTTTCATTCACAAAGTATGTGTGTATGCCAACTCACAGAATTTGTTGTTAAATCAGATGAAGCACACTACCATATACACATGCAAAAAATACATGCATATGCATATACCCCTTTCATGGATCACTGCTTTGTCATGGTACTGGGCTTGCCTAGTCAATTGAAACTATGAGCTATTCTGTGCAGGGCCACACAAGATGGATACATCACAGCAGAGAGATCTGACAAAATCTGATCCATTGGAGAAGGAAATGGCGATCCACTCCAGTATCTTTGCCATGAAAACCCCATGGACAGTACTAAAAGGCAAAAAAGATACGATGCTGGAATATGAGCCTCTCAGATCTGAAGATGACCAATATACTATTGGGGAAGAGAAGAGAGTTAATACTAGTAGTGCCAGAAAGAATGAATTGAAAGGGCCAAAGCCGATAGGATACTCCACTGTGGATGTATCTGGTGGTGAAAGGAAAGTCCAATGCTGTAAAGATCTAGATCTTGATCAAACAAGAGATGACAAGACTGAACCTCGACAACTTAGGAATCAGCGAAGTAAAATAGACAGTCATTGGTGAATTTAATTTAGACGACCATCATGTAGTAGCAAGAATCCCTCAGAAGAAATGGAGTAGCCTTCATAGTCAATAAAAGTTTAGGAAAAACAGTACTGGAATACAATTCCCAAAATGACACAATGATCTCACTTTGAATCCAAGGCAAACCATTCAACATCATAGTCTATTGACTATGTCTATTTCCCAACCCCTGGTGCAGAACAGGCTGAAGTTGACCTGTTCTATGAAGCCTTACAACACTTTCTAGAATTAACACCAAAAAATTATGTTAAGATTAATAGTAGTGCAGTAAATAATTTGACAGTATTGAGTGAATTATTTGTTTAGAATAGAATATGATAGAATAGAATTTTATTGGCCAAGTGTAATTGGACACACAAGGAATTTGTCTTGATGCATATGCTCTCAGGGTACATAAAAGAAAAAGATACATTTGTCAAGAATCATGTGGTACAACGCTTAATGATTGTCATAGGGGTCAAATAAGCAATGAAGAAACAATCAATATTAATAAAAATCTTAGGATACAAGCAACAAGTTACAGTCATACAGTCCTAAGTGGGAGGAAAAGGATGATAGGAATGATGAGAAAAACTAATAGAATAGAAGTGCAGATTTAGTAGAAAGTCTGACAGTGTTGAGGGAATTATTTTTTTAGTAGATGGTGTTCGGGGGGAAACTATTCTTGTGTCTAGTCATCTTGGTGTGCAGTGCTCTGTAGCAACATTTTGAGGGTAGAAGTTGAAACAGTTTATGTCCAGGATGCGAGGGGTCAGTAAATATTTTCCCCGCCCTCTTCTTGACTCGTGCAGTATACAGGTCCTCAATGGAAGGCAGGTTGGCAGCAATTGTTTTTTCTGCAGTTCTGATTCTCCTCTGAAGTCTGTGTTGGTCCTGTTGGGTTGCAGCACCAAACCAGACAGTTCTAGAGGTGCAGATGACAGACTCAATGATTCCTCTGTAGAACTGTATCAGCAGCTCCTTGGGCAGTTTGAGCTTCCTGAGCTGGCACATAAAGAACATTCTTTATTGTGCTTTTTTGATGATGTTTTTGATGTTAGGTGACCATTTTAGGTCTTGAGATATGATAGAACCTAGAAATTTGAAGGTCTCTACTGTTGATACTGTGTTGTCTAGCATTGTGAGAGGGTGGAAGGGTGGAAGGGTTTCTCCTAAAGTCTACCACCATTTCTACGGTTTTGAGTGTGTTCAGTTCTAGATTGTTCTAGTCACACCACAAGGATAGTTGTTCAACTTCCTATCTCTATGCGGATTCATCATTGTCTTGAATGAGTCCGATCACTGTTGTATCATCTGCAAACTTCAGTAGTTTAAAAGATGGATCGTTTGAGATGCAGTCATTAGTGTATAGAGAGAAGAGAAGTGGTGAGAGTACACAGCCTTGGGGAGTTATAGAGGTGCAGATGACAGACTCAATAATTCCTCTGTAGAACTGTATCAGCAGCTCTTTCGGCAGTTTGAGCTGCTCAAACTGGCAGAGTAAGAACATTCTTTGTTGTGCTTCTTTGATGACATTTTTCATGTTGGGTGTCCATTTTAGATCTTGCGATATGGTAGAACCTAGAAATATGTGGAAACCTTTCATGTGGATATTACCAGATGAGCCGCAGAGAAATCAGATTAACTATGTGCTCTGCAGCCAAAGATGGAGAAGCTCTATATAGTCACTAAAAACAAGACCAGGAGCTTACTGTTGCTCAGATCATGAGCTTCTCATTGCAAAATTTAGGCTTAAATTGAGGAAAGTAGGGAAAAACACTAAGCAGGTATGAACTATATCATATCTCTTGAGAATATTCAGTACACATGACAAGTAGATTTAAGGAATTAGATCTGATAGACAGAATACTTGAAGAATTATGGTTGGAGGTTGGAAGTTGGAATTAAGATTGCCGGGAGAAATTTCAACAACCTCAGATATGCAGATGATGCCACTCTAATAGAAAAAAGCAAAGAGTCACTAAAGAGCCTCTTGATATGGTTGAAGGAGAAAAGTACAAAAGTTGGCTTGAAACTCATCATTAAAATAACTGAGATCATGGCATCCTGCCCTCTTAATTCCTGGCAAATATATGGGGGGGAAATGGAGGTAGTAACAGCTTTTATTTTCTTGGGCTCCAAGATCAAGGCAGAAATTAAAAGATGCTTGGTCCAGGGAAGAAAGCTATGGCAAATCTAGACACCATACTAAAAAGCACAAGCACCACACTGCTTACAAAAGTGATGAGCCGGCAATACCTATTAGAATTGATGGAAAAATTAAAATGCGGCTACAAATTTGAAAGCATTATTGAAAATATTTACACCTCCCAGTTGGCTAGTGATGCTAAATGGAGACATGACCAATACATTCCCAATTGCAAAAAGGATTTGTCAAGGATGCCCTATGTCCTCTCTTTTTCCATATTGTCCTTAGAAATACTTTTAAATAAGATAAGGAACAATAAAGAATTAAAAGGAACTAAAATCAAAGGTGAAGAATACAAACTGTAGGCCTATGCCAATGATGTAGTATTCTTCCTGGAAGACCCAACGACCTCAGGTTTGGAACTAATTAGTGAAATAGAAGAATATTGGAAATATACTGGACTAAAAATCAACAACCAAAAAACTAAATTAATGACATGGAAACAGGAAGAGTAATTACAAAAAGTGATAAACCTACAAACTACCAAAAAAAATTAATACTTAGGTCTAATTATCACAAATAGACTTCATCCATTAAAAAGATAATTATGATAAACTAATATAGCAAATGAAGACAGATTTTGAAAAATGGGGGAAATTATAACTTTCTTTACTCGATAGAATAGCGGTAATAAAAATGAATATTCTTCCAAAGTTTTTATATTTTTTTTGAACAGTCCCCATTAGTTTAGATCTAAAATTCTTTAAGGAACTAAACAGAATGATCACAAACTTTATTTGGCAAATTAGGAAATCTATAATTAAGATAGCACATTTACAAGACAGTAAAGCTAGAGGAGGCTTAGGACTTCCAGACATGAAACTTTATTACTTCTTTAAGCTGGATAAAAGATTGGATAAATTTATCCAATAAAAGGATCTTGACCTTAGAGGGGCATGACTTGCAAATAGGATGGCATGCCCACCTGTGGAGTGGCAACTCAAAAAGGCAAACCACATTCGATAAACATTTAATTAGGAAATCCCTTTTAAAAACTTTGCATGGCATTAAAAAGAAAAATTATATCAAAGTACCAAGGTGGTTATCTACAATGGAGACTATTATCTACCCAAATCTGATAGACCCTACCAAAACCCTGCAATATAATGATATCTTATTCCCAAATGGATATTTAAAAAGTAAGGAAGAATTACAAAAACAAAGTAATATTTTCAAATGTGCAGAAATAGAGAAAATGACCATGGAAATCAAGGGTACAAATAGCAAAGAATTTGATGAGATATGGAAAAACTGGTATAAATGGATGGAGGAAAGCAAAAGGGTAATACAACACAATGTAATTGTATTTCTTAAATAGATAAATACATACACATGATACAGACAGTGAGTAAGGGAACATAAATACAAATGGATAAGCAGTACTAGCTTTTGACATACAGTATTAACTTCTGTATCTATTTCTCAGGGCTACTCTGTGATATTTTTATACACTAATAAGTATAATCATGGCACCGGGCCAGAATATCTCAGGGACCGCCTTCTGCCGCACAAATCCCAGCGACCAGTTAGGTCCCACAGAGTGGGTCTTCTCCGGGTCCCATCAACCAAACAATGTCGCTTGGTGGGACCCAGAGGAAGAGCCTTCTCTGTGGCGGCCCCGACCCTCTGGAACCAACTCCCCCCAGAGATTAGAATTGCCCCCACCCTCCTTGCCTTTTGTAAGCTGCTTAAAACCCACCTCTGCCGCCAGGCATGGGGGAACTAAGATACACTTTCCCCCTAGGCCTTCACAATTTTATGTATGGTATGTTTGTATGTATGTATGATTGGTTTTTATATAATGGGTTTTTAACTGTTTTTTTAGTATTGGATTTTGTTGTACTGTTTTACTGCTGTTGTTAGCCGCCCTGAGTCTGCGGAGAGGGGCGGCATACAAATCCAATAAATAATAATAATAATAATAATAATAATAATAATAATAATAATAATAATAATAATTAACTCCTACTATCTGTTTTACTTACCACACTTATCCTATCCCTTTGAATAATATATATTATATATAGATATGTTAACAGGAATGTAATAGAATGACTTATGATCTGTAAATGATAAATATGAACAATATTTGTTTTAGTCCTTTGTATTTGTGTAAAAAACAATAAATAAACTTTAAAAAAAACACAGGCATCACTGTGCTTACAAAAGTGCATATAGCCAAAGCTCTGGTTTTCCCAGAAATTAATACGTTTGTCAGTTTCAAAATATATTCCACTGGTGTATAGCTGTATTCCAGTATTTGACCAGCTGCCACAAAGAGGAGGTCAACTGGTTTTTTAAAACACCTGATGGTAGGACAAGAAACAATGGATGAAAACTAATAAAGGAATGAAGCAAACTAGAATTAAGGCTTTGAGATCAATTAACTATTGGAACAGCTTGCCTTCAGATATGATGGGTGTTTCATCATTAGGTTTCTTAAAGAAGAGAATAGAGACAGTCATTTCTCTGAAATGATATTGGGGCAGCGTTGGCACTTGACTTCATTGAGATTGTATTTCATCTCCGGGAGGCTTGGCCAATGTGGGCATGGCCAGCATGATATCACTTGTGTCAGGCGCCCTGTGGTGGCTGGAATATTCTGCCACCAAAAACAGGCTTCTGAGAGTTATAATGTGACAGAAGGGTGTGCTCTATGAGGACCACCCATGACCATGACCATGACCATCAATTCAGAGCTCCATGATTTTAAAGGGAGCATATAAGAGAACAAGACAGAACATTAAAGAAACTAGAAAAATTCATACAGTTATCATTTGAAACTTCTCTCACAGGGGGGAAAGGCCCTCAGTTTTACCACATGACTTTTATCATTAAAACTGACACAAACTACCAATACCTTCTCTTTTATCTTAGATCAACTATAGTGTTATCAACCAGATAGCTGAGAAAAATCATCATTTCCCTTTTTCACATCGGATGACTCCAAACCAAGAACCTCCTTACTCAGCAATTGTCAAGCTGCTCCTGCATTTCCAATGGACGTGGATCGGCCTCCTTTCTCAGGACAATGAAAAAGGAGAAAAATTTAAAAGACGCTTGGAGGTTCTTGCCCTAAAAAATGAGATTTGCATTGTCCTCTCAGGAAATGTCCCAGAAGCAAATTTGAAGTCAAGTGCTGAAGAAACTCTCATGCAAGAAAAAAAAGAAATGTTCATTTCTCTTATCAAGAGTCAAATAAAAATTATAGTATGCCAACTAGATTCTCAGGCCTCAGGAACATTAGCAATAATATTACAACAAATTAATATGACTAATAAATCCATTGTGGGAAAGGTGTGGATTGCAACAACTTTGACAGCTTTAAGTGTAGGCATTTTTAACCACTGGGTTGATCTCCAAAATAAATATGCTTTATTTTCCTTCCTAATCCAGACAAAAGGAAGGAATCAGTATTATGATTTTAATTCTTATGCATCTATGATCCTATTTTATGGAAAGCAATCATTCCAATGTTCTTATTCAAGTCCTGTTTTATCTAAGAAAGTTTGGAAAAAATGCAGGACAAAAGAGAACTGGGAATTTCCACCCCATGATGTGATTGCAAGAATCCTCTCTCAGGATTCCTCCAGCATTTTCCAAATAATTCAAATTGTGGCCTGCGTCCTCAGTGCTGCCTCTTCCTCCCAACGGAATAAGAGGAAAATTCAAATAGGAGACCATCAACCACTCCAGGTTGTACAGCCATGGCAAGTAAGCTGTATTCTTTGAGGTTGCATTGATTCTCCCCTTCCTAATGGTGGTGGTGTTATCTATTCCATGTCTTCAAGAATGTGAGATAAAGAAATGAAAAATCTGAAAATTCCAGGAGAAAGACTGAAAGAAGCTTCCCATGAAATGCTGAATCAATCTGTTTCAGACTGTAGTGGTGATTTGAAGAGGTTGGATTATTCAGAGTATTTCCAATCCAGAAAAATAGCAAGAAAAACATTGAATAAAGGCTCAAATTGTAATTTTTTTCTGTTTTTTTGTGCAGCTGCATAGGTTCCTGAAGAACCTCCAACATTACAATATTTCAAGAGATGGGATTTCCTTTGATAAAAATGGAGTTCTTGTTGGTGACTTTGATATCATGCACTGGACATCAGTTTGGAACAAATCATATGCGGGGGTTAAAATTGGGAGTGTAGAAAGACAAGACTCCTCAGAAGTCAAGATTTCTGTCAATCAAAGTGCCATCCAATGGCCAACTATATTTAACAAAGTACTTGAGACTGCTTGGAATTTGCTCTTCTATTTGTCTCCATATGTGGAATTTTGCTGCTCAGAAATTTATTTATTAATTTCTGAGTCTTCGGAGAGGGGCGGCATACAAATCTAATAAATAATAATAATAATAATAATAATAATAATAATAATAATAATAATAATAATACTTTATTTATTCATTCATTCATTCATTTATTTATTTATTTATTTATTTATTTATTTTTCAAATTTATCAGCCAACCCTCTCCTGATGGACAATAAGAAATAATAGTTATGGAGGCAAATTGGGATAATTTTCAAATAAGAGAACTTAAGGCCTCATTAATCGATTAAATATCATTTTCCCTTAGAGGTTTTACATTAATATATCACACACTGAAACCTGCTGCCTTGCATTGCAATCTACATTGTTAAAACTGGAATGTGTTGCCATAATTTATAGTTCATCAAATTATCTTGCTTTCACTAAGGGTAAAACCAGAATATCTCTGGAGATTCTCAGTCATCCAGGTCATGCTAGTGCCAAAAGTATTTTTTCTAAAGTACCTGGACTTTATTTACCCTTGAAGATGTTTCCTTTCTCATCCAAGAAGCTTCCTCAGTTCTGACTGAATGGTGGAGGATGGAAAGATTTGGAACTGCTGAAAAGACTATATTGTAAACAGGATATTGATTTAGCAATTGCAGGAAGGTCTCAAACCCATTTGTACTATTCAGGTGACCCTGAAGGCACAAGTAAATTCCAAGTGGCTTTAACAACTTTCAGAAAGATTTCTTTGGTCGCGCTGATGGATGATCTCTGGCGGACCCGGGGCAGGGGTTTATCCTCTATCCTGGTGCTTCTTGACATCTCAGAGGCTTTTGATACCATCGACCATGGTATCCTTCTGCACTGGTTGGAGGAGTTGGGAGTGGGAGGCACTGTTCTACAGTGGTTCTCCTACTACCTCCCCAGCCAGGCACAGTTGGTGTTAGTAAGGAATCAGAAGTCAACCTCTAGGTTTCTCCCTTGTGGAGTTCCTCAGGGATCGGTCCTCCCCCCCCCCCCGCTATTTAATGTCTACATGAAACCGTGGGATGAGATCATCCAAGGGCATGGGGTGATGTATCATCAGTATGCGGATGACACCCAGTTGTACATCTCCACCCTGTGTCCAGTCGGCGAAACTGTGGAAGTGATATGCTGATGCCTGGAGGCTGTTAGGGTCTGGATGGGTGTCAACAGGCTCAAACTCAACCCTGACAAGATGGAGTGGCTGTGGGTTTTGCCTCCCAAGTACAATTCCATCTGTCCGTCCATTACCCTGGGGGGAACTATTGACCCCCTTGGAGAGAGTCTGCAACTTGGGCATCCTCCTCAATCTACAGCTAACTTTAGAACATCATCTTTCGGCTCTGGTGACAAGGGCATTTGCCCAGGTTCGCCTGGTGCTCCAGTTGTGGCCCAATTTGGACAGGTCACTCATGCCCTTATCACCTCAAGGTTTGACTAATGTAACACTCTCTACTTGGGGCTATCTCTGAAGAGTGTTCAGAAACTTCAGATCATGCAGAATGCGGCTGCAAGAGCAGTCATGGGCCTTCCCAGATAAACCCATGTTTCGTCAACACTCCGCAGCCTGCACTGGTTGCCAATTAGTTTCTGGACACAATTCAAAGTGTTGGTAATGACCTAAAAAGCCCTGCAGGCCTTCTGCTGCATGAATCCCAGAGGCCGATTAGGTCCCACAGAGTTGGTCTTCTCCAGGTCCCCTTGACTAAAAAATGTTGTCTGGCAGGGCCTAGGGGATCACAGAGAAGGAGAGGAAGGTAGTGCTGTTTACTTTTTGCATTTGCATTTGCATTTTTGCATTTGCATTTTTTGAATTCAAGGAGAAGGGGCATTTATAACTGGCTGTTACAGACAATTTTATTAGCAGTTTGTTTTCAAACACAGACCAATCAGATTAGGCTGGGGCAGGATTAGACTGGGAAGTATAAAAGGCAGGAAAAAGCCATTTTAATTTGCACTTCAGATCACAGAGAAGGAGAGGAAGGTAGTGCTGTTTACTTTTTGCATTTGCATTTTTTGAATTCAAGGAGAAGGGGCATTTATAACTGGCTGTTACAGACAATTTTATTAGCAGTTTGTTTTCAAACACAGACCAATCAGATTAGGCTGGGGCAGGATTAGACTGGGAAGTATAAAAGGCAGGAAAAAGCCATTTTAATTTGCACTTCAGATCACAGAGAAGGAGAGGAAGGTAGTGCTGTTTACTTTTTGCATTTGCATTTTTTGAATTCAAGGAGAAGGGGCATTTATAACTGGCTGTTACAGACAATTTTATTAGCAGTTTGTTTTCAAACACAGACCAATCAGATTAGGCTGGGGCAGGATTAGACTGGGAAGTATAAAAGGCAGGAAAAAGCCATTTTAATTTGCACTTCAGATCACAGAGAAGGAGAGGAAGGTAGTGCTGTTTACTTTTGCATTTGCATTTTTTGAATTCAAGGAGAAGGGGCATTTATAACTGGCTGTTACAGACAATTTTATTAGCAGTTTGTTTTCAAACACAGACCAATCAGATTAGGCTGGGGCAGGATTAGACTGGGAAGTATAAAAGGCAGGAAAAAGCCATTTTAATTTGCACTTCAGATCACAGAGTAAGAGGAGAGAAAACTAGTGGCCCGCGTGCCTGGTGGCGTGCGAATCATATAACTATAAACCAAAATCAGCAAAGTTTGGTAGCAATAGGGGTTGTTGATTTTCCTGCTAAGTACTTGTATTTCAATACATTGTTAAGATGACTGGCTTGGTGCAGTGTAACATTTGTTTGGCTGTTGTCTTCCGTAGTACCTTGTGGAACTTGGGGTACTGCCCTCTTTGCATAAGGACATCTAGGTTAGATGGCGAGATCTCTAGATTGCAGTCCTTAGTTTGTAGCTTGCAGGCAGAAGTGGAAAGATTGTCCCAGCCACGTGCTGTAATGCAGCCATGTGTCCAGCCTCCACTTCCACAGCGCCCCCCGAGGAGGAGGGCTGTGTGGACAACTGTCGGTTCAGGAAGATTGCGTGCAGTTGAGCAAAAACATAGCAATTTTGGTCTCTCTGTATCAAATTCCTATAGTGTTCTTGCGGATTTAAATAGTAAGGATGTTGGAGATATTAGCAAGGTCCCTCAGGCAGAGAATGAGGGGATGTTCAAAGGGGAAGTTGTCATAAATGTCACCAAACCATCAAGTACAGTTAGTAGAAATAAAAAGAGGACACATTTTCTTGTGGGTGATTCGACCGTTAGAGGTGTTGATTTGGGACAGAGCAAGGATGTGGTTAAGGTGCTGAGGTGTCTCCCAGGGGCCACTGCCAGCAGGGACAGGAGGCGGATTACAAACATTGTTAAGACTGTGAGTAAAGGTAATAACGTTGATGTGGTGGTGCATCTTGGCACAAATGATTTGTCCCAGAGAAATGTTAATGTAGTAAAAAGAGATTTTCAATGTCTAAGTGTGGAGCTGGGTAAAATAACTGATTCAGTGACTTTCTCAGAGGTGTTACCGGTTTGTGGCCAAGAGGATAAAACAACGTGTATCAGAGAGTTTAATGTGTGGTTAAGGCAGTGGTGTAAAGCTGAAGGTTTTGGCTATGTAAGTCATGATGTCAGTAGGTGGTCTAATAGGGAGTTGTTTAAGAGGGATGGTTTGCATCCATCATATAGAGGTACCCAGGTGCTCGGTGAGGAATTCAGAACTTTTTTGGACAGGCATTTAAACTAGGTAAAGGGGACAGAGATGTAACTGATGTGGATGATTTCTGTCCCCGACCAATGAGGATAAAGCAGTTTTTGGAAGCTTATGAAAAGGGAGCTGCAAATAATATAGATGTAGTTGTTGATGATAAGGGGCAAACTAATAACAAAAATAACGTTCTTCGGGTAATGTGCACAAATGCTCGAAGCTTGAGCAACAAGCTCTGTGAATTAATGGCCATAATATCTAGAGATAATTTGGACCTGGTTGCCATAACTGAGACATGGTTTAAGGATTCTAATGAATGGGAAATATCCATACCAGGATATACACTGTATAGGAAGGATAGAATAGAGAGAAGGGGAGGTGGAGTAGCCATTTATATTAAAGAAAGTCTAAAAACAACACTAATTCAAAATACGTGTCAAGATCTAGAGACTCTCTGGATTTGCATGCAAAATAAAGAAGGTTCTGTCATTAGAATTGGGGTGATCTATAGGCCTCCAGGGCAATCCGAGGAATATGACAACAAGATGGTGGATGAAATTACCCAAATGGCAGTAAAGGGAGATATTGTGGTTATGGGTGATTTCAACATGCCTGATGTTGACTGGAATATCCCCAGTGCCCTTACATGCAAAAGTAAGAACATAGTAGAGGCCTTTACAGGAGCAGCTCTGGCACAGCTGGTTAAGACACCAACTAGAGGGGAGAATATTCTAGATTTAGTTTTTACGAATGGGAATTGGGTTTCAGATGTCAAGGTGGGAGAAAATTTAGGTTGCAGTGACCATCTATGTTTGTGGTTTGATGTAAAAACTCATTGTGAGCAATCCTATAATGCAACCAAAGTATTGGATTTCAGAAAAACAAATTTTAATGCAATGGGAGAATATTTAGATAATGAATTAAAGGGGAGGGATAAAATGGCAGGAGCGAGCATCCAGTGGACTGTATTAAAAAAGGCCATCTTAAAAGCCACTGGACTGTATGTAAGACAAATAACTAAAGGTAAAAGGAAGAAGAAACCGCTATGGTTTAGCAATGATGTAAGGGCTATAGTCAATGAAAAAAAGGCTGCCTATAGGAGGTATAAAGAGTCTGGAAGTATAGCTGATAGGGAGGTATATAAAATGAGACAGAAGGAGGCGAAACAGATAATATATGCTGCTAAAGCCTCAAAAGAGGAAGAAATTGCCAAATCTGTAAAGAAGGGGGATAAAACCTTCTTCAGATATATTAATGATAAGAAGAAGAAAAACTGCGGCATCACGAAGCTTAGTACCGGGAATAATACATGCATTAATGGGAATAAGGAGATCGCTGACCATTTCAATAGCTACTTCTGTTCAGTTTTCTCAAAAGACACCTTACAAAATAATACTATAGAGGGATATAGCATTGCTTCCAGCTGTACGGATTCAGCTCCAGTGATCTTAGAAGCCGATGTCTTAGAAGAACTTGAACGATTAAAGATAAATAAGGCAATGGGTCCAGATGGCATCCACCCCAGAGTTCTTAAAGAACTCAGATCTGTCATTGCTACCCCCCTGACTGATTTGTTTAACCAATCCTTGTTAACAGGAGAAGTTCCTGAGGATTGGAGAATGGCCAGTGTTGTGCCTATTCACAAGAAGGGCAGTAGAGAAGAAGCTGGTAACTACAGGCCAGTTAGCTTGACATCAGTTGTAGTTAAAATGATGGAGACTCTACTCAAAAAGAGGATAAATCAGCACCTAAAAAACAATAACTTATTAGACCCAAATCAGCATGGCTTTACTGAAGGCAAATCATGTCAGACTAATCTCATTGATTTCTTTGACTATGTCACAAAGGTGTTGGATGAAGGTGGTGCCGTGGATATTGCCTATCTGGACTTCAGCAAAGCCTTTGATACGGTTCCACATAAAGAGCTGATAGATAAATTAGTGAAGATTGGACTTAATCCCTGGATAGTTCAATGGATTTGCAGCTGGCTGAAGCGTAGACATCAGAGAGTTATTGTTAATGGCGAGTATTCTGAGCAGAGTCAGGTTACAAGCTGTGTGCCACAAGGGTCTGTTCTGGGTCCTATTCTTTTTAATATGTTTGTGAGTGACATAGGGGAAGGTTTGGTAGGGAAAGTTTGCCTATTTGCCGATGACTCTAAAGTGTGCAATAGGGTTGATATTCCTGGAGGCGTCTGTAATATGGTAAATGATTTAGCTTTACTAGATAAATGGTCTAAGCAATGGAAACTGCAGTTTAATGTTTCCAAATGTAAAATAATGCACTTGGGGAAAAGGAATCCTCAATCTGAGTATTGTATTGGCAGTTCAGTGTTGGCAAATACTTCAAAAGAAAAGGATTTAGGGGTAGTGATTTCTGACAGTCTCAAAATGGGTGAACAGTGCAGTCAGGTGGTAGGGAAAGCAAGTAGGATGCTTGGCTGCATAGCTAGAGGTATAACAAGCAGGAAGAGGGAGATTATGATCCCACTATATAGAATGCTGGTGAGACCACATTTGGAATACTGTGTTCAGTTCTGGAGACCTCACCTACAAAAAGATATTGACAAAATTGAACGGGTCCAAAGACGGGCTACAAGAATGGTGGAAGGTCTTAAGCATAAAACGTATCAGGAAAGACTTAACGAACTCAATCTGTATAGTCTGGAGGACAGAAGAAAAAGGGGGGACATGATCGAAACATTTAAATATATTAAAGGGTTAAATAAGGTCCAGGAGGGAAGTGTTTTTAATAGGAAAGTGAACACAAGAACAAGGGGACACAATCTGAAGTTAGTTGGGGGAAAGATCAAAAGCAACATGAGAAAATATTATTTTACTGAAAGAGTAGTAGATCCTTGGAACAAACTTCCAGCAGATGTGGTAGATAAATCCACAGTAACTGAATTTAAACATGCCTGGGATAAACATATATCCATCCTAAGATAAAATACAGAAAATAGTATAAGGGCAGACTAGATGGACCATGAGGTCTTTTTCTGCCGTCAGACTTCTATGTTTCTATGTTTCTATGTTTCTAAGAGCCCTAGGCCTCTGGAATCAACTCCCTCCAGAGATTCGAATGGCCTCCACTCACGTCGCCTTCCACAAGACTCTGAAGACCTATTTATGTTGCCAGGCATGGGGTAATTAATATATCGCCTCTCTGACTAGTAGGATTTATGTATGGTGATGATTGTGTAATATTGATTGTTTTAATGATAGTGGGTTTTTAGCTATAGTTTTTAATCATTAGATTTGTATTGCATTGTTTATTGTTGTTGTGAGCTCTCCCAAGTCTTTAGAGAGGGGGCAGTGTACAAGTCTAATTATTAATAATAATAATAATAATAATAATAATAATAATAATAATAACAACAACAACAACAGACGATCCAAAGTGCAGACTCTGTAAATAAACAGATGAAACACTTGATCACATACTCAGCTGCTGCAAAAAGGTCGCACAGACTGAGTACAAGCATAGACATGATGCTGTGGCACAGATGATCCACTGGAACTTGTGCCGGAACTACCATTTACCAGTGGCAAAGAATTGGTGGGATCATAAGCCCAAAAACTTGGTCAAAAATGAGCAAGCAAAACTACAGTGGGACTTCCAACTTCAGACTGACCGAATTCTGAAGCATAACACACCAGATATCCTGATTGTGGAGAAAAAGAAAGTATGGATCATCGACATCGCAATCCTAGGAGACAGCAGAATTGAAGAGAAGCAGCTAGAGAAATAAGTGAAATACGAAGATCTAAAAATCGAGCTGCAACGACTCTGGCATAAGCCAGTGAAAGTGGTCCCAGGGGTACTTGGCACGCTGGGCGCAGTGCCAAAGGATCTCAGCGGACATTTGAAAACCATCGGAATTGACAAAATCTCCATCTGTCAATTGCAAAAGGCCGCTTTACTGGGATCGGCAAACATAATTCGCCGCTACATCACTCAGTCCTAGGTGCTTGGGAAGCACCCAACTGGTGATGAAATACGAAATCCAGCATAGTGATCTCGTTTGCTGTGTTGTATTGACATAATAACCAAATGACTGCAAGAAAAATAAATCGTTCCACAGTTCACCATTTAGTCAGAACCAAAGAAGCTTCTAGAATAAGAAGCAAAACCTCTTCAAGGGAAAACAAAGAACAGTTGTCTTTTGTAAAAGAATCTTTGGAAGAAAATCCAGAATATGAAAGGTTAACCACTATTTAAGGGAAAGATGTCACTAAGGATGTGGGAAGGGAAGTGAGGGCAGCTAAAAAAAGTAATTTGCATATGATAATACAATGATCAGTTATAGGAGAGAAAGACAGGGACAAGATGTTGGAGATTTCCTCAGAAGGCAAAGATGGAGAAAAAAATATAAGTTATATCATTCTCATATATTCCCTAAGGAGAAACACCTTTTGCAATGGAACTACTTTCCTTTAGAAAAAAGAATAAGGCAACGAGTCTGTTTTGGGATCTACAATGGAGAATGATAAAGAAAGAGAATGATCTTTCATTTGCCCTTTACAAGCAGAATAATGAAGGTTCATGCCACTACTCCTTGACTCATTTTGCTCAATGTGTTAATGAGCTTCTGGAAGCCAGTTGATTTCAGTAAATCCTTCTAATTCCCATATTGCCCTGACTAATCTTTCTGTTCATGTTTAGATGGTGCCTTATTCAAGATGTACAGAAAGTTGCTCCCCAGGTTATGCCAAGCTTCTGAGAGAGGGAGCCCCAGTTTGCTGCTACGACTGTTCTCTGTGTGTGGAAGGAACATTCTCTGAACAGGAAGGTAGATTAGATGGCTCCAAAAACAACAAAATATCAGGATAAAAATATTATTCTCCATTAATCTTTGATGGTATTTGATCAAGAAGCAAGAAGAACATGACATTTCTTGAAGGCATCCACAAACTTTTCAAAGATCACCAAATTTTGTATGATGAAAGATCACTGCTTTCTATTGCGTTGTCAGTTTCTTGCTTGGTTTTGGGAAAGAGGACATGTTTTGAGAGCTGATAATCACATTCATCTTCAGCCTTTAAAAAGAGGTTCCTAAGAGGCCAGTAAGGGGCGTACATAAGTGCACTGATGTGCCTAACGTCCCCTGTCCAATTACCTTTCCTTTTCTCATATATCCAATATATTCTCTCCCTCTCATCCACTCCTCTTCTTTTTTACTTACTATCCCTATATATACTACTTAATGTCTATTTCATTCCATATGTATTGTATATTGGACAAAGAATAAATAAATAAAAATAAATAAATAAATATGGATATTTCAGGGCAGAAATATTATATTATTCCGTGAAAATGAAGAAATTGATTTATGATGTGGTTTTTATGCTCCTACAGCTGCAGAAACAGATATATACTAACCATTTGTTTCAGATGCAGTCCGTTGTGAAAAGTGTCCCAATCATCAATATTCCAATAAGAAGCGAGATCACTGCGTCCCCAAAAGTATAAACTTCTTATCCTATGAAGAATTGTTGGGATTCATCCTGGCTTTCTTTGCCATTGGTTTATCCCTAACCACTGCCTTTATTCTGGGAATCTTCATTAAATACAGAGAAACTCCCATAGTCAAAGCCAATAACTGTGAACTCACCTACATCCTCTTGGTTTCTCTCTTGCTTTCATTCTTGATCTCCCTTCTATTCATTGGTCACCCCGTGAAATTGACCTGTCTCCTTCGACAAACCATTTTCAGTATTGTTTTCTCAGTTGCTGTGTCTTCCTTGCTGGCTAAGACTGTAATGGTGGTGGTGGCCTTTCTGGCCACAAAACCTGGCAGCAGCATGAGGAAATGGCTGGGGAAGAGTCTGGCCAATTCTATTGTTTTATGCTGCTCTGGTATTCAAGTAGGCATCTGCATGATGTGGCTGGGAATCTTTCCCCCATTCCCAGATTCTGACTTTCATTCCCAACCAGAACATATCCTGCTGCAGTGCAATGAAGGCTCTGTCACCATGTTCTACTCTGCTCTTGGCCACATGGGTTTTTTAGCTGCCATCTGTTTCTTGGTAGCATTTTTGGCCCGAAATCTGCCAGGTGCCTTCAATGAAACCAAACTGATCACCTTCAGCATGTTGGTTTTTTGTAGTGTTTGGATCTCCTTTGTTCCCACATATCTGAGTACCAAGGGGAAATACATGGTAGCGGTGCAGATCTTCTCCATCCTGGCCTCCTGCCTTGGTTTACTGGGCTGTATCTTTATCCCCAAGTGCTACATTATTATCCTGAGACCCACCCTGAACACCAAAGAACATCTGATGCCAAAACAACATTAAGGTTCTTTTTGTCAGTGTCTATTTTTGTACGGTTTACATGCAGTATAAAATCACATACTTTGAAGTAATGTTTTATGTGTTGTAACTTATCTTTCTTCATTCCATGTGGATTTTAATTATAACAATTTAATAGTAAAGTTTCTAAAACTACTCAAACTATTTGCATGAATCATATCCTTCAATTGTCACAATTTGAATTCATGTTAAATCATAACCATCATCAATGAGATTAATAAAATTTTTGAAAGTAGGCTAGTTATAATGCAAGAGCTTGACTTTAAGCCTTGATTTATAGCCTTGTAATCTAAGAATTGGCTGAGGAATGGAATGTTGGCACACTTCCCAGAGAGTTTGAGTTTTCAAGTCGAGTTAAACTGTATTTCTTGCTACATGACATTTACTTTGCAAATGTTTCATATATAAAACTTGTGTGAAAACAAATAAAGAGAATATTGTTTCAAGAAGTAGGTTTTGGAGTCTTGGAAAATTACTGGGGTCCGTGCATAGAACAAAGGCATATTATGTTATAATGCAACTAACCAATAAAACTGAACTGTACAAAAACATTTTTTTTCTAAAATCAAGAGTCCTCATTCTTTTTTTCTTTTTTCTTTTTGCATTATTTTTTGCATTAGAAGACCAGCATGCTGTAGGTGATCCACTTGGCTTCACTGAAATTTTTTGGCAGTTTTCATGTCAAGAAAGCCGCCACGAAACAGATAGCAGCCAAAAAGCCTATATTGACCTTATCTCATTATTATGCTGACCATATCTAATGACTGTTTTCTATCAGTTTCTACCCAGGAAGGTATGAGGCTAAGGCAAATTCCACCACAAACCCGAGTCCCAACTGATCAGGAGGAAATGGGGATTTTGCAATAATATTCCCCTGGGTTGGGGTAGGAATGGAGATTTTACAGTATCCATCCCCGGCCATACCCACCAAGCCACACCCATAGTACTGGTAGTAAAACAAATTGAATCCCACCATTGAACTGATTTTCCAATCAGTATATATATAATAAATGTATATAATTTATTTACTTATTTACATTCCATTAAGTGGTTTTGGAAGATGCAACGGAGAGAGGTCTCACGTGCACACTTAGCAGAAAAATGCATACAGGTACATCATGTATAAGCTGCTGATACAGTTCTACAGAGGAATCATTGCCCGTCATCTGCACCTCTATAACTGTCTGGTTTGGTTCTGCAACCCAACAAGACCGACACAGACTTCAGAGGATAATCAGAACTGCAGAAAAAACAATTGCTGCCAACCTGTATACTGCATGGGTCAAAAAGAGGGTGGTGAAAATATTTACTGACCCCTCACATGCTGGACACAAACTGTTTCAACTCCTACCCTCAAAACATTGCTACAGAGCACTGCACACCAAGACAACTAGACATAAGAACAGTTTTTCCCCGAACGCCATCACTCTACTAAACAAATAATTCCCTCAGCACTGTCATACTTTTTTTTTTACTAAATCTGCACTTCTATTTCTACTAGGGTTTTTTCTCATCATTCCTATCATTCTTTTCCTCCCACTTAGGACTGTATGACTGTAACTTGTTGTTTGTATCCTAAGATTTTTATTAATATTGAGTGTTTCTTCATTGCTTATTTGACCCCTATGACAATCATTAAGTGTTGTACCACATGATTCTTTACAAATGTATCCTTTTCTTTTATGTACGCTGAAAGCATATGCACCAAGACAAATTCCTTGTGTGTCCAATCACACTTGGCCTATAAAATTCTATTCTATTCTATTCTATTCTATTCTATTCTATATGACATTGACTGTGGGCTCAGATCCTCACATTCTGTTTAGCCCTTCACTTTAAGCCATTGTGGCATTGTACTCATATACCATATATAGCATCATCTCTTGGTTCCTTACTTGATACCTTATGTAAGAGACAGCAAATGCTGTCACATCAGGAGGAGGAGGCAAAGTGGTTAGAATGAAGTATTGCAGGCTATTTCTGCTGTTAGACGGCTGCCTGCAATTGGCAGTTCAATTCTCACCAGCTCAAGGTTGACTCAGCTTTCCATCCTTCACGGTCAGTAAAATGAGGACCCAGATTTTTGGGGAAATATGTGGACTCTGTAAACCGCTTAGAGTGGGCTGTAAAAGCACTTTGAAATGGTATATAAGTATGCTATTGCTATTACTATCAAGAAGAACTCAGCAATGAGCCATTATTTCAGATTAACATCCCAGGAATTTTGACCAGATATTCTTTGTAACCATGAGGACTGATAGTCTTCTACATTTTGAATGACAGAAGACATTTAACAGGAGGCTCCAATAAGTTGTCAAATATGGAGTTGTAGTTAACCATTCGGAAACATCTAACTTTCATTGAGAAAGATATCTGTGAGACTGCCTTCTGCCGCACGAATCCCAGTGGCCGGTCAGGTCCCACAGAGTTGGCCTTCTCCAGGTCCTGTCGACTAAACAATGTCAGCTGGTAAGACCCAGGAGAAGAGCCTTCTCTGTGGTGGCTTGCCTTTCATAAACTTCTTAAAACCCACCTCTGCCGTCAGGCATGGGGGAACTAAGATATCTCCCCTTGCCTCTGTAGTTTTATGTATGATATGTTTGTGTGTATGCTTTTTAAATAATGGGGATTTTAGGCTTTTAATGTTAAACTGTCATTTTAGACTCTTAATATTAGATTTGTTATTGCATATTGTTTTATCATTGCTGTGAGCCGCCCCAAGTCTGCAAAGAGGGGCGGCATACAAATCTAATAAATAATAATAATAATAATAATAATAATAATAAATAATAATAATAATAATAAATAATAAAAGATAGCCTCATCAACACCAGACAAAATAAGAAATAATTATAATGTTCCAGTGCCTAGTTTAAGAGTGTTGAACTGTTTTTCCACTTTATAATCTTTAAATTTTCAAGAATAAGTTTGGAGACAAAAAACAATCTAACTTTCCTGAAGTGTTTCTTTCTCGATTCTCAAATTAGCATTATTCTCCTGTGTGAAACAAAACTCTTTTCCAATGGCACACTTTTATGTGCATTCCCAATTCCCCTTCTAATTATTAAAATAATCATAATTATTTATTCTCCATTGAACAAGGTTTATGGCATTTCTATCACAACAATTAGTGGTCAATCGATGTGAGAACAAAAGGGATAGATAGCATGTGATAATCTGCTTTGAAAAAGCCTCCTCGGGTGGGATCAGTGTTTGGGGTAAAGCTGGGCAAATACTGTTGTACTCTGAAATTACAGATAGCTCTTCCAAATCTGAGGCAAACTGAACTTTCTTCACTGCAATTGTGGTCTTCTGTCTGTGATCTCTGAAATCTAATTCTGTGCTGAAAAAAGAACTATAGGAAGGATCTTCTGCAGAATATTGCATAAGTCAAATGTTGCTGCTGCTGCTTACACAGCTTTTTCTGCTTCTACTTCTGCTTCTGTCTCAAATTCCCTGTGCCAGTATGCTGATGAAATGTCCATTAAAGGTGATAATAGAAGAAAAAGAGTGGTTCCATTACTACAAACCAGGAGACTACTGGATTACTGGAATAATGTCTAGAAATGTAGCTCTATTGTACCAATTTTCATTCTCCAAGCCTCCAACCCACGAACTTAAAAGGTAATTGTCAGTACGTCCAAGGATTCTGGTGATTGATTTTACCTGCTCCAGTGTCTTTTCTAGGAATGATTTTGTTTCTCCTATTCTTCACCTTGAGAAAGGCAATTTATTATTGCTTCTCACAATTTGCTTTAGAGGAACGGCTGCTGGGGAACCTGATCTTTTTGTAAAACTTGAGGCTCTGTAAGATAATAAAAAGCATGGATAAAGCATTCTCCATGGTTAAGGGAGGCATGGGCAAGACAGTGCCCATGTTGGGTAACAAACTTTGTCTCTGATTGGCTAAATGAGTGTGTAAGTTCCTAGCTACACTCTTCTCAGGCGTGGCTTCTTCCTTGCATGGTTGTTGCCTATATGTTGTTGGAATCACTATACCCAGCTCTTCTTTGTGCAAATGGGTGAGATCATCCAAGTGCATGGGGTGAGTTATCATCAGTATGCCGATGATACCCAGCTGTACATCTCCATCCGATGTCCAGTCAACGAAGCAGTGGAAGTGATGTGCCAGTGTCTGGAGGCTGTTAGGGCCTGGATGGGTGTCAACAGAATCAAACTCAACCCTGATAAGACAGAGTGGCTGTGGGTTTTGCCTCCCAAGGACAATTCTATCTGTCCGTCCATCACCCTGGGGGGGGGAATCATTAACCCCCTCAGAGAGAGTCCGCAACTTGGGCATCCTCCTCAATCAACAGCTCATATTAGAGAAACATCTTTCATCTGTGGCGAGGGGGGCATTTGACCAGGTTCACCTGGTGCACCAGTTGCGGCCCTATTTGGACCGGGAGTCACTGCTCACAGTCACTAATGGCCTCAGCACCTCAACACTCAACTACTGTAATGCTCTCTACATGGAGCTACATTTGAAGAGTGTTAGAAAACTTCAGATTGTGCAGAATGCAGCTGCGAGAGCAATCATGGGCTTTCCTAGGTATGCCCATATTACACCAACACTCTGCAGTCTGCATTGGTTTCTGATCAGTTTCCAGTCACAATTCAAAGTGTTGGTTATGACCTTTAAAGCCCTTCATGGCAACGGACCAGAATATCTGTGAGACTGCCTTCTGCAGCACGAATCCCAGTGACCAGTTAGGTCCCACAGAGTTGGCCTTCTCCAGGTCCCATCGACTAAACAATGTTGGCTGGCGGGACCCAGAGGAAGAGCCTTCTCTGTGGCAGCCCCAACCCTCTGGAACCAGCTCCCCCCAGAGATTAGGACTGCCCCCACCCTCCTTGCCTCTCGTAAACCTCTTAAAACCCACGTCTGCCATCAGGCATGGGGGATATGAGACATCTCCCCTTGCCTATGTAGTTTTATGTATGGTATGTTTGTATGTATACTTTTTATATAATGGGGTTTTTTTAGCTTTTTAATGTAAATAAAGCTTTTTATTTTAGACTTCAATATTAGATTTGTTATGGTACATTGTTTTATCACTGCTGTGAGCCACCCCGAGTCTGTGGAGATGGGCGACATACAAATCTAATAAATAAATAAATAAAAGCTGTTTATTTTCCAAGCTTCTTTTGGCTCTCATTCTGGCATTCTGATGACTCAAATGCATTTTTTGACCTTACAATGTGATACATTAATGTTTTGACACAGAGGATCACATTAAGTATAATTAACTGTAGAATATAAGACAATAACTGTAGAACCATGAATATTCTGCAGTAAAATCTAGGTCTAAAAATGTCTTCTTGACGACATATCCATCTTCAGATAAGTAATATCTCTAGCTAATCTAACACTTGAATCCAGCTGTTAGTCATCTCTAGAGTGGAATAACAGGAAGAAATCATATAATATAATAACAATATACAAGATATACACTTGGTAGCATCCCTTATTAACATTCTGGAGGCATTTGAAAATACAGATTTTCTACCAAACAATGCGCTAGGATGTGGGTTGCAAGCTATGACCATATCTAGTCTGGTGCCAGGGCGTAGTAAGGGTCATAGTTCCCTCTAAGCTGAGCAGTGAGCAATCGCTCACTTAAAAATCATCATCAACTCAGAGTTTTCTAAACCTGCCCAGAAGCCGAGAGGGAAATTTTATTATTATTTCTGTGCCGCCCAGTCCCGAAGGGACTGCCGCTCAGACACTATACTTTTCCGCCCACCCCAAAAAAAAATTAGAGAGAACACTGGTAAGGGTATCATTTTAATGACATTTTTTGGATTGTTTTGAATTGATATGAGTGTTATATTAGCAAATAAATGCTTTGGTTTTACAAAAGTTTATTCTAAACAGATTGAAACAGTTACAATAGTAAGAAACCTTCAAGCTTCTTTTTTTTGAGTAAAAGAAGGTGTGAAAGTTTCCGACTCTTGTAAATTTCCTTCCCTGGCTATTGAGCTATAAGAATAATTTTCTCAATTTTTAATCCCAAGTCATAATTGGAGAAAATGATAGATAAAATCAGTTCTTGTGATTTTGATAGGATTCCTTTGATCCTATCATTACAGATTATGAGAGTTGGAAAGGAAATTGTAGGTCATCTAGTCCTATCCCCTGCTCAAGCAGAAGTCCCATTTCACACAAATGTCAGTCCAATCTCCTTTTGAAAGTTTCAAGTGTTCGAGTTCTCACAACCTCCGTATGAAGCTGTTCCATTGGTTGATCTCTTTCATTTGATATAACAAACTTGCTATCTCTCTCTGACATTTCTTTTGGCAAGAAGCTCCTAGTGGTGTCAATGGGACTGTTCTTCTTGTAGAAATTTCAAAAATGTCTACCACCTGCAAAGTCCAAATATATTGAATAATTTAATTGAATAATGATTATCTGATTATCTTTTTGGCATTGCACTATGTAGCTATAAAGCTGCAGTAAATATGACATTCTTTCATGAAAACCCAAACTAAAGATTTATTTAGTTATTTATTGGAATTAGTCAAATAAAAAGGGGAACATGAATAAGAGAATAAAAATACAATGACAGGGATGATAGGCACATTAGTGCATTTATGCACGCTCCCCCTACTGACCTCTTAAGTAAGGTCCACGGAAGTCAATTTGTGACTGAAACTGTGAAAATTTGTCATTGAGACAACTGAATCAGGTAGAGCATACCAGCATTTGGCAACTCTATTACAGAAATAATATTTTTTACAATCACATTTAGAACGATTTAAATGGCATTTAAAGCAGTCGTTTGCATGAATATTATTGCAATTAAAACAGAAAAATTTACAAGTAAAACATTACTATGTATAATTTTGTATGCAAAACTAGGTCTGACTTCAAGCAGTTGAGTTCTAATTTATTCAAATGGAGAATTTCAAGCCTAGTAGTGTAAAGATTTCTATTGAGTACAGAAGAGTGCAAGACATTTCTCATAAAGTACTTCTGAACTTCCTCAATTATATTGATTTCAGATATATGGTGGGGAGTCCAAACACCTGAAAAATACCCTAAAATTGATCTAACATAATTTCCATAAGCTCTAATTAGCAATACAATGTTTCCAAAAAAACAAAAAGCTTTGCAATATTATGTTTACAATTCTTAATACTATTTTAGCAATGCTGTTACAGTGAGCCATGTAACATCAGAGAGAAGTACACCTAGGTCCTTAACAAAGTGAGGGTTGTCTACTAGATCAATGCCATCTAGCTCATACTTGACATTGAGATTATGTTTACCAATATGTAAGACAGAGCATTTAATCTTTTTTTTAATAGGCTTTCATTGTGTCCCATAAATTTTGTGTGGATGTGTTACTGTCATTGTTGATTTGGAGGAAACAACATAATTCAGGTTTTAGTGTTTTTTGGAATTCTTCTTCTTTGAAAATTGTTTGGTTCACAATCCATTGGTGTGAGAAAATATTAGTTGAATCTCTCTATTTCAACAATATGGGATTATGAACTGCCCAAGAATTTGGGACGATTTGTATATCGGTTGTTTCATTGATGAGTTCAGAGTTAGCCCAATCCATGTCTATATGTGACCAGGATTTATGGGGGAAAGAAAAAAAGGTATATTTTCTTACACCAGGTTAAAATATCGCCATACATCTTTTAAGACTAATTTGGTCGTTAGTTGTTCAATGTAGATAGTAATTGTTTTCTTGTTTTCATTTTATTAGAGCTTTCATTATCTTTTTTCTTATCCAAAATTGTGTTAAAGTCACCAATTATTATTATATTTACCAAATTTAATTCTGATATTTTTTTTGTTTAGGTTTGCAAAAAATATGAATTGATTTATCAATGGGGCATAAATTGCAACAATGGATATCTTTGTATTCCAAGGATGATTTGTACAATTAGTATTTGTCCATTTTCATCTGCGTAAATTAGTTTGGGAGTAGAATTGAATAATTTTACATCATGGGCAAAAAGAACGCAATTGCTTTTAAGTTGATCATATAAATCATTGATATAGAGGGAAAAAAGGTGATGAAACTCCTTATATTGCAGTGAGAACACCTTGAACTACATTCTGCCCTTCTTGTTGGCTGTTCATGAGGTCAACCAGAATTTAAGGCTCTTACCCAACATCACCCTGGGCTACAACATCTATGAGAACTTTTTCAGTGCAAGAATGACATATGAGGCCATGTTGGATGTGCTGTCTACAGGACAGGAGAACATCCCAAACTACAGATGTGGAAGACAAAGGAATCTGCTGGCTGTTCTTGAAGAGATGGATTCTGAACTCTTTGATCATATAACCAATGTCTTGAGCATCTTTAAAATTCCACAGGTATAAAGTCAAGTAAAATTAATTCTGTGTTGTAAATTGTTTTGATTTGACTAGAAGGCAGCATTTGTATATATTTCTCCAAATAAATTGAAAGTCAGGGTATAAATATTAGAAGAACTGAAAGAAATTTTAATTAACAAAGTATGTGTGTATACCAACTCACAGAACTTGTTAAATTTGCTGGCAAATTTTTTTTTTTTTCTCTCCAATCATAATACAGTATAAAAAATATACCAACACCATCCAATTGCTTTATAATATATCAATTTAACAAATTATGGTATGCCAATCCAATGCTACCTCTTCACCTTTGACATCTGGATAAAATGTAGCTTCTCAATTGTCCTATGTTATACAAGTATGATATTACCTTAAAGACCTTTTAAGCTGTTCAAATTTTTAATACCTCAAGATGATTGGGCTGTACTATTTCAAATTTCTCTAAATCTCTTCCATGTCAATTTTCACGTATAGTCAATAACCTTTAAAAAAAATTAATGCCTATTAATAAGGAATCCCTAAAAGAAACACACTAAAAAAACTTACAGTAACAAAATCAAGGGGGGGGAAATAAACCAAGTGATATAACATAATATTGCCAAATTAGCCAGATTAAAAACCTAATTAATAATTCCTTTATATAAAAATTAAAAAGGAGATGAAAATAAAAAAATATAAGGATTAAAAAAAGAAGAGAGAGTAAGAAAAGGAAAAAAATTACACAAAAGAAAAAAGAGAAGTAAAAAAGGAAAGCAGTAGCAGAGAAAAAAGAAAAAAAGGAGGAAGAATGCAGAACAAAAAAGAAAGAAAAAGAGGAAGAAATAAAAGAAAACTTTCCTCTTCTTCTCACTAACCTCCCCACATAACTTCATATAACACCATACAAATTTGCAATATCTTAAGATTCAACCAAAAAGAAAAACCCGCTGAAATCCTCCAATTCACTCAAAGCTATGTTTCTATAAATCTAAAAAAAGACCAAGAGAAATAAACATCCATCCTAACCTTTTCCCTTATCCATATCTCATAAGATCATCATATCCTATTCTCATTTTATTTCTGTGTACTCAACAAGCTCTTCATACCCCACTACTAGTTATATTAATGCAATACCAACAGAATAGTAATACCTTCTCTAATCACATATCAGTGTAAATACAATAAAAGTATCCAGGCCTAATTTTTTTTATTTTAAAAGGAGAGCGGAAGAAAGAAAAAAAATCCCTTAGTAACCCACTGAAGTCAACTTCTAAGTATAATGCTGCATACCCAGCTGAATCTTCATGGTGTAATCTAAATTTTATCGCTGCATGCCCAGCGGAATCATCATGCCTTAGCCTAAAATGTTGATCCCAATAAATAAAAAAAGAAAATTCCCTTTCTTTAATCCTAGCTCAACTTATACCTTTCAGCAATTAATACGCCTTTCAAAATTTATGGTCTACATTATCTACAATTTACTATATTCTTCAATCACTAATTACCTCTAAAATAATTTCTCTTCCTTAATGCATAAAAGAATTTTAAACAGCAAAAGAGAAGACCCTCCAATAACCCACTGGAATCAAGTTGTAAATATAGCGCTGCATATCCAGCTAAATCATTATACCCTACTCTAATTTTATCGCTGCATACCCAGCAGAATTCTCATGCCCCATTCTAATTACATTGATTCCAATAGATAAAAAAAAGCTTCCCCATCTTAGATCCAAATTAAATTATAACTTTTTGTAAATTCACCATCATTATAGTACACTTTTTTTGTATATTATAATCTGAATAGTGCAAAACTCTCTAAGATATAAGTATCATCTTTTAAAAAATCAATCAATCATAATCCTCCTTATCTTCTAAATTAAAAAATATATATTCTTAAATCTGTAAGTTGGATATCTTAATACCATTTCAAAATACTTTAAATCAAAAAACCAGTTCACCTCTTATCCATCTAAATTAATTCCATTATTAATTCCATTTTCAGGACTTATTTCATGCTCGTTATACCTAATGAGAACCTATTAGCTGCATCTTAAATTCCATAAAATTGTTTTCTTATATTCTTCCCAACGCTTACTTTACTCCACTCCTCTCCTCCATTTAAATCCATATATTTCCATATAACATATATTTGTAATAGTCATTAACAGCAGTTTTCCTGAACAAGAAAAAAAAACCCATAACCCATCTCTCTATTCATTATTTCAATAATTCCATATTTCAATGTTTCAAAATTTATACCTTAAGTTTAAAATTTAAATTTAAAATTTTCTCAGAGAGTAATAATTTTTTAAACCTAAAAAGACATCATTGTATTCACATCATATGCAACATAAGTATCTTTGTTCATATTAATTAATTCCCCTTTCCTCAAACAATGCAGTCTACAAACCGAAATACATTCTCTCTAACATTATACTTTTTTTTCTAGTCTGAACACATCATAATTCATGTAGTCCCCATCTTACAATGTTTCGTCTTACAAACTTTTCACCTTACGAACCTCTTCCTGGCACCAATTAAGTTCATAAGACGAGGTATTACTGTATTTGTAATTTTATATTGTTGTAAACTGTCCTGAGTCCTTGGGAATTGGGCAGCATGGAAATCGAATTAAAGAAACTTATTTTCCAAAGCACAAGATGGTAGGATAAGAAACAATGGATGAGAACTGATAAAGGATGGGAGCAACCTAGAATTAAGGCTTTGAGTTCAATTGAATTTTTGAACAGATTGCCTTCAGAGATTGTAGGCAGGGCCGCCATCAGGAATTTTGAGGCCCCATACAGTCTAAGTGTCTGCCCCCCCCCTTCTTCCTTCCTTCCTTCCTTCCTTCATTCCTTCCTTCCCTTTTTCTTTCTTTTTTCTCTTTTTGTTTTTCTTTTCCTTCCTTCCTTCTTTCCTCCCTCCCTCCCCATCCCCTTCCTTCCTTCCTTCCTTCCTCTTTCTCTTTCTTTTTTCTTTCTCTTTCTTTCCTTTTTTCTCTTCTTTTTCTTTTCCTCCCTCCCTCCTTCCCTCCTTCCTTCCTTCCTTCCTTCCTTCCCTCCCTTTTAAATTTTCAAACTGTCTTCTCCATATTCCTGGCTGAGGAATTCTGAAAGCTGCAGTCAACTGTCTTCAGCCATTGTCCAGCCCTGCGCTACGGACCCCTCCCTCCACCCCCTGAAGAGGCCGGGGGCTTCTTTCCAAAGCCAGTGGCAGTGATGCCAGAACCCGCTTCCCTGGGGATGGGAGCGGGGGGGGGCTCCACTGGTCTCCCTCGACAAGACCTTCAGCAACACATCAGCCCTGCTGGGCAGGCCTCTTAGCCCCGCCAAAGAAATGGGGGTTAAGGAAGACCCCCACCCCCCACCTTGCCCCAAACACTGGCACACTGCATAACCCATGCGGGGGCTTTGGCTTCCCCTCTGCAGAACAGAAGCTGGGGACCTCTCCCTCCACATACACCGGATCCCTATGGCCCATCCGAGGGCTGGCAAAATAGGTGTGCCCCCCACCTGCTTTTCTCTCTCTCTCTCTCTCTTTTTATCTCTCTTTCTCTCTCTCTCTCCTTTTCTCTTTCTTTTTCTCTTTTTCTCTCCCTTTCTCTCTCTTTTTCCCTCTTTCTCTTTTTCTCTCTTTCTCTCCCTCTTTCTCTTTTTGTCTCCCTTTCTCTCGCTCTTTCTCTTTATATCTCTTTCTCTCTTTTTCCTCTCTCCCAACCTCTCTTTTTCTCTCTTTCTATCTCTTTCTCTCCCTCCCTCTCTCACTTTCTCTATCTCTTTCTCTCCCTCTCTCCCCTTCTCTCTTTCTTTCTCTTTCTCTCTTTCTCCCCCTCCCCCTCTCTCTTACTCTTCCTCTTTTTATCTCTCTTTCTCTCTTTTTTCTCTCCCTTTCTCTCTTTTTCTCTCTCTCTTTCTCTCCCCCTCTCTCTTTGTCTCTTTCTATCTCTTTCTCTCCCTCCCTCTCTCTTTCTCTTTTTATCTCTCTCTTTCTCTCTCTCTTTCTCTCCCCCTCCCTCTCCCTTTCTTTCTATCCCTTTCTCTCTCTCTCTCCTTCTCCCCTCCTCTCTCTGAAGTGGGGAGGGCCGGGTTGGCACCAACGGAGCTCGAGATGGGTGCAAAACCAAACTACTCTGCCGGCCCGGGCCCAGATCGGAAGGAAGGAAGTAATTGTAAAAGGGGCGATCAAGAGAGGAATGAGTGAATGAATGGACGGAGGGTGGGAAGGAAGGAAGGAAAGAGGGAAGGGACAGGAACAGAGGAAGGGTGCAAAGAAAGCAAGGAAAGGTGTGAAAGGGGAGAGGAAGAGAGGAAGGAGTGAAAGAAGGGAGTGAGGGAGGAAAGAAGGGAGGAAGGAGAAGGAAAGCAAGAAATGGAGGGAGGGAAGGAAAGAAAGAAAGGGGGAAGGGACAGGAACAGAGGAAGGAAGCAAGGAAACTTATGAAAGGGGAGAATAAGAGAGGAAGGACTGAAGGAAGGGAGGGAGGGAAGAAGGTAGGAAGGAGAAAGAAAAGAAATAGAGGAAGGGAAGGTAAAAGACAGAAAGAAAAAGAGCAAAAAAGAAAGAAAGAAAGAGAAAGAAAGAAAAAGAAAGAGAATGAAAGAGAAATAAAAAGAGAGAGGGGGAATGAAAGAAATGGAAGGAGGAAAGGAAGGAGAGAAAGAAAGAGGAAAGAAAGCAAGATAAAGAAAAAAGAATGAAAGAGCAAGAGGAAAGAGAGAAAGAGAGAAAGAGAGAAAGAAAGAAAGAAGGAAGGAAAGAAGGAAGGAAAGAAAGAAGGAAACAAAGAAAAAAAGAAAGAAAGAAGGAAAGAAAGAAAGAAAGAAAGAAAGAAAGAAAGGCAATTCCAAAGAAAGGCTCACTGAGCGGATACATGAAAAGAGGGACAGGGATCTCCATTTGCCTCCCCCTCGCGCCTTGCCCTTCCCACCCGGCCGCTTACCTGCTCCCAACGCCAGCAGCAAGAAGGCGAGCGAGTAAGCCGGCACACGCCAAAAAGAAGCCATTGGCTCTGGGTGGCAGGCGGTGTTCACGGGGCCCCCAAACTCCCGGCCCAGCACCTCCGGAGGCCGAAAGGTGCGTCTCTCTTGCCCACACAATCCTCTCTGGTCCTTTCACTCGCCTTGGCACGCTTTTCCCCATTGCAATCGGGGTCGGAGAGTTTTTGACGGGCACCGGGCCCCCCCCCATTATTCAATTTGGCCGGGCCCCTGACGCCAGTCCCAGTAGTACCGTCCTATCGGCGGCCCTGATTGTGGGTGCCTTATCACTGGTTTTTAAAGAAGAGAATGGAAGCAGTCACTTTTCTGAAATGATATTGGGTCTCATGCTTAAGCAGGGGGTTGGACTAGGTCAGTGATGGGCAACCTTTTCAGCTTGGTGTGTCAAAATTCGCCAAAAAACTGAGCATAACTCGGGTGGTGTGTCACCTTGAGAAAAAAACATAATTTTGTGATATTTATAGTTTAAATAACAAATATGTATAATTATTTAACTTACCTGCTTAGTGACTTCTTTGTTAATCTGTCAGTTGGTTTCTTTTGTTGGTCTTGCTGTTATTTAACTTGTGTGGGGTGCCATGAACTAAGATAAGTGAGGGGGAGGGGGAATTCTTCCAGTGATGGCGAACCTGTGGCACACCACCAACCAAAATGACACAAATCAAATAAATAAATAAATACATAAATACATACATACATACATACATACATACATAACCCCCTCATATATACAATCCTATGTAACATCCCCTTATAAATACAGTCAATCATCAATCATGCCTCCTCAAATTTATACCACTGTCTCATTTCTGGGTATTTCTCCTGTCTTTCCCCCTTTTCTCTCTCATGTTTCTCATTTCTCTCTCTTCCTCCCTTTTTCCCTCATTCCTTCTCCCTCTCACTTCTCCTCTTTTTCCATCCCTGTCTCTCTCCCCCCCTTATGTGTGTGTGTGTATACACACTCGAACCATTTCCAAAACCAATTGAGGGCTGGGGTTTTTTTCTCTTTTATTCTTTTCAAAAACAGGTGTGGGCTGGGGGGGGGTTCTTATTATTTGGGTGCTTTTGACAATATGCTTCAAGAATCACCTCTCTCTCTTTTGTTTCTCTCTCCTCTCATTCTCTGCCTCAATCATTTTATCATTTCTCCTTTTTTCTCCCCTTTTTGTTCTCATTTCTCTCTCTCCTTTCCTCTCCCTATCTGTCTCTCTTGCTATCTCTTTTTCTCTCTTGCTTTCCTTTTCTTATTTTCTTTCTCTCTCTCTCTTGTTCTTTCTCTCTCTCATGCTTTCTCTCTCTTGTTCATTCTCTCTCTCTCTCTCTCTTTCTCTGTTGCTCTCTCTCTCGTTCTCTCTCTTATTTTCTTTCTCTCTCTCTCTCTGTTGCTCTCTCGTTCTCTCTTATTTTTTCTCTCTCTCTCTTGTTCTCTCTCTCTCTTTCTCTTTTTCTCATTTTCTTTCTCTCTCTCTTGTTCTTTCTCTCTCTCTCATGCTTTCTCTCTCTCTCTCTGTTGCTCTCTCTCTCTCGTTCTCTCTCTTTCTTTCTTCTCTGTGGAGGCCAGCGAGGGTTTTCCTTAGTTCGAATGTTCTGAGCAAGCTGGCAGGGGGATGGGAGGCAGCCCCTTTACTGACAGCCCGGGACGGGACTGTGAGAGGGGTGGGCGTTCCCACAGCGCTCGGAGCGGCGAGCGGACGGATCGCCAGCGTCGCTGCAGCCACCAGGAGGAAACGGGGGAGCTGCCTTTCTGGTGGCAGTCCAAAGTGGCGGGATTAGTCATCTGTTGTCCTCCTGATGCTGCTGATGTGGTGCCAGGGACAAAACGCCCACCCACTCCTGAGGGAAAAGACGGACCGATTGGGATGGGAATTAGCATCTCTCCCGCCGCGTTACTTAGGCAAGGCAAGGCAGAAACTCACCGGACGCAGTGCCTCAGGAAGGCAGAAGCGCCTCAGGAAGGCAGAAGCAAAGCGCCCCCGCCGCCCGCTCGCTTTCCAATGCTGCGCCCATTGCGCCAGGCTCTTTGCCTGAATCCGCCTCCTTTCTGAAGCTCGAGCGAGCCTCCTTCGCCGGCAGCCGGGGGGGGGCGGCTTCTGCAAGTGGGAGCTCTAGGGCTGAAGCCTCAGCCCTGGAGCTCCCACTTGCAGGAGCCGCCTCACGGCATACCGGTTGGGAAACACTGCCCTACAGGACAAATGACAGGCGCTCGCTGAGAAAATGGAGACTACCGGGGGAGAAGGGAGGGGGGAGAGGAGGGGGCGCGGAGAAGGGAGGGGGGAGAGGAGGGGGCGCGGAGAAGGGAGGGGGGAGAGGAGGGGGTGCTACCCCTGCGAGCGAGTCCACGCTGCACTTTCCTATTCTCGCTCTTCGCACATCCACGTCCCTTTTTTTTTGGGTGCTCAGAAGTCAACAGCGCGGACCCTTTAAGAATCTGCGCTTGCGTCCTGCCGGCTTTTTTTTTTTTTCCTTCCCGGGCTGGGTGGGGGGGAGGCGAAGGAGGCGTGGGCTTCTCCAAGCGGCAACAAAGGTGAAACGGGAGGGGGTGGTGAGAGTGAGGAGGCTTTTTTTTTTTGCTCGTGTTGCATGCGTTTGGCGGGCGGGCACAGACGGTGAAGAAGGCCCACGCGTGTGCACTGGCACATTCTCTCTGAAAGTTTCTCTGGCGGCCGCGTGTCACTGAAAATGGCTAGGCGTGTCAGTGCTGACACGCGTGTCATAGGTTCGCCATCACTGGACTAGGTCATGGGTGTCACTTGATTTCATTGAGATTAAGGTTGATCTCAGGGGAGGAGTGGCCAATGTGGGTATGGTCAGCATGCTATCATTTGTGTCAGGGGCCCTTGTGGTGGCCGGAATGTTCTGCCTGTGAAAACGGGCTCCCTTCTGTCATAATGTGAAAGAAGGGTGTACTCTATGAGGACCACCCATGAACATCACCCACAGATAATTCAGAGCTCCCTGATTTTAAAGGGGGCATATAAGAGAACAGGACAGAACATCAAAGGAACTAACAAAATTCATGCAGTTATCATATGAAACTTCTCTCACAGGGGGGAAATGCCCTCAGATTTACCACATGCCTTTTAGCTTCAAAACTGGCACAAACCACCAATACCTTCTCTTTTATCTTAGATCAACTATAGTGTCATCAACCAGATAGCTGAGCAAAATCATCATTTCCCTTTTTCATATCGGATGACTCCAAACCAAGAACCACCTTACCCAGCAATTGTCAAGCTGCTCCTGCATTTTCAATGGATGTGGATTGGCCTCCTTTTTCAGGACAATGAAAAAGGAGAAAAATTTGAAAGACGCTTGGAAGTTCTCGCCCTAAAAAATGGAATTTGCATTGTCCTCTCAGGAACCGTTCCAGAAGCAAATATGCAGTCAAGTGCTGAAAAAACTCTCATGCAAGAAAAAAGGGAAATGTTCCTTTCTCTTATCAAGAGTCAAATAAAAATTGTAGTATGCCAACTAGATCCTCAAGCCTCAGGAATGTTAGCAGTAATATTACAACAAATTAGTATGACTAATAAATTCATTGTGGGAAGGGTGTGGATTGCAACAACTTTGACAGCTTTAAGTGTAGGCATTTTTAACCACTGGGTTGATCTCCAAAATAAATATGCTTTATTTTCCTTCCTTATTCAGACAAAGAGAAGGACTCAGTGTTATGACTTTAATTCTTATGCATCTATGATCCTATTGTATGGAAAGGAAGCATTCCAATGTTCTTATTCAAGACCTGTGCTATCTAAGAAAATTTGGAAAAAATGCAGGGGAAAAGAGAATTGGGAATTTCCTCCCCATGATGTGATTGCAAGAATCCTCTCTCAGGATTCCTCCAGTATTTTCCAAATAATTCAAATTGTGGCCTTGGGCCTCAGTGCTGCCTCTTCTTCCCAACGGAGTAAGAGGAAAATTCAAGTTGGAGACCAAGCACAGCTGGTTGTACAGCCCTGGCAAGTAAGCCTTATTCTTTGAGGTTGCATTGATTCTCCCCTTCCTAATGGTGCTGGTGTTATCTATTCCATGTCTTCAAGAATGTGAGATAAAGATATGGAAAAGAGCTATAAATTCCAGGAGAAAGACTGAAAGAAGCTTCCCATGAAATGCTGAATCAATCTATTAATGGCTCAAATTTTAATGTTTTTTCTATGTTTTTTATGCAGCTTCATAGGTTCCTGAAGACCTTCCATCATTACAATATTTCCAGAGATGGGATTTATTTTGATAAAAATGGACTTCCAGTTGCTGACTTTGATATCATGCAATGGACATCAGTTTGGAACAAATCATATGCAGGGGTGAAAATTGGGAGTGTGGAAAGACAAGTCTCCTCAGAAGTCAAGATTTCTGTCAATCAAAGTGCCATCCACTGGCCAACTATATTTAGCAAAGTAGTTGAGACTGCTTTGAATTTGCTCTTCTATTTGTCTCCATATGTGGAATTTTGCTCTTCAGAAATTTATTTATTTATTTTATTTTTCAAATTTATGAGCCGCCTCTCTCCTGACGCACAGTAAGAAATAATTCTTATGGAGGCAAATTGAGATAATTTCCAAATATGAGAACTTAAGGCATCATTAATCGATTAGATATTATTTTACCTTAGATATTTTACAATAATATATCACACACTGAGACCTGCTGCCTTGTATTGCGGGATTTGCAATCTACATTATTAAACTGGTTTAGCCCACTTTTTAAGGAAAAGATATCACTAAGGATGTGGGAAGTGAAATGAGGGCTTCTAAAAAAGTAATTTGCATATGATAATACAATAATCAGTTATAGGAGAGAAAGACAGGGACTCTAAAGAAAGCAAGATGCTGGAGGTTTTTTTCAAAAAGCAAAGATGGAGAAAAAAAATAAGTTATACAGGGAATTTTAAGAATTTTGTTTTTGCAAATCTGTTCAATAAACTACTTAAAAATAATAATTGCATAACTTTTGGAACGCACCATGTAGCATTCTCATATATGTGTTCAGTTCTGGAGACCTTACCTACAAAAAGATCTTGACAAAACTGAACGGGTCCAAAGACGTGCTACAAGAATGGTGGAAGGTCTTAAGCATAAACCGTATCAGGAAAGACTTAATGAACTCAATCTGTATAGTCTGGATGATAGAAGGAAAAGGGGGGACATGATCGAAACATTTAAATATGTTAAAGGGTTAAATAAGGTCCAGGAGGGGAATGTTTTGAATAGGAAAGTGAACACAAGAACAAGGGGACACAATCTGAAGTTAGTTGGGGGAAAGATCAAAAGCAACATGAGAAAATATTATTTTACTGAAAGAGTAGTAGATCCTTGGAACAAACTTCCAGCAGACGTGGTTGGTAAATCCACAGTAACTGAATTTAAACATGCCTGGGATAAACATATATCCATCCTAAGATAAAATACAGAAAATACTATAAGGGCAGACTAGATGGACCATGAGGTCTTTTTCTGCCGTCAGACTTCTATGTTTCTATGTTTCTATGTTTCTATATGCCCTAAGGAGAAACACCTTTTGCAATGGAACTACTTTCCTTTGGAAAAAAGAATAAGGCAATGAATCTGTTTTGGGATCTACAATGGAGATTGATAGAGATAGAGAAAGAGAAGCAGAGTAATTAAAGTTCATGCCACTATGCCTTGACTCATTTTGCTCAATGTGTTATAATGTAGTATAAGGGCAGAATAGATGTTTCTATGTTTCTATGTTGATTTCAGTAAATGCTTTTAATTCATATATTGCCCTGACTAATATTTCTGTTTATGTTTAGATGTTGCCTTATTCAAGATGTACAGAAAGTTGCTCCCCAGGTTATGCCAAGCTTGTGAGAGAGGGAGCCCCAGTTTGCTGCTATGACTGTTCTCTGTGTGTGGAAGGAACATTCTCTGAACAGGAAGGTAGAGTAGGGGGCTCCAAAAACAACAAAATATCAGGATAAAAATATTATTCTCCGTTAATTTTTGATGGTATTTGATCAAGAAGCAAGAAAAACATGACATTTCTTGAAGGCATCCACAAACCTTTCAAAGTTTGGGCACTATCATCAAATTTTGTATGATGATGTGAGTGTTAAAATAAATAATGAAAGATTGCTGATTTCTATTGAGTTGTCAGTTTCTTGCTTGGTTTTGGGAAAGGGGACAAGTTTAGAAAGCTGATAATCGCATTCATCTTCAGTCTTTTAAAAGTGTGTTGATTGTTTTAATTAATGCTGTGTCATATTGATATCCCAGGGCAGAAATATTAGATTATTCCCTGAAATGAAGACATTGATTTCTGATGTGGTTTTTTATGCTCCTACAGCTGCAGAAACATATACATGCTAACCATTTTTTTCAGATGCAGTCCATTGTGAAAAGTGTCCCAATCATCAATATTCGAATAAAAAGCGAGATCGCTGCATCCCCAAAAGTATAAACTTCTTATCCTATGAAGAATTGTTGGGATTCATCCTAGCTTTCTTTGCCATTGCTTTATCCCTAACCACAGCCTTTATTCTGGGAATCTTCATTAAATACAGAGAAACTCCCATAGTCAAAGCCAACAACTGTGAACTCACCTACATCCTCCTGGTTTCACTCCTGCTTTCATTCTTGACCTCCCTTCTATTCATCGGTCGCCCTGTGAAAATGACCTGTCTCCTTCGACAAACCATTTTCAGTATTGTTTTCTCAGTTGCTGTTTCTTCTGTGCTGGCTAAGACTGTAATGGTGGTGGTGGCCTTTCTGGCTACAAAACCAGGCAGCAGCATGAGGAAATGGCTGGGGAAGAGTCTGGCCAACTCTATTGTTTTATCTTGCTCTGGTATTCAAGTAGGCATCTGCATGATATGGCTTGGAATCTTTCCCCCATTCCCAGATTCTGATTTTCATTCCCAATCAGAACATATCCTGCTCCAATGTAATGAAGGCTCTGTCACCATTTTCTACTCTGCTCTTGGCTACATGGTTTTTTTGGCTGCCATCTGTTTCTTGGTAGCATTTCTGGCTCGAAATCTGCCAGGGGCCTTTAATGAAACCAAACTGATCACCTTCAGCATGTTGGTTTTTTGTAGTGTTTGGATCTCCTTTGTTCCCACATATCTGAGCACCAAGGGGAAATACATGGTGGCCGTGCAGATCTTCTCTATCCTGGCCTCCTGCCTTGGTTTACTGGGCTGCATCTTTATCCCCAAGTGCTACATTATTATCCTGAGACCCACCATGAACACCAAAGAACATCTAATGCCAAAACAACATTAAGGTTCTTTATGTTGGTGTCTATTTTATACACTTTACATGCAGTATAAAATCACATACTTTGAAGTAATGTTTTATGTGTTGTAGCTTATCTTTCTTCATTCCATGTGGATTTTGAATTATAATAATTTAATAGTAAAGTTTCTAAAACTACTCAAACTATTTCAATGAATCATATCCTTCGATTGTCACAATTTGAATTCATGTTAAATCATAACCATCATCAATGACATTAATAAAATTTCTGAAACCAAGCTATACTTAACCAGTCAAAGCTCTTAAAGACATATTACATCTTTACAGTTATAAACTTTCATTGGTAGTTTACTACATGGCAACTGCAAAACAGGTGAATACCATGTACCAACAATCTCCCCTCTTGGGGTTGACAATATAGTCTACATTTAATACAGTTCCACATTTACTGTTTCAGGTTGTACCTAGTACAATTCTCAACATGTGGTTTAGCTCCTTGTGCCTTGGTGAAATTGTCAGCTACATTATAGTACTCAAGCTGGATCATTCCATTTTTAACACACTCTCTTATGTTCAGATACTTTAAGTCTGTGTATTTTTATCTTGTCTTGACAGCTCTACCTTTTGCTATACTTAAAGTTGACTGTCCTCATATACCCTAATAGGTTTATGGCACTCTATACCTAAGTCTAGCAGCAACTGCTGATATACCACAAAATCTGTACATAACTGTGACAGACTAGCAAATTCGGCCTCCATCGTAGACAGACTAATGTGTTGCTGTCTCATTGACGTCTATCCTACCAAGGCTCCACCAAATAGAATAGCTAAACTAGTCATAGACTTCCTGGTCACATTATCAGAGGTGAAATTGGCATCCACATATGCTGTCAATTTCAAACTATCCTTAGAAAAGTTTGGACAAAAAAAAATCTCTTCCTCCATTTTGCTCTATTTCTCCCTCCCTCTTTCTCTCTCTCCCTTCCTTCCCTTCTTTCTCTCCATCCCTCTTTCTTTTTTTCTTCCTCTCTTTTTTGCTCTCTTTCTCTCTCCCTCCTTCCCTCCCTCTATGTCTTTCTCTCTCCCTTGCTCTCTCTGCCTCTCTTGCTATCTCTCTTTCATTCTCTCTCTTTCTCTCTCTTTCTCTGTCTCTCTTGCTATCTCTTTCTCTCTCTCTCTCTGTCTCTCTTTCTCTGTCTCTCTCTCTCTCTTGCTATCTCTCTTGCTATCTCTCTCTGTCTCTCTTGCTATGTCTCTCTTTCTCTCTCTCTGCCTCTCTTGCTATGTCTCTCTTTCTCTCTCTCTTTCTCTTTCTCTCTTGCTATGTCTCTCTCTCTCTTTGTCTCTCTTGCTTTGTCTCTCTTTCTTTCTCTTTCTCTCTCTGCCTCTCTTGCTATGTCTCTCTTTCTCTCTCTCTCTCTGCCTCTCTTGCTATGTCTCTCTCTCTGCCTCTTGCTGTCTCTTTCTCTCTCTCTTTCTCTGTCTCTCTTGCTGTCTCTTTCTCTCCCCCCTCTCTCTTTCTCTCTCTCCCTCTCTTGCTATCTCTTTCTCTCCCCCCTCTCTCCCTCTCTCTTTCTCCCTCTCCCGCTATCTCTTTCTCTCCCCCTCTCTCCCTCTCTCTTTCTCTCTCTCCCTCTCTTGCTATCTCTTTCTCTACCCCCTCTTTCCCTCTCTCTTTCTCTCAGCAGCCGCAGCGGGTAGTAGCCGTGGGGCGGCGGCAAGGTCTTCAGCTGTGAGGCGGAGCTCCGGAACGGAGGCACCGATGGCTGTTCCGGAGCTCCGCCTCACAGCTGACCACTCTGCCGCTGCCCCAGGGCTACTACCCACTGCGGCTGCTGAGAGAAAGAGAGAGGGAGAGAGGGGGGCTACTACCTGCTGCGGCTGCCTCCACCATCACCCTCCCGCTGCGCGCCGCCCTTCCACTGCCGCTACCCTCCCACCAGGCTCCAAAGCTCACCTGCTGCAGCCGCCAGGGAAGCTCCAGCCAGGCGGGGCACTGCAGTTGCCAGAAAACTTGGAAGGCGCTAAGAAGGAAGCTCAGCTTCCGTTCTCACAACTTTTTGCTCTTCGCAAAAAGTTTCGAGACCAGAAGCTGAGCTGCTTTCTTCGCGGCACACCTGACCATGTCTCGCGGCACACCAGTGTGCCGCGGCACACCGGTTGGGAAACACTGGTCTGGAGGACTATAAATAAATAAGGTTCAAGAGGGAAGTGTTTTTAATAGGAAAATGAACACAAGAACAAGGGGGTTAGTTGGGGGAAAGATCAGAAGAGTAGATCCTTAGAACAAACTTCCATCAGAAGTGGTTGGTAAATCAACAGTAACTGAATTTAAACATGCCTGGGATAAACATATATCCACCCCAAGATAAAATACAGGAAAAAGTATAAGGGCAGACTAGATGGACCATGAGGTCTTTCTCTGCCATCAATCTTCTATGTTTCTAATATTGTTTTTAATATCTAAAAAGAAAATACCACCCAGGCTGATGTGAGTGATCCTTGTCCTCCTCAGGCCATGCTTGAGGGCCAGGTCACTCAGAATATCTGGGTTAGGAAGCCATGTCAGAAGAAATGGAAGCGGACAGTGATTTGGGAGTGCCAGAGGGGGCTGATGTTACAATAGGATGTTGGTCTCTGTCTTATAATGAGGGAGATTTATCAGGAGATGACTCTTGCATTGATCCACATTATAGAAGAATGGCCAGAAGAAGAGAAGCAATCCAAGGTAAAAGGTATTTATCCACATTAGATAAATCCACTGTAACTGAATTTAAACATGCCTGGGATAAACATATATCCATCCTAAGATAAAATAGAGGAAATAGTATTACCCCCGGACGCTGAGTAACGACGCTGAGACATGTTGTGGATTAAATATGGGTCATTCATTGAATTAACATAAATTTAAATAAATTTAAATACATCAATTTAAATATTTAAATTCAGAACGAACTAAGGACCTGCAGAGGCCAAAACTAACGGGGCGGAAATTCCTACCAGAAAATTCCTTGGCAACATTGGGCAAAAACTCCTGCTGAACCAGCTGGATCCAAGCCACGCCCCTTCGCGTGTGGGAGGAGTTCACCCTCCAATCCCCATGGGAAATTGGATCCGGTGATTCCCATGGACATCCTCTCTCCAATCTTCGACGTTGCTCCAACCTCTAGTCCCTGGAGAGAGGCGGTCCATCACCCTTTGAAGGATGCCCAAAGGAGCATGCGCTGTCGCTTCTAAATGCCCATTTCCGCCCCTAACCTGCCCAACCCCAATGACCAAAGGGAGGCCTATACTGATATCTAAGTGCGCCGCACCCCCTAACCAATCCAATCCACGGCGTCAGTGTGGAATAGGCGAAAAAACGGCCGCCTCTAAAGGGGAGGCCGCAAAAAATTCCTATTCGGCCCCGAGGCGACATCCTCAGGACACACTGTTGATAGCGGAGGGTGGGCGGGTGTTCGCTTTCCATGAAGCCGAGGGCAAGGGGGAGGTCCTGCCTGAATCGCCCTTAAATAGGGTGACTCAGGACCTCCCCCGTCCAGCAGGCAGCGCGCTACCCTGGCGCGCTGCCAAATCCGAACTTCCGGGTTCCTGAGGAACCCGGGGGAGGTCCTGCCTGAATCGCCCCTAAATAGGGCAATTCATGACCTCCCCCATCCAGCAGGCAGCGCGCTACCCTGGCGCGCTGCCAAAATCCGAACTTCCGGGTTCCAGAGGAACCCGGAAGTCCGGAGCTCGAAAGAGCTGCTGCCAGCGTCTCCCAGCCCCGGAGGTAATTTCAGCCGGCGGTTTTAATCCATTGGCTGTGCATTTACCCCCGGACGCTGAGTAACGATGCTGAGACATGTTGTAGATTAAATATGGGTCATTTATTGAATTAACATAAGTTTAAATAAATTTAAATACGTCAATTTAAATATTTAAATTCAGAACGAACTAAGGACCTGCAGAGGCCAAAACTAACGGGGCGGAAATTCCTACCAGAAAATTCCTTGGCAACATTGGGCAAAAACTCCTGCTGAACCAGGTGAAGGTAACCACCTTCACCTGGATCCAAGCCACGCCCCTTCGTGTGTGGGAGGAGTTCACCCTCCAATCCCCATGGGAAATTGGATCCGGTGATTCCCATGGACATCCTCTCTCCAATCCCCGACGTTGCTCCAACCTCTAGTTCCTGGAGAGAGGCGGTCCATCACCTTTTGAAGGATGCCCAAAGGAGCATGCGCTGTCGCTTCTAAATGCCCATTTCCGCCCATAACCTGCCATGGAGGGGGGTCGGATATCAATCTTGGCCCCCCGACCCCGACCCAGCCTCCTAAAACTTTCCTGGAAGCACCTCTGCAGGTCCGACAGGGAAATGGCGTTCCCCTCATCTGAGAGGTGAACGCCGACGGCCCGGTAGAGCCAGGGCTTTCTAAATTTTATCCAGGGATGCTCCACTATCACCCCCCCAACTCCCTAACAACCTTCCCAATGGCCTGGTTGACCCTTAACCTGGCCTTGTTAACGGTTTTAGGGGATACAGCATTCCGCCAGACAAATCTGGGGAATCCCAGACCACACCTACATGTGTCTGGACACACAGCGGTGATGGCCCAAAGGTCATTGCGGGCTTGGAGCTCACCGCCAAGCCAACAGAAACCCGAGGTCATTGCCCCCAAGGTGGACACCAACAACTCAGGGGCTCTCTCGGACCAGCACCAGCCAAAACCAGGGGGAGGAGCCCCTCCCAGCACAGTGCCCTGCGGCCCCAGGCGACATCCATCTTCCAGCCCAGGAAAAGCTGCGATCCAATGGAGACCTCGCAGCAAAACACCTGGCCCAGAAACAAAACTGTGGCCCAAAGAGCCACCCTCGGGCTGGGAACCACAAGTGGCTGAAAGACAAAACAGACAATTAAAACATCCGATAACGGGGACCCTATTGGGGGGGGCCTCACATGAGAGCAAAGGCCGCAGACCTCCCGCAGCCGATGCCTGTTCCTTGAAAATGTGCATCGCTCCACTGGAGCGCGCGCACGCTAGCTACCCTAAAGGAGGTGGCAACAACCTCACATATTCGAATGCCCCAAGGGAAAGCTTGTAGCTGTTGCTTGGGAAAGGCAGGCTTCGTAAGTGAAGTACCCTGCCTGCCCACGTGTGGCTGAAGGCCGACAGCTGCGCTATGGACAAAGCCGCTAGGGCGGCTGTCCCCGTGACCATCCCTCTATCACCTTTCCCATTCGAAAGTCGCTACAAGGTCCGAGAACCCGTGCGCCTTGGCGATGAACGCCAGGCCCGCTAACTAATCCTACCACTAGGGGGAAAACATTCCAAAAATGTAAAATCCCTACATATGCCAGCCGCCACCCAGACGGCTGGCCGTGATAGTGGTACCACCTATCTCCTAGCATCACCCCGAAGCCAAGGGAACCCGAGGCGTCAGAGTGCAAGTGCAAGTCTGCTTGGAAAAGCAAATCTTGCCGTCATAAAGAAACCCCGTAAAGAAGTCCTGGAGGATGGTCCTTCCGTTTCATCTGGCGTTAGGGGCACCCCCAGGTAAAAGCACGGCCCCACAAATGCTGCCATTTAAAGCTTGGCATTAGGCACTGTGGGGGAAGGAAAGTGGGGGGGGGCTACCGCCCTTCCTTCAACAACCTCCTCTGAATGTTAGCCCTAGCTAGTTCCTCAGTTCCCCCCACTGATCGAAGGTCTCAAGAAGGAAAAACTCTACCCGGACCCTGGTAAGGAATCCGAAAACCTTCCCTAAAACCCCTAAGGATCGCGGCTACCTGCTCGGGCGGGCAATATCCCCGCAAGAGTTTGGCTAAACTTTAAGCTTTACCGGGATGGGGCCCTTTGGTTGCCATAATGGCCTGTTCGTTCCTATCCCTGTTATTCCCATCCCTGTTGTGGCGCGAACGTGTGTGTGTGGCGTGGGAGCCCCCCCACTTGGCACAAACATGCCAGAATTTACGGGAGGAGCGTCCGCATGAGCCCTTTGCACCAGACTCAAAACAGATTTGGGTGTCTCGAACACCCTGCCCCACGACTGTGCAGGATGCGGCCAGCTCCTCCTCCTCCGTCAGATGACTGCAATCAGTCCGTTGCCCTGTCCGACTCATCCACGTTGCCTGGAACCAGAGGTTGGGCACCTCCCGGTCCCAGGACAGGGTCAGATCGTGAGCCACCCTAATACAGAAAGCCTCGTCATACCTCTGCCAGGCATCCCCTTTGACCTCAAAATACGCCATGGCAATGAGGTCGATATATTTAAATAATGCCGGGGCCCTGCCCGGTTCTGTTTGTATTATTAGGGTGGCATAGGTGAGGAAGGCGTAAAGCCGAGACCTGAAACACCTTGGCACCTTAACCTTCTTGGCCTGGTCTGCTCGGGCCTGCCAGCAGCACCCCAACCTGGGAGCACACTGTCGAAGTGCCGGCCCCCAAAATGGGGCCCAAATCGGTCGGCCCTGCCGGGGGGTGTACAGTGGGTGAACCCCTGTGAAAACGGTGTGGGTGCATGGCAATCGACTCACCCCTGCCATCCAAAGGGGGTCCCGGCCCCGACCTGGGATCCAGTAGTGCCGGGGCGCTCCCTCTGGAGCCGGGTCTTGTACTCCCTCGGTGCCCGGAGGGGCTCCCAATGTCGCCGAGGGCCTGGATCGGCCGCAAGCCCCGGAGACAGCCTCCCACCAGGCATCCATGTGGTCCAGGCGATCTAAGAGGAAGAAAAAGATTGAGCAGATATGATTGGCTCAGCCCCTGTGGCAGCCCGGCTGTCTGGAGGGGGCAGCACGCAGGGGCAGAAGCAGCCTCCCTTGCCCCCCTTGCCCCTTGAAGGAACCCCGGCCCTCCTGGGGCGAGGACCCTGGGAACCTTGTGAAGAGGCATGCCTCTTGGGGGCCATGCTGTGTAGGCCCTGAAAACAGAAAAATTGAAAAGATGAAAAAATAAAAGAAGGCACAAAAATTAGGCCCAAAACACCCCAGCCCCCGGATGGGAGGGCATGGGGACCCTGAAAAGGAGGAAAAACCTGATTACCCAGGCAAAACCCCAGTAATCAAAACAAAATACATAAAAAACACCCTCAAGGGAAACCACAGGGGCCCTGCTTTACTCCAGATCAAAAGCCTGATCCCTTTAAGGGGATGGCTTTATAGGCCACAAGGCCTTGCTCCCCTCACCCCCCGAATGGGGGGGAAGGAGAGGCAATGCCCCCTGCTCTTGTCCCCCCTTACCAAACCCCCTGAAATGCCTAAATGGGGGGGGGTGTAAAAGCTCCCCTCCTCTCCTAGGAAAAGGAAAATAAACAAAAAACCCCCAAAACATCAAAAACTAATTAAATTTAACAACTCAGAGGCGGAGGGCCCTGAGTCCACAGAAAATTGCCCGGGACCCAGGAGGCCCAGAAAAAGAAAATTTAAAAGGATGGAAAAAATAAAAGAAGGCCTAAAAATTAGGCCCAAAAACCCCCATCCCCTGGATGGGAGGGTATGGGGACCCTGAAAGGGGAAAAAAACCTGATTAACCCAGGCAAAACCCAATTAATCAAAAACAAAATACGGAAAAAACACCCTCTGGAAAACCACAGGTGCCCTACATTACCCTGATCCAGAGCCTGATCCCCCTAAGGGGATGGCTTCATAAGGCCACAAGGCCTTGCCACCCCTCCCCCGAATAGGGGGGGAGGAGAGGCAAGGCCTCCCAGCCCAGTGTCCCCCACCACCAACCGCCTGAAATGCCTAAATTGGGGGGGGGGGTGCAACAGCTCCCCTCCTATCCCAGAAAAAGGAAACTAAACAAAAAACCCAACAACTTTGAAAACTAATTAAATTGAACGACTCAGAGGCCGAGGCCTCCGAGTCCGCCCCGCCACATGCACCGAAAAAATTTCTTATCCCACCCCCTCAATGGAGAGTAAGCAATCCTACTCTCCAAGCCAAACCAAATTAACTGGGGGGCGTGGGGGGGTGAGGTCACGTGGGGGGGTCGCGCCACGGGGGTGTCGAACTCCCACCCCTCCCAATGAAGGAAAGCCCGAAACCCCTAAAAAATCCCTCGTCGTTTGAAATGAAAGAATCCGAGGCCAGCAGCCTCGGACTCACGACCTGGGCGAGACCCGGTAGGCCTCGCCACGTGCAGGATCCAGCGAGCGAACAACCAACGCCGGGTTGTTCGCTTTCCATGAAGCCGAGGGCAAGGGGGAGGTCCTGCCTGAATCGCCCCTAAATAGGGCGATTCATGACCTCCCCCATCCAGCAGGCAGCGCGCTACCCTGGCGCGCTGCCAAAAGCCGAACTTCTGGGTCCAAGAGGAACCCGGAAGTCCGGAGCTCGAAAGAGCTGCTGCCAGCATCTCCCAGCCCTGGAGGTAATTTCAGCCGGCGGTTTTAATCCGTCGGCTGTGCATTAAGGGCAGACTAGATGAACCATGAGGTCTTTTTCTGCCCTCAATCTTCTATGTTTCTATGTCATTTCCAGGATACAATAGAAGGGGTAGGTGTGGTCTGATAACGTTGTGACAAAGAATGTCCGAGATTTTAGTGTGCTCCTGAACAACGGTGTAAATATCCTGAGCTGTGCCTTTCCAAAATGAGCTGAAAACTGCATTGGTGTGTTTATAATGAAGTGCAAGAGCTTGACCTTAAGCCTTGATTTATAGCCTTGTAATCTAAGAATTGGCCAAGGAATGGAATGTTGGCAACTTCCCAGAGAGTTTGAATTGCAAGTCCAGATAAACTGTATTTCTTGCTACTTGACATTTACTTTTATTTATTTATTTATTTATTATTTATTTATTATTTTGATTTGTATGCCGCCCCTCTCCGAAGACTCGGGGTGGCTCACAACAAGTGAAACAATCATAATAATCCAATTAATTAAAATATTTAAAGATTTTAAAAAACCCATATACTAACAGACACACACACAAGCATACCATGTATAAATTAAACGTGCCCAGGGGAGATGTTTAATTTCCCCATGCCTGACGGCAAAGGTGGGTCTTAAGGAGTTTACGGAAGAAAGGAAGAGTAGGGGCAGTTCTCATCTCCGGGGGGAGTTGGTTCCAGAGAGCCGGTGCCGCCACAGAGAAGGCTCTTCCCCTGGGACCCGCCAACCAACATTGTTTAATTGACGGGACCCGGAGAAGGCCCACTCTGTGGGACCTAATCGGTCGCTGGGATTCGTGCGGCAGGAGGCGGTCTCGGAGATATTCTGGTCCGATGCCATGAAGGCCTTTAAAGGTCATAACTAACACTTTGAATTGTGACCGGAAATTGATCGGCAGCCAATGCAGACTGCGGAGTGATGGTGAAACATGGGCATACCTAGGTAAGCCCATGACTGCTCTCGCAGCTGCATTCTGCACGATCTGAAGTTTCCGAACACTTTTCAAAGGTAGCCCCATGTAGAGAGCATTACAGTAGTCGAACCTCGAGGTGATGAGGGCATGAGTGACTGTGAGCAATGAGTCCCGGTCCAGATAGGGCCGCAACTGGTGCACCAGGCGAACCTGGGCAAACGCCCCCCTCGCCACAGCTGAGAGATGGTTTTCTAATGTGAGCTGTGGATCGAGGAGGACGCCCAAGTTGCGGACCCTCTCTGAGTGGGTCAATAATTCCCCCCCCCCAGGGTAATGTACGGACAGCAGAATCCCGCCCGGCTGCTCTGTTTAGGGTGACCCGCTCCCTTCTTAACCAGGGGGGAGTTGGGGAGCCCTTGCAGAGCAGTGCCGAGGAGTTTAACACGTTTTTCGCTGATAAAGTCGCTCAGATCTGGGCCGACCTCGACTCCAATTGTAAAACAGAGTCGACTGACAACGAGTCAGTCGAGGTGACTGGGGCACGTACTTGTCCACCTGTCTGGGAAGAGTTTGATCTGGTGACACCTGATGAAGTGGACAAGGCCATTGGAGCTGTGAGTTCCGCCACCTGTCCACTGGATCCGTGTCCCTCCTGGTTGGTCTCGGCCAGCAGGGAGGTGACACGGAGCTGGGCCCAGGAGATTACCAATGCTTCCTTTGGAAGGGGAGTCTTTCCAACACTCTATAAAGAAGCGCTAGTGCGCCCCCTCCTCAAGAAGCCTTCCCTGGACCCAGCCGTACTTAACAACTATCGTCCAGTCTCCAACCTTCCCTTTATGGGGAAGGTTGTCGAGAAGGTGGTGGCACTCCCCCTCCAGTGGTCCTTGGAAGAAGCCGATTATCTAGGCCCCCAACAGTCGGGTTTCAGACCCGGCTACAGCATGGAAACCGCTTTGGTCGCGTTGATGGATGATCTCTGGCGGGCCCGGGACAGGGGTTTATCCTCTGTCCTGGTGCTCCTCGATCTCTCAGCGGCTTTCGATACCATCGACCATGGTATCCTTCTGCACCGGTTGGAGGGGTTGGAGGTGGGAGGCACTGTTCTCCAGTGGTTCTCCTCCTACCTCTCTGGCCGGTCGCAGTCGGTGTTAGTGGGGGGTCAGAGGTCGGCTCCGAGGTCTCTCCCTTGTGTGGTGCCTCAGGGGTCGGTCCTCTCCCCCTTGCTATTTAACATCTACATGAAAACGCTGGGTGAGATCATCCAAGGACATGGGGTGAGGTATCATCAATATGCCGATGATACCCAGCTTTACATCTCCACCCCATGCCCAGTCAACGAAGCGGTGGAAGTGATGTGCCGGTGCCTGGAGGCTGTTGGGGCCTGGATGGGTGTCAACAGACTCAAACTCAACCCGGTTAAGACGGAGTGGCTGTGGGTTCTGCCTCCCAAGGACAATCCCATCTGTCTGTCCATTTTACTTTGCAAAAGTTTCATATATTAAACTTGTGTGAAAAAAAATAAAGAGAATATTGTTTCAAGAAGTGGGTTTTTGAGTCTTGGAAAATTACCGGAGCCTGTGCATAGAACAAAGGCATATTATGTTATAATGCAACTAACCAATAAAACTGAGCTGTACAAAAACATTTTTTTCTAAAATCAACAGCCCTCATTCTTTCTTTGTCTTTTTTCTTTTTGCATTATTTTTTGCATTAGAAGACCAGCATGCTTTAGGTGATCCACTTGGCTTCATTGAAAGTCCCTGGAAGTTTTCGAGTCAAGAAAGCCAACACAAAACAGATAGCAGCCAAAAAGCCTATATTGACCTTATCTCATTATTATGTTGACTTTATCTAATGACTGTTTTCTATCAATCTCTACCCAGGAAGGTATGTGGCTAAGGCAAATACCACCTCATCTATTCTCTACCTCCCGAGTCCCAACTGATCAGGAGGAAATGGGGATTTTGAGATAATGTTCCCCTGGATTGGGGTAGGAATGGAGATTTTACAGTATCCTTCCCTGGCAATACACACCAAGCCACACCCATAGTACTGGTAGTAAAACAAAACGAATCTCACCATTGAACTGATTTTCCAATCAGTATATATATAATAAATGTGTATAATTTATGTTTCATTTACATTACATTAAGTGGTTTTGGAAGATGCAATGGAGAGAGGTCTCAGGTGCACACTTAGCAGAAAAATGCATACATGTACATCATATAACTTTGACCATGGGCTCAGGTCCTCAAATTTTGTTTCTCCCTTCACTTTCAGACTCTGCTGTTCTGTTCGGGTCGTATGTGACCCGAAGCCAAGTTTGAGTCCCTGTAAAAAATTTTCCCTGCATATCTGAAACTTGAAATTTCATGACTGTTCATCATTTCAGGGGTTCTCTCTATGAGAATTTTTTTTGGGGGGTGGGGGGCTTAGTTTTTGCTGGGCAAAAAAAGTTACAAATCTTCTGTTCCCGGGTCACCCTGACCCGGACCGAAAACTCTTCATTTGCAGTGCTTATGTTTGGTCTTTTTGAAAGCTTTTTTCACTTGGAAAATAGTCTGAACATTTCTGCACACAATGATATGAAAATTGAAATGAAAAAAGTAAATCTTATTGGTTTATTTTGCTGATATAATCCATGCCCCCCCCCACGTTTTTGTGAAATGTTTTTCAATTTATGGATAGTTTTGCTTGCAAAATGCATTCTATTTTACTGAAGTTGGTGTGGGAGTGGTAGCTTGAACATTTCTGAATATAAGAAAAATATAAAGGGACTGAAAAAAATGATTCTTACTGGTTTTTTAAAATCAGAAATAAGCCCCCCCCCCCCGCTGCTTGCAACCATTTTCACTTTTTATTTTTTTATGCTCCAAATCCGAAATATTCTTTAAAATCTTAGGCATTCATTTACTCAATTTAACAATGCTGATCATCAAAAAAATATTTTTGGGGTGATGGCTAATTGTTTTCTGGGCAAAAAAAAATCATCACTTCGAGTCTGTTTCTGTTTGTATATGACCGGACCAAAAAGAATTTTTTTAGGTACTTGAATTTGATCTTTTTGAAAACTTTTTCAACTGGAAAACTAGTTTGAACATTTATGAACATAATGATATGAAAATTGAACTGGAAAAATTGAGACTTATATTTTTATTTTGATCAAAAAGCCCCTCCCCCCATCCTTTCTGAATTTCGTGTCAATTTATATTTTTTAAGGCTACAAATCTCTAAGGAATATTCCCCCAAAAGGTTTGATATACTAAATTGAACAATCCTGAACATAAGAAAAATATAAATGAACTGAAAAAAATGGTTCTTATTGGTTTATTTTTGCCACAAATGGGCCACACACACACCCCCCCGCCTTGCTGTGTGCCATTATTGTCACTTGTTGTACATATTTGGCTAGAAATATTTGGAATATCCTTTTGAAAATCAACCACATTGTAGCCAGAGAACTAATTTTATGAAAGAAATCCATTTTACTAAAAAAAAGTATGTAAGTTTGAAATTAACAGCATAATTTTTATATAAATTGAAATAAATTTCTGTGCAAAATAAACCAATATGCATCAATTTTTCCAGTTCAATTTACATATCATTATGTTCAGAAATGTTCAAGCTACAAATCCCACACCAACTTTAGTAAAACAGAATGCATTTTGATAACAAAACTATCCATAAAGTGAAGACTATTTCACAGAAACGGGGGGCATGCATTATATCAGCAAAATAAACCAATAAGATTTACTTTTTTCATTTCAATTTTCATATCATTGTGTGCAGAAATGTTCAAGCTACCAATCCCACACCACCTTCAGTAAAATAGAATGCATTTTGCAAGCAAAACTATCCATAAATTGAAAAACATTTCACAAAAACGGGGGGGGCACATTTACGTGCAACATAAACCAATAAGGATTAATTTTTTCAGTTCAATTTTCATTCCATTGTATGCAGAAATGTTCAAACTTGTTTCCAGGTGAAAAAGGCTTTCAAAAAGACCAAATATAAGTACCTAAAATGATCAATTTGCAGTCCGGGTCAAATAGACCCGGGAACATAAGATTAGGGATTTTTTTCTAAACAGAACAGCAGGGTTAAACCGCTTAGAGAAGGCTGTAAAAGCACTTTGAAGTGGTCTACTATAAGTATGCTATTGCTATCATGAAGATGTGAGTAATGGGCCATTATTTCAGATTAACGTCCCAGGGAATTTTGACCAGATCTTCTTGGTAACCATGAGGACTGATAGTCTTCTACATTTTGAATGATAGAAGACATTTAACATTAGGCTGCAATAAGTTGTCAAATATGGAGTTGGAGTTAACCATTCTGAAGCATCTAACCTCCATTGAGGAAGATGGCCTCATCCACATCAGACAAAATAAGAAATAATTATAATGTTCCAGTGCCTAGTTTAAGAGTGTTCCACATTATAATGTTTAGATTCTCAAGAATTCCCACAGCCGACTTACCAGCCGGTGGGGTTTGCGGCGATTGGCGGAACAGGAGGCCGCCATGTTGGGGGCGGAGCCACGGCACCCACGTTGGGGTGCCGTGATGACGCGGTGCGGTGCGTGGGCACCGATTGGCCGGGCGAGCCAGGCAGCCCTATAAAAGGGGGCTGCCTCGTGGCGCAGCAGTCTCGCCCGGATCATCGTGAGGCGAGGCTGCTGCTGCTGTTGCCGGCCCAGGTTGCTGCGTCACAGGCCCGGAGGCCGGCGGAGCAGCCAATCGTCGTGGGACCTTCGGCCTTCGAGGCCAGAAGAGCCGCGAGCGGCGGCTGGAGGCTCAGTTCGCTTCGGCGACACCCCCCACAGGGTTTGGAGGCGCATTTGTCCTGGGATACATGGCGGGGGGCGGGCGGAGTCGTTCGGGGGCACGGCGGCAGGCCACGGGGGGGCAGACCAGAGGGCTGGGCCCCCCCCCCATCGAGCCACGCCGCACCGGGAGGAAGCGGGCCCCCAAACGTACCTGGAATGAGGCCCCGGGGGCAAGGCTGGCCAGGAGGCCAGTTGAAGAGGGCAGCCCCAGCGGGGTAGTGAGCCCCCAGGGGCACGCAGTGGGCCGTAGGGGAGCCTCCTCAGGGGCGAGGGGTCGCCGCCAGGGCCGGGCCCTGCCGGTGGAAGCACTGGGGGGATCAGGTGAGGCCACTGGGGCAGAGGAGGTGGCCTTCAGCGGATCAGAAACGGGGCTGTTTGGGGTTGAGGCCCCTGCTGCAGGGCATGCCAGGAGGGAGCAGGGGGAGGGGGATTCCCTTTCGGTTTCCTCACATCTACTGTCTTCCTTGCTTGAGAAACTTGATGAGAGGCCAAGGAAGCGGGGCAGGTCCCGGCGGGGCCGTGCCACGTGCGTTGCCAATGCAGAGGGGTCTCGGAGCTCATCAGAGTCTGCAGACAGCCCGCGGAGGGCGCACGGGACTCGGCGCGCGAAACAGAAAAGCAGGCGGAGGAAGGCCAGGAGAACGGTGTCCGGCTCCGAGGACGCAGACGACGACTCTTCTCATTGGGGTGAGTGCCCTGTGCCTAGGCACCGGTGGTCCCTCCCAAGGGGGCCTCGCGGCAGGCTACGGGCTACTAAACGCACAACACACGGGGCTCATAGGACCTGGCGCTCCCGCACAGCTGCTCAAGTTTGGAGGAGGGGGCGTAGAAGGGTATTGGCCAGAAGGCACAAGGGGAAGAGGGATACCTCAAGGGATAGCTCAGGGTCGACCACCTCTGGGTCCACCAGCACCTCTTTTGACAGCGATAATCCTTTCGCACCTGGCCTCCCGGACACTCCGCTTAGTATGCACATGTCCCAGGCCCTCAAGCGTAAAATTTGGCGTGGCGCTTATGTTGACATTTTTCAGATTTTACTACCTGAGAAGTCTAAAAAGGATAGGGATAAAGAGGGTAAGAAGGGGTCGGATGACCCGAAAGACACCAAAATGGACAAGGGAATTCTGTCATGGGCGTATGCATTTTTGGCCTACCACTCTGTGGTTGTGGAAGATGACGTCCATAAGACCCATGAGCTCATCTTGTACATGAACATGGTTCTGAGAGCTTATCAGGAGTTTGGGGGCGAGGCTTGGAAGCGTTATGACGAGGACTTCCGTAGGTTCGCCGCCCACAATAGACACTGGCCTTGGGATATGAGGCATAATGATTTGTGGCTTCAGGCTACGCAGCAAGCGTCGACCCCGGCCAGTGGGCGAACGCCCACTGGTCATTTCCTTTTGACGACGGGCAAGGAGGCTACTCTTCCCCGCCCGGCGGTGGGTACGGGGACCCCGGCCTCCGGCCAGCGTAGCGCGGCTGGGTCGTCCTTTCGAGGCCCGCCGTACTGTTACGAGTACGGCGCCAGGGGGGCCTGTTCCAGGTCATATTGTCGTTTTCGCCACACCTGCGCCTTGTGTAATGGCAGGCACCCGACCTCCGCTTGTTACAGGGGAAGGGGAGGGGCCGGCTCCAAGGACGCCGGGGCCCCTGCCAAACCCCAACCGGGAGGAGCTCAAGGTAAGGGGCCCAACCCCCGTTAGATTGGACAGGTTGCAGTACTGGCTCACCGGCTACCGCCCCAAGAAAGGTGCTGATTTTCTGCTCGCGGGGTTCTCCGCGGGCTTCAGGATCCCATACGGGGGGCCGCGTAGGGCCTGCATGGTGGATAATTTGAGGTCTGTGGCAGGTATGGGCCACGTAGTGCGGGACAAAATTATGAGGGAGGTGCGCGAGGGCCGGGTTTTGGGCCCCTTTGCGGAGCCCCCCCCTGCCCTTCCTGCAGGTGTCCCCACTCGGGGTGGTGCCCAAGAGGGCCGCGGGAGAGTTCAGGCTCATACATCACCTGTCGTTCCCCCCTGGTGAATCGGTGAACGATCACATTCCCGAGGAGCTTTGCTCGGTGCGCTACACACCATTCGAGACGGCTGTCGCGATGGTCCGGGCGTGCGGAGTGGGGGCGCTGATGGGAAAATGTGATATCAAATCGGCCTTTCGGCTTTTGCCTATTCACCCGGGGGATTTCGACCTGTTAGGTTTTCAGTTTGATGGCGGGTTCTTTGTTGATAGGGCCCTGCCAATGGGTTGTTCAGTATCCTGCTCGCTTTTCGAGAAGTTTAGTTCATTTTTGGAGTGGGCACATGTTAAAAGTACAGGCATTCCGTCCGTCGTGCACTATTTGGATGATTTTCTTTTCGCTGGGCCGGCGGGCTCCGACGACTGTCAGCGGGGTATGACAGGTTTCCAGGATTTATGCTTGGATTTGGGCGTACCTTTGGCTCACGAAAAAACCGAGGGGCCTTCGACCAGACTGACATTTTTAGGCATCGAGGTGGACTCCGTTGCGCAAACGTGTAGGCTACCCGATGATAAACTGACTAGACTCAAGGATGCGGTGAGGGTTGCCCGAGCCGCTAAGAAGGTGACTCTTAGGCAGGTTCAGGAGCTGGCTGGCCTGTTAAATTTTGCTTGTCGAGTGATAGCGCCAGGTAGGGCTTTTATGTTTAGACTGTATAGGGCAACGGTCGGCTTGACGAAGCCGCACCACAGGATCAGGTTGTCGAAGAGCGTTAGGGAGGACCTCGTGGTGTGGCAAGGGTTTCTGGACGGGTACAACGGTGTGTCATTGTGGAGACAGGATATGCTGCTGAAAGCAGACTTTCAGGTGAAGTCCGATGCGGCGGGCACGACCGGTTTTGGTGTGGTGTGGCAGGACAAATTGTTTCGAGCTGACTGGCCGCAGGAGTGGCGTGGTGAGGCCATCTGTAGGGATTTGATGTTTTTGGACCTATTCCCAATTGTCGTGGCCATCGAGCTGTGGGCCACCAGTTTTGCCAGGAAGACAGTCCACTTCTGGTGCGACAATATGGCGGTAGTACACGTAGTGAATACACTCTCCTCTAGGAATGAACGGGTTATGGGTTTGGTCCGGCATATGGTAGCGAGATGCCTTGCCAATAATATGCTCTTCCGGGCCCACCACGTTCCAGGGGTAAGAAACGGGGTGGCTGATGCACTGTCAAGGGGGCAGTTGGCTAGGTTCCGGCTGCTTGCCCCACAGGCCGGGGAGCACCCGGAAGCAGCCCCACAGCATCTGTGGCTGATTGGAGGGCCGACGTAAGCAAGGCCATGGATTTGTCCATAGCCCCCAGCACCAGGAGATCATACCAGCGGGCAGGTAGGGAATTTTGGGCTTTTCGTCATGATAGGAGATACGATCAGCTTTGGCCTGCCCCGGTCGAACACCTGCTCGAATTCTGCGCGCTTAACCATCGCCGTGGGTTGTCTGCCCGGACGATTAGGGGCAAGCTGGCGGGCTTGGCCTTCGTAGCCAAGTCACGGGGCTTTTTAGACACCACAGGGGATTTCAGGATCAGGAAGACATTGGAGGGTTGGATTAGGGAGAAAGGTCAGGCCCAGGGTGACAGCAGGCGTCCCCTAAAGCTCGCCCACTTGATGGGGCTTTATGAGCTGTGGGGCTGGCTCTGCCGCTCTGAGTATGAGGCATCCCTGTACCACGCGGTTGCGGTGACCTTGTTCTTCGGGGCTTTTCGGGTTAGTGAGGTTCTTGCAGTTTCCCGAGCCGATAGCTCCGGCCAGGCATTCACCACAAGGGATATCAAGTTGCGTAGGAGCTCGGTGCCCCTGTGGCTTAGACGGTCCAAGACCGACCAGAGGGGGCGAGGTGTGACGGTCCAACTTTCCCGGGCTAACAACCGGAGGGTGTGCCCGGTGGCGGCTCTGGTGGCGTATTGGGCCCATAGGGGTGGAGAGCCGGGTTTTTTGTTTTGTCATGTGTCCGGCGAACCCCTTACCAGGAACCAATTCTGGGCCGTCACGTCCAAGGCGCTGGCAAGGCTGGGCTTGGACCCCAGACGTTACGGGACTCACTCATTCAGGATAGGTGCAGCGTCGTTGGCAGCAGTCGAAGGTTTCAGCAGGCTGGATATAAAGACAGTGGGCCGCTGGAGATCTGGGGCCTTCCGGACGTACATCCGCCCCTAGGTGAGTGGGGCGGGGCGGGGGGTTTTGCCGGGCCGCCACGTCTGATGCTGCTCTGCTTCCTCCCTTTCTCTAGAACGAATACTTGACAGGCGCCGTAGAATCCTGATATGTGGCCACAGCATGGTGTACTGGGCCGAGAAGAGGGCCCGTGAGACGACGCCCGGCACGCAGTTGGAGATGGATCGAGCGGTTGTTCAGTGGCTGGGCCGTCGTGGCCTACGGTGGCGCGAGGTTCTTCCCCTGTTATTCAACAGTGGGAAGGTGCAAGGGGTGCCGGGCTGTTTGGTTTTGCACGTTGGTGGGAACGATCTGGGAGCGATGACAGGTGTCGATCTGCTGTGGCACATTTGGGAGGGTTTGCAAGTGATCTGGGAGCGGTGGCCAGATACGTGTGTGTGGTGGTCCAACATACTGCCTAGGAGGAGTTGGCGGCAGGCTAGATGCCCTATGGCAGTGGATAAGGCCAGGAAGAGGGTAAACAGAGCGGTTAAGAAGTGGGTGATTCAGGCCGGGGGTGGAGTTATAGACCATCCAGACATCAGGGCATCCCTAATAGACTTGTATAGACAGGACGGGGTACACTTGAGCGACAGGGGGAACGATAAATTTATAGCAGACCTGCAGAGGTGCCTGCACATATATGTGCAGGGGGGGGAGCAGGGGGAATAAATTAAAATTTCACCCCCTGCTGTGGCCGATAGGGGGCGGAAAATAAAGTAAATAGCAACTGGTGATCTCCTTTAGGGGCACCTCTACTGAGGTGAGGGGCGAGCTCCTTCTCGGATTACAGGGCTCGACCGGCTTGGGTTCGGGGAGGGGGTCGCTCCTGTGGCTCGCTTGCTGGAGTTTAACATAGACCAGTAGCAAGCCATCCCACACGCCAGGGGTGGCGTAGTAACGGTGCAGGGGGCAGGTGTAGTTTACCATGACCCGCACCCAGTTTCAAGGAGTTTTCGCCCGAGGGTTGCTCTGTTGAATTGGCTTAAAAGTTAATTCCGCCCCCATTTGATTTATGCACCCTGCAGGTCATGTGGGGTTAATGGTTTAAATAAGTTAATCGGTTAAAGAAGTTAAGTTGTTTGAATAAAAGTGACCCCGTTATACCCACACCTTGTGTCCGACTATTACTCCGCCTGCGCCGCAATAAGTTTGGAGACAAAAAACAATCTGACTTTCCTGAAGTGTTTCTTTCTGGACTCTCAAATTAGCATTATTCTCTTGGGTCAAACAAAACTCTTCTCCAACTGCACACCTTTATGCTCATTCCCAATTCCCCTTCTAATTATTAAAATAATCATAATTATTTATTCTCCTTTGAACAAGGTTTATGGGATTTCTATCACAACAATTAGTGGTCAATCGATGTGTGAACAAAAGGGATAGACAGCATGTGATAATCTGCTTTGAAAAAGTCTCCTCTGGTGGGATGAGAATTTGGGGTAAAGCTGGGCAAATACTGTTGCACTCTGAAATTGCAGATAGCTCTTCCAAATCTGATGCAAAGTGAACTTTCTTCACTGCAATTGTGGTCTTCTGTGATCTCTGAAATCTAATTATGTGCTGAAAAAAGAACTATAGGAAGGATCTCCTGCAGAATATTGTGTAAGTCAAATGTTGCTGCTTCTGCATATACAGAGCTTTCTGCTTTTGCTTCTGCTTCTGTCTCAAATTCCCTGTGCCAGTATGCTGATGAAATGTCCATTAGATGTGATAATAGAAGAAAAGGAGTGGTTCCATTACTATAAACCAGGAGACTACTGGATTACTGGAATAATGTCTAGAAATGTAGCTCTACTGTACCAATTTTCATTCTCCAAGCCTCCAACCCACGAACTGAAAAGGTAATTGTCAGCAAGTCCAAGGATTCTGGTGATTGATTTTACCTGCTCCAGTATCTTTTCTAGGAATGATTTCATTTCTCCTATTCCTCACCTTGAGAAAGGCAAGTCATTATTGCTTCTTCCAAATTGCTTTAGAGGAACGGCTGCTGGGGAACCTGATGATTTTGTAAAACTTGAAGCTCTGTAAGATAACAAAAAGCATGGACAATGAATTCTCCATGGATAAGGGTGGCATGGGCAAGACAGTGCCCATGTTGGGTAACGAACTTTGTCTCTGATTGGCTAAATAAGTGTATAAGTTCCTAGCTGTACTCTTTTCAGGCGTGGCTTCTTCCTTTTATGGTTGTTGCCTATATGTTGTTGGAATCACTATACCCAGCTCTTCTTTGTACAAATAAAAGCTTTTTATTTTCCAAGCTTCTTCTTGGCTCTTATTCTGGCATTGTGGTGACTCGAGTGCATTTTTTTAATCTTACAATGTGGTACATTAATGTTTCGCCTCAGAGAATTTCATTAAGTATAATTAACTGCAGAACATAAGACAATAACTGTAAAACCATGAATATTCTGAAGTAAAATCTAGGTCTAAAAAAGTCTTGTTGAAGAGGTATCCATCTTCAGATAATTAATATCTCTAGCTAATCCATCACTTGAATCCAGCTGTTAGTCATCTCTAGAGTGGTATAACAGGAAGAAATCATATAACATAATAACAATGTACAAAATATTCACTTTGTAGCATCCCTTATTAACATTCTGGAGGCATGTGAAAATACAGAACTTCTACCAAACAATGCGCTATGATGTGGGTTGCAAGCTAAGAGCATATCTAGTCTGGTGCCAGGGCATAGTAAGGGTATCATTTTAATGACATTTTTTGGATTGTTTTGAATTGATATGAGTGTTATATTAGCAAATAAATGCTTTGGTTTTACAAAAGTTTATTCTAAACATATTGAAACAGTTACAATAGTAAGAAACCTTCAAGCTTCTTTTTTCGAGTAAAAGAAGGTGTGGAAGTTTCCGACTATTGTAAATTTCCTTCCCTGGCTATTGAGCTATAAGAATAATTTTCTCAATTTTTAATCCCAAGTCATAATTGGAGAAAATTATAGATAAAATCAGTTCTTGTGATTTTGATAGGATTCCTTTGATCCTTTCATTAAAGATTATGAGAGTTGGAAAGGACCTTGTAGGTCATCTAGTCCTATCCCCCGCTCAAGCAGAAGTCCCATTCCACACAAATGTCACTCCAATCTCCTTTTGAAAGTTTCAAGTGTTCGAGTTCTCACAACCTCCGTATGAAGCTGTTCCATTGGTTGATCTCTTTCATTTGATATAGCAAGCTTGCTATCTCTCTCTGACATTTCTTTTGGCAAGAAGCTCCTAGTGGTGTCAATGGGACTGTTCTTCTTGTAGAAATTTCAAAAATGTCTATCACCTGCAAAGTCCAAATGTATTGAACAATTGGATTGAATAATTGGATTGAATAATGAGTATCTGATTATCTTTTTTGGCATTGCACTATATAGCTATAAAGCAACAGTAAATATGACATTCTTTCATGAAAACCCAAACTAAAGCTTTATTTAGTTATTTATTGGAATTAATCAAATAAAAAGGGGAACAAGAATAAGAGAATAAAAATACAATGACAGGGATGATAGGCACATTAGTGCATTTATGCACACTCCCTCTACTGACCTCTTAAGTTAGGTCCAAGGAAGTCAATGCATTCCAGCATTTGGCAACTCTATTACAGAAATAATATTTTTTACAGTGAGATTTAGAATGATTTAAATGGCATTTAAAGCAGTCAAAATTTGCATGTATATTATTGCAATTAAAACAGAAAAATTTACAAGTAAAACATTACTATGTATAATTTTGTATGTAAAACTAGGTCTGACCTCAAGCAATTGAGTTCTAATTTATTCAAATGGAGAATTTCAAGCCTAGCGGCGTAAAGATTTCTATTGAGTACAGAAGAGTGCAAGACATTTCTCATGAAGTACTTCTGAATTTCCTCAATTATACTGATGTCAGATATATGGTGGGGATTCAAAACACCTGAAAAATACTCTAAAATTGATCTAACATAATTTCCATAATCTCTAATTAGCAATACAATGTTTCCAGAAAAACAAAAAGCTTTGCAATATTATGTTTACAATTCTTAATACTATTTTAGCAATGCTGTTACAGTGAGCCATGTAACATCAGAGAGAAGTACACCTAGGTCCTTAAAGAAGTGACGGTTGTCTACTAGATCAATGCCATCTAGCTCATACTTGACATTGTGATTATGTTTACCAATATGTAAGACAGAGCATTTAATCTTTTTTTTAATAGGCTTTCATTGTGTCCCATAAATTTTGTGTGGACGTGTTACTGTCATTGTTGATTTGGAGGAAACAACATAATTCATGTTTTAGTGTTTTTTGAAATTCTTCTTCTTTGAAAATTGTTTGGTTCATAATCCATTGGTGTGAGAAAATATTAGTTGAATCTCTCTATTTCAACAATATGGGATTATGAACTGCCCAAGAATTTGGGAGGATTTGTATGTCGGTTGTTTCATTGATGAGTTCAGAGTTAGCCCAATCCATGTCTATACATGACCAGGATTTATGGGGGAAAGAAAAAAAGGTATATTTTCTGACACCAGGTTAAAATATCGCCATACATCTTTTAAGACTAATTTGGTCGTTAGTTATTCGAATGTAGATAGTAATTGTTTTCTTGTTTTCATTTTATTAGAGCTTTCATTATCTTTTTTCTTATCCGAAATTGTGTTAAAGTCACCAATTATTATTATATTTACCAAATTTAATTCTGATATTTTTTTTGTTTAGGTTTGCAAAAAATATGAATTGATTTGTCAATGGGGCATAAATTGCAACAATGGATATCTTTGTATTCCAAGGATGATTTGTACAATTAGTATTTGTCCATTTTCATCTGCGTAAATTAGTTTGGGAGTAGAATTGAATAATTTTACATCATGGGCAAAAAGAACGCAATTGCTTTTAAGTTGATCATATAAATCATTGATATAGAGGGAAAAAAGGTGATGAAACTCCTTATATTGCAGTGAGAACACCTTGAACTACATTCTGCCCTTCTTGTTGGCTGTTCATGAGGTCAACCAGAATTTAAGGCTCTTACCCAACATCACCCTGGGCTACAACATCTATGAGAACTTTTTCAGTGCAAGAATGACATATGAGGCCATGTTGGATGTGCTGTCTACAAGACAGGAGAACATCCCAAACTACAGATGTGGAAGACAAAGGAATCTGCTGGCTGTTCTTGAAGAGATGGATTCTGAACTCTTTGATCATATAACCAATGTCTTGAGCATCTTTAAAATTCCACAGGTATAAAGTCAAGTAAAATTAATTCTGTGTTGTAAATTGTTTTGATTTGACTAGAAGGCAGCATTTGTATATATTTCTCCAAATAAATTGAAAGTCAGAGTGTAAATATTAGAAGAACTGAAATAAATTTTAATTAACATAGTATGTGTGTATACCAACTCACAGAACTTGTTAAATTTGCTGACAAATTTTTTTTTATTTTTCTCTTCAATCACAATACAGTATAAAAAAATATACCAACACCAATCAATTGCTTTACAATATATCAATTTAACAAATTATGGCATGCCAATCTAATACTACCTCTTCACCTTTGGCATCTGGATAAAAAGTAGCTGCTCAATTATCTTATGTTATACAAGTATGATATTAGCTTAAAGACCATTTAAGCTGTTCAAATTTTTTAATACCTCAAGATGATTGGGCTGTAATGTTTCAAATTTCTCCAAATCTCTTCCATGTCAATTTTCATGTATAGTCAATAACCTTTAAAAAAAAAAAATTAATGCCTATTAATAAGGAATCCCTAAAAGAAACACACTAAAAAAACTTACAGTAACAAAATCAAGGGGGAAAAAATAAACCAAGTGATATCACATAATATTGCCAAATTAGCCAGATTAACAACCTAATTAATAATTCCTTTATATAAAAATTGAAAATGAGATGAAAATAAAAAAAATATAAGGATTAAAAAAAGAAGAGAGATTAAGAAAAGGAAAAAAATTACACAAAAGAAAAAAGAGAAGTAAAAAAGGGAAACAGTAGCAGAGAAAAAAGAAAAACAAGAAGGAAGAATGCAGAACAAAAGAGAAAGAAAAAGAGGAAAAAATAAATGAAAACTTACCTCTTCTTCTCACTAACCTCCCCACATAACTCCATATAACACCATACAAATTCGCAATATCTTAAGATTCAACCAAAATGAAAAACCCGCTGAAATCCTCCAACTCACTCAAAGCTATGTATCTATAAATCTAAAAAAAGACCAAAAGAGAGAAATAAACATCCATCCTAACCTTTTTCCTTATCCATATCTCATAAGATCATCATATCCTATTCTCATTTTATTTCTGTGCCTTAGCCTAAAATGTTGATCCCAATAGATAAAAAAAGAAAATTCCCTTTCTTTAATCCTAGCTCAACTTATACCTTTCAGCAATTAATACGCCTTTCAAAATTTATGGTCTACATTATCTATAATTTACTATATTCTTCAATCACTAATTACCTCTAAAATAATTTCTCTTCCCTAATGCATAAGAGAATTTTAAACAGCAAAAGAGAAGACCCTCCAATAACCCACTGGAATCAAGTTGTAAATATAGCGCTGCAGATCCAGCTAAATCATTATACCCTACTCTAATTTTATCGCTGCATACCCGGCTGAATTCTCATGCCCTATTCTAATTACATTGATCCCAATAGATTAAAAAAAAGCTTCCCCGTCTTTGATCCAAATTAAATTATAACTTTTTGTAAATTTACCATCATTATAGTACACTTTTTTTGTATATTATAATCGGAATAGTGCAAATCTCTCTACGATATATAATCAATAGTCTCTATGTTTTGTAAGTATCATCTTTAAAAAAATAAATCAATCATAATCCTCCTTATCTTCTAAATTAAAAAATATATATTCTTAAATCTTTAAGTTGGATATCTTAATACCATTTCATAATACTTTAAATAAAAAAAAACAGTTCACCTCTTATCCATCTAAATTTATTCCATTATTAATTCCATTTTCAGAACTTATTTCATGCTCATTATACCTAATGAGAACCTATTAGCTGCATCTTAAATTCCGTAATAATTTTTTAAACCTAAAAAAGACCTCATTGTATTCACATCATATGCAACATAAGTATCTTTGTTCATATTAATTAATTCCCCTTTCCTCAAACAATGCAGTCTACAAACCAAAATACATTATCTCTAACATTATACTTTTTTTCTAGTCTGAACACATCATAATTCATGTAGTCCCCATCTTAACATAATTAGAAAACAGTTATATTATTATATTACTTTTCAAAGAGCTATTTTCCTTAATGATGTTAATATTATCAAACAAGTTTCAAATCCATAATTATTTCTGCATGAATAAGTCTGTTAATAAATCCAGTGACTTTAATAGAAAAAAGTTTTTATATGAGTAAGATCTCTTGCCAAATAATATGTCCATGTCTCTAACGGGTTCCTTTCTTCTAATAGTACTTTCCCTTCTTCTTCCTTTCTTAGAATAATACTGTAAAAATTAAAATTAATATTGTCTTTCAAATTTCCACTTTGTAGATCTTCTCCATATATATCTCCAAGTGTCAATGTCACAGCTAGACGGTATCCAATATGTAATGATTTTTTCTATTAGTCAGTTCTTCTGACAGGCATTGCAACCTGGCCAACTTCGCGCCACGCTGGTACAAGACCAGGCCAGTTCACCTGGCAGGGGTTTAACGACCCCCAACCAGCCCTCCAGTAACATCCCCTACGTCACCTCCCCTTCAGGGAGAATATGTGTATGCCAACTCACAGAACGTGTTGTTAAATTGGATGAAGCACACTACCATATACACACACACACAAACACACATGCATATGAATATGGATTGTTCATGTGTGTGAGGTACATACAGTAGTACCTCTAGATACGAGCTGCTCTACATGCGAGTATTTCAATATACGAGCCACGAGGGGAGAGACATTTCTGTTCTAGTTTCGAGCTCAAATTCGGCATACGAGCCAAGCGTCCACTAGGTGGCGCAAGAATCCTTGCTTTTGGTTATCTCGGAGGGGAAAAACAACTTGTTCCAGATACGAGTTGCCTCGAGATACAAGCTCCCTTATGGAACGAATTATGCTCGTATCTAGGGGTACTACTGTATAAGCCTTTGAGGGATCACTGCCTTATCGTGGTGCAGGGGATTTCCCAGCCTAATGAAACTATGAGCTATCCTATGCAGGGCCACAGAAGATGGACATGTCAAAGCAGAGAGATCTGACAAAACGTGATCCACTGGAGAAGGAAATGGCGATCCACTCCAATATCTTTGCCATGAAAACCCAATGGACAGTAATAAAAGGCAAAAAGATATGATGCTGTAAGATGAGCCCCTCAAGTCAGAAGATGTCCAATATGCTACTGGGGAAGAGAAGAGAGTTAGTCCTAGTTGTGCCAGAAATAATGAGTTGATAGGGCCAAAGCTGATAGGACATTCCGGTGTGGATGTATCTAGTGGTAAATGGAAAGTCCAGTGCTGTAAAAATCTAGAACTAGATCAAACAAGAGATGACAAGACTGAACTTTGACATCTTAGGAATCAGCGAACTGAAATAGACAGTAATTGGTGATTTTAATTTTAACAGGCAAGTTTGGCCTTGGAGTACAAAATGAACCAAACTTGACAATTATAGAGGTGCAGATGACAGAATAATTCCTCTGTAGAACTATATCAGCAGCTCTTTCGGCAGTTTGAGCTGACCAAACTGGCAGAGAAAGAACATTCTTTGTTGTGCTTCTTTAATGACATTTTTCATGTTAGGTGTCCCTTTTAGATCTTGCAATATGGTAGAATCTAGAAATATGTACAAACTCTACATATGGACATCACCAGGTGAGCCACAGAGAAATTGGATTAACTATGTGCTCTGCAGCCAATGATGGAGAAGCTCTATACAGTCAGTAGAAATAAGACAGGAGCTTACTATGTCTCAGATCATGGCTTTCTCATTGCAAACTTTAGGCATAAATTGAAGAAAGCAGAAAAAAACACTAGGCCAGTCAGGTATGAACTAAATCATATCCCTTGGGAATATGCAGCAGAGTGAAAAATAGAATAAAGGAATTAGATTTGATAGACAGAATACCTGAAGAATTATGGATGGAGGTTAACAATATTCTACAAGAGGTGGCAACTAAAACCATCCCCAAGAAAAAGAAATGCAAGAAAGCAAAATGGCTGTCTGAGGAAGCTTTACAGAGACCCAATTGAATGCAGAATTCCAGAGAATAGCTAGAAGAGATAAGAATGCCTTCTTAAATGAACAGTGCAAAAAATAGAAGAAAACAAAATACGGAGGACCGAAGATATCTTCAAGAAAATTGAAGATAAAAAGGGAATGTTTCATGTAAGGATTGGCATGATAAAGGACTAAAATGGCAGGGATCTAACTCAGACAGAAGAGATTAAGAAGAGGTGGCAAAATTATACAGAAGAACTATAGAAGAAGAGGCTTAACATCCCAGATAGAAACATAGAAACATAGAAGACTGACGGCAGAAAAAGACCTCATGGTCCATCTAGTCTGCCCTTATACTATTTCCTGTATTTTATCTTACAATGGATATATGTTTATCCCAGGCATGTTTAAATTCAGTTACTGTGGATTTACCAACCACGTCTGCTGGATATTTATGACGGGGTGGTAATTGCCAGACATCTGGGAATATGACGTCAAATGGGCCTTAGGAAGTCAACAAAGCTAGTGGAAGTGCTAGTATTCAGCTGAGCAATTCAAAATCTTAATAGACGATGCAGTAAAATTGCTACACTCAATTTCCTAGCAAATTTGGTAAACTGAATAGTAGCCACAGGATTGGAAAAGGTCAGTTTCCATTCCAATTCCAAGGAAGGCCAAAGCGAAAGAATGATCAAACTACCAAATTGCCAACATACTCTGGATCATGGAGAAAGCTAGTGAGTTCCAGAAAAAATATTTCTTTCAGTTTAATTGATTATGCTAAAGCCTTTGATTGTGTAGATCACAACAAATTGTGGCAAATTCTTAAAAAGTTGGTAATACCAGACCATCTTCTTCGTTTCTTGAGAAATCTATATGGAGATCATGAAGCAATAGTGAGAATTGGACATGGAACCACTGATTGGTTCCAAATTGAGAAAAGAGTTTGGCAAGGCTATATAATCTCACCCTGCCAATTTAATGTATATGCAGAACATATTTTGAGAAAGGCGGGGCTAGATGAATCATAAGTTGGAATAAAGATTGCCGGGAGAAATTTCAACAACCTCAGATATGCAGATGATACCAAAAGCAACAACAACAACAAAAAAAAAAAAGAGGAACTAAAGAGCCTCATGATGTGGTGAAGGTGGAGAGTGCAAAATTTGTCTTGAAACTCATCATTAAAATAACTGAGATCATGGAATCCTGCCCTCTCAATTCCTGGCAAACATATGGGGGGAAATGGAGGTAGTAATAAATTTTAGTTTCCTGGGCTCCAAGATCATGGAATAAATTAAAAGACACTTGGTCCTGGGAAGGAAAGCTATGAAAAATCTAGACAGCATACTAAAAAGCACAGGCATCACCCTGCTTCCAAAAGTGCATATAGTCAAGGCTATGGCTTTCCCAGAAATTAATATGTTTGTCACTTTTAAAAGATATTTCACCAGTGTATAGCTGTATTCCAGTATTTGTGAGGCTGCCACAAAGAGGAGGAGGTCAATTTCCCAAAGAGGAGGAGGTCAAGCCTTACATGGCTCAAGGCCAGACTATTTGTGGGAACATCTCCTGCCGCATACCTCCCAGAGACCAATAATGGCCCACAGAGTTGGCCTCCTCTAGGTCATGTCGACTAAGCAAAACAGGCTGGTCGGGCCATGGGGGAGGGCATTCTCTGTTGCTGTCCCAGTTCTAGGGAACGAACTCTCCCCCAACATCAGTACTATTCCCATCCTACTGGCCTTCTATAAGGCCACAAAGACATGGCTTTGCCGGCAGGCCTGGGGGCCATTAATTGACATCTACCATGGCCAAATTGTAAGAATGGTATGTATGTCTAGTTTAAGTATGGGCTTTAATTAGGGTTTTATAGTTTTGGACTGTATATTTGACTTCTGCTTATGTATTTGTAATTTTATATTGTTGTAAGCACACCTTAAGGGTCTTACATGGCTCAAGGCCAGACTATTTGGGGGAGCATCTCCTGCTGCATACCTCGCAGAAAGCAATAATGGCACACAAAATTGGCCTCCTCTAAGTCCTGTTGAATAAGCAAAACAGGCTGGTGGGGCTGTGGGGAAGGACCTTCTCTGTTGTCGCCCCCATTCTATGAAACCAACTCTCCCCCTACTGGCCTTCTGTAAGGCCACGAAAAGGGCCGCAGGGGTGGGCTTTTCTGTTGCTGCCCCGGCTCTATGGAATCACCCCCCCCCCTCCTTGATGAAACTAACTCCCCCCTCCTTGATGTCCGTACAACTCCCGTCCAACTGGCCTTGTGTAAGGCCACAAAGACCTGCCTTTGCCAGCAGGCCTGAGGCCCATTAATTGAAATCCATCAATAGCAAATTGTATAAATGGTATGCATGCATACTGATTGGATAGTTTAAGTATGGGCTTTAAATAAGGTTTTATAGTTTTAGACTGTATATTTGATTTAATTTTATTGCATTTGTAATTTTATGTTGTTGTAAACTGCCCTGAGTCCTTGGGAATTGGGCAGGATGGAAGTCGGATTAAAGAAACTTATTTTCCAAAGCACAAGATGGTAGGACAAGAAACAATGGATGAAAATTGATAAAGGATGGGAGCAACCTAGAATTAAGGCTTTGAGTTCAATTGACTTTTTGAACAGATTGTCTTCAGAGATTGTGGGTGCCTTATCACTGGGTTTTTTAAAGAAGAGAATGGAAAGAGTCACTTGTCTGAAATGATATTGGGTCTCATGCTTAAGCAGGGGGTTGGACTAGGGCATGGGTGTCACTTGATTTCATTGAGATTGAGGTTGGCCTCAGGGGAGGCGTGGCCAACGTGGGTATGGTCAGCATGATATCATTTGTGTTAGGTGCCCCTCTGGTGGCCGGAATGTTCTGCCTGTGAAAACGGGCTCCTGAGAATTATAATGTGACAGAAGGGTGTACTCTTTGAGGACCACCCATGAACATCACCCACCGATAATTCAGAGCTTCCTGGTTTTAAAGGGGGCATATAAGAGAACAGGACAGGACATCAAAGAAACTAACAAAATTCATGCAGTTATCATATGAAACTTCTCTCACAGGGGGGGAAATGCCCTCAGATTTACCACATGACTTTTAGCTTCAAAACTGGCACAAACCACCAATACCTTCTCTTTTATCTTAGATCAACTATAGTGTCATCAACCAGATGGCTGAGCAAAATCATCATTTCCCTTTTTCATATCGGATGACACCAAACCAAGAACCTCCTTACTCAGCAATTGTCAAGCTGCTCCTGCATTTCCAATGGACGTGGATTGGCCTCCTTTTTCAGGACAATGAAAAAGGAGAAAAATTTAAAAGACACTTGGATATTCTCGCCCTAAAAAATGGGATTTGCATTGTCCTCTCAGGAACCGTTCCAGAACCAAATATACAGTCAAGTGCTGGAGAAACTCTCATGCAAGAAAAAAGGGAAATGTTTCTTTCTCTTATCAAGAGTCAAATAAAAATTGTACTTTGCCAACTAGATTCTCAGGCCTCAGGAGCGTTAGCAGTAATATTACAACAAATTAATATGACTAATAAATCCATTGTGGGAAGGGTGTGGATTGTAACAACTTTGACAGGTGAAAGTATAACTATATTTAACCACTTTGTTGATCTCCACAATAAATATGCTTTGTTTTCCTTCTTGATCCAGACAAAAAGAAGGAATCAGTATTATGATTTTAATTCTTATGCATCTATGATCCTATTGTATGGAAAGGAAGCATTCCAATGTTCTTATTCAAGTCCTGTTTTATCTAAGAAAGTTTGGAAAAAATGCAGGGAAAAAGAGAACTGGGAGTTTCCACCCCATGATGTGATTGCAAGAATCCTCTCTCAGGATTCCTCCAATATTTTCCAAATAATTCAAATTGTGGCCTTGAGCCTCAGTGCTGCCTCTTCTTCCCAACGGAGTAAGAGGAAAATTCAAGTTGGAGACCAAGCACCGCTGGTTGTACAGCCCTGGCAGGTAAGCTGCATTCTTTGAGGTTGCATTGATTCCCCACTTCCTAATGGTGCTGGTGTTATCTATTCCATATCTTCAAGAATGTGAGATAAAGATATAAAAAAGAGCTATAAATTCCAGGAGAAAGACTGAAAAAAGCTTCCCATGAAATGCTGAATCAATGCTGAATCAATGCTGTTTGAAGAGGTTGAATTATACAGAGTACCTTCAATCCAGAATAATAACAAGAAAAACATTGAATAAAGGCTCAAATTTTAATGTTTTTTCTATGTTTATTATGCAGCTTCACAGGTTCCTGAAGACCTTCCACCATTACAATATTTCCAGAGATGGGATTTCTTTTGATAAAAATGGAGTTCCTGTTGCTGACTTTGATATCATGCAATGGACATCAGTTTGGAACAAATCATATGCAGGGGTGAAAATTGGGAGTGTGGAAAGACAAGACTCCTCAGAAGTCAAGATTTCTGTCAATCAAAGTGCCATCCAATGGCCAACTATATTTAACAAAGTAGTTGAGACTGCTTGGAATTTGCTCTTCTATTTGTCTCCATATGTGGAATTTTACTGCTCAGAAATTTATTTATTTATTTATTTATTTTATTTCTCAAATTTATGAGCCGCCCCTCTCCTGAGGGACAGTAAGAAATAATTCTTATGGGGGCAAATTGGGATAATTTCCAAATATGAGAACTTAAGGCCGCATTAATCGATTAGATATCATTTTACCTTAGATATTTTACAATAATATATCACACACTGAGACCTGCTGCCTTGTATTGTGGGATTTGCAATCTACATTATTAAACTGGAATGTGTTGCTGTAATTTATAGTTCATCAAATTACCTTGTTTTCACTAAGGGTAAAATGAGAATATCTGTGTAGACTCTCAGTCATCCAGGTCATAGTTGTGCCAAAAGTGTTTTTTTTATACCTGAATTTCGTTTACCCTTGAAGATGTTTCTTTTCTCATCCAAGAAGCTTCCTCAGTTTTGACTGAATGGTGGAGGATGGAAAGATATGGAACTGCTGAAAAGACTGTATTGTAAGTAGGATATAGATTTAGCAATTGCAGGAAGGTCTCAAACCCATATGTACTGTTCAGGTGACCCTGAGGGCACAGAGAAATTCCAAGTGGCTCAACAACTTTCAAAAAGATTGCTAATGACCAGATGACTGCAAGAAATATAAATCCTTGCATACTTCAAAATTCAGTCACAACGGAAGAAACTTCTGGAATAAGAAACAAAATGACTTCAAGGGAAAACAAAGATCAGTTGTCTTTTGAAAAAGAACCTTTGGAAGAAAATCCAGAATATAAAAGGTTTAGCCCACTTTTTAAGGAAAAGATATCACTAAGGATGTAGGAAGGGAAATGAGGGCAGCTAAAAAAGTAATTTACAATGATCAGTTATAGGAGAGAAAGACAGGGACTCTAAAGAAAGCAAGATGTTGGAGATTTTCTCAGAAAGCAAAGATGGAGGAAAAAATAAGTTATACAGGGAATTTTAAGAATTTTGTTTGTGCAAATCTGTTCAATAAATTACTTAAAAATAATAATTGCATTATTTTTGGAACGCACCCTGTAGCATTCTCATATATGCCCTAAGGAGAAACACCTTTAGCAATGGAACTACTTTCCTTTGGAATAAAGAATAAGGCAATGAATCTGTTTTGGGATCTACAATGGAGATTGATAGAGATAGAGAAAGAGAAGCAGAGTAATTAAAGTTCATGCCACTATGCCTTGACGCATTTTGCTCAATGTGTTACTGACCTTCTGGAAGCAATTTAAATAAGGTTCAGGAGAGAAGTATTTTTTAATAGGAAAGTGAACACAAGAACAAGGGGGAACAATCTGAGGTTAGTTAGGGGAAAGATTAGAAGTAACACGAGGAAATAATGGTTTATTGAAAGAGTAGTAGATGCTTGGAACAAACTCCCAGCAGACGTGGTTGGTAAATCCACAGTAACTGAATTTAAACATGCCTGGGATAAGTATATATCCATCCTAAGATAAAATACAGGAAATAGTATAAGGGCAGAATAGATGGACCATGAGGTCTTTTTCTTCCGTCAATCTTCTATGTTTCTATGTTGATTTCAGTAAATTCTTCTAATTCATATATTGCCCTGACTAATATTTCTGTTTATGTTTAGATGTTGCCTTATTCAAGATGTACAGAAAGTTGCTCCCCAGGTTATGCCAAGCTTGTGAGAGAGGGAGCCCCAGTTTGCTGCTACGACTGTTCTCTGTGTGTGGAAGGAACATTCTCTGAACAGGAAGGTAGAGTAGGGGGCTCCAAAAACAACAAAATATCAGGATAAAAATATTATTCTCCATTAATTTTTGATGGTATTTGATCAAGAAGCAAGAAAAACATGACATTTCTTGAAGGCATCCACAAACTTTTCAAAGATTGGGCACTATCATCAAATTTTCTATGATGATGTGAGCATTAAAATAAATAATGAAAGATTGCTGATTTCTATTGAGTTATCAATTTCTTGCTTGGTTTTGGGAAAGGGGACAAGTTTAGAAAGGTGATAATTGCATTCATCTTCAGCCTTTAAAGTGTGTTGATTGTTTTAATTAATGCTGTGTCATGTTAATATCCCAGGGCAGAAATATTAGATTATTCCCTGAAATGAAGAAATTGATTTCTGATGCGGTTTTTATGCTCCTACAGCTGCAGAAACAGATATATACTAACCATTTGTTTCAGATGCAGTCCGTTGTGAAAAGTGTCCCTATCATCAATATTCCAATAAAAAGCGAGATCGCTGTGTCCCCAAAAGGATAAGTTTCTTATCCTATGAAGAATTGTTGGGATTCATCCTAGTTTTCTTTGCCATTGATTTATCCGTAGCAACTGCCTTTATTCTGGGAATCTTCATTAAATACAGAGAAACTCCCATAGTCAAAGCCAACAACTGTGAACTCACCTACATCCTCCTGGTTTCACTCCTGCTTTCATTCTTGACTTCCCTTCTTTTCATTGGTCGCCCTGTGAAAATGACCTGTCTCCTTCGACAAACCATTTTCAGTATTGTTTTCTCAGTTGCTGTGTCTTCCCTGCTGGCTAAGACTGTAATGGTGGTGGTGGCCTTTCTAGCCACAAAACCAGGCAGCGGCATGAGGAAATGGCTGGGGAAGTGTCTGGCCAACTCTATTGTTTTATCTTGCTCTGGTATTCAAGTAGGCATCTGCATGATGTGGCTTGGAATCTTTCCCCCATTCCCAGATTCTGATTTTCATTCCCAACCAGAACATATTCTGCTCCAGTGTAATGAAGGCTCTGTCACCATTTTCTACTCTGCTCTTGGCTACATGGGTTTTTTGGCTGCCATCTGTTTCTTAGTAGCATTTCTGGCTCGAAATCTGCCAGGGGCCTTTAATGAAACCAAACTGATCACCTTCAGCATGTTGGTTTTTTGTAGTGTTTGGATCTCCTTTGTTCCCACATATCTGAGCACCAAGGGGAAATACATGGTGGCTGTGCAGATCTTCTCCATCCTGGCCTCCTGCCTTGGTTTACTGGGGTGCATCTTTATCCCCAAGTGCTACATTATTATCCTGAGACCTGCCATGAACAGAAAAGAACATCTGATGCCAAAACAACATTAAGATTCTTTATGTTGGTCTCCATTTTTGTACGGTTTGCATGCACTATAAAGTCACATACTTTGAAGTAATGTTTTATCTGTTGTAATGTATCTTTCTTCATTCCATGTGTATTTTGAATTATAATTGAATAGTAAAGTTTCTAAAACAATTCCAATTATTTAAATTAATCATATCCTTCCGTTGTCACCATTTGAATTCATGTTAAATAATGACATTAATAAAATTTCTGAAAGCAGGCTAGATATACTTTTCCCGCTGCTCCTTCGGTTGTGCCTGTTACCGCTACCTCCTTCCCTTGCTCACTCTGCTGCTGCAGAAAGAGTGGCTCACAGCCTTTGTGCAGGAAGGAACATGTTTTAAAATGCTGCCACAGCCAGCCCAGAGGAGCCAAACCAGTCCCGTGGGGGTTCATGTAGCAACCTTTCGCTTACTCTATCTGTTCTGGCCAAAAGTGTGCCTGCTGCAGAAAGACCAGCTCTCTTCCAGGAGAGAAAAGCAAGCCCCTTTGGCTCTGCCTCCTTCACTCAGCTTCCACCCCCCCTTTACTTTAAAATGCTCTCCTGTCTGACTGGATGCAGCCGCCGCTGGATGTCTGAAGAGGAAGCAATGAGTAGTCTGGTTGGTCTTGGTAATTTCCATGTATTTGATCTACGGGAAAAATGTCATTGTTACTTTGTGTTAACTCACGTGGATGTTGTTTTCTGATTTGTTCTATGTGTCTCCGCCAGATTTTTCCGTTGGCTAGTTGAACCGTGTATGATTTGGGGTCAGTTTTGGATTCAACTGTTTCCTCTCTCTAGCGGAGATTTGAGTCAAATTTTTTTGCATAGACTGGGTCGCCTGTTTTAAAAGTCCATTCTGGTTCCATTGTAGGCTTGTCTTTCCTTTTGGAATACTCTGGGTGAATTCTGTCCAGCTGGGAACGGAGTTTCCTTCCCAGAAGAAATTCTGCTGGACTTTTGTTTGTGTTGGCTGACGGGGTGATGTGTTGGACTAATAGGAATTCGTCCAGCTGCTGTTGCCAGTTTCTTGGTGCAGGGCTTCTTTTGTAAATCTCACCATGCATTCAACCCGGCCATTAGCGGCCGGAAAATGAGGCGAGATTAATGCATGTCGGATCCCCCTTTTGGCCAGAAAGACCTCCATTTGTCTGGAGGTTAGTTGTGGATCGTTGTCCAAGATAAGCACATCTGGTAGTCCATGTATTGAGAAAAGTCTCCGCAGCGCCTTTATTGTAGCTGCTGTTGTAGTTGAGGTCATTAAAACAACCTCCAGCCATTTAGAATATGCATCGACTACAATGAGGAATGATTGTCCTGCTAGGGGTCCAGCAAAGTCTATATGTATGAGGGACCACGGTCCCTTTGGGGTCTCCCACTCTGTTGGTTAATCTTTGGCGGGTCTGGGCGAGTTTGTTGACACGGGTGACATGTGGCTACCCAGGTTTCTATGTCCTGGTCCAAACCTGGCCACCAAAGGTGGCTCCTGGCCAGGCTTTTCATCTTCACCATTCCTGGGTGACCATGATGTAACAATTTCAATGCTTTTTTCTGTAGCTGTTTAGGAATTACCACCCTGTCACCCCACAATATGCAATCTCTTAATACATTTAATTCAGTTTGTCTGTTCTTAAATACCTGGCATGTCTCTTTTGGAATTTCCCCAGGCCACCCTTTAAGTACCCATTGTTTAACTTGGGATAACACGGGGTCTATTTCTGTCTCTCTGGCTATTTCCCCTGCTGTTATTAATGGGTTTTCTTGCATTTCTATCAGCAATACATTGGACGCTGAGGCTGGGTCATTTACCAGTTCTGCCTGAGGGCACCTACTTAACGCGTCTGCGTGTCCAATTTCCTTTCCCCCCCCCCCCTATGCTTAAGTACATAATTATAAGCGGCTAAAAAGATCATCCAACGGGTCATTCTTGGAGAGAGAAATGTAGGGGTTTGTTTATCTCCTGCTAAAATGCCTAACAAGGGCTTGTGGTCTGTAATCAATGTAAAAGAGCAGCCAAACAAATACCCATGGAAGCGTTTAACGCCCGCAACTAAGGCTAATGCCTCCTTATCTAATTGTGAGTAATTCCTTTCCGCAGGTGAAAGGGTTTTAGAATAAAATGCAATTGGGGCATCTATACCGTCTGGGAATGTGTGGCTGAGGACCGCTCCTATACCGAAGGGGGGAAGCATCACAGGTCAACGTTACAGGCATGGTTATGTTATATTGAACAAGGACACTGTCGGAAGTTAATAATTTTTTAATATTTTGAAAAGCGTTGTGCTCGATGTGTCCCCACGTCCAGGCTGTGCCTTGCTTAAGAAGCTGGTGGAGAGGTTCTGCTACCGTGGCCTTCTGTTTAAGAAATATGGAGTAAAAATTCAGTAAACCAAGAAATGCCTGAAGTTCTGTTTTGTTTGTCAGTACCGGGGCATTCTTAATGGCCTGAACCTTCTCTTCTGTGGGGTGGATGCCGTTCTTATCTATAGCGAAACCTAGGAATTCAACGCTGGGAACTGCCCATGAGCATTTGTCCGCTTTTATGCAGGGACCCGTTTCCTGAAATTTATTCAACACTGCCTGGATTCTTTCCCATAATTGGGGGGCAGATTGAGCAGAAATAAGCACATCGTCGAAGTATGGCACCACCCTGGGAATTTTATTTAATAAACGCTCCATTAAGCTTTGAAAAATGCCTGGGGCAATTGCGACCCCAAATTGTAAACGGGTACATTTGAATGCCCCCCAGTGGGTTATTATTGTCTGGGCTTCCGCTGTCTCTTCTGACACAGTTAACTGTTGGTATGCCTGGGCCAAATTGATTTTAGCAAAAATGGACCCGTTTCCTAACGTGTGCAACAAATGTTGCACTACTGGTATTCGATAGGCATTATGTTGCAATGCTCTGTAATTTTGTAGCTTTGTAATCAGTGCATATTCTAACTCAGAGGTCCCCAACCGCCGGTCCGCGGACTGGGACCAGGCCGTTGGGGCTTTTCAGCCGGTCTGCGGCGCCAGGGCCCCCTCGGCCTTTCCGCACCACCAGCGGCGCTCCCCCCGCCAGCCAGCCAAGCCCCGCGCCCGCCGGAACCGGCTCCTCGCTCTCCCCCCGCCGCCCGCCGCATTTGCAGGAGGTGGGGAGGGTTGGGCGGCCCGCCAAGGCCAGGAGGGATGCCGCTGCCCCCCCTTCCCTCTCTCCGCCCGCCGCTGCGCCTCCTTGACGCCAAGAGGAAATGCCGGCAAAGGCTTTCCTCAGCGGAGGCCGGCAAAGGTGATATTGAATGTCGGGGGAGAACGGGCGGTTGCACGCGCTCCCTATCTCCCTGCTAGCAGCTAGCCCACTCGGAATATTCAAAATAAGAAAAACCTTTGCCGGCGAAGGCTTTTCTTATTTTGAATATTCCGAGTGGGCTAGCAGGGGGATAGGGAGCGCGTGCAACCGCCCGTTCTCCCCCGACATTCAATATCACCTTCGCCGGCCCTGCCTCTCCTGCAAACCCCCTTGCTGAGAGCCCGGGGCGAAAGTGCTCTCGCAAAGGTGAGGCGGGCAGGGCGTGCGCGCGTCATCGCTGAGAAGAACGGAGAGAGAACGAGAGTGAGTGAGAGCAACAGACAGCAAGATAGAGAGAAAGTGAGAAAGAGAGACTGAGAAAGGGGGGGAGAGAAAGAGATAGCAAGAGAGAGAACAAGAGAGAGAAAGAGCGTGAGAAAGAAAACAAGAAAGAGTGAGAGAGAGAGAAAGCAAAAGAGACAGAAAGAAAACAAGAGAGAGAAAGTGAGAAGAAGAGAGAGAAAGAGGGGGAGAGAGAGAGAAAGAGAGAGGGGGAGAGAGAGAAAGAGAGGGAGAGGGAGAAAGAGAGAGGGAGAGGGGGGAGAGATAGCAAGAGAGGGAGAGAGGGAAAGGGGGAGAGAGGGGGGAGAGAAAGAGAGAGGGAGAGAGAGAGGAGATAAAGGAAGAGGAGAGAGAGAAAGGAAGAGAAAGAAAGAAAGAGGGATAGAAAGAGAGAGAGAATGAGAGATGCTCAGTGAGCCTTTCTTTGAAGTTGCCTTTCTTTCTTTCTCTTTCTTGCTTTCTTTCTTGCTCTTTTTCTTTCTCTCTTTTAACTTCCCTTCCTCTATTTCTTCTTTTCTTTCTCCTTCCTACCTTCTTCCCTTACTCTCCCCTTTCATAAGTTTCCTTGCTTCCTTTCTCTATTCCTGTCCCTTCCCCCTTTCTTTCTTTCTTTCTTTCCTTCCTTTCCTCCCTCCATTTCTTGCTTTCCTTTTCCTTCCTCCCTTCTTTCCTCCCTCATTCCCTTCTTTCACTCCTTCCTCTCTTACTCTCCCCTTTCACACCTTTCCTTGCTTCCTTTGCACCCTTCTTTTGTTCCTGTCCCTTCCCTCTTTCCTTCCTTCCTTCCCACCCTCCGTCCATTCATTCACCCATTCCTCTCTTGATCGCCCCTTTTACGGCGCCGCTGACAGCTAGCTCCCCCCCCCACCGGGCCATGGAAAACTGGTCTAGCTTAAAGCCGGTCCCTGGTGCAAAAAAGGTTGGGAACCTCTGTTCTAACTGACCCATCTGGCTTCAATGGAAGGATGATTGGGGTTTCCCATTTGGCATGGTCTACTGGTATTAAAATCCCCTGGGCTATTAATTTATCTAACTGTTGGTCAACTTTTGGCAAAAGTGGGGGGGCACCCTATGGGGTTTTAAATGGATTGGGGCCATTGCTGGGTCAAGGTTGAACTTGTATTTCCCTAATCCTGGTTTAAATACTTCGGGGAATTCCTTTAGTAACTCCATGGGGGCTGAGGTTTGGGTGGCAATAGAGTGGATTCCTGTGACCCCCATGCCTAGTGGTTAGAACCAATCTAGTCCTAGCAAAGTATGTTTGGGCCCCTCTACAACAACAAGCGGTAACAAACCCTTAAACCCCTCACAATATACTGGTACATTTACAGAACCCAACACAGGAATAGCATTTCCCTGAAAGTCTGACAGCCCGGAAGTACATGGGGTCAATTGTTCCCTTTTTACATGTGGCATATACAGAAGAAATTTATGCCACGGAATTATAATATGTCTGGATCCTGTATCAATCTCCATTTTACAGGGATGGTTATTTATGAAAAGTGAAGTAAACAGTTTTCCCAGGGCTGGCGAAGAGTTATAGTTAATAGTGAATGGAGAGTTACCTTTGCAGAATCCTGGGCGGAAACCAGTTGTTTGTTTGAAGTTTCTGCAGTTATAGGATGTGTTGGCGTTTGTGGATGGTTGCGGTTGGCATTGCCAGGGTTGGGAAAAATCCCCGGGGAAAGATGCTCTGCAGACGTCTGCGATGTGGCCTTTCCTATGGCAGCGTCGGCAGAGGGCGTCTCTGAAAGGACATCTTGAACATGCATGGGAACCGTTGCAGCTGAAACACGGTGGAAAAGGCCATCGTGAGGAGTTAAATTGTGGCTGTCGGCAAATTTGGAGGCAGTAATCTTCTTCAGCTGTTGTGTCAGGCGTCGTTTCGGTGGTGCCTTCTCCGGTTGCAGGGTTGCTTTCGGTTACCTTGTTTACGGTCTGGTTTGAGCGTTTGAGTTCGGTGGCAGATGCTTTGGAGACCTCGGCGGATTTGGCTGCTTTTATGATGTCTTGTAGGGTGGCCTCCTCGTCGATGAGGTACTTCTGTTCCTCTGGGTCCTTGTATTTACATTTGGACAAGAGGGCTCTCAGTCGAGTCACGAAGTCGTTCATAGATTCCCCATCAGCCTGCTTCAATTGAGAGAATTGGTTTCGGCTGATACGGGCAGGAGTCGTTGGTTTGAAATGGCTCTCGAGCTTTGCTTGAAGCATTGACCATGCTACACTCTTGATCGTTTCTTGATCCACGAGTGTGGTTGCCAAGTTGTAGATCGCCGGACCGTAGTAGTGTAAGAATATTTCTCATTTTCTGTCGTCCGACGCATCATTTAGGTTGCTTGCCTGGAGGAAGATGCAGAATTTGGACATGTAAGCTGTCCACGTATCTTCGTCCGGGTTGAAGAAAGGCAATGCATGTGGCATTGCTGAAGCCATCTCTGGAACGCGGAGGCTCGAACCCCTCGTCGCCACTGTTAAATCAGAGGCTGGAGGCTGAGGAAGGTTAACAGCTCTTTATTGGCATTCAGGAACAGTTGAAGTGACCAGCTCGCAGGTAGGAAGTGACTACCGGTTAAAGCTGCACCTTATATACCGTGCTGGTGGGGGGAAAACAGCCGTGAGTTCCTCTTTTTTAAACTTTTGCACCAAGGTTTCCCTTGGCCGCAACTGAAGCCAATCAGTGGTCACCTTTATTTAAAAGTACAAACATAACAGACTGTTTTCTATCAATCTTTACCCAGGAAGGTATGTGGCTAAGGCAAATACCACCTCATCTATTCTCTACCTCTCGAGTCCTAACTGATCAGGAGGAAATAGGGATTTTGCAATAATGTTCCCCTGGATTGGGGTAGGAATGGAGATTTTACAGTATCCTTCCCTGCCCATACACACCAAGCCAAACACATAGTACTGGTAGTAAAACAAATCAAATCTCACCATTGAACTGATTTTCCAGTCAGTATATATATATAATAAATGTGTATAATTTATGTTTAATTTACATTCCATTAAGTGGTTTTGGAAGATGCAATGGAGAGAGGTCTCAGGTGCACACTTAGCAGAAAAATGCATACATGTACATCATAAAACTTTGACCATGGGCTCAGGTCCTCAAATTTTGTTTCTCCCTTCACTTTCAGCCACTGTGGCATTGTACTCATATACAATATATAGCATCATCTCTTGGTTCCCTACTTGATACCTTATGTAAGAGACTGCAAATGTTATCACGTCAGGAGGAGGAGGCAAAGTGGTTAGAATGAAGTATTGCAGGCTATTTCTGCTGTTAGGCAGCTGCCTGCAATTGGCAGTTCAATTCTCACCAGCTCAAGGTTGACTTAGCTTTCCATTCTTCAAGGTCAGTAAAATGAGGACCCAGATTTTTGGATAAAAGTCCGGACTCTGTAAACCGCTTAGAGAGGGCTGTAAAAGCACTTTGAAGTGGTCTATAAGTATGCTATTGCTATTGCTATCATGAAGAACTGAGTAATGGGCCATTATTTCAGATTAATGTCCCAGGGAATTTTGACGAGATCATCTTGGTAACCATAAGGACTGGTAGTTTTCTACATTTTGAATGATAGAAGACATTTAACATTAGGCTCCAATAAGTTGTCAAATATGGAGTTGGAGTTAACCATTCTGAATTATCTAACCTCCATTGAGGAAGATGGCCTGATCCACATCAGACAAAATAAGAAATAATTATAATGTTCCAGTGCCTAGTTTAAGAGTGTTCCACATTATAATGTTTAGATTCTCAAGAATAAGTTTGGAGACAAAAAACAATCTAACTTTCCTGAAGTGTTTCTTTCTCAACTCTCAAATTAGCATTATTCTCTTGAGTCAAACAAAACTCTTCTCCAACGGCACACCTTTATGCTCATTCCCAATTCTCCTTCTAATTATAAAAATAATCATAATTATTTATTCTCCTTTGAACAAGGTTTATGGGATTGCTATCACAACAATTAGTGATCAATAAATGTGCGAACAAAAGGGATAGAAAGCATGTGATAATCTGCTTTGAAAAAGCCTCCTCTGGTGGGATGAGAATTTGGGGTAAAGCTGGGCAAATACTGTTGCACTCTGAAATTGCAGATAGCTCTTCCAAATTTGAGGCAAAGTGAACTTTCTTCACTGCAATTGTGGTCTTCTGTGATCTCTGAAATCTAATTCTGTGTTAAAAAAAGAACTATAGGAAGGATCTCCTGCAGAATATTGCGTAAGTCAAATGTTGCTGCTGCTGCATACACAGCGCTTTCTGCTTTTGCTTCTGCTTCTATCTCAAATTCCCTGTGCCAGTATGCTGATGAAATGTCCATTAAAGGTGATAATAGAAGAAAAAGAGTGGTTCCATTACTACAAACCAGGAGACTACTGGATTACTGGAATAATGTCTAGAAATGTAGCTGTATTGTACCAATTTTCATTCTCCAAGCCTCCAACCCACGAACTGAAAAGGTAATTGTCAGCACGTCCAAGGATTCTGTTGATTGATTTTACCTGCTCCAGTATCTTTTCTAGGAATGATTTCGTTTCTCCTATTCCTCACCTTGAGAAAGGCAAGTTATTATTGCTTCTCCCAATTTGCTTTAGAGGAACGGCTGCTGGGGATCCTGATGATTTTGTAAAACCTGAAGCTCTGTAAGATAACAAAAAGCATGGACAAAGAATTCTCCATTGCTTTAGAGGAACGGCTGCTGGGGATCCTGATGATTTTGTAAAACCTGAAGCTCTGTAAGATAACAAAAAGCATGGACAAAGAATTCTCCATGGATAAGGGTGGCATGGGCAAGACAGTGCCCATGTTGGATAATGAACTTTGTCTCTGATTGGCTAAATAAGTGTATAAGTTCCTAGCTATACTCTTCTCGAGCGTGGCTTCTTCCTTTTATGGTTGTTGCCTATATGTTGTTGGAATCACTATACCCAGCTCTTCTTTGTACAAATAAAAGCTTTTTATTTTCCAAGCTTCTTCTTGGCTCTTATTCTGGCATTGTGGTGACTCAAGTGCATTTTTTTTATCTTACAATGTGGTACATTAATGTTTCGCCTCAGAGAATTGCATTAAGTATAATTAACTGCAGAATATAAGACAATAACTGTAAAACCATGAATATTCTGAAGTAAAATCTAGGTCTAAAAAAGGGTTGTTGAAGAGGTATCAATCTTCAGATAATTAATATCTCTAACTAATCTAGCACTTGAATCCAGCTGTTAGTCATCTCTAGAGTGATATAACAGGAAGAAATCATATAACATAATAACAATGTACAAAATATTCACTTTGTAGCATCCCTTATTAACATTCTGGAGGCATGTGAAAATACAGAACTTCTACCAAAAAATGCGCTAGGATGTGGGTTGTAAGCTATGACCACATCTAGTCTGGTGCCGGGGGTAGTAAGGGTATCATTTTAATGACATTTTTTTGGATTGTTTTGAATTGATATGAGTGTTATATTAGCAAATAAATGTGTTGCTTTTACAAAACTTTATTTTAAACAGATTGAAACAGTTACAATAGTAAGAAACCTTTACACTTCTTTTTTGAGTAAAAGAAGGTGTGGAAGTTTCCGACTATTGTAACTTTTCCTTCTCTGGCTATTGAACTATCAGAATAATTTTCTCAATTTTTAATCCCAAATCATAATTGGAGAAAATGATAGGTAAAATCTGTTCTTGTGATTTTGATAGGATTCCTTTGATCCTTTCATTACAGATTATGAGAGTTGGAAAGGACCTTGGAAGTCATCTAGTCCAATCCTCTGCTCAAGCAGAAGTCCCCACACCATTTCACACAAATGTCAGTCCAATCTCCTTTTGAAAGTGTTGGAGTTCTCACAACCTTCATTTGAAGCTGTTCCATTGGCTGATCTCTTTCATTTGACATAACAAGCTTGCTATCACTCTCTGACTTTTCTTTTGGAAGAAGCTCCTAGTGGTGTCAATGGGACGGTTCTTCTTGTAGAAATTTCAAAAATGTCTATCACCTGCAAAGTCCAAATATATTGAATAATTTAATTGAATAATGAGTATCTGATTATCTTTTTGGCATTGCACTATATAGCTACAGTAAATATGACATTCTTTCATGAAAACCCAAACTAAAGATTTATTTAGTTATTTATTGGAATTTGCCAAATAAAAAGGAGAACAAGAATAAGAGAATAAAAACACAATGACAGGGATGATAGGCACGTTAGTGCATTTATGCACACTCCCTCTATTGACCCCTTAAGTATGAAGTAAGGTCCACGGAAGTCAATTTGTGACTGAAACTGTGAAAATTTGTAGTTGTGACGATTGAATCAAGTAGAGTATTCCAGCATTTGGCAATTCTATTACAGAAATAATATTTTTTACAATCGGGTTTAGAATGATTTACATGGCATTTAAAGCAGTCAAAATTTGCATGTATATTATTGCAATTAAAACAGAAAAATATACAAGTAAAACATTACTATGTATAATTTTGTATGTAAAACTAGATCTGACCTCAAGGAATTGAGTTCTAATTTATTCAAATGAAGAATTTCGAGCCTAGTAGTGTAAAGATTTCTATTGAGTACAGAAGAATGCAAGACATTTCTCATGAAGTACTTTTGAACTTCCTCAATTATATTGATTTTAGATATATGGTGGGGATTCAAAACAGCTGAAAAATACTCTAAAATTGATCTAATATAATTTCCATAAACTCTAATTAGCAATACAATGTTTCCAGAAAAACAAAAAGCTTTGCAATATTATTGTTTACAATTCTTAATACTATTTTAGCAATGCTGTTACAGTGAGCCATGTAACATCAGAGAGAAGTACACCTAGGTCCTTAACAAAGTGAGGGTTGTCTACTAGATCAGTGCCATCTAGCTCATACTTGACATTCTGATTATGTTTACTAATATGTAAGACAGAGCATTTAATCTTTTTTTAAATAGGCTTTCATTGTGTCCCATAAATTTTGTGTGGATGTATTACTGTCATTGTTGTTTTGGAGGAAACAACATAATTCATGTTTTAGTGTTTTTTGGAATTCTTCTTCTTTGAAAATTGTTTGGTTCATAATCCATCGGTGTGAGAAAATATTAGTTGAATCTCTCTATTTCAACAATATGCGATTATGAACTGCCCAAGAATTTGGGAGGATTTGTATATCGGTTGTTTCATTGATGAGTTCAGAGTTAGCCCAATCCATGTCTATATGTGACCAGGATTTATGGGGGAAAGAAAAAAAGGTATATTTTCTGACACCAGGTTAAAATATTGCCATACATCTTTTAAGACTAATTTGGTCGTTAGTTGTTCAAATGTAGATAGTAATTGTTTTCTTGTTTTCATTTTATTAGAGCTTTTATTATCTTTTTTTCTTATCCGAAATTGTGTTAAAGTCACCAATTATTATTATATTTACCAAATTTAATTCTGAGATTTTTTTTTGTTTAGGTTTGCAAAAAATATGAATTGATTTATCAATGGGGCATAAATTGCAACGATGGATATCTTTTTATTCCAAGGATGATTTGTACAATTAGTATTTGTCCATTTTCATCTGCGTAAATTAGTTTGGGAGTAGAATTGAATAATTTTACATCATGGGCAAAAGCAACGCAGTTGCTTTTAAGTTGATCATATAAATCATTGATATAGAGGGGGGAAAGGTGATGAAACTCCTTATATTGCAGTGAGAACACCTTGAACTACATTCTGCCCTTCTTGTTGGCTGTTCATGAGGTCAACCAGAATTTAAGGCTCTTACCCAACATCACCTTGGGCTACAACATCTATGAGAACTTTTTCAGTGCAAGAATGACATATGAGGCCATCTTGGATGTGCTGTCTACAGGACAGGAGAACATCCCAAACTACAGATGTGGAAGACAAAGGAATCTGCTGGCTGTTCTTGAAGAGATGGATTCTGAACTCTTTGGTCATATATTTAATGTCTTGAGCATCTATAAAATTCCACAGGTATAAAGTCAAGCAAATTTATTTCTGTGTTGTAAATTGTTTTGATTTGACTAGAAGGCAGGATTTTTATATGTTTCTCCAAATAAATTGAAAGTCAGAATGTAAATATTAGAAGAGCTGAAAGAAATTTTAATTCACAAAGTATGTGTGAATGCCAACTCACAGAACTTGTTGTTAAATCTGATGAAACCCACCACCATATATACACACACAAACACACATGCATATGAATATGGATTGTTCATGTGTGTGTGTGTATACATATACCACTTCCTTGTCATGGTGCAGGGGCTTTCCCAGTCTAATGAAACTATGAGCTATGCTGTGAAGGGCCACACAAGATGGACACATCATAGCAGAGAGATCTGACAAAACATGATCCACTGGAGAAGGAAATGGCAATCCACTCCAGTATCTTTGCTATGAAAACCCAAGTAGTGCCAGAAAGAATGAGTTGACATGGCCAAAGCTGATAGGATATTCCGCTGTGGATGTATCTAGTGGTGAAAGGGAAGTCCAATGCTCTAAAAATCTACATCTAGATCAAACAAGAGATGACAGGACTAAACTTTGACATCTTAGGCATCAGCAAACTAAAATAGACAGGAATTGGTGAATTTAATTTAGACGACCATCATGTATACTTCTGTTGGCAAGAATGCCTCAGAAGAAATGGAGTGGCCTTCATTGTCAACAAAAGTTTAGCAATACTGGAATACAATTCCCAAAATGATGGAATGATCTCAATTTGAATCCAAGGCAAACCATTCAACATCACAGTAGTCCAGGTCTGTGCCCCAATCACTGGTGCTGAAAAGGCTGGAGCTGACCAATTCTACGAAGCCTTACAACACTTTATTGAATTAACACCAAAAATGATGTCCTAAAGTAGGAAGCCTAAAGATAACAGGAATAAGAGGCAAGTTTTACCTTGGAGTACAAAATGAAGCAGGACACGGGTTGGTAGAATTTTGTCAACAGAATACGATGGCTATCGCGAACACTCTTTTCTAACAATCCAAGAGATGATTCTAGATTAGAATAGAATAGAATTTTTATTGACCAAGTTTGATTGGACAAACAAGGAATTTGTCTTGGTATTTATGCTGTCAGTGTACATAAAGGAAAAGATACATTCATCAAGAATCATAAGGTACAACACTTAATGATAGTCTGGGTAAAAATATAATCAATCAAATCATATTAGGAACCAGTCAAGGAAAATCGTAAGGATATAAGCAACAAAGTTACAGTCATACAGTCATTAGTGGGAGGAGATGAGGGGATTGATGAGAAGATTAAAAGTAGTGCAGTAAATAGTTTGACAGTGTTGAGGGAATTATTTGTTTAGCAGAGTGATGGCATTTGGGAAAATTGTTCTAGTATCTAGATGTTCTGATGTGCAGGGCTATATAGTATCATTTTGAGGATTGAAGTTGAAACAATTTATGTGCATCATGTGATTTGTAAATATTTTCAAAGCCCCCTTTTTGACACATACATGATACAGGTCCTCAATGGAAGGCATGTTGATAGCAATTGTTTGTGTCTTTCTTGTTCGGTTGCAGAACCAAACTAGACAGTTATAAAGGTGCAGATGACAGACTCAATAATTCCTCTGTAGAACTGTATCAGCAGCTCTTTGAGCAGTTTGGGCTGCCCAAAGTGGCAGAGAAAGATCATTCTTTGTTGTGCTTCCTTGATGACATTTTTCATGTTAGGTGTCCATTTTAGATCTTGCAATATGGTAGAACCTAGAAATATGTACAAATTCTACATATGGACATCACCAGGTGAGCCACAGAGAAATTGGATTAACTATGTGCTTTGTAGTCAAATATGGAGAAGCTCTATACAGTCTGTAGAAATAAACCAGGAGCTTTCTGTGGCTCAGATCATGACCTTCTCATTGCAAACTTTACACATAACCCTTCTGTTCTGTTGCAGTCGTATGTGACCCGAAATGAAGTTTGAGACCCTGTAAAAAAAATTTCCTGCATATCTGAATCTGGAAATTGCATGACTTTGTCTCATTTGAGGGTTTCTTTCTATTAGTATTTTTTGGGGGGTGCTTAGTTTTTGCTTGTTCTATACACTTGTTCTGTTCCCGGTCCATTTGACCCAGATTAAGAAAAATATTGATTTTAACTACTTTTTAAAAATACCTATTGCATTGGTATAGTATAGTATACTATGCTTGATCATAAACAAATGAAAAATGAAATTAAAAATTAATGTTTATTTATTTATTTTGCTCAGAAAAGACCCACCCCCACCCTTGTGCAATTATGTTCCCGGGTCTATTCGACCCAGACAAAAAAAAATGTTGATTTTAGCTACTGTAATTTTTTTTTTAAATATCTATTGCATTGGTATACTATAGTATATTATGCTTGATGATAAACAAATGAAAAATGGAATTAAAAATGAATGTTTATTTATTTATTTTGCTCAGAAATGCCCACCCACCCCAGGCTGTTTGCAATTATATTCGCTTTATATGTAGACCAGGCTGCAAGTTCCAAATTACATCCTTGTTTTTAGTACAATGGATTTCTTGCATAAAATTAATTGTCTGGGTATCATTTACTTACTTTTCTGTGTACTACATGTCATTTTTCAACAGGGTGCATATTGTAAAGTCATTTTGGATTACTGTGCCATGAAGCAAGGTAATATGTGCCATTGCACATATCATATCACATATCACATCACATATGATCATATCTCACATATCATGTCATCCATGCAATCAATGAATCAATATATCACTACTGTGATATATTGATTGCATGGATGAACTTTGAGTACAGATTTGAACAGGGTCGGTTTCAGGGCACCATCACACACATACAGATGCAGTCTATGATTTTTATGCAAATGGAATATGAAGAAGAACATGATAACCAAACAATTAGTCATAGGCAAGAAATCTATTCTAAAAACAAGGATGTAATTTGGAACTTGCAGCCTAATCTATATATAAAGTGAACATAATTGCACACAGCTGGGGGGGGGGGGGCTTTTCTGGGCAAAATAAATAAATAAATAAACATTAATTTTTAAATTTATTTTTCCTTTGTTTATGATCAAGCATAGTATACACTAGTATACCAATTTACAAGGCTCAAGGCCAGACCATTTGCTGGAGCATCTCCTGATGCATACCTCCCAGAGACCAATAACGGCACACAGAGTTGGCCTCCTCTAGGTCCTGACAACAAAGCAAAAGAGATGGGTGGGGCCATGGGGTAGGCTTTTCTGTTGCTGCCCTGGGTCTATGGAACCCCTCCCCCCTTGATGAAACCAACTCCCCCCTCCTTGATATCCATACTGCTCCCGTCCAACTGGCCTTGTGTAAGGCCATGAAGACCTGCCTTTGCCAGCAGGCCTGAGGCCCATTAATTGACATCCATCAATAGCAAATTGTATAAATGATATGCGTGTATACTGATTGGGTGGTTTAACTATGGGCTTTAATTAGGGTTTTATAGATTTAGATTATATATTTGGTTTCTTTTTATTGTATTTGTAATTTTATATTGTTGTAAACCACCCTGAGTCCTTCAGAATTGGACAGCATAGAAGTCGAATTAAAGAAATTTATTTTCCAAAGCACAAGATGGTAGGACAAGAAACAATGGATGAAAACTGATAAATTGATGAAAACTGATAAAGGATGGAAGAAACCTAGAATTAAGGCTTTGAGGTTAATTGACTGTTTGGGCAGCTTCAGAGATTGTGAGTGCTTCATCACTGGGTTTTTTAAAGAAGAGAATGGAGTCACTTGTCTGAAATGATAATGGGTCTCCTGCTTGAGCAGGGGTTTTTAGCAGGACATGGGTGTCACTTGATTTCATTGAGGTTGTGTTTGATCTCAGGGGAGGCATGGCCAATGTGGGTATGGTGAGCATGATATCACTTGTGTCAGGGGCCCCTATGGTGGCCAGAATGTTCTGCCAGCAAAAATGGGCTCCTGGGAGTTATAATGTGACAGAAAGGTGTACTCTATGAGGATCCATGTACATCGCCCAGAGATAATTCAGAGCTCCCTGATTTTAAAGGGGGCATATAAGAGAACAGGACAGAACATCAAAGGAACTAGCAAAATTCATGCAGTTATCATTTGAAACTTCTCTCACAGGGGGGAAAGGCCCTCAGTTTTACCACATGACTGTAGCATCAAAACTGACACAAACCACCAATATCTTCTCTTTTATCTTAGATTAACTATAGTGTTATCAGCCAGATGGCTGAGCAAAATCATTGTATACCTTTTTCATATCGGATGACACCAAACCAAGAACCTCCTTACTCAGCAATTATCAAGCTGCTCCTTAACTTCCAATGGACGTGGATCGGCTTCCTTTCTCAGGACAATGAAAGAGGAGAAAAATTCAAAAGACACTTGGAGGTTCTCGCCCTAAAAAATGGGATTTGCGTTGTCCTCTCAGGAGCCGTTCCAGAAACAAATGTGAAGTCAAGTGCTGGAGAAACTCTCATGCAAGGAAAAACGAAAATATTCTATTCTCTTATCAAGAGTCAAATAAAAATTATAGTATGCCAACTTGATTCTCAGGCCTTAGGAATGTTAGCAGTAATAATACAAATAATTGATATGACTAATAAATCCATTGCAGGAAGAGTGTGGATTGTAACAACTTTGACAGGTGAAAGTATAACTATGTTTAACCACTTTGCTGATCTCCAAAATAAATATGCTTTGTTTTCCTTCTTGACCCAGACAAAGAGAAGGAATCAGTATTATGATTTTAATTCTTATGCATCTATGATCCTATTGTATGGAAAGGAAGCATTCCAATGTTCTTATTCAAGTCCTGTTTTATCAAAGAAAGTTTGGAAAAAATGCAGGGAAAAAGAGAACTGGGAATTTCCACCCCATGATGTGACTACAAGAATCCTCTCTCAGGATCCTTCCAGTATTTTTCAAATAATTCAAATTGTGGCCTGGGTCCTCAGTGCTGCCTCTTCCTCCCAACGGAGGAAGAGGAAAATTCAAGTAGGAGGCCATCAGCCATCCCAGGTTGTACGGCCATGGCAGGTAAGCTGTATTCTTTGAGGTTGCATTGATAATTGCCCTCCTAATGGTGGTAGTATTATGTATTCCATGTCTTCAAAATGTGAGATAAAGATATGAAAAAGAGCTGTAAATTCCAGGAGAAAGACTAAAAGATGTTTCCCATGAAATGCTGACTCAATCTGCTTCAGACTGTAGTAATGATTTGAAGAGGTTGAATTATTCAGAGTGTCTCCAACCCAGAATATTAGCCAGAAAAACAATGAATAAATGCTCAAGTTATAATATTTTTTCTATGTTCTCTTATGCAGCTTCATAAGTTCCTGAGGAACTTCCAACATCACAATATTTCAAGAGATGGGATTTCTTTTGATGAAAATGGAGTTCCTGTTTCTGACTTTGATATCATGCACTGGACATCAGTTTGGAACAAATCATGTGCGGGGGTGAAAATTGGGAGCATAGAAAGCCAAGCTTCCTCAGAAGTCAAGATTTTGGTCAATCAAAGTGTCATCCACTGGCCAACTATATTTAACAAAGTAGTTGAGACTGCTTGGAATTTGCTCTTCTATTTGTCTCCATATGTGAAATTTTGCTGCTCAGAAATTTATTTATTTCTTTATTTTATATTTCAAATTTATCAGCCACCCCTCTCCTGACGGGCAATAAGAAATAATTCTTATGGAGGCAAATTGAGATAATTTTCAAATAAAAGAACTTAAGGTCTCATTAATCAATTAGATATCATTTTAGCTTAGATATTGTACAAGAATATATCACACACTGAAACCTGCTGCCTTGTATTGCAGGATTTGCAATCTACATTATTAAACTGGAATGTGTTGCCATAATTTATAGTTCATCAAATTATCTTGTTTTCACTAAGGGTAAAATGAGAATATCTGTGTAGACTCTCAGTCATCCAGGTCTTGGTTGTGCCAAAAGTGTTTTTTTTATACCTGAACTTCATTTACCCTTGAAGATGTTTCCTTTCTCATCCAAGAAGCTTCCTCAGTTCTTACTGAATGGTGGAGGATGGAAAGATTTGGAACTGCTGAAAAGACTGTATTTTATACAGGATATAAATTTTGCAATTGCAGAAAGGTCTCAAACCCATTTGCATTATTTAGGTGACCCTGAGGGTATATACAAATTCCAAGTGACTTCAACAACTTTCAGAAATACTACTAATGACCAGATAACTGCATGAAATATAAATTGTTGCATATTTTGCCATTCAGTCAGAATTGAAGAATCTTTTAGAATAAGAAGCAAAACATTTTCAAGGGGGGGGGGAAACTCAGTTGTCTTTTGAAAAAGCACCTTTGGAAGAAAATCCAGAATATGAAAGGTTTAGCGCACTTTTTAAGAAAAAGATATCACTAAAGATTTGGGAAGGGTGATACAATGATCAATTATAGGAGAGAAAGACAGATACTCTAAAGAAAGCAAGATATTGGAGGTTTCTTTCAGAAAGTAATGTTGAAGAAACAAAATTTAATTTACAGCGTTCTTATATGCCCTAAGGAGAAACACTTCTTGCAATGGAACCACTTTCCTTTGGAAAAAAGAATAAGAATGAATCTGTTCTGGGATTTATAATGGAGATAAGGAAGCAGTTGCAAGCAGAGTAATGAAGGTTCATGCCACCAGTCCTTGACTCATTTTGCTCAATGTGTTCCTTAGCTTCTGTAAAGCAGTTGATTTCAGTAAATCCTTCTAATTCACATATTGCCCTGACTAATCTTTCTGTTTATGTTTAGAAGGTGCCGTGTTCAAGATGTACAGAAAGTTGCTCCCCAGGTTATGCCAAGCTTGTGAGACAGGGAGCCCCAGTTTGCTGCTATGACTGTTCCAAGTGTGTGGAAGGAACATTCTCTGAACAGGAAGGTAGAGTAGGTGGTTCCAAAACCAACAAAATATCAGGATAAAAAATTTATTCTCTATTAATTTTTGATGGTATTTGATCAAGAAACAAGAAAAACATGACATTTCTTGAAGGGATCCACAAACCTTTCAAAGATTGGGCACTATCACCAAATCTTGTATGATGATGTGAGCATTAAAATAAATAATGAAAGTTTGCTGCTTTCTATTGAGTTGTTACTTTCTTGCTTGGTTTTTGGAAAGAGGACAAGTTTAGAGAGCTGATAATCACAGTCATTTGCAGCCTTTAAAAAGTGTATTGATTGTTTTAACTTATGCTGTGTCATATGGATATTCCAAGGCAGTCTATATTATATTATTCTTTGAAAATGATTTCTGATGCGGATATTATGCTCCTACAGCTGCAGAAACAGATATATGTTAACCATTATTTTCAGATGCAGTCCAATGTGAAAAGTGTCCCAATCATCAATATTCCAATAAGAAGAGAGATCTCTGTGTCCCCAAAAGTATAAGCTTCTTATCCTATGAAGAATTCTTGGGATTCTTCCTGGCTTTCTTTGCCATTGCTTTGTCCCTAACCACTGCCTTTATTCTGGGAATCTTCATTAAATACAGAGAAACTCCCATAGTCAAAGCCAACAACTGTGAACTCACCTACATCCTCCTGGTTTCACTCCTGCTTTCATTCTTGACCTCCCTTCTATTCATTGGTCACCCCGTGAAATTGACCTGTCTCCTTCGACAAACCATTTTCAGTATTGTTTTCTCAGTTGCTGTGTCTTCCTTGCTGGCCAAGACTGTAATGGTGGTCATTGCCTTTCTGGCCACAAAGCCAGGCAGCAGCATGAGGAAATGGCTGGGGAAGAGTCTGGCTAACTCTATTGTTTTATCTTGCTCTGGTATTCAAGTAGGCATCTGCATGATATGGTTGGGAATCTTTCCTCCATTCCCAGATTCTGACTTTCATTCCCAACCAGAACACATCCTGTTCCAGTGTAACCAAGGCTCTGTCACCATGTTCTACTCTGCTCTTTGCTACATGGGTTTTTTGGCTGCCATCTGTTTCTTGGTAGCATTTCTGGCTCGAAATCTGCCAGGGGCCTTTAATGAAACCAAACTGATCACCTTCAGCATGTTGGTTTTTTGTAGTGTTTGGATCTCCTTTGTTCCCACATATCTGAGCACCAAGGGGAAATACATGGTAGCCGTGCAGATCTTCTCCATCCTGGCCTCCTGCCTTGGTTTACTGGGGTGCATCTTTATCCCCAAGTGCTACATTATTATCCTGAGACCTGCCATGAACACAAAAGAACATCTGATGCCAAAACAACATTAAGGTTCTTTATGTTGGCGTCCATTTTTGTACGGTTTACATGCACTATAAAATCACATACTTTGAAGTAATGTTTTATCTGTTGTAATGTATCTTTCTTCATTCCATGTGTATTCTGAATTATAATTGAATAGTAAAGTTTCTAAAACAATTCCAATTATTTAAATTAATCATATCCTTCCATTGTCATCATTTGAATTCATGTTAAATAAGGACATTAATAAAATTTCTGAAAGCAGGCTAGATATACTTTTCCCGCTGCCCCTTCGGTTGTGCCTGTTACCGCTACCTCCTTCCCTCGCTCACTCTGCTTCTGCAGAAAGAATGGTTCACAGCCTTTGTGCAGGCAGGAACATGTTTTAAAATGCTGCCACAGCCAGCCCAGAGGAGCCAAACCAGTCCCGTGGGGGTTCATGTAGCAACCTTTCGCTTACTCTATCTCTTCTGGCCAAAAGTGTGCCTCCTGAAGAAAGACCAGCTCTCTGCCAGGAGAGAAAAGCAAGCCCCTTTGTCTCTGCCTCCTTCACTCAGCTTCCACAACCACCACCCCTTTACTTTAAAATGCTCTCCTGTCTGACTGGAGGCAGGGAGCCACTCTTTCTGCAAGATAGAGACATCTTATTTGTCTGCTGCCTCTCGGGGCTGGAGTCAAAAGTAGTGGGGCGATAAGAGCAAGACTTAGTGGTGTGAACAGCTAGAGTGGAGGCGGGAGTTAAGAGCTGCTCATCTTCCCAGCGAGAGGTGGGAATGGTTTGACAGTAGCCATGCACTGCTCTGCCCTCTGCCTTCCCAACCAGACTTTGCAGTTGAGGGGCTATGCTGTAAACCATGTGCAGCTGACAGCATGGTTTTCACCTGTTTGCTTCTGGGCGTGGCTGCCTCTTAGCTTACCTTCCTGGTGAGGTTCAGGGACCACCCGGCATGCCCATTCACTGGCTCCCCAGGCAGTGCCACCTTTTCCCTGCCCCAAGGGCACTTACAGCTCAAACACCGCGCTCTGGGATGGCACATGACAAGGACATGGTTGATGCCGCCACCACCCCTCTCTTCTCTTCCTGGCTTTAGCTCCAGGACTGTCATGGGCCAGAAAGCATCAGGGCGATCACCTATGGAACTCCACCTGCTTCAAGAGTCCACTTGCATTTGGGATTGTGGGTGCCTTGATGAGGCAGGGAGAAAGTGGCGGCTTCTTATTTGTATCAAATAAGATAAATTCTGAAAATTACTTCCTCAGTCTCAATATAGATATAGTTCTTGCTTAACAATAGCAATTGGGACAGATTTTCTGTCTCTAAGTGATGTGAGCATCAGGTATGGTATCCTGTGATGGCAAACTTGGCAATACTCATTGCTGTTTTGGAGGATTGTGGGACATTAAGGAAAGATCTCAAATGACAGCAACATGCCACTTCCTGCAAGAAGCTGGTAGAAACTCATAAGTCCTGGGTGGTTTGTAAGCAGGTAGGTGAATGGGTGAGTGCTATGGAGTGAGGTGGGATCATGGGAATAAAGGACAAATTGCTGTGGCACAATAGGAGTGCATGTGAGCTGACGAAGGAGTGCTGCATTGAGGCACAAGTGCAACTGGGCAAGTAGTGGGATGCTGCATCCCAAGTGTACACTATGGAGTACAATATCTGTGGATCTTGTATTCCATAGTGAAGCTTCTTGGGGGTAAATGCTGTGAGATTAACTTGGAAGTTTCCCTACCATCTGCCCTATTGATGTTGCTTATGGAAAGCCAGAAAGGAAGCTTTCTAACAGTTTTCATGGCACTGTGTGATGTTGCAACCATTATAACGGAGAACTACTTGATTGTAACCAGATTGCAATCATGCGGGCTTACTGGAATTCCCATTATTGATCTGGGGGAGAGATGAGCAAGCATGAGCACATGAAGCTTCACTCATGTGAGAAGAGGGCACTTGTGTTTGCAGATGAAGTTCCACTCTCATGTGCAAAGGGTGATTCCGCTTATGCAAATGGAGCTTCATTTGCAAGCACAAGCACCCTCCACTCAAGCATCATCTACTCATGCGAGTGTGGCTTCGTGCATGAGTGCAATCACCATTCACATGAATAAATAGAGCTGTGTGCATGCACATGCCTCTGCCATTCATATGCCCCATTCTGCACCAGGCTGGGCTGCAAGGTTGGAATGTTTGCGGACCACTGACTTTGACAACCAGTCATGAGTAACACTTGTTAAACACAATCCCAAATTTGAATAGTTGTTGTATATGTGATTGCTAATAGAAGCCTACCTGTAGCTAACCATTATTATTCAGAAACCACATTGAAAGACAAAGATTGTTTTGAACAGCTAAATAGAAAATTCCACCAAGACATTATGTTATAATGCAAGTAACCAATAAAATTGAGCTGTACAAAAACATTGTTTCTAAAATCAGGAGTCCTCATTCTCCCCCCCCCTTTCTTTGCATTATTTATGGCATTGGAGGACCAGCACGCTGTAGGTGATCCACTTGGCTTCACTGAAATTCTTTGGCAGGTTTCGGGTAAAGAAAGTCACCACAAAACAGAACAAAAAAGCCTATATTGACCTTATCTCATTATTATGTTGACTTTTTCTAATGACTGTTTTCCATCAATCTCAATCCAGGAAGGTAGGTGGCTAATGAGCATTGAAAAGATCCTATTCAAACCCATATCAGGTCCAATCCTGTTTAACCTCCCAGGCTGTCATAGACCTCCATGTTTTGGGGGACCTACTTTGCTATTAATTTCCCAGGTTTTTTTCTCCCACAAAGTGCCCTCGAAGCCAGACATTTGTTTTGGAAATCTATATAGCCATTCCTGAATGTGGGAATCAGATCTTTGCTGTGATTAGTGCATGAGAAAATTCAGTGTTTCCCTACAGTTTTAATTGTCCTATCTGATAAAGAAATAATGGTTGTAATTCAGGGGTGAAATTCAAAAGTGTTCCCTACCAGTTCTGTGGGCGTGGCTTGCTGGGCATCACAGGGAAAGCATGCTAGATGTTGTAAAATGTTCCAAAACTTGCCTTACCCTCTCTCCGCCTTTCTCTTTAAATCTTGTGGCAGAGCGCTCAGCCTCCCCCCCCTCCAGAGTCACATGGTGGGCTGGCAGTGGAATGGGGAGCTTTAGACATTTGGACATTTAGAGGACATTTAAATGACCTTGGACATTTAGAGGAAAAAAACCTTTGTGGCCAGAAGATTTCCCTGTGCTTTCTTGGCTGCTCCACTCCCAGCAACTCCGGCACCTGGCTCCATCGGCAAAACGGTTCCATGCCCTGGTGGGTCCAGTCTACCCTTGCTGCCAGCGCTCGGGCCGTTGCAGTGCCCGAGCGCCATCAGTGACTTGAGTATAAGTTGAGGTCGGATTTTTCAGCACATTTTTGGTGCTGAAAAACTCGACATATGCTCAAATATATACGGTGTGTGTATGTGTGTATGTATGTATGTGTGTATCACATGTATTTGCTATATATATATATATTGCTATATATATATGTATCACATGTTTCATATATATGAAGGTCTTGGCATAATCGGGTTATGCTGGTGCTTTTGCCCTTGGGCTAGGGCGAACACAGTGAGACCTGACCTGACTTCCCTCTATAAATACTGGTGGGTGGGTGTGGAGTGCTGGCTCAGCAGCTGCAAGCTGTGTTGAAACTTCCTGGTGAGTCAGTGGGGTAGCACTTGGGGTCATTGATGTAATTGATGTATGCTGATTAGTTGATATTTGTGGATTGGGGGTGATATCCTGAGTAGTTGGAGCTTGCGGGCTACTTAGCTGTTTTGTAATGTGTGTCTGGGGTGTAACAATTTTTGTTTGGCTGTGAGTTTGTGGTCTGTTCATGTGTTTAAGGTACATGTCAGTTTGCTTTGTGTGCATGTCAGAGGGGGCTGCAACAGTTGGGGCCACTGTTGTAGTTTGGCTTCTGGGTGATGGTTGTATTTGGTCTGTAGGGTGGGTGTGGGTTTGGGTCTGGTGGAGGTGATTGCTGGTAATGTCCTGTGTTGTTCTGGGTCTGGTTTCAGTTTGTATGGCTGGGATATGTTTGTTAATGAGGGCTGGTTTCTAGATGTCCGGTACGCCGGAGGTATCATCACGCTTGTTCATATTGTGGAGGTGTTTTTCTATCTCAATGGCTTCCATGATTATTCTTTTGTTGTAGTGTTCTGTTTTGGAAATTAATTAAGTTCTGTCAAAATCAATTTCATGTCCTGTATTTATATCCTTTTCATTATCAGCAAAATATGTTACACACACACACACACACACACACACACACGCACGCACAAACATATTTTTTTTATTAATTTACACATCAAGTGGTATTGGAAGGTGCAATGGAGAGAGGTCTCAGGTGAACATTTAGGAGAAAAACACATACTTGTGCATCATATAGCATTCACCATGGGCTCAGGTCCTCAAATTATGTTTATCCCTTCACTTTTAGCCATTGTGGCATTGCACCCATATAGCATCATCTCTTGGTTCCCTACTTGGTACCTTATGCATGAGACAGCAAATGTTATCACATCAGGAGGAGGAGGCACAGTGGTTGGAATGCAGTATTTCAGGCTATTTCTGCTGCTTGTCAGCTGCCTGCAATTGGCAGTTCGATTCTTACAAGCTCAAGGTTGACTCAGCGTTCCATCCTTCGAGGTCAGCAAAATGAGGACCCAGATTTTGAGAAATATTTGGACTCTGTAAATTGCTTAGAGATGGCTATAACAGCCCTTTGAAGTGGTCTATAAGTATGCTATTGATATTGCTATCATGAAGAACTCAATAATAGACCCTTATTTCAGATTAATATCCCAGGGAATTTGGACTAGATCTTTTTTGTAACCACGAGGACTGATAGTCTTCTACACTTTGAAAGATACAAGACATTTAATATGAGGCTCCAATAAGTTGTTAAATGTGGCGGGACTGGGACATAGGCTTGTCCTCTGTCCTGTTGCTTCTTGACCTCTCAGCGGCTATCGATACCATTGACCATGGTATCCTTCTGTGCCAACTGGAGGGGCTGGGAGTGGGAGGCACTGTTCTCCAGTTGTTCTCCTCCTACCTCTCCAGTCGGTCGCAGTCGGTGTTAGTGAGGGGTCAGAGGTCGATCTCTAGGTCTCTCCCTTGTGGGGTGCCACAGGGGTCGGTCCTCTCCCCCCTGCTATTTAATATCTACATGAAACCGTTGGGTGAGATCATCCAAGGGCAAGGGGTGAGGTATCATCAATATGCGGATGATACCCAGTTGTACATCTCCACCCCATGTCCAGTCAACGAAGCAGTGGAAGTGATGTGCCGGTGCCTGGAGGTGGTTAAGGCCTGGATGGGTGTCAATGAACTCAAACTCAACCCAAACAAGACAGAGTGGGTGTGGGTCTTGCCTCCCAAGGACAATTCCATCTGTCCATCTATCACACTGGGAGGGGAATTATTGACCCTTTCAGAGAGGGTATGCAACTTGGGCATCCTCCTTGATCCACAGCTGACATTGGAACATCATCTTTTGGCTGTGGCGAGGAGGGCGTTTGCCCAGGTTTCCTTGGTGCACCAGTTGTGGCCCTATTTGGACAGGGAGTCATTGCTCACAGTCACTCATGCCTTCATCACCTCGAGGTTCGATTACTGCAATGCTCTCTACATGGGGCTACCTTTGAAGAGTGTTCTGAAACTCCAGATCGTGCAGAACGTGGCCGTGAGAGCCATCGTGGGGCTTCCCAGATTCGCCCACGTATCTACAACACTGCGTGGCCTGCATTGGCTGCCGATCAATTTCCGGTCTCAATTCAAAGTGTTGGTTATGACCTTTAAAGCCCTACATGGCATTGGACCAGAGTACCTCCGGAACCGCCTGCTCCTGCACGAATCCCAGCAACTGATAAGGTCCCACAGAGTTTATTTTATTTATTTATTTATTACTTAGATTTTTATGCCGCCCCTCTCCGAAGACTCGGGGCGGCTCACAACATGTAAAAAACAAATCATAAGCAATTAGACAAATTTAAAATTTAAATATTTAAAAAACCCCATATGCTAACAGTCACACACACAGACATACCATGCATAAATTAAACGTGCCCAGGGGGAGATGTTTCAGTTCCCCCATGCCTGACGGCAAAGGTGGGTTTTAAGGAGTTTGCGGAAGGCAGGAAGAGTAGGGGCAGTTCTAATCTCCGGGGGGAGTTGGTTCCAGAGAGTCGGTGCCGCCACAGAGAAGGCTCTTCCCCTGGGGCCCGCCAACCGACATTGTTTAGTTGACGGGACCCGGAGAAGGCCCACTCTGTGGGACCTAATCGGTCGCTGGGATTCGTGCGGCAGAAGGCGGTCTCGGAGATATTCTGGTCCGATGCCATGAAGGGCTTTAAAGGTCATAACCAACACTTTGAATTGTGACCGGAAATTGATCGGCAACCAATGCAGACTGCGGAGTGATGGTGAAACATGGGCATACCTAGGTAGGCCCATGACTGCTCTCGCAGCTGCATTTTGCACGATCTGAAGTTTCCGAACACTTTTCAAAGGTAGCCCCATGTAGAGAGCATTACAGTAGTCGAACCTCGAGGTGATGAGGGCATGAGTGACTGTGAGCAATGAGTCCCGGTCCAGATAGGGCCGCAACTGGTGCACCAGGCGAACCTGGGCAAACGCCCCCCTCGCCACAGCTGAGAGATGTTGTTCTAATGTGAGCTGTGGATCGAGGAGGATGCCCAAGTTGCGGACCCTCTCTGAGGGGGTCAATAATTCCCCCCCCAGGGTGATGGACGGACAGATGGGATTGTCCTTGGGAGGCAGAACCCACAGCCACTCCGTCTTATCCGGGTTGAGCTTGAGTCTGTTGACACCCATCCAGGCCCCAACAGCCTCCAGGCACCGGCACATCACTTCCACCGCTTCGTTGACTGGGCATGGGGTGGAGATGTAAAGCTGGGTATCATCCGCATATTGATGATACCTCACCCCATGTCCTTGGATGATCTCGCCCAGCGGTTTCATGTAGATGTTGAATAGTAGGGGGGAGAGGACCGACCCCTGAGGCACCCCACAAGGGAGAAACCTAGGAGTCGACCTCTGACCCCCCACTAACACCGACTGCGACTGGCCAGAGAGGTAGGAGGAGAACCACTGAAGGACAGTGCCTCCCACTCCCAACCCCTCCAGCCGGTGCAGAAGGATACCATGGTCGATGGTATCGAAAGCCGCTGAGAGGTCAAGGAGCACCAGGACAGAGGATAAACCCCTGTCCCGGGCCCGCCAGAGATCATCCATCAACGCGACCAAAGCGGTTTCCGTGCTGTAACCGGCCCTGAAACCCGACTGCTGGGGACCTAGATAATCGGCTTCTTCCAAGGACCGCTGGAGCTGGAGTGCCACCACCTTCTCGACAACCTTCCCCATAAAGGGAAGGTTGGAGACTGGACGATAGTTGTTAAGTACGGCTGGGTCCAGGGAGGGCTTCTTGAGGAGGGGGCGCACAAGCGCTTCTTTATAGAGTGATGGAAAAACTCCCCTCCCCAAGGAAGCGTTGGTAATCTCCTGGGCCCAGCTCCGTGTCACCTCCCTGCTGGCCGAAACCAACCAGGAGGGACACGGATCCAGTAAACAGGAGTTGGCATTCTCCGGGTCCCGTTGACTAAACAATGTCATCTGGTGGGCCCCAGAGGAAGAGCCTTCTCTGTGGCAGCCCCGGCCCTCTGGAATCAACTACCCCCGGAGATTAGAACTGCTCCCACCCTCCTCGTTTTCCGTAAACTACTCAAGACCCACCTATACCGCCAGACATGGGGGATTTGAGACATATTTCCCCCAGGCTCCTTATAATTTATGTTTGGTATGTATCTGCTGTTTGGTTTTTTAAACTACGATAAGGTTTTTAGTTATGTTTAATATTAGATTTGTGCCATTATAATATTGTTTTTATCATTGTTATGAGCTGCCCCAAGTCTTCGGAGAGGGGCAGCATACAAATCTAATAAATTGAATTGAATTGAAATAACCATTCTGAAGTATCTAACGTCCATTGAGAAAGATGGCCTCATCCACACCAGACAAAATAAGAAATAATTATAATGTTCCAGTGCCTAGTTTAAAAGCGTTGAACTATTTTTCCACATTATAATGTTTAGATTCTCAAGAATAAGTTTGGAGACAAAAAACAATCAAACTTTCCTGAAGTGTTTCTTTGTGGACTCTCAATTTAGCATTATTCTCTTGAGTCAAACAAAACTCTTCTCCAACTGCACACCTTTATCCTCATTCCCAATTCCCATTCTAATTATTAAAATAATCATAATTATTTATTCTCCTTTGAACAAAGTTTATGGGATTTCTATCACAACAATTAGTGGTCAATAAATGTGAGAACAAAAGGGATAGATAGCATGTGATAATCTGCTTTGTAACAGCCTCCTGTGGTGGGATCAGAATTTGGGTTATAGCTGGGCAAATACTGTTGCAGTCTGAAATTGCAGATAACACTTCCAGATCTGAGGCAACCTGAACTTTCTTCACTGCAATTGTGGTCTTTTGTGATCTCTGAGATTTAATTCTGTCATGAAAAAAAGATTATAGGAAGGATCTCCTGCAGAATACTGTATAAGTCAAATGTTGCTGCTGCTGCATATACAGCTCTTTCTGCTTTTGCTTCTGCTTCTGTCTCAAATTCCCTGTGCCAGTATGCTGATGAAATGTCCATTAAAGGTGATAATAGAAGAAAAGGAGTGGTTCCATTACTACAAGCCAGGAGACTACTGGATTACTGGAATAATGTCTAGACATGGAGCTGTATTGTACCAATTTTCATTCTCCAACCCTCCAACGCACGAACTGAAAAGGTAATAGTCAGCACGTCCAAGGATTCTTGTGATTGGTTTTACCTGCTCCAGTATCTTTTCTAGGAATGAGTTCATTTCTCCTATTCCTCACCTTGAGAAAGGCAAGTCATTATTGCTTCTCCCAATTTGCTTAGTGCATGCACGCTCCATCTACTGACCCCTTAAGTATAAAATAAGGGCCATGGAAGTCAATTTGTGATTGAAACTGTGAAAATTTGTAGTTGACACAACTGAATCAGGTAGAATATTCCACCATTTGACAACTCTATTACATATATTTTTTACAATCAGGTTTACAATAATTTACATGGCTTTTAAAGTGGTGGTTTGCATGTATATTATTGCAATTAAAACAGAAATATTTTACAAATAAAACATTACTATGTATAATTTTATATGTAAAGCTAGGTCTGACCTCAAGCGATGCAGTTCTAATTTATTCAAATTGAGAATTTCAAGCCTAGCAGCATAAGGATTTCTATTCAGTATTGAAGAGTGCAAGACATTTCTCATGAAGTACTTCTGAATCTGCTCAATTGTACTGATGTCAGATATATGGTGGGGATTCCAAACACTTGAACAATACTCTAAAACTGATCTAACATATGTTTTATAAGACCTAATTAGCAAAACAATGTTTCCAGGCAAAAAGCTTTGCAAAATTATGTGTACAACTCTTAAAACTATTTTAGCAATTAATATTATTATTATTATTATTATTATTATTATTATTATTATTATTAATTAGATTTGTATGGTGCCCCTCTCTGGAGACTCGGGGCAGCTCACAACAGCAAAACAGCACAAATCTAATAGTTAAACACAATTTAAAACCCTTAATATAAAAACAATCATACATTTCAAACAAACCATACATAAAACAGAAATGACGCAGGGGAATCAATTTCCCCATGCCTGATGACAGAGGTGGGTTTTAAGGAGTTTGTGAAAGGCAAGGAGGGTGGGGGCAATCCTAATCTCTGGGGGAGTTGATTCCAGAGGGTTGGGGCCACCACAGAGAAGGCTCTTCACCTGGGTCCTGCCAGGCGATATTGTTTCGTCGACGGGATCCGGAGAAGGCCAACTCTGTCGCTCGGATTCAGGCAGCAGAAGGCGGTCTTGGAGACATTCTGGTATGATGCCATGAAGGGCTTCATAGGTCATAACCAACACTTTGAATTGTGACCGGAAACTGATCGGCAACCAATGCAGACTGCGAAGTGTTTGTGTAACATGGCCATACCTGGGGAAGCCCATGATTGCTCTCGCAGCTGCATTCTGCATGATCTGAAGTTTTCGAACATTCTTCAAAGGTAGCCCCAATCCTGTTACAGTGACCAATGGAACATAAATTGTCAGAGGGAAGTACACTTAGGTCCTTAACAAAGTGAGGGTCATCTACTAGATCAATGCCATCTAGTTTATACTTGAAATTCTAATTACCTTTACCAATATGTAAGACAGAGCATTTATTAATCGACATTTGAACTGCCAAATAGATGACCATTCAGAGACAGTCATGATAACTTTGCAAAACAACAGAATTATATGTAGAATTGAATAATTTTACATCATCGGCAAAAAGAATGCAATTGCTTTTAAGTTGATCATATAAATGATTGATATAGAGGGGGAAAAGATGATAAAATTCCTTGTGTTGCAGTAAGATCACCTTCAACCACACTCTGCCCTTCTTGTTGGCTGTTCGTGAAATCAACCAGAATTCAGGGCTCTTACCCAACATCACCCTGGGCTACAACATCTATGAGAACTTTTTCAGTGCAAGAATGACATATGAGGCCATACTGGATGTGCTGTCTACAGGACAGGAGAATGTCCCAAACTACAGATGTGGAAGACAAAAGAACCTACTGGCGATTCTTGAAGAGATGGATTCTGAACTCTTTAATCATATATCTAATGTCTTGAGCATCTATAAAATTCCACAGGTAAAGCCAAGTAAAAGCCAAGTAAAATCAATTCTGTGCTGTAAATTGTTTTGATTTCACTAGAAGGCAGCATTTTTATATATTTCTCCAAATAAATTGAAAGTCAGAGTGTAAAGTTTAGAAGAGTTGAAATAAATTTAAATTCATAAAGCATATGTGTATGCCTGCTCATAGAACTTGTTGTTAAATCTGATGAAGCCCACCACCACACACACACAAACACATATATTCCTTTCATGGATCACAACCTTGTCATGGTACAGGGCTTGCCTAGTCTATTGAAACTGTGAGTTATGCTTGCAGGGCCACACAAGATGGACACATCATAGCAGAGAGATCTGACAAAACATGATCTACTGGAGAAAGAAATGGCGATCCACTCCAGTATCTTTGCCATGAAAACCCCATGGAGAGTAAGAAAAGGCAAAAAGATATGATGCTGGAAAATGAGCCTCTCAGATCTGAAGGTGTCCAATATGATACTGGGGAAGAGAAGAGGGTTAGTACTAGTAGTGCCAGAAGGAATTAATTGACAGGGCCAAAGCCGATAGAACAGTATAAAGCCTTACAATGCTTTCTAGAATTAACATAATCAATGATGTCCTTTCATCATGAGGGATAGGAATGCTAAAGTAGGAAGCCAAAAGATAACAGGAATAACAGACAAGTTTTGCCTTGGAATACAAAATTATGCAGGACACGGGCTGGTAGAATTTTGTCAAGAGTATACAATGGTTATTGCAAACACTCTTTTCCAACAATCCAAGATATGATTCTAGATTAGGTTAGAATAGAATTTTTTATTGGCCAAGTGTGATTGGACACACAAGGAATTTGTCTTGGTACTTATGCTCTCAGTGTACATAAAGGAAAAGATACATTCATCAAGAATCATAAGGTACAACACTTAATGATAATCCAAGTACAAATAATCAATAAAATCATTTTAGGAACCAATCAAGGAAAATCGTAAGGATACAAGCAACAAAGTTACAGTCATACAATCATTAGTGGGAGGAGATGGCTGATTGGAACAATGAGAAGATCAATAGTAGTGCAGTAAATAGTTTGTCGATGTTGAGGGAATTATAAGTTTAGCAGAGTGATGGCATTTGGGGAAAATAGTTCTAGTATCTAGATGTTCTGGTGTGCAGTGCTCTATAGTGTTGTTTTGAGGGTAGAAGTTGAAACAATTTATGTCAATGATCTGTAAATATTTTCAAAGCCCTCTTTTTGACTCATACAGTATAGAGATCCTCAACAGAAGACAGGTTGGTAGCAATTGTTTGTCCGTGTCTGTCTTGTTGGGTTGCAGAACCGAATGAGACAGTTATAGAGGTGACAGACTCAATAATTCCTCTGTAGAACTGAATCAGCAACTTTTTGGGAATTTTGAGCTTTATGAGTTGGCAGAGAAAAAACCTTCTTTTTTGATGAATTTTTTCGTGTTAGGTGTCCATTTTAGATCTTGCAATGTGGCATAAGCTAGAAATATGTAGGAACTCTACATATAGACCTCACCAGATGAGCCACAGAGAAATTGGATTAACTATGTGCTCTACAGCCAAAGATGGGGAAGCTCTATACAGTCAGTAGTAACAAGACCAGGAGCTTACTATGGCTCAGATCATGAGCTTCTCATTGCAAAATTTAGGCTTAAATTGAAGAAAGTAGAGAAAAACACTAGGCCAGTCAAGTAGGAACTAAATCATATCCCTTGAAAATATGCAGTAGATGTGACAAATGGATTTAAGGAATTAGATCTGATAGACAGAATACCTGAGGAATTACAACATTGTACAAGAGGTAACAACTGAAACCATCGCAAAGAAAGAAAGCAAAATGGTGGTCTGAGGGAGCTTTACAAATAGTTGAGGAAATAGCAATAGCATTTACAGTGGTACCTCGGTTTTTGACCATAATTTGTTCTGGAAATGTTGCTGAGAACCGATTTGGTTGAGAACCGAAACAATTTAAGATAAATTCCCCTCCTCAGTTGTCTCTCCCTCTAACTTGCCTGCTTCTGTCCCCAGCTCTCTCTCTCTCTCTCTGTGTAGCTTGCCGGCTTCTGTCTTCAGCTCTCTCGCTTGCCTGCTCCTGTCCTTGTTTCTCTCTCTCTCTCTCTCTCTCTCTCTGTAGCTTGCCGGCTTCTGTCTTCAGCTCTCTCACTCGCTCGCTTCTATCCCTGTCTCTCTCTCTGTGTGCAGCTTGCCGGCTTCTGTCTTCAGACCTCTCCAGTGTTTGACTTCCAAATGTTTGTTTGGATTTCAAGGCAAAAGTTTCTCAAATTTCCTAGTCCTTTACTCAGAGCAGCTTACAACAAGTTAGCAATAGCATTTTTAACAGAGCCGGCATATTGCCCCCACAATCCGGGTCCTCATTTTACCCACTTCGGAAAGATGGAAGGCTGAGTCAAACTTGAGCCGGTGATGAGATTTGAACTGCTGACCTGCAGATCTACAGTCAGCTTCAGTGGCCTGCAGTACAGCACTGTACCTGCTGCACCACCCCGGCTCTCTTTTCTCCTTGTTTAGTTTCCATCCTTTGCTTCTTATTCTAACCTCACTCTACCCAGTGCGTCACCTTGTCTCATCATTTAGACTTATATACTGCTTCATAGTCCTTTAACAGCCTTCTTTAAGTAATTTACAGAATCAGCATATTGCCCCCAACAATCTGGGGCCTGATTTTACCCACCTTGGAAGAATGGTGATTTGAACTGTTAAACTACAGCTAGCATTTGCTGAAGTAGCCTGCAGAGAAAGAGAAATGTACACTGAGTTGAATGCAGAATTCCAGAGAATAGCTAGAAGAGATAAGAATGCCTTCTTAAATGAACAGTGCAAAAAACATACAGGAAAATAATTAGATCTGATAGAGCAGAATACTTGAAGAATTATGGATGGAGGTTCACAATATTGTACAAGAGGTAGAAACTAAAATCACCCCCCCCCCTAAAAAAAAGAAATGCAAGAAAGCAAAATGGCTGTCTATGGAAGCTTTACAAATAGCTGAGAAAAGAAGGGAAGTGAAATGCAAGGGAGAAAGAGAAATATATACCCAATTGAATGCAGAATTCCAGAGAATGGCTACAAAAGATAAGAATGCCTTCTTAAATGAACAGTGCAAAAAATAGAAGAAAACAATAGAATAGAGAGGACCAGAAATCTCTTCAAGAAAATCGGAGATAAGAAACAAATGTTTCATGCAAGGATGGGCATGATAAAGGACTAAAATGGCAGGGACCTAACAGACAGAGGAGAGATTAGGAAGAGGTGGCAAAATTACATGGAGGAACTATAGAACAAGAGGCTTAACATACCTGATAGCTATTATGGGGTGGTAATTGCCAAGAGGATAAGATTAATTTATTTTCCAAAGCACCAGATGGATGAAAACTAATAAAGGAAGGAAGCAATCTAGGATTAAGGCTTTGAGGTCAATTAAATATTGAAACATCTTTCCTTCAGACATTGTGAGTGCTTCATCACTGAGTTTTTTAAAGAAGAGAATGGAGTCAGTCACTTGTCTGAAATGATCTTGGGTTTCCTGCTTGAGCAAGGGGTTGGACTAGGGCAGGGATGTCACTTGATTTCATTGAGGACCACCCATGAACATCACCCAGAGATAATTCAGAGCTCCCTGATTTTAAAGGGAGCATAAAAGAAAACATGACAGAAAATCAAAGGAACTAGCAAAATTCATGTAGTTATCATTTGGAACTTCTCTCACAGGGGGGAAAGGTCCTCAAATTTACCACATGACTTTTAGCACCAAAACTGAAAAAAACTCCCAATGCCTTCTCTTTTATCTTAGATCAACTATAGTGTCATCAACCAGATGGCTGTGCAAAATCATCATTTCCCTTTTTCATATCGGATGACCCCAAACCAAGAACCTCCTTACTCAGCAATTGTCAAGCTGCTCCTGCATTTCCAATGGACGTGGATCGGCTTACTTTTTAAGGACAATGAAAAAGGAGAAAAATTTAAAAGACGCTTGGAAGTTCTTGCCCTAAAAAATGGGATTTGCATTGTTCTCTCAGGAACTGTTCCAGAAGCAAATATAAAGTCAAATGCCGGAGACACTCTTATGCAAGAAAAAAGAGAAATGTTCCTTTCTCTTATCAAGAGTCAAATAAAAATTATAGTATGTCAACTAGATTATCAGGCCTTAGGAATATTAGCAGTAATAATACAAATGTTTGATAAGACTAATGAACCCATTGTGGGAAGAGTTTGGCTTGCAACAACTTTGACAGCTGAAAGTATAAATATGTTTAACCATTTGGTTGATCTCCAAAATAAATATGCTTTGTTTTCCTTCCTGATCCAGACAAAGAGAAGGAATCAGTATTATGACTTTAATTCTTATGCATCTATGATCCTATTGTATGGAAAGGAAGCATTCCAATGTTCTTATCCAAGTCCTGTGTTATCTAAGAAAGTTTGGGAAAAATGCAGGGAAAAAGAGAACTGGGAATTTCCATCCCATGATGTGATTGTAAGAATCCTCTCTCAGGATTCCTCCAGTTTTTTTGAAATAATTCAAATTGTGGCCTGGGTCTTCAGTGCTGCCTCTTCCTCCCAACGGAGTAAGCGGAAAAGTCAGGTTGGAGACCATCAACCACTACAGATTGTTCGGTCATGGCAGGTAATCTGTATTCTTTGAGGTTGCATTGATTCTCCCCATCCTAATGGTGCTGGTGTTATCTATTCCATGCCTTCAAGAATGTGAGATAAAGATATGAAAAAGAGCAGTAAATTCCAGGAGAAAGACTGAGAAAAAGCTTCACATGAAAGTTGTTTCAGACTGTAGTGGTGATTCGAAGAGGTTGAATTATTCAGAGTACCTCCACTCCAGAATAATAGCAAGAAAAACTCAAAAGGCACAAATTGTAATGTTTCTTTCTGTTTTTTATGCAGCTTCATAGGTTCCTGAGGAACTTCCAACACCACAATATTTCAAGAGATGGGATTTCTTTTGATGAAAATGGAGTTCCTGTTTCTGACTTTGATATCATGCACTGGACAACAGTTTGGAACAAATCATATGTGGGGGTGAAAATTGGGAGTGTAGAAAGACAAGGCTCCTCAGAAGTCAAGATATTTGTCAATCAAAGTGCCATCCAATGGCCAACTTTATTTAACAAAGTAATTAAGACTGCTTGCAATTTGCTCTTCTTTTTGTCTCCATATGTGGAATTTTGCTGCTCAGAAATTTCTTTCTTTCTTTATTTTATTTTTCAAATTTATCAGCCAATCCACTCCAGACGGACAATAAGAAATAATTCTTATGGAGGCAAATTGGGATAATTTCCCCAAAAAAAGAACTTAAGGCCTCATTATTTGATTAGATATCATTTTACCTTAAAGGTTTTACAATATTATATCATACACTGAAAACTGCTGCCTTGTACTGTGGGATTTGCTGTCTACATTATTAAACTGGAATGTGTTGCTGTAATTTATAGTTAATTAAATTATCTTGTTTTCACTAAGGATAAAACGAGAATATCTGTGGAGAGTCTCAGTCCTCCAGGTCATGGTTGTGCCAAAACTATTTTTTCTAAAGTACCTGGACTTTATTTACCCTTGAAGATGTTTTATTTCTCATCCAAGAAGCTTCCTCAGTTCTGACTGAATGGCGGAGGATGGAAAGATTTGGAACTGCCAATAAGACTGTATTGTAAACAGGATATAGATTTAGCAATTGCAGGAAGGTCTCAAATTCATTTGTACTATTCAGGTGACCCTGAGGGCACAGATAAATTCCAAGTGGCTTTAACAACTTTCAGAAAGATTGCTAATGACCAGATGACTGCAACAAATATAAATCCTTGCATATTTTGCCATTCAGTCAGAACAGTAGAATCTTCTAGAATAAGAAGCAAAACATCTTCGGGGGGGGGGGGGGGAGATCAGTGGTCTTTTGAGAAAGCAAATTTGGAAGAAAATCCAGAATATATATATATATATATATATATATATATATATATATATATATATATATATATATTTATTTATGAAAGGATTTGGGAAGGGAAATGAGGGCAGCTAAAAAAGGAATTTGCATATGATGATACAATGATCAGTTATTGGAGAGAAAGACAGGGACTCAAAAGAAAGCAAGATGTTGGAGGTTTCTTTCATAAAGTAAAGTTAAAGAAAAAAAAAGTTATAGCATTCTAATATGCCCTACGGAGAAACACCTTTTGCAATGGAACTACTTTCTTTTGGAAAAAGAAACAAGGCAACGAATCTTTTTTGGGATCTATAATGGAGATTGATAGAGAAAGAGAATGACTTTTCATTTGCTCCTTGCAAGCAGAGTAATTAAAGTTCATGCCACTACTCCTTGACTCATTTTGCTCAATGTGTTCCTTAGCTTCTGGAAGACAGTTGATTTCAGTAAATCCTTCTAATTCACATGTTGCCCTGATTAATCTTTCTTTTTATGTTTAGATGGTGCCTTATTCTAGATGTACAGAAAGTTGCTCCCCAGGTTATGCCAAGCTTGTGAGACAGGGAGCCCCAGTTTGCTGCTACGACTGTTCTCTGTGTGTGGAAGGAACATTCTCTGTACAGGAAGGTAGATTAGGTAGCTCCAAAAACCAACAAAATATCAGGATAAAAAATTTATTCTCTATTAATTTTTGACCGTATCAAGCAGCAAGAAAAAAATGACATTACTTGAAGGCATCCACAAACCTTTCAAAGATTGGGCACTATCACCAAATTTTGTATGATGATGTGAGCATTAAAAGATTGCAGCTTTCTATTGAGTTGTTAATTTCTTGCTTGGTTTTGGGAAAGAGGATATGTTTAGAGAGCTGATAAGTGCAGTCCTCTTCAGCCTTTAAAAAGTGTATTCATTGTTTTAACTTATGCTGTGTCATATAGATGTCTCAGGGCAGAAATATCATATTATTCTTTAAAAATGAAGAAATTGATTTCTGATGCAGATATTATGCTCCTACAGCTGAAAAAACACATATTTGCTAACAATTTTTTTCAGATGCAGTTCATTGTGAAAAGTGTCCCTATCATCAATATTCCAATAAAAAGCGAGATCGCTGTGTCCCCAAAAGGATAAGTTTCTTATCCTATGAAGAATTGTTGGGATTCATCCTAGTTTTCTTTGCCATTGATTTATCCGTAGCAACTGCCTTTATTCTGGGAATCTTCATTAAATACAGAGACACTCCCATAGTCAAAGCCAACAACTGTGAACTCACTTACATCCTCCTGATTTCACTCCTGCTTTCATTCTTGACCTCACTTCTATTCATCGGTCGCCCCGTGAAATTGACCTGTCTCCTTCGACAAACCATTTTCAGTATTGTTTTCTCAGTTGCTCGGTCTTCCCTGCTGGCTAAAACTGTAATGGTGGTGGTGCCCTTTCTGGCTACAAAACCAGGCAGCAGCATGAGGAAATGGCTGGGGAAGAGTCTGGCCAACTTTATTGTTTTTACCTGCTCTGGTATTCAAGTAGGCATCTGCATGATATGGCTGGGAATCTTTCCCCCATTCCCAGATTCTGATTTTCGTTCCCAACCAGAACATATCCTGCTCCAGTGTAACGAAGGCTCTGTCACCATGTTCTACTCTGCTCTTGGCTACATGGGTTTTTTGGCTGCCATATGTTTCTTGGTGGCATTTCTGGCTCGAAATCTGCCAGGGGCCTTTAATGAAACCAAATTTATCACCTTCAGCATGTTGGTATTTTGTAGTGTTTGGATCTCCTTTGTTCCCGCATATCTGAGTACCAAGGGGAAATACATGGTGTCCGTGCAGATCTTCTCCATCCTGGCCTCCTGCCTTGGTTTACTGGGCTGCATCTTTATTCCCAAGTGCTACATTATTATTCTGAGGCCTGCTATGAACACCAAAGAACATCTAATGCCAAAACAACATTAAGGTTCTTTATGTTGGTGTCCATTTTTGTATGGTTTACATGTACTATAAAATCACATACTTTGCAGTAATGATTTATCTGTTGTAATGTATCTTTCTTCACTCCATGTGTGTTTTGAATTATAATTGAATAGTAAAGTTTCTAAAACAATTCCAATTGTTTAAATTAATCGTATCCTTCCATTGTCACCATTTGAATTCATGTTAAATCATAGCCGGGGTCGTACTGCAGGTAGAGTGATGTACTGCAAGCCAATGAAGCTGACTGTAGATCTGTTGGTCAGTGCTTCAAATCTCATCGCCAGCTCAAGGTTGACTCAGTCTTCAGTCCTTGCAAGGTGGGTAAAGTGGGGACCTGAATTGTGGAGGCAATATGCTCTCTCTCTTCTGGCCAAAAGAGTGCCCACTGCAGAAAAACAGGGTCCCAGCCAGGAGAAAAGAGCAATCTGCTTTGGCTCTGCCTCCTTCACTCAGCTCCCACTGCCCCTTTACTTTAAAATGCTCTGCTGCCTGAGTGGAGGCAGAGAGCCATACTTTCTGCAGGAGAGAGAGACACCTTATTTGTCTGCAGCCTCTCGGGGCTGGAGTCAAAAGAAGGGGGGCAACAAGGGCTTTGTGACCAAGTATTGGTGGTGAGGATGGCTAGAGTGAAGGCAGGAGTTAGGAGCTGCTCATCCTCCCAGCAAGGGTGGGAAAGTTTGACAGTAGCCATGCAAGCCCATCCCTGGTACAAAGCTGAAGGGATCCGATCTGGTGGCCTTCGGGTTCATTTTCTGCCTTACAAATCCCAGTAAGGGTATGGCTAGCTGATGAGGCCAGAAAACATGTGATACACACACACACACACACACACTTTTCATTATCCACAAAATATGTTACACACACACACACATAATTTATTTATTAATTTATACTCCATCAAGTGGTTTTGGAGGATGCAATGGAGAGAGGTCTCAGATGCACACAGGAGAAAAATGCAGACTTGTACATCATATAGAATTGGCCATCGGCTCACTCAAATTATGTTTATCCTTTCACTTTTAGCCATTGTGGCATTGTACCCATATAGCATCATCTCTTGGTTGCCTACTTGATACATTATGTAACGGACAGCACATCAGACGGAGGAGGCACAGTGGTTAGAAAGGAGTATTGCAGGCTATTTCTGCTGCTTGTCAGCTGCCTGCAATTGGCAGTTTGATTCTTACCGGCTCAAGGTTGACTCAGACTTTCATCTTTCGATGTCAGTAAAATGAGGACCCAGATTTTTTGAGAAATATTTGGACTCTGTAAATTGCTTAGAGATGGCTATAAAAGCCCTTTGAAGTGGTATATAATTCTGCTATTGCTATTGCTATCATGAAGAACTCAATAATGGGCCATTATTTCAGATTAATGCCCCAGGGAATTTTGACTAGATCTTCTTTGTAACCATGAAGGCTGATAGTCTTCTACATTTTGAAAGATACAAGACATTTAACATGAGGCTCCAGTAGGTTGTCAAATATGGAGTTGGAGTTAATCATTCTGAAATATCTAACCTCCATTGTGTAAGATGGCCTCATCCACACCAGGGAAAATAAGGAGGAATTATAATGTCCCACTGCCTAGTTCAAGAGTGTTGAACTGTTTTTCTACTTTGTAATCTTTAGATTCTCAAGAATAAGTTTGGAAACCAAAAACAATCAAACTTACCTGAATTGTTTCATTCTCAAGTCTAAAATTAGGATTATTCTCCTGAGTCAAACAAAACTTTTCTCAAATGGCACACATTATGGCTATGCTCATTCCCAATTCCCCTTTCAATTATTAAAATAGTCATGATTATTTATTCTCCTTGGAACAAGGTTTATGGGATTTCTATCACAACAATTAGGGGTCAATCAATATGAGAACAAAAGGGATAGACAGCATGTGATAATTGGCTTGGAAAAAGCCTCTAGTTGTGGGATGAGAGTTTGAGGTAAAGCTGGCAAATACAATTGCACTCTGAAATTGCAGATAGTTCTTCCAAATCTGAGGCAAACTAAACTTTCTTCACTGCAATTGTGGTCTTCTGTTATCTCTGAAATCTAATTCTATGCTGAAAAAAGAACTATAGGAAGGATCTCCTGCAGAATACTGTATAAGTCAAATGTTGCTGCTGCTGCATACACATCTCTTTCTGCTTCTGCTTCTGTCTCAAATTCCCTGTGCCAGTACACTGATGAAATGTCCATTAAAGGTGATAATAGAAGAAAAGGAGTGGTTCCATTACTACAAACCAGGAGACTACTGGATTACTGGAATAATGGCTAAAAATGTAGCTCTATTGTACCAATTTTCATTCTCCAAACCTCCAACCCACGAACTGAAAAGGTAATAGTCAGCATGTCCAAGGATTCTGGTGATTGATTTTACCTGCTCCAGTATCTTTCCCATGATTGATTGATTGATTGATTGATTGATTGATTGAGATGAAAGGGACCTTGCAGGTCATCAAGTCCAAACCCCTGTTCAAGCAGGAAACTGCACACCTCCCCAGGCAGATGGTAGTCCAATCTCCTCTTGAATATGTCGAGAGTTGAGGCATTCACAACCTCCAATGGCAGGTTATTCCATTGGTTGATTGCTCTGACTTCCAGGAAGTTCTTCCTTATATCCAGGTTGAACCTCTCCTTGGTCAGCTTTCATCCATTGTTCCTCATCTGGCCCATTGGTGCCCTGGAATATAGTTTGACCCCTCCTCTTTGTGGCAACCCCTCAAGTACCTGTATACTGCTATCATGTCCCCCCTGGCCCTTCTCTTCACTAGACTATCCATTCCCATTTCCTGCAACCTCTCTTCGTATGTCTTGATTTCTAGTGTCCTTATCTTTTCTGTATCTTTTCTTTTTAAGTGCGGTGACAAGAACTGAATGCAATACTCCAGGTGAGGTCAGGCTAGGGCATTATAGAATGGTATTAATACCTTCTTAGTCTTGGAGTGTAACCCCCTGTTGATGCAGCTTAAGATTGTGTTGGCTTTTTTAGCCACTGCTGGACATTGCTGACTCATATTTAGTTGGTTATCCACCAAGACTCCAAGATCTCTTTCATAGTCACTACTGCTAAATGAGGTTCCTCCCAGTCTGTATGCATATCTAGGTTTGTTTGTTTGTTTACCTAGGTGAAGGACTATACTTTTCTCATTTCATTTCTCCTATTCCTCACCTTGAGAAAGGCAAGTCATTATTGCTTCTCCCAATTTGCTTTAGAGAAATGACTGTTGGGGAACCTGATGATTTTATAAAACTTGAGGTTCTGTAAGATAACAAAAAGCATGGACAAAGAATTCTCCATGGATAAGGGAGGCATAGGCAAGTCAGTGTGCATATTGGGTAACAAACTTTGTCTCTGATTGGCTAAATAAGTGTATAAGTTTCTAGCTACACTCTTCTCAGGCGTGGCTTCTTCCTTGAATGGTTGTTGCCTATATGTTATTGGAATCACTATACATACCCACTATACATACTATATATACCCAGCTCTTCTTTGTATAAATAAAAGCTGTTTATTTTCCAAGCTTCTTCTTGGCTCTCATTCTGACATTCTGGTGACTCAAATGCATTTTTTGACCTTAAAATGTAGCACATTAATTTTTAGCCACAGAGGATCACATAAGCATAATTAACTGTAGAATATAAGACAATAACTGTAGAGCAATGAATATTCTGCAGTAAAATCTAGGTCTAAAAAAGTCTTGTTGAAGAGATATCCATCTTCAGATATCTCTAACTAATCTAGCACTTGAATCCAGCTGTTAGTCATCTCTAGAGTGGTATAAAAGGAAGAAATCATATAATATAATAACAATGTACACAATATACACTTTGTATCATCCCTTATTAACATTCTGGAGGCATGTGAAAATACAAATCTTCTACCAAACAATGCGCTAGGATGTGGGTTGCAAGCTATGAGCCAATCCAGTCTGGTGTCTGGGGGTAGTAAGGGTATAATTTTAATGACATGTTATGGATTTTTTAGAGTTAATATGAGTGTTATATTAGCAAATTACTGCTTTGGTTTGAGTAAAAGAAGGTGTGGAAGTTTCTTACCATTGTAACTTAGAAACATAGAAGACTGACGGCAGAAAAAGACCTCATGATCCATCTAGTCTGCCCTTATACTATTTCCTGTATTTTTATTTTAGGATGGATATGTGTTTTTAAAATTCAGTTACTGTGGATTTACCAACCACATCTGCTGGAAGTTTGTTCCAAGGATCTACTACTCTTTCAGTAAAATAATATTTTCTCATGTTGCTTTTGATCTTTCCCCCAACTAACTTCAGATTGTGTCCCCTTGTTCTTGTGTTCACTTTCCTATTAAAAAGACTTCCCTCCTGAACCTTATTTAACCCTTTAACATATTTAAATGTTTCGATCATGTTCCCCCTTTTCCTTCTGTCCTCCAGACTATACAGATTGAGTTCATTAAGTCTTTCCTGATATAGTATTCCAAATGTGGTCTCATCAGCGCTCTATATAGCAGGATCACAATCTCCCTCTTCCTGCTTGTTATACCTCTAGCTATGCAGCCAAGCATCCTACTTGCTTTTCCTACCACCGGACCACACTGCTCACACATTTTGAGACTGTCAGAAATCACTACCCCTAAATCCTTCTCTTCTGAAGTTTTTGCTAACACAGAACTGCCAATACAATACTCAGATTGAGGATTCCTTTTCCCCAAGTGCATTATTTTACATTTGGAAACATTAAACTGCAGTTTCCATTGCTTTGACCATTTATCTAGTAAAGTTAAATAATTTACCATATTACAGACGCCTCCAGGAATATCAACCCTATTGCACACTTTAGAGTCATCGGCAAATAGGCAAACCTTCCCTACCAAACCTTCCCCTATGTCACTCATAAACATATGAAAAAGAATAGGACCCAGAACAGACCCTTGTGGCACTCCGCTTGTAACCTGTCTCTGCTCAGAATACTCACCATTCACAATAACTCTCTGTTGTCTACTCTTCAGCCAACTGCAAATCCACTGAACTATCCAGGAATTAAGTCCAATCTTCACTAAATTATCCATCAGCTCTTTATGTGGAACCATATCAAAGGCTTTACTGAAGTCCAGATAAGCAATATCCACGGCACCACCTTCATCCAACACCTTTGTGACATAGTCAAAGAAATCAATGAGATTAGTCTGACATGATTTGCCTTCAGTAAAGCTATGCTGATTTGGGTCCAATAAATTATTGTTTTTTAGGTGCTGATTTATCCTCTTTTTGAGTAGAGTCTCCATCATTTTAACTATAACTGATGTCAAACTAACTGGCCTGTAGTTACCAGCTTGTTCTCTGCTGCCCTTCTTCTGGATAGGCACAACATTGGCCATTCTCCAATCCTCAGGAACATCTCCTGTTAACAGGGATTGGTTGAACAAATCAGTCAGGGGGGTAGCAATGACAAATCTGAGTTCTTTCAGAACTCTGGGGTGGATTCCATCTGGACCCATTGTCTTATTTATCTTTAATCGTTCAAGTTCTTCTAAGACATCGACTTCTAAGATCACTGGAGCTGAATCCGTACAGCTGGAAGCAATGCTATATCCATCTATAATATTATATTGTAAGGTGTCTTTTGAGAAAACTGAACAGAAATAGCTATTGAAATGGCCAGCGATCTCCTTAGTCTCATCAATGCATGTATTATTCCCGGTACTAAGCTTCGTGATGCTGCAGTTTTTCTTCTTCCTATCACTAATATATCTGAAGAAGGTTTTATCCCCCTTCTTTACAGATTTGGCAATTTCTTCCTCTTTTGAGGCTTTAGCAACATATATTATCTGTTTCGCCTCCTTCTGTCTCATTTTATACACCTCTCTATCAGCTATACTTCCAGACTCTTTATACCTCCTATAGGCAGCCTTTTTTGCATTGACTATAGCCCTTACATCATTGCTAAACCATAGCAGTTTCTTCTTCCTTTTACCTTTAGTTATTTGCCTTACATACAGTCCAGTGGCTTTTAAGATGGCCTTTTTTAATACAGTTCACTGGGTGCTCGCTCCTGCCATTTTATCTCTCCCCTTTAATTCATTATTTAAATATTCCCCCATTGCTTTAAAATTTGTTTTTCTGAAATCCAATACTTTGGTTGCAGTATAGGATTGCTCACAATCGGTGTTTACATCAAACCACAAACATAGATGGTCACTGCAACCTAAATTTTCTCCCACCTTAATCTCTGAAACCCAATTCCCATTCGTAAAAACTAAATCTAGAATATTCTCCCCTCTAGTTGGTGTCTTAACCAGCTGTGCCAGAGCTACTCCTGTAAAGGCCTCTACTATATTCTTACTTTTGCATGTAAGGACACTGGGGATATTCCAGTCAACATCAGGCATGTTGAAATCACCCATAACCACAATATCTCCCTTTGCTGCCATTTGGGTAATTTCATCCACCATCTTGTTGTCATATTCATCAGATTGCCCTGGAGGCCTATTGATCACTCCAATTCTAATGACAGAACCTTCTTTATTTTGCATGCAAACCCAGAGAGTCTCCAGATCTTTACATGTATTTTGAATTAGTGTTGCTTTTAGACCTTCCTTAACATAAATGGCTACTCCACCTCCCCTTCTCTCTAGTCTATCCTTCCTATACAATGTATATCCTGGTATTTATTTATTTATTTTATTTATTACTTGGATTTGTATGCCGCCCCTCTCCGAAGACTCGGGGCGGCTCACAACATGTAAAAAGACAAATCATAAGTAATCAACAATTTAAAATTTTAAAGATTTAAAAAACCCCACAAACTAACAGACTCACACACAAGCATACCATATATAAATTCAACGTGCCCAGGGGGGGGGATGTTTCAATTCCCCCATGCCTGACGGCAAAGGTGGGTTTTAAGAAGTTTACGGAAGGCAGGAAGAGTAGGGGCAGTTCTAATCTCCGGGGGGAGTTGGTTCCAGAGGGCCGGTGCCGCCACAGAGAAGGCTCTTCCCCTGGGGCCCGCCAACCGACATTGCTTAGTTGACGGGACCCAGAGAAGGCCCACTCTGTGGGACCTAATTGGTCGCTGGGATTCGTGTGGCAGGAGGCGGTCTCGGAGATATTCTGGTCCAGTGCCATGAAGGCATGGATATTTCCCATTCATTAGAATCCTTAAACCATGTCTCAGTTATGGCAACCAGATCCAAATTATCTCTAGATATTACGGCAATTAACTCACAGAGCTTGTTGCTCAAGCTTCGAGCATTCGTGCACATTACCCGAAGAACATTATTTTCATTATTAGTTTGCCCCTTATCATCAACAACTACATCTATTCTATTTACAGCTCCCTTTTCATAAGCTTCCAGAAACTGATTTATCCTCATCGGTCGGGGACAGAAATCATCTACATCAGTTTAAATGGCTGTCCAAAAATGTTTCAAACTCCTCACCGAGCACCTGGATACCTCTGTATGATGGATGCAAACTATCCTTCTTAAACAACTGCCTATTAGACCACCTACTGACATCATGATTTACATAGCCAAAACCTTCAGCTTTACACCACTGCCTTAACCACACATTAAACTCTCTGATACAAGTTGTTTTATCCTCCTGGCCACAAGCCGGTAACACCTCTGAGAAAGTCACTGAATCAGTTATTCTGCCCAGCTCCATGCTTAGACATTGGAAATCTCTTTACTACATTAACATTTCTCTGGGACAAATCATTTGTGTCAAGATGCACCACCACATCAAGATGCACCACTCACAGCCTTGACAATATTTGTAATCCGCCTCCTGTCCCTGCTGGCAGTGGCCCTTGGGAGACACTTCATCAGCTTTACCACATCCTTACTCTGTCCAAAATCAACACCTATAACAGTCGAGTCACCCACAAGAAAATGTGTCCTCTTTTTATTTTTACTAACTTTTCCCTTTCTGGCTATTGAACTATAAGAATAATTTTCTCAATTTTTACTTCTAAGTCATAATTGGAGAAAATGATAAGTAAAATCAGTTTTTGTGATTTTGATAGGATTCCTTTGATCCTGTCATTACAGATTACAAGCTGTTTCATTGGTTGATTGCTTTCATTTGGCATAACAAGCTTGCTATCTCTATCTGACATTTCTTTCGGCAAGAAGCTCCTAACTCCTAGTTTTTTAAGCTCTAATTAGCAACATAATGTTTCCAGGAAAAAAAAGCTTTGCAAAATTATGTTTACAACTCTTAATACTATTTTAGCAATGCTGTTACAGTGAGCCATAAATCTTCAGAGAGAAGTACACCTAGGTCCTTAACAAAGTGAGGGTCATCTACTAGATCAATGGCTTATACTTGAAATTCTGATTATGTTTATCAATATGTAAGACAGAGCATTTATTAATCAAAATTTGAACTGCCAAATAGATGACCACTCAGACACATAGTCGTAATCACTATGCAAAAGAACAGAATTATCTGTACAATTGAATAATTTTACATCAACGGCAAAAAAAAATGCAATTGCTTTTAAGTTGATCATATAAATCATTGATATAGAGGGGAAAAGGATGATGAAATTTTTTATGTTGCAGTAAGAACACCTTGAACTACATTCTGCCCTTCTTGTTGGCTGTTCATGAGGTCAACCAGAATTCAATGCTCTTACCCAACATCACCCTGGGCTACAACATCTTTGAGAACTTTTTCAGTGCAAGATTGACATATGAGGCTATGCTGGATGTGCTGTCTACAGGCCAGGAGAATATCCCAAACTATAGATGTGGAAGACAAAAGAACCTGCTGGTGATTCTTGAAGAGATGGATTCTGAACTCTTTGATCATATATCTAATATCTTGAGCATCTATAAAATTCCACAGGTATAAAGTCAAGTAAAATTAATTATGTGTTGTAAATTGTTTTGATTTGACTAGAAGGCAGCATTTGTATATATTTCTCCAAATAAATTGAAAGTCAGAGTGTAAAGATTAGAAGAGTTGAAATATATTTTAATTCACAAAGAATGTGTGTATGCCAACTCACAGAACTTGTTGTTAAATCGGATGAAGCCCACTATCATACACACACACAAACACACATGTATATGCATATGAATTGTGTATGTGAGTGTATATACATATATCCCTTTCATGGAAATACAGTGGCCCCTCATGATACAAACTTAATTGGTTCCAGGAGGAGGTTCGTAAGGTGAAAAGTTCGTAAGATGAAACAATGTTTCCCATAGGAATCAATGTAAAAGCAAATAATGCGTGCAAATCCTTCAGGAAAATCCCAAACTTTAGAAGGGAGGCGAACAGAGGGCAGGGAGGAGCAGCTAAAGGGGGCGGGTGGAAGAAGCAAGGCTAGGCTGAAGGGTGAGTGGGAAGGAAGAAAGGCAAGGGGGGCGCCCTTCCCTTTTCTTTCTTCAAAAGACACCGTTTCAAGCTGCCCCTCCTTTTTCTTTCTTAAAAAGACACAGTTTTAGTGCTTTTGCAAGCATGCAAAATGTTTACTCATCTAAGCTACCCCTCCCTTTTCTTTCTTCAAAAAAAGGGGGGGAAGAAATCCCTTCATCCCAGCAGCAGCTGCTTGGGTTCGTAAGGTGAAAATAGTTCAGAAGAAGAGGCAAAAAAATCTTAAACACCGGGTTCGTATCTTGAAAAGTTCGTTAGACGAGGCGTTTGTAAGATGAGGTACCACTGTATCTGTAAACGTCTGTAAATATTTTCAAAGCCCTCTATTTGACTCATAGAGTATACAGGTCCTCAATATGCAGGTTGGTTGCAATTGTTTGTTTGTGTCTGTCTTATTCTTTTGCAGAACCATACTAGACATTTATAGAGGTGCAGATGACAGACTCAATAATTCCTCTGTAGAATTGTATAAGCAGCTCTTTGGGCAGTTTGAGCTGCCCAAAGTGGCAGAGAAAGAACATTCTTTGTCGTGCTTCTTTGATGACATTTTTCTTGTTTGGTGTCCATTTTAGATCTTGCGATATAGTACAAACTAGAAATAAAGATCATAGAAGAAATTTAAAGATGCATGGTCCTGGGAAGGAAGGCTATGGCAAATCTAGACAGCATACTAAAAAGCACAGGCATCACCTTGCTTCCAAATGTGCATATAGTCAAGGCTATGGTTTTCCCAGAAATTAATATGTTTGTCACTTTTAAAAGATATTTCACTGGTGTATAGCTGTATTCAAGTATTTGAGAGGCTGCCACAAAGAGGAGGAGGTCAATTTCACAAAGAGGAGGAGGTCAAGCCTTACATGGCTCAAGGCCAGACTATATGTGGGAGCATCTCCTGCCACATACCTCCTAAAGACCAATAACAGCACACAGAGTTGGCCTCCTCTAGGTCCTGTTGCCTAAGCAACACAGGTTGGCGGGGCCGTGGGGGAGGGCCTTCTCTTTTGCTTCACCAGTTCTATGGAACCAACTCTCCCCTGACATCAGTACTGCTTCCATCCTACTGACCTTCTGTAAGGCCACGAAGACCTGGCTTTGCCAGCAGGCCTGGGAGCCATTAATTGACATCTATCATTGCCAAATTGTATGAATGGTATGCATGTATAGTTTAAGTATGGGCTTTAATGAAGGTTTTAGAGTTTTAGACTGTATATTTGACTTCTTTTTATGTTTGTAATTTTATATAGCAGCCCCAAGTCTACGGAGAGGGCCGGCATACAAATCTAATAAATAAATAAATAAATAAATAAATAAATAAATAAATAAATAAATAAATGAATGAATGAATGAATGAATGAATGAATGAATAAATAAATAAATAAATAAATAAATAAATAAATAAATAAATATTGTTGTAAGCCTTCCGAGTCCTTCAGGACTGGGCGGCATAGAAGTCAAATTAAAGAAATTTATTTTCCAAAGCACCAGATAGTAGGACAAGAAACAATGGATGAAAACTAATAAAGGTTGGAAGCAACCTAAATTAAGGCTTTGAGGTCAATTAACTATTGGAACAGCTTTCCTTCAGAGATTCAATTAACTATGACTTTTAGCATCAAAACTGACACAAACTCCCAATACCTTCCCATTTATCTTAGATCAACTATAGTGTCATCAACCAAATGGCTGAGCAAAACCACCATTTCCCTTTTTCATATCGGATGACCCCAAACCAAGAACCTCCTTACTCAGCAATTGTCAAGCTGCTCCTGCATTTCCAATGGACGTGGATTGGCCTCCTATCTCAGGACAATGAAAAAGGAGAAAAATTGAAAAGATGTTTGGAAGTTCTCACCCTAAAAAATGGGATTTGCATTGTTCTTTCAGGAACGGTTCTAGAGGCAAATATGAAGTCAAATGCTGGAGAAACTCTCATTCAAGAAAATAGAGAAATGTTCCTTTCTCTTATCAAGAGTCAAATAAAAATTATAGTATGTCAACTAGATTATCAGGCCTTAGTAATATTAGCAGTAATGATTCAAATGATTGATATGACTAATAAACCCATTTTGGGAAGAGTGTGGCTTGCAACAACTTTGACAGCTGAAAGTATAACTATGTTTAACCACTTGGTTGATCTCCAAAATAAATATGCTGTGTTTTCCTTCCTGATCCAGACAAAGAGAAGGAATCAGTATTATGACTTTAATTCTTATGCATCTATGATCCTATTGTATGGAAAGGAAGCATTCCAATGTTCTTATCCAAGTCCTGTGTTATCTAAGAAAGTTTGGAAAAAATGCAGGGAAAAAGAGAACTGGGAATTTCCATCCCATGATGTGATTGTAAGAATCCTCTCTCAGGATTCCTCCAGTATTTTCCAAATAATTGAAATTGTGGCATGGGTCCTCAGTGCTGCCTCTTCCACTCAACGGAGTAAGAGGAAAATTCAAGTTGGAGACCATCAACCACCCCAGGTTGTATGGCCATGGCAGGTAAACTATATCCTTTTAGGTTGCATTGATTCTCCCCTTCCTAATGGTGATGGTGGTATCTATTCCATATCTTCAAGAATGTGAGATAAAGATATGAAAAAGAGCTGTAAATTCCAGGAGAAAGATTCGAAGAGGCTTCCCATGAAATGCTGAATCAATCATAGAAACATAGAAACATAGAAGTCTGACGGCAGAAAAAGACCTCCTGGTCCATCTAGTCTGCCCTTATACTATTTTCTGTATTTTATCTTAGGATGGATATATGTTTATTCCAGGCATGTTTAAATTCAGTTACTGTGGATTTGTCTACAACGTCTGCTGGAAGTTTGTTCCAAGGATCTACTACTCTTTCAGTAAAATAATATTTTCTCATGTTGCTTTTGATCTTTCCCCCAACAATCTGTTTCTGACTATTGTGGTGATTTGAAGAGGTTGAATTATTTAGAGTATCTCCAATCCAGAATAATAGCAAGAAAAACATTGAATAAAGGCTCAAATTTTAATGTTTTTTCTATGTTTTTTATGAGCTTCATAGGTTCCTGAGGAACTTCCAACATCACAATATTTCCAGAGATGGGATTTCTTTGGATGAAAATGGAATTCCTGTTGGTGACTTTGATATCATGCATTGGACATCAGTTTGGAACAAATCATATGTGGGGGTGAAAATTGGGAGTGTAGAAAGACAAGGCTCCTTAGAAGTCAAGATTTCTGTCAATCAAAGTGCCATCCAATGGCCAACTTTATTTAACAAAGTACTTGAGACTGCTTGGAATTTGCTCTTATATTTGTCTTCATGTGTGGAATTTTGCTGCTCAAAAATTTATTTATTTATTTGTTTGTTTGTTTGTTTGTTTGTTTGTTTGTTTGTTTATTTATTTATTTATTTATTTATTTATTTATTTATTTATTCAAATTTATCAGCTGCCCCTCTCCTGACAGACAATAAGAAATAATTCTTATGGAGGCAAATTGAGATAATTTCCAAATAAGAAAACTTAAGGCCTCATTAATCGATCAGATATCATTTTACCTTAGAGATTTTACAATAATGTATCATACACTGAAACCTGCTGCCTTGTATCATGGGATTTGCAATCTACATTATTAAACTGGAATGTGTTGCCATAATTTATAGTTCATCAAATTATCTTGTTTTCACTAAGGTAAAATGAGAATATCTGTGGTGATTCTCAATCATCCACTACTCCTTGACTTATTTTGTTCAATGTGTTCCTGAGCTTCTAGATGCAGGTTGATTTCAGTAAATCCTTCTAATTCACATACAGTGGTACCTCTACTTAAGAACTTAATATGTTCCGTCACCAGGTTCTTAAGTAGAAAGGTTCTTAAGTAGAAGCAATTTTTCCCTAGGAATCAATGTAAAAGCAAATAATGCGTGAAAACCCATTACAAAAGAAATAAAAGCTAGGAATTTTGGTGGGAGGAGGAGGAGGAGGAAGAAGAGGAGGATAGTTGCTGCCAAAGGAAGAAGATGAGGTGAGGGGAATAAAAAAAAATCCCAAACTTTAAGGCTTAAAAATAAAAAAAGAAGGACTCTGAAGTGGCAAGGAGGAGCATGCACCTCCTATACACTCGGCGCGAGGCAGCCTTCCATACACTGCGCCAGAGAGATAAACCCAGGGGGAATGGCAAGAAAGGTTCTTAAGTAGAGGCAAAGGTAACACTGTATTGCCCTGACTAATCTTTCTGTTTATGTTTAGATGGTGCCTTATTCAAGATGTACAGAAAATTGCTCCCCAGGTTATGCCAAGCTTGTGAGACAGGGAGCCCCAGTTTGCTGCTACGACTGTTCTCCTTGTGTGGAAGGAACATTCTCTGAACAAGAAGGTAGAGTAGGTGGCTCCAAAAACAACAAAAAATCATAAGACAAAACTTTAGTAAAGAAAACAGATATATTATAATTCACATTATTACAGCCGCAAGGATTTTATATGCACAATTCTGGAAACAAGAAAAAAACCCAATGGAATGTGCAGAAATGTCCAAACTAACAATGGAACTGCAAAACAAGGATGAGACAGATTTCTACAAAGCATGGAACAAATGGTACCTCTGGTTAAAAAAAAGGAACTACTTAAAAATTATTCATCAAGAAAAATATCCAACAAAAACAACTTGAAAAACTAGCAACCTACATCACAAATCATAACATCAAATTGAAACGACAAACTGTAAACATCGATTGACACGAACTTTAAACTACAAAGAAAACAAACCCTTAAACCACTGATACGTATTGGCACTAACAATTACATCAAAAACATATGGATAAAACTTTAGGGAAATTTACACCACCTATGTGCTCAAACCACAGGCCGCAAAGTATGAAAGCCCCAGCTCTAACGCTGGCCTTCTCTTCTTACCACTCCCCTTTTGCTCCAATTTCCTATCCCCCTTCCCCTTATATCTATTTCCCTTCTTCCCCAACCCCCTACCTTTCTTCTTTTCTCCCTCCCCACCTACGTGTACTATATAAGTAAATTATAAATGTTAGAATGTATATTATATATATCCCTTTTGCTTTTCTGTATCCTGTTTTTTAATGTATATATTCAATAAATTTATTTTTTTTAAAAATCAGGATACAATGATTATTTTCCATTAATTTTTGATGTATTGATCAAAATCAAGAAGCAAGAAAAACTTGACATTTTTAAGGCATCCACAAACTTTTCAAAGATTGGGCACTATCACCAAATTTTGTATGATGATGTGAGCATTAAAATAAATAATGAAAGATGGATGCTTTCTATTGAGTTGTTACTTTCTTGCTTGGTTTTGGGAAAGAGGATAAGTTTTGAGAGCCGATAATTGCATTCTTCAGTCTTTAAAAAGAGTGTTGAGTGTTTTAACTAATGCTGTGTCATATGGATATCCCAGGGCAGAAATATTGTATTATTCCTTGAAAATGAAGAAATTGATTTCTGAAGTGGTTTTTATGCTCCTACAGTTGCAGAAACAAATACATGCTAACCATTTCTTTCAGATGCAGTCCATTGTGAAAAGTGTCCCAATCATCAATATTCCAATAAGAAGCGAGATCACTGTGTCCCCAAAAGTATAAACTTCTTATCCTATGAAGAATTGTTGGGATTCATCCTGGCTTTCGTTGCCATTGCTTTGTCCTTAAAAACTGCCTTTATTCTGCAAATCTTCCTTAAATACAGAGAAACTCCCATAGTCAAAGCCAACAACTGTGAACTCACCTACATCCTCCTGGTTTCTCTCCTGTTTTCATTCTTGACCTCCCTTCTATTCATCGGTCGTCCCGTGAAAATGACCTGTCTCCTTCGACAAACCATTTTCAGCATTGTTTTCTCAGTTGCTGTGTCTTCCTTGCTGGCCAAGACTGTGATGGTGGTGGTGGCCTTTCTAGCCACAAAACCAGGCAGCAGCATGAAGAAATGGCTGGGGAAGAGTCTAGCCAACTCTATTGTTTTATCTTGCTCTGGTATTCAAGTAGGCATCTGCATGATATGGCTGGGAATCTTTCCCCCATTTCCAGATTCTGATTTTCATTCCCAACCAGAACATATCCTGCTGCAATGCAATGAAGGCTCTGTCACCATGTTCTACTCTGCTCTTGGCTACATGGGTTTTTTGGCTGCCATCTGTTTCTTTGTAGCATTTCTGGCTCGAAATCTGCCAGGGGCCTTTAATGAAGCCAAACTGATCACCTTCAGCATGTTGGTTTTTTGTAGTGTTTGGATCTCCTTTGTTCCCACATATCTGAGTACCAAGGGGAAATACATGGTAGTTGTACAGATCTTCTCCATCCTGGCCTCCTGCTTGGGTTTACTTGGCTGCATCTTTATCCCCAAGTGCTACATTATTATCCTGAGGCCTTCTATGAACACCAAAGAACATCTAATGCCAAAACAACGTGGCTGGTAAATCTACCGTAACTGAATTTAAACATGCCTGGGATAAACATATATCCATCCTAAGATAAAATAGGAGAAATAGTATAAGGGCAGACTAGATGGACCATGAGGTCTTTTTCTGCCATCAATCTTCTATGTTTCTATGTTTTTAACAACATTAAGGTTTTTTATGTTGCTGTCTATATTTGTACGGTTTACATGCACTATAAATCACATACTTTGAAGTAATGTTTTATGTGTTGTAGCTTATCTTTTTAAATTCCATTTGGATTTTGAATTATAATAATTGAATAGTAAAGTTTCTAAAACAACTCAGACTATTTGAATTAATCATATCCTTCAATTGTCACAAATGCCCGGCCGACGGCTTAAAAACCGCCGGCCGAAATTACCTCCGGGGCTGGGGAGACGCTGCCGGCAGCTCTTTCGAGCTCCAGACTTCCGGGTTCCTCTGGAACCCGGAAGTTTGGCTTTTGGCAGCGCGCCAGGGTAGCGCGCTGCCTGCTTGTCGGGGGAGGTACCAAGGCGCCCTATTTAAAGGCGATTCAGGCAGGACCTCCCCCTTGCCCTCGGCTTTCCTGAAAGCGAACACCCGGCCACCCTCCGCTATTAACAGTGTGTCCTGAGGAGGTCGCCTCGGGGCCGAATAGGAATATTTTGCGGCCTCCCCTTTAGGGGCGGCCGTTTTTTGCCTATTCCACACTGACGGCGCAGACTGGATTGGTTAGGGGGTGCGGCACCCTTAGATATCAGTGTAGGCCTCCCTCTTGTCATTGGGGTTTGGCAGGTTAGGGGCGGAAATGGGCATTTAGAAGCAACTGCGCATGCTCCTTTGGGCATCCTTCAAAGGGTGATGGACCGCCTCTCTCCAGGAACTAGAGGTTGGAGCAATGTCGGGGATTGGAGAGAGGATGTCCATGGGAATCACCAGATCCAATTTCCCACGGGGATTTGAGGGTGAACTCCTCCCACATGACGAAGGGGCATGGCTTGGATCCAGATGAAGGTGGCTACCTTCACCTGGTTCAGCAAGGAATTTTTGCCCAATGTTGCCAAGGAATTTTCTGGTAGGAATTTCCGCCCCGTTAGTTTTGGCCTCTGCAGGTCCTTAGTTTGTTCTGAATTTAAATATTTAAATTGATGTATTTAAATTTATTTAAATTTATGTTAATTTAATAAATGACCCGTATTTAATCCACAACATGTCTCGGCGTCGTTACTCCACCTCCGGGGGTAATTTAAACTCATATTAAATCATAAGCATCATCAATGATATTAATAAGATTTCTGAAAGCAGGCTAGATATTCATTTTCCCACTGCCCCTTCAGCTGTGCCTGTCACTGCTAGCTCCCTCCCTCTGCACAGGCAGGAATTCATTTTAAAATGATGCCACAGGTAGCCCAGAGGAGCCAAGCCAATCCAGCAGGGGTGCAAGTAGCCACTTCCCACTATTCTCTCTCTTCTGGCCAAAAGAGTGCCCACTGCAGAAAGACCAGCTCCCAGCCAGGATAGAAAAGCAAGACCCTTTGGCTCTGCCTCCTTCGCTCAGCTCCCACCACCACTTTACTTTAAAATGCTCTCCTGCCTGAGTAGAGGCAGGGAGCCACTGTTTCTGCAGAAGAGAGACATCTTATTTTTCTGCAGCCTCTTGGGGCTGGAGTCAAATGAAAGGGGGCGATGAGGGCTTTGTGAGCAAGTGTTGGTGGTGAGGACCTATAGAGCGAAGGTGGGAGTTAGGAGCTGCCCGTCCTCCCAGTGGTTCTGCCCTCCACCTTCCCAGCTAGGCTTTGCAGCTGAGGATCTGTGCAGCAAACCACATGCAGCTGAGAGCATGGTTTTCACCTGTCTGCTTTTGGACATGGCCGGCACGTGGCTTACTTTCCTGGTAAGGCTCAGAGACCACCTGGCATGCCCATCCACTGGCTCTCCAGGCAGTGCCACTTTTTCCCTTCGTCGAGGGCACTACCAGCCCAGAGGCTGCGCTCTGGAATGGCACATGACAGGAAACATGGTTGCCACCACCACCACCACTCTTGCCTTTCTGGCTTTAGCTCTGGGACCATCATGGGCCAGGAATCATGAGGGTGAACATCTATGGAGCTCCACCTGCCTCAAGAGTCCACTGGCATCTGGGATTGTGGGAGCCTTGGCAGGGCAGGGAGAAAGTGGTGGCTGCCTGGAAAGCCAACAGATGGATATGGCGGGTGGTCTCTGAGCCTCAGCAGGAAAGTAAGGCACTTTCTTGATTCTCCCACCTCCAAGAAGAGAGAAAGAGAAAGAGGATTGGAAAGAAGCAAAGCGGCTGGCCATGGAACTGCCAGCTTTGGGAAGCAGTCCAATCTTCCTTCCTTCCTTCCTATCTTCCTTCCTTCCTTCCTTCCCTCCCTCCTCTCCACTGTATAGCATCCAAAAAAACTGACAGATTTTCATAGCTTTCCTTTAGATAACATGAGTGAGCAATAGGGAGTGATGGTTTCATATTTCCATTGTGAAGCAATGCTGCTTTCAAACTTCTGTGGGATGAGTCAATAAACAATTGCCAATCTGCAACAAAATACTCTTGATTCAGTTCTTCAAAGCGGCCATTCACATTGTTACAGTACACCATTGGTCCATGAACTGTGAAAAATTGTGTTACACTGTTATGGTAATAACACACTTTGACATCACATGAAGAAGATTCTTTTGTTTCAACCTAGATGCAAGAAGTTCAGTTTTATTTTTTACAATGGCAGGTCTCTGATGAAATCATTTAATTCATGTTGAGTAAAGCATTCTGACTGCTTGGCTGCTCCATCAGGTACATACTCATCTTGACTTGAGGTCTCCATGTCTTTGCTAGTAACTTCAGTTCCATATTCTACTTCAATTTCATCCAATCCAGACAATAGTGGTACAGGAACTGGCAAGGTATCATCATGTGGAACTGACCTAATCGCAGATACTAGTTCAGGGTAATTAATCTTATGTTTGTTCTTTTTAGAAAAGCCCTTTAGTTTGACAAAACAAAAGTAGTAGTCATCAATATGATTTTGGGTTTGACAAACAAACGAATGGGAATAAGAGAACCATCTTTCAGCTGTGGCGAGGGGGGCGTTTGCCCAGGTTCGCCTGGTGCACCAGTTGCAGCCCTATCTGGACCGGGACTCACTGCTCACAGTCACTCATGCCCTCATCACCTCGAGGTTCGACTAATGTAATGCTCTCTACATGGGGCTACCTTTGAAAAGTGTTAGTAAATTTCAGATCGTGCAGAATGCAGCTGCGAGAGCAGTCATGGGCTTCCCAAGGTATGCCCATGTTTCACAAACACTCCGCAGTCTGCATTGGTTGCCGATCAATTTCCGGTCACAATTCAAAATGTTGGTTATGACCTTTAAAGCCCTTCATGGCATTGGACCAGAATATCTCCGAGACCGCCTTCTGCCGCGTGAATCCCAGTGACCGATTAGGTCCTACAGAGTGGGCCTTCTCCGGATCCCGTCAACTAAACAATGTCGGTTGGTGGGCCCCAGGGGAAGAGCCTTCTCTGTGGCACCCCCGACTCTCTGGAACCAGCTCCCATCAGAGATTAGAATTGTCCCTACTCTCCTTGCCTTTCGTAAGCTCCTTAAAACCCACCTTTGTCGTCAGGCATGGGGGAACTGAGACATCTTCCCCGGGTATATACAATTTATGCATGGTATGTTTGTATGTATGTTTGCTTAGTAAATGGTTTTTAAAAAATATTTTAAATTATAATTATTAGATTTGCCATGAACTGTTTTATTTTGTTGTGAGCCGCCCCGAGTCTACGGAGAGGGGCGGCATACAAATCTAATAAATAAATAAATAAATAAATAAATAAATAAATAAATAAATAAATAAATAAATAAATAAATAAATAGATAGATAGATAGATAGATAGATAGATAGATAAATAGATAAATAGATAAATAGATAAAAAGATAGACAGATAGACAGATAGACAGATAGACAGATAGACAGATAGACAGATAGACAGATAGACAGATAGACAGATAGACAGATAGACAGATAGACAGATAGACAGATAGACAGATAGACAGATAGACAGATAGACAGAAAGACAGAAAGACAGATAGACAGATAGACAGATAGACAGATAGACAAATAGATAAATAGATGAATGAATGAATGGATGAATATAGAAAAACTACATAAACTGAAAATATAGAAATAATGTAATAACAAAAATGCTTCTATATCAGAAACTTTACGTGACAGAGCAAAACTAAGCATATTTTTGGAATCAGCATATCAAACTTCATAAAACAGACATGTTATCTATGCTGATGATATTTTTGTGTTGACCAGTGTTATGTTATAATGCAAGTAAGCTATAAAACTGAGAGTACAAAAAATATTTTTCTAACATCAGAAGCATTCATACTTTCTTTTACAATAGAGGCTCCTTATTAACCTTGATTCCTGATTTGTGTGTATTTGTGTGTATCACCACTGAGGAACTATGCCCCCTTGTGGATTGTGGATGGATTGAAGAACTATGTGGATTGTGGATGGATTGAAGAACTATGCCCCCTTGTGGTCTGATTTTAAAAAGACAGCTAGGAAGAGAGGAGGTTTAACATCAAGACTCTTTGAACTAGACTAAGACCTTAGACCATGGAGACCAAGGAACATCGTACCTGGACTGACTGATTGATTACTGATGATTATAAAATGTTTTAAGATCTGATTTTATACCATCAAAGAAAATCAATTTTTACTAATTTATAATTTTTATCCTATATTTATATAAGTATAATTTTAATGTTTTAGTGTTTTAAATTTTTTATCAATTGTTATTTTATACTGTTATAAATTTAATTGTTTTTTAATATAATTGGGGTGCTAAGTAATGGATGACTGGGATAAGTATACGTGTGGGTATGAATGGAATGATTGGTATAATTGGGTTGGTGGGTGGGTGGGGGGGTTATGGTATGGATGAGTGGTTTGATAGTAGTGTGAATGATAGATTTGGCCCACCTGACGCTCGGGAGACGGGAGAGGAAGGGGCACCGATCTCTGGGGTGGCAGAGGGTCGGAATATCCCTGTGTTGCTGGGGAGAGGCAGATATGGCGGGGGCCACAGAGCTAGCCGTTCCAGGGGAACGAGGGACCGTTGCTTAATAACGGTCCCTTGTTCTGGCTCTGTGAGCCCAATCTTAGGTACTGGTGATGAGTGTAACTCTGGCCCTGGACTCAAGTTGCTGCTGCTTAACGCCAGGTCGGTGGTAAATAAAGCTCTCCTCATCCGGGATTTGATCCTGGATGAGGAGGCCGACCTGGCGTGTATTACCAAAACCTGGCTGGGCCCGGAGGGAGGTGTTCCTCTCTCTGAAATTTGCCCAGCTGGGTTTCGGATATGGCATCAACCTCGACCCCAGGGAAGGGGGGGAGGAGTGGCTATTATAGCCAGGGAGAGCCTTTGCCTGCGTAGACTCATTGCTCCGGAAATTGCGGGTTGCGAGTCTCTCTTGTTGAAGTTGGACTTAGGGGTCCAGGTGGGCTTATTTCTCACGTACCTGCCTCCCAGCTGCGTGTCAAAAGCCCTGCCTGTGCTACTCGAGGAGGTAGCCGGGTTGGCGGTGGAGTTCCCCGGACTCATTGTCCTGGGGGACTTCAACCTGCCGTCACTCGGCGAAACCTCTGGGTTGGCACAGGAGTTCATGGCCACCATGACAGCCATGGACCTGACTCAAGTAGTACAGGGTCCGACTCACGAGGGAGGGCACGCGCCTGACATGGTATTCCTTTCCGAGCAATTGAGAAATGGTCTGAGACTAAGGGGCTTAGAAGCATTGCCTTTGTCATGGTCAGACCATTTTCTACTACGGCTTGACTTCCTGGGGAAGGGAGGGAGGCGGAACCAATGAAGATGTTCCGCCCCAGACGCCTGATGGACCCAGAGGGCTTTCAGACGGCGCTTGGGGTTATTCCAGAGGCACTCATCCACAGTTCGGCGGAGTCTCTTGCGGAGGCCTGGAATACGGCTGCTGCGGAGGCTCTCGACCGGATTGCGCCTTTGCGACCTCTCCGTGGCGCTAGACCCCGTAGAGCTCCATGGTTCAACGAGGAGCTCCGGGAGTTGAAACGCCAAAAGAGACGTCTAGAGAAGCGATGGAGGAAGAGTAGGTCTGAATCTGATCGAACACTTGTAAGAGCTTTTATTAAGACTTACAAAGTGGCGCTCAAGGCGGCAAGATGCGCGTACCATGCCGCCTTGATTGCATCAGCGGAATCCCGCCCGGCCGCTCTGTTTAGGGTGACCCGCTCCCTTCTTAATCAGGAGGGAGTTGGGGAGCCCTTGCAGAGTAGCGCCGAGGAGTTTAACACGTTTTTCGCTGATAAAGTCGCTCAGATCTGGGCCGACCTCGACTCCAATTGTAAAACAGAGTCGACTGACAATGAGTCAGTCGAGGTGACTGGGGCATGTACTTGTCCACCTGTCTGGGAAGAGTTTGATCTGGTGACACCTGATGAAGTGGACAAGGTCATTGGAGCTGTGAGTTCCGCCACCTGTCTACTGGATCCGTGTCCCTCCTGGTTGGTCTCGGCCAGCAGGGAGGTGACACGGAGCTGGGCCCAGGAGATCACCAACGCTTCCTTGGGGAGGGGAGTTTTTCCAACACTCTATAAAGAAGCGCTTGTGCGCCCCCTCCTCAAGAAGCCTTCCCTGGACCCAGCCATACTTAACAACTATCGTCCAGTCTCCAACCTTCCCTTTATGGGGAAGGTTGTTGAGAAGGTGGTGGCACTCCAGCTCCAGCGGTCCTTGGAAGAAGCCGATTATCTAGGTCCCCAGCAGTCGGGTTTCAGGCCCGGTTACAGCACGGAAACCGCTTTGGTCGTGTTGATGGATGATCTCTGGCGGGCCCGGGACAGGGGTTTATCCTCTGTCCTGGTGCTCCTCGATCTCTCAGCGGCTTTCGATACCATCGACCATGGTATCCTTCTGCACCGGTTGGAGGGGTTGGGGGTGGGAGGCACTGTGCTTCAGTGGTTCTCCTCCTACCTCTCTGGCCGGTCGCAGTCGGTGTTAGTGGGGGGTCAGAGGTCGGCTCCGAGGTCTCTCCCTTGTGGAGTGCCTCAGGGGTCGGTCCTCTCCCCCTTGCTATTTAACATCTACATGAAACCGCTGGGTGAGATCATCCAAGGACATGGGGTGAGGTATCATCAATATGCCGATGATACCCAGCTTTACATCTCCACCCCATGCCCAGTCAACAAAGTGGTGGAAGTGATGTGCCGGTGCCTGGAGGCTGTTGGGGCCTGGATGGGTGTCAACAGACTCAAACTCAACCCGGATAAGACAGAGTGGCTGTGGGTTCTGCCTCCCAAGGACAATCCCATCTGTCCATCCATTACCCTGGGGGGGGAATTACTGACCCCCTCAGAGAGGGTCCGCAACTTGGGCGTCCTCCTCGATCCACAGCTCACATTAGAAAACCATCTCTCAGCTGTGGCGAGGGGGGCGTTTGCCCAGGTTCGCCTGGTGCACCAGTTGCGGCCCTATCTGGACCGGGACTCATTGCTCACAGTCACTCATGCCCTCATCACCTCGAGGTTCGACTACTGTAATGCTCTCTACATGGGGCTACCTTTGAAAAGTGTTCGGAAACTTCAGATCGTGCAGAATGCAGCTGCGAGAGCAGTCATGGGCTTACCCAGGTATGCCCATGTTTCACCATCACTCCGCAGTTTGCATTGGCTGCCGATCAGTTTCCGGTCACAATTCAAAGTGTTGGTTATGACCTTTAAAGCCCTTCATGGCATCGGACCAGAATATCTCCGAGACCGCCTTCTGCCGCACGAATCCCAGCGACCGATTAGGTCCCACAGAGTGGGCCTCCTCCGAGTCCCGTCAACTAAACAATGTCGGTTGGCGGGCCCCAGGGGGAGAGCCTTCTCTGTGGCGGCACCGACTCTCTGGAACCAACTCCCCCCGGAGATCAGAACTGCCCCTACTCTTCCTGCCTTCCGTAAACTCCTCAAAACCCACCTTTGCCGTCAGGTATGGGGGAACTAAACATCTCCCCCTGGGCACATTTAATTTATACATGGTATGCCTGTGTGTGTGTCTGTTAGTATATGGGGTTTTTTAAATCTTTAAATATTTTAATTAATTGAATTATTTATGATTTGTTTTACACTTGTTGTGAGCCGCCCCGAGTCTTCGGAGAGGGGCGGCATACAAATCCAAATAATAAATAAATAAATAAATAAATATTGTTAAATTCACATCTTAGAATAATGATTCAGTATTTGGGGATAAATATGCAGATGAGTAATTCCGGGCTAGAGATCAGGATGAAGATCTGCACAGCCATGATGTATTTCCCTTTGATACTAAGGTAAGTGGGGACCAATCGTGGACTGCTACTGGTCCAGTCCGGTTCTACTATCCAGTAGTGGTGGCAGTGGGAGTCTACACCCACCTATCCTGGATGCTTCTGTGCATGAGCAGAAGCGTCACATGTACACATGAACCATTACTGATGGGATTTAGAATTCATCACTGATGGGAACAAAGGAAATTCAAACACTGCAGGTGACCAGCATGCTGAATGTGATCCACTTGATTTCATTAAAATTCCCTGGCAGTTTTCAGGTGAAGAAAGCCACCATGAAACAGATAGCAGCCAAAAAGCCTATATTGACCTTATCTAATTATTATGTTGACCTTATCTAATGACTGTTGTCCATCTATGGAAGGACTAGGAAGGTAGGTGGCTAAGGACATTGAAAAGATGCTATTCAAGCTCATTATTATTATTGTTGTTGTTGTTGTTGTTGTTATTGTTGTTGTTGTTGTTATTATTATTATTATTATTATTATTATTATTATTATTATTATTGATTAGATTTGTATGCCGCCCCATATCAGGTTCGATCCTGTTTAACCTCCCAGGCTGTCATAGACTTCTAGGTTTTGTGGGACCTACTTTGCTATTAATTTGTCAGGTTTCTCCCCCACACACACACACAAAGTACCCTAGAAGCCATACATTTGTTGTGGAAATGTATATAGCCATTCCAGATCTTTGCAGAAATCATATCCACATTACCAATACTAAAATAAAAAAAAAGAAACCTACCACTGTACTGATTTTTCAGGCAATATATATAACTAATGTATTTATTAATTTACGCTTCATCAAATGGCTTTGGAGGATGCAATGGAGAGAGGTCTCAGGTGCACATTTAGCAGAAAATTGCATACCTGTACATCATATAGCATTAGCCATGGGCGCAAGTTCTCAAATTTTATTTAGCCTTTTACCTTCAGCATTGTGGTATTATAGCATCATCTCTTGGTTCCCTACTGGATACGTTATGTAAAAGGCAGCAAATGTCATCACATCAGGAGGAGGAGGAGGCACAGAATGCAGTAGAATGCAGTATTGCAGGCTATTTCTGCTGTGTGCCGAGTGCCTGCAATTTGGCAGTTTGATTCTCATTGATGCCTGCAATTTGGCAGTTTGATTCTCATCGGCTCAAGGTTGACTCAGCCTTGATCCTTCCAAAGTCTGTAAAATGAGGACCCAGATTGTTGGAGGAAATATGTGGACTCTGTAAACCACCTAGAGAGGGCTGTACAAGTACTATGAAGTGATATATAAATCTGCTATTGCTATTGTGAAGATTTCAGTAATGGGCCATTGTTTCAGATTAATGCCCCAGGGAATTTTGACTAGATATTCTTTGTAACCATGAAGACTGATAGTCTTCTACATTTAAGACATTTAACGTGAGGCTCCAATAGGTTGTTCAATATGACATGATCTGGAGTTAACCATTCTAACATATTTAACCTTCATTGAGGAAGATGGCCTCATCCACACTGGGCACAATAAGAAGGAATTATAATGGCCCACTGCCTATTTCAAAAGTGTTGAACTGTTTTTCCACATTATAATCTTTAGAATCTCTAAAAATAAGTTTGGAGACAATCAAACTTCCCTGAATTGTTCCTTTTTTGACTCTCAAAATAGGATTATTCTCCTGAATCAAATAAAACCCTTTTCTCCAATGGCACACTTTTGTGGCAATGCTCATTCCTAATTCCCCTGCTAAATCTTAAAATAATCATAATTACTTCTTCTCCTTTGAACAAGTTTTATGGAATTTCCAACACCACAATTTGTTGCCAATCAATATGACAAACAAGGAGATAGATAACATGTGATAATCTATTTTGTAACAGCCTCCTGTAATGAGATGAGTGTTTGGGGTAAAGCTGGGAAAATACTGTAGCAATCTGAAATTGCAGATAGCTCTTCCAAATCTGGAGCCTTCTTCACTGTATTTGTGGTCTTTTGTGATCTCTTAGATTTAGCTCGGTGCCAAAGAAAGAACCATAGAAAGGATCTCTTGCAATAAACTATATGTAAAATGTTGGTGCTGCTGCATATACAGCTCTTTCTGCTTCTGGTTCTGCTTCTGTCTCAAATTCCCTGTGCCAGTACGCTGATGAAATGTCCATTTAAGGTGATAATAGAAGAAAAAGAGTGGTTCCATTACTACAAGCCAGGAAACTACTGGATTACTGGAATAATGTCTAGAATCTTAGCTCGATTGCACCAATTTTCATTCTCCAAGCCTCCAACCCACCAACTGAAAAGGTAATTGTCAGCACGTCCAAAGATTCTGGTGATTGATCTTACCTGCTCCAGTATCTTTTCTAGGAATGATTTCTCTTTAGAAAGACAAGTCATTATTGCTTCCCCCAATTTGCTTTAGGGGAACAGCTGCTGGGGAACCTGATGATTTTGTAAAAACTGAGTTTGCAAAGTTCCTTTTAAGTTCTTCCACAAATGTCAGCCACAACCCTGGGCAACCCTGGGCACTGCCAACACTGCCCCACAATGAATCTTGCTGGATGGAGTTCTTCCTGATTTCAAAATGATTACCTTAGGACTGTGGAGAGTCAGCAACTTATTTATTCATATTTATTTTATTTAAAATAGTTAAGCAGTAACTCCCAATAAAGTGATTGGATGAATACCTTAGATAAGAGTGAGATTTCTTGTATTTTCTCCCTACTGTTTCTTCCCCTTCCTTACATTTACTCTATAATTACCACTCTGCCTTTCCTGTTACTTTTGGTTTGGTTTTTTAAAAGAAGAATGCAAAATGAAAAGGATGAAATTCAAGGAGGGGAGAGACTTTATGTGACAAGTTAATGTTTAGTCATAGAGGAATCATATTAACTGTAATTAACTTTAGAATTTAGGACAATAACTCTAAAGCCATGAATATTCTGCAGCAAATGTCTAGGGCTAAAAAGGTCTTGTTGAAGAGATATCCATCCTCAGATAGGTAATATCTCTTGCTGATCTAGCATATGAATCCAGCTGTTGGTCATCTCCAGAGAAGTATATATACTTATACATAATATATACTTGATAGCATCCCTTATTAACATTCTGGTGGTGTGTGAAGATATAAATCTTTTCCCAAGCATTGGGTAGGATGGGGGTGGTGAGCAATAAGCTTGTCTAATCTGGTGCTTGGGGGTAAGAGTATAATTTTAGTTACATTTTATGGATTATTTGAACTGATATGAGTGAAATATTTGCTTTGCAAATAGGTAAGTAAATAAAATACATGCTTTGGTTTTGCAAAGGTTTAGGTTTAGGTTTATTGGATTTATATGCCGCCCCTCTCCGCAAACTCGGGAAAAGGTTTATTCAGATTGAAACACTTACAATAATAAGAATCCTCCACACTTTTTGGGGGGGAGTAAAAGAAGGTGTGACAGTTTCTTACTATTTTTCTTCTCTGGTTATTGAACTATAAGAATAATTTACCTCATTTTCCCTCCCAAGTCATAATGTGTAGAAAATGATAGGCAGAATCAGTTCTGGTGATTTTGATAGGATTCCTTTGATCCTGATATAACAAGCTTGCTATCTCCCTCTGACATTTCTTTTGGCAAGAAGCTCCTAATGGTGTCAATGGGACTGCTCTTCTTGTAGAAATTTCCAAAATGTCTATCACCTGCAAAGTCCAAATAAATTGAATAATGTAATTGAATAAGGAGTATTTGGTTATCTTTTTGGCATTGCACTATATAGCTACAGTAAATATGCTTTCATGAAAATCCAAACTAAAAAATTATTTATGTATGTATTTATTTGTTTGTTTATTGGAATTTGTCAAACAAGAACAAGAATAAGAGAATACAAATACAATGACAGAAATGATAGGCACATCAGTGCATTTATGCACACTCCCTCTACTGACCATTTAAGTATGAAGTATTTTTTTCATTATTTTTATTTATTAGATTTGTATGCCGCCCCTCTCCGAGGACTCGAAGTGGCTCACAACAAAAACAATAATACAATGTAATACAAACCCAATATTAAAAGAAAACTAAATTAAAACCCATTTCCAATAAAAAAATAAATCAATTCTACACGATCACACAACTCTCAGATGCTAAGTGCGGAAGAGAGTTACACACACCCCCACTCCTGGTGGCATAAGTGGGTCTATAGAAGTCAATTTATGAGTGAAGCTGTGAAAATTTGCTGAGACAACTATCAGATAGAGCATTCCATACTTTGACAGAAACAATTACTTTTTACACTCAAGTTTAGAACGATTTACATAGAGGTTGTTCATGTGCATACTATTGCAATTCAAACAGCAAAAGTCATTTACAGATAAATAGAATAGAATAGAATAGAATAGAATTTTATTGGCCAAGTGTGATTGGACACACAAGGAATTTGTCTTGGTGCATATGCTCTCAACGTACATAACATAAAATATACATTTGTCAAGAATCATGTGGTACAACACTTAATGATTGTCATAGGGGTCAAATAAGCAATGAAGAAGCAATATTAATAAAAATCTTAGGATATACGCAACAAGTTATAGTCATACAGTCAACATGGGAGGAAATGGGTGATAGGAATGATGAGAAAAACTAGTAGAATAGAAGTGCAGATTTAGTAGAAAGTCTGACAGTGTTGAGGGAATTATTTGTTTAGTAGAGTAATGGCGTTCGGGAAAAAACTGTTCTTGTGTCTAGTTGTCTTGGTGTGCAGTGCTCTGTAGCGACGTTTTGAGGGTAGGAGTTGAAACAATTTGTGTCCAGGATGTGAGGGGTCAGTAAATATTTTACCCGCCCTCTTTTTGACTTGTGCAGTATACAGGTCCTCAATGGAAGGCAGATTGGCAGCAATTGTTTTTTCTGCAATTCTGATTATCCTCTGAAGTCTGTGTCGGTCCTGTTGGGTTGCAGCACCAAACCAGACAGTTATAGAGGTGCAGATGACAGACTCAATGATTCCTCTATAGAACTGAATCAGCAGCTCCTTGGGCAGTTTGAGCTTCCTGAGCTGGCGCAGAAAGAACATTCTTTGTTGTGCTTTTTTTATGATGTTTTTGATGTTAGGTGACCATTTTAGGTCTTGAGATATGATAGAACCTAGAAATTTGAAGGTCTCTACTGTTGATACTGTGTTGTCTAGTATTGTGAGAGGTGGAAGGGTGGAAGGATTTCTCTTAAAGTCTACCACCATTTCTACGGTTTTGAGTGTGTTCAGTTCTAGATTGTTCTGGTCACACCACAAGGATAGTTGTTCAACTTCCCGTCTGTATGCAGATTCATCATTGTCTCGAATGAGTCCGATCACTGTTGTATCATCTGCAAACTTCAGTAGTTTAACAGATGGATCGTATGAGATGCAGTCATTAGTGTATAGAGAGAAGAGAAGTGGTGAGAGTACACAGCCTTGGGGGGCACCTGTGCTAATTGTACATATATCTGATGTGATTTTTCCTAGCTTCACCTGCTGCTTCCTGTCTGTTAGGAAGCTTGTGATCCACTTACAAGTGTGTTCAGGTACCGCTAGCTGATTTAGTTTGGTTAAGAGAATGTCCGGTACGATGGTATTGAATGCTGAACTGAAGTCCACAAAGAGGACCCTGGCGTAGGTCATTGGAGATTCAAGATGTTGAAGGATGTAGTGTAGAGCCATATTAACAGCATCATCTGTTGATCTATTTGCTCGGTATGCAAATTGCAGGGGGTCTAACAGTGGATCCGTGATGGCTTTCAAATGGAACATCACTAGCCTTTCAAAGGTTTTCATAACTACAGATGTTAGAGCAACTGGTCTGTAGTCATTCAGTTCCTTGATGGAGGGCTTCTTTGGCACTGGGATGATAGTCGAGCGTTTGAAGCAGGAAGGAACATAGCACAACTCTAGTGATTTGTTGAAGATTTGGGTGAAGATGGGGGCCAATTGGTCAGCACAGACTTTTAAGCAAGAAGGAGTTATCTTGTCTGGGCCTGGTGCTTTTCCAGGCTTCTGTCTGAGAAATAGATCTTTCACTTCCTTTTCTGTGATCACTAGGGGTTGTAAACACAATGGGATGGGTTCAATTGTAGAAGATTTAGCTGTTGTTGGTGTGTCTGGGATGGAAGTTGTGCACATAAGTGGTTGAGGTTTCTTTTCAAACCTGCAGTAGAACACATTCAGGTCATCTGCCAATTGCTGATCTCCTTCAGCTTGGGAAGGTGGTTTGCTGTAACAGGTGATGTTTTTGAGAGTTTTCCACATGTTTGCTGGTTCATTTGTTGAGAATTGATTCTTTAGCTTTTCAGAGTAGTTCCTTTTTGCTGCTCTGATCTCCCTTGTTAATATATTTCTGGTCTGATTGTACAGCATTCTATCACCTTTTCTGTAGGCTTCCTCTTTGGAATGACGTAACTGCTTGAGTTTGGCTGTGAACCAAGGTTTATTGTTACTGTATATTTTCAAGTTCCTGGTTGGTACACATTACTATGTATAATTTTGTATGCAATATCTAGGTCTGACTGCATGTGACACACTTCTAAGTTATCCAAATTGAGAATTTTGAGCCTACTAGCATAAGGAATTCTATTGTGTATAGAAGACTTTTCTCAGGAAGTACTTCTGAACCTGCTCAATTCTACTGATGTCAGACATATAGTGGGGATTCCAAACAGTTGAACAATACTCTAAATTTGGTCTAGCATAAGTTTCATAAGCTCTAATTAGTAGTACAATGTTTCCAGAAAAAAAGCTTCGCAATATTAAGTTTAGCTCTTAACAATCTCGGAGTCCTCGGAGAGGGGCGGCATATAAATCCAAATAAATAAATAAATAAATAAATCTCTTACAAATCTTAATGCTTTTTTAGCAATGCGGTTATAGTAAGCTTTGGAGCATAAATCATCAGAGATAAATACACCTAGGTCCTTAACAAGGTGAGGGTCATCTGCTACATTAGTGCCACCTAGCTTAAATTTGACATTCTGACTATGTTTACCAACATGTAAGACAGAGCATTTATTAATCAAAATTTGAAGTTCCCAAATAGATGACAATTTAGACACATACTCAAGATCACTTTGCAAAACAACAGAATTGTGTGTAGAATTGAATAATTTTACATGATGGGCAGAAAGAACACAATTGCTTTTAAGTTGATCACATAAATAATTGATGAGATTTCTTATGTTGCAGTGAGAACACTTTCTACTACGTTCTGCCCTTCCTGTTGGCTGTTCATGAAGTCAATCAGAATTCAAGGCTCTTGCCCAACATCACCCTGGGCTACAACATCTATGAGAACTTTTTCAGTGTAAGACTGACATATGAGGCTATGCTGGATGTGCTGTCTACAGGTCAGGAGAACATCCCAAACTACAGATGTGGAAGACAAAAGAACCTGCTGGCAATTATTGAAGACATGGATTCTGAACTCTTTGATCATATATTTAATGTCTTGAGCATCTATAAAATTCCACAGGTATAAAGTCAAGTAAAATTAATTCTGTGTTGTAAATTGTTTTGATTTGACTAGAAGGCAGCATTTTTATATATTTCTCCAAATAAATTGAAAGTCATTGTAAATATTAGAAGAGCTGAAAGAAATTTTAATTCACAAAGTATGTGTGTTTACATAAAATGGTGGATTGCTGCCCATTTGGACCGGTTCTAGTGAACTGGTAGTTCTGGTGATCAGTTGGCCTTACTCACCCCCCCACCCTGTCCTATATTTCCATGTTTTTCAGCCCAGCTGGTTTATGCAGCACAGTGGGCTTCCATGCCTCAGCTGTTTTACTTACTGGGGCTGCCCTAGAAGGTAAGCCGTACAGCTTGAAATTGGTGTATTTTGAATGCTGCGCATGGGCACAAAGCACTTTCTCACTAAACCTGTTGTTATACTGGTTGCAACCCACACACAAACACACACACACACATGCATATGCATTGTATATGTGTGTGTATATACATATATTCTCCAACGCCGGCGGGTGAGAGCAGCGGGTAGTGGTTTGGCAGCGGAGGTTCGGCGTTTGAGACTGGAGCCCCAGGCTACAACTGAACTGGCCAGTGAGAATGGCTGGTGGGAAGGGTAGTGCCAAAGACATGGACTGGAATGGAATGGAACAGATTGGAGCAGGAGAAGAAAAGCTCGAACTGGAACCCCAAACTACAACTGTATCAAAGGGAGAGAAATGGAGAGGGCAGGTGAGAGCTGCCTGTGAAGAAAAAGACCCCTGAGAAATTTTATGTTACCCTGGAAAGGCTGCCCCCCTCCCCCCGGATTTGCACTGGCTATCATTGTTGCTGCAGTTGACTGGAGAGCATTGTTTGACCATCATTATCCATTTTAACAAACACTGATCATGCACACTTTTAACAACACCTCAGAGTATTTCTGTGTTAATGATTCTAGTTTCTTTACTCTTGCTGTTCAAATGAATTCAGAAACTATTGAAACAACAATTAATGAAGAAATTATGATCTATGTCAGACTTACACTACTATGTATCCATTCAAGAAAGTCCTTTCCTCTTTTTACAGACTACATTATAAAGACGTTTTAAAAGCTATTATCTCCTCCTTGTTTAAGGAGAGAGGCTTTCTACTGGTGGGGACAATACTTTTTAACATATTTAATTGGGGGATGGTTTGGGGATTAGTTTAATGATATATACTATTTTTTTGGATAGTTTTTATCTAGTTTTAATTGGGGCAGGATTTTATGATATATGGTGTATGACATATGAATGAATGGGTGGATGTATTTCAGTAGATTGAATATGTATTTTATTGCTATTTTATTGCTATTTTTAACTAACTTAAGGGAGATTAATTTTGTACTGGGTGAATGAATATGACTGAATGGAGAGGATGGTTTGAGATGAATGATATAAATGGAAGGGCCAGTTTGCCTGGTGGACTGGAGTCAGGAGGATTGGGGGAGCCAATCTTTGGGGTGGCAGAGGGCCAGAAAATTCTGGTCTTGCTGGGGAGAGGCAGATATGTCGGGAGACATGGGGTGGGCTGCTCACGGGGTGGGGAATTAGAGATGCTTGAAAGTGATCCCTTGTTCTGGCCCCGTGAACTCAGCTCGGGGTACTGGTGATAAGCAAAACCCGGGCTCTGGGCTCAGGCTGTTGCTACTTAATGCCAGGTCAGCTGTAAATAAAGCTCCCCTCATCCAGGATTTACTCCTGGAGGAAGAGGCTGACATGGCATGTGTGACTGAGACCTGGCTGGGCCCAGAGGGTGGAGTTCCTCTCTTGGAAATGTGCTCAGCTGGGTTTCAGGTGTGGCACCAGCTGGGACCCCAGGGAAGAGGGGGTGGAGTGGCTATCATAGCTAGGCATAGAGTGGCTATCATAGTCTGCGTAGGCTTGCTGACCCTGAGATTGCGGGTTATGAGTCTCTCCTTGTGAAGTTGGACCTAGGGGTACAGGTGGACTTGTTGCTCATGTACCTGCCTCCTAGCTGCCTGTCAACAGCCCTGCCTGCGCTACTCAAAGAGGTAGCCCAGCTGGTGGTGGAGTCCCCCCAGACTTACTGTCTTGGGAGATTTTAACCTGCCATCACTCGACAAATCCTCTGGGTTGGCGCAGGGGTTCATGGCCACCATGGCAACCATGGACCTGCCTCAAGTAATTCAGGGTCCAACTCATGAGGGGGGCACACTCTCAACATTCCTCTCAGGGCAGTACACAGTACACAGTTTGGCAGACTCTCTTGCTGCAGCCTGGAATACCTACCATATATATGAATTTGGTATGAATGATCAGTACGTGTTGTTGAATTGTTTTTTAAATTTTAATTAGTATTTATTTACTTACTTACTTACTTACTTACTTACTTACTTACTTACTTACTTACTTACTTACTTACTTACTTATTTATTTATTTGGCTTATATGCCGCCCATCTCCTTGGACTCGGGGTGGCTTACATTTTAATAAAAAATACAATAGATAAAACATTCTAGGCCAATTAATAGGATAATAACTAAAACATTGCTTAAAAACTAAACATTTAAAATCAAAAAGTCACACACATACTATCACACTAGATACATTTATTATTATTGTTGTTGTTGTTGTTGTTATTGTTGTTGTTATTATTATTATTATTATTATTATTATTATTATTATTATTATTGTCATTGTAATTTTATATTGTTGTGAGCTGCCCTGGGTCCTTTGGGATTGGGCGGCATAGAAGTCAAATTAAACAAACAAACAAACAAACAATTAAATAAATAAATATGGCTGCGACAGAGGCTCTAGACCAAATTGCATCTTTGCGACCTCTCTTTTGTAGTAGACCCTGGAGATCTTCTTGGTTCACTGAGGAACTCCGAGGATGAAACGTCAGAAGAGATGTCTAGAGAAGCATTGGAGGAAAAGGAGATCCGAATCTAACCAAACACTTGTAAAAGCTCGTGTGGAGATTTACAAAGTGGCGATCAGGTCAACAAGACATGCATACAATGTCAGCCTGATTGTATGTGTGGAATCCCACCCAGCTGCCCTGTTTAGGATGACTCGCTCCTGCCTTAACCAGGGAGGAGTTGACGAACCTTTGCAGGGTAGTGCTGAGGATTTTAACAAGCTTTTTGCCAATAAAATCGCTCAGATCCAGACTGACCTTGACTCCAATTGGAATGCAGTGTCAGCTGACAATGAGTTAGTCAAGGTGACAGGAGCTCATCCTAGTCTATCTGTTTGGAGAGAGTTTGACCTAGTGACACCTGATGAAGTGGACAAGGCCATTGGAGCTGTGAGTTCTGCCACCTGCTTATTGGACCCATGTCACTCCTGGCTGGTTTTGGCCAGAAGGGAGGTGACACGGAGCTGGGTCCAGGAGATTACCAATGCTTCATTGAGGGAGGGGTCCTTCTCAGCTCTCTACAAGGAGGCACTTGTGCACTCCCTCCTCAAGAAGCCTTCCCTGTACCCAGCTGTATTTAACAACTATTGTCTGGTCTCCAACCTTCCCTTTATGGGTAAGGTTGTTTAAAAGGTGGTATTGCTCCAGCTCCAATGGTCCTTGGAAGAAGCAGATTATCTAGGCCCTCAACAGTCAAGATTCAGACCTGGCTACAGCATGGAAATTGCTTTGGTCACACTTATGGATGATCTTTGGTGGGCCCAGGATTGGGGTTTATCCTCTATCCTGGTGCTCCTTGACCTCTCAGTGGCTTTTGATACCATCGACCATGGTATCCTTCTGGTCCGACTGGAGGGGTTGGGAGTGGGAGGCACTGTCCTATGGTAGTTCTCCTCCAACCTCTCTGGTCAATCACAGTCGATTGACCAGAGAGGTAGGGGTGTTAGTGGGGATCAGAGGTTGACTCCTAGGTACCTCCCTTGTGGAGTTCCTCAGGGGTTGGTCCTCTCCCCTTTGCTGTTTAATATCTACATGAAACCATTGGATGAGATCATCCAAGGGCACAGTGTGAGTTACCATCAGTATGCTATACATCAGCTATACATCTCCACCCTATGTCCACTCAGTGAAGCAGTGGAAGTAATGTCTGGAGGCTGTCAGGGTCTGGATGGGTGCCAACAGGCTCAAACTCAATCCCAACAACACGGAGTGGCTATGGGTATTGTCTCCCACTGACATGTCCATCTGTCCATCCATTACCCTGGGGAGGGGAGGAATTGTTGAACCCCTCAGAGAGGGTTCACAATTTGGGCATCCTCCTGATTTTATTTTGGCTGATCATATTTTGGCTGTGGCGAGAGGGGCATTTTTTCAGGTTCACCTGGTGAATCAGTTGTGGCTCTATCTGGACAGGCAGTCTTTGCTCATGGTCACTAATGCCCTTATCACCTTGGGGTTCAACTACTGCAATTCTCTCCACATGGGGCTACCTTTGAAGAATGTTTGGATACCTCAAATCATCCAAAATGCAGCCACAGGAGCAGTTATGGGCCTTCCAAGACATACCCATATTTTTCATTCCGTGGACTGCATTGGTTGCCGATTAGTTTCTGGACACAATTCAAAGTGTGGGTCATGACCTATAAAGCCCTACATGGCATTGGGCCAGATTACCTCTGAGACCGCCTTCTGCCGCATAAATCCCAGCGACTGGTCAGGTCCCATAGAGTCGGCCTTCTCCAGGTCCTGTCAACCATACAATGTCATTTGGCAGGGCCTAGGGGAAGAGCCTTTTCTGTGGTGGGCCTGGCCCTCTGGAATCAGCTCACCCCAGAAACTTGCACTGCCCCCACCCTCCTAAAACCCTTCTGTAAAAGCTTAAAGACCTATTTATGCCACCAGGCTTGTGGCCATTAGATCCTAGCCCCTTGACCAATGAGCGTATTAGTCTGTTTTGTTGAGTGAATGCTGATGAATGTTTTTAAATCATATTAGAGCTTTTTAAAGTCTTTTCAGCCACATTAATTGGATTTTTAGATGTATTTGTTATATTGTTTCTGATATGTTGTGAGCTGCCCCAAGTCCTCGGAGAGGAGTGGCATACAAATCCAATAAATAAATAAAACAAAATAAAATATCCCCTTCATGGATCACTGCCTTATCATAGCAGAGTGGCTTGCCTAGCCTAATGAAGTGAGGTTTTTAAAAAGTCCTGATTTTCCTTTCTCTGGACTGCCCAGGGTGAATAGTGTTTCCTTTCTCTGGGAAGCAGTGGGAGGAAGCTTCCTCCCACTGGCACCAGAGAAAGGAAAGATTTTATTTGCTCTGAGCCATCCAGAGTCATCCTGAAACATTTTATTCACTCTGAGCCATCCATCAGTAAAGTAGGACACCATTGGGGGGGATAGACGGATGACTGAAAAACCATTATTTGCTCTGGGAGGAAGCTTCTCCCACCAGTGCCCAGAGAAAAGAAAGACTTTAATGTATTCACTCTGAGCCATCCAGAGCCATCCTGAAACACTTTATTCGCTCTAAGCCATCCATTGGGACACCATAGCGGTGGGGGGGAAATGGACGGAGGACTGAAAAATGCTTTATTTGCTCTGAGCCATCCAGAGCCAACCTGAAATGCTTTGCTCACTCTGGGCCATCCATCGCTAAAGCGGGACACCATTGAAGGGGTGGGAGGCATCTTTCCCCCCACCCCTTCAATGGTTTCCTGCTTTACTGAAGTTATAATCTGGTCACCTTATGCTAAACAGAAATGTAAGAGTGGATCAGGAGATTATATGACGTAGAAATGAAGAATATAAATTATATGCATTTGCAGATGATTTGGCTTTTATATTGGAGGATCCACTTATATCAGGACCAAAACCTTTACATCAATTAGAGTGTTACGGAGAGTTTGCTGGACTTAAAATGAGTAAAGACAAGACAAAAATGACAGTAAAGAATATGACAGAAATGCAAAAATTGGAACTAATAGAGCTTTTGCATATACAAATAATGTAAAAATTTGGGGATTCAAATTTCAGCAATATGTTCAACACTTAAGAAAGATAATTATATCAAACAAATTGAGAAACTTTTGGGGAAATGGAAGACTCTTCTATTTTCATTAATGGGCAGAATAGCATTAATTAAAATGAATATATTACCATGTTTCTTGTTTCTATTTTCAATGATACCAATTAAAATTGATAAAACCTTTTTAAATGAGGTTAATAAAATAATGACAAAATTTATTTGGCAAGAGAAAAGATCAAGGACTAGTTTAAAAATGTTACAAGATGCAAGAATAAGAGGAGATTTTGGACTTCCTGATTGAGAGCTGTATTACCAAACAACAATAATGACATGGATTAAGGAATTGATTATGCTTTGAAATGAAAGGCTTTTGACATTAGAAGGGCATGATTTATAAATTGGATGGCACAGATTTGTCTGGTATGGAGGACATAAAATACATAGCTACTTTCAGAGACATACTATAAGGAATTCATGATTTGCAATTTGGGAAAAGGTGGAAAATAAACATTATTCAAAAATACCAAAATACTGGATATCAACAATAGAGACTCTGGCACACCCAAGTAGAATGGATTGGAATAATATTCCGAGATATAGGGATATTATATTGCAGACAAATAAGTTAAAATCAGCAACTGAATTAAAAATACAAGATATAAAAATAGACTGGTACATGAACATGTAAGGGGCGTGCATAAGTGCACCATTGTGCCTACTGTCCCTGTCCTACTGTCTTCTTTTATCATTATTTACTACTTATGTTATGCTTATACAAACTACAATCCTATACTTTTTTGACAAAATGAATGAATGAATATACAGCTACAAGCAAAATATGAAAAAGGCATTAAAGCAGAAGGAATTAAGCTGGAAAAAACCAAAACTAGATGACATTTTATTTGGACAAGATGAAAAGTTGATGAAAAATTGTATAATTATTTGCTGTCCATTGAAATAGAATTCAAACAAGTGAAAGAGACTATGATAAAATGGATGAGGCATATAGGTCACACTATACATATGAATATATGTCAGCAATTTTGGGAAAGGAATTATAAAATGATGATGTCAACTGCATTTAAAGAGAATATGTATAAGAAGTTTTATAGGTGGCATATGTCATCAGAGAGACTATGTTTAAGAATAAATCAATGAAGTACGGTGGATTTGCACGGAAGCCAAAAAATATTGACAGAAGTTCAAATATGGATTGAAAAGATATTGAAACAGAATATTAAGTTAAAACCTGAAATATTTTTGTTAGGTATTTTGCCAGAAAAAACCCAATAAAGAAGAAACATATTTAATTGTTCATATGTTGACTGCTGCTAGAATTGTATATGCACAAAATTGGAAGTTGAATAGAATATCTACAGAAAGAGAAGTATTAAGGAAGATTATGGATTGTGTTTAAATGAATAGACTTACAATGAAAATTAAATAATTTTATTAAATGTGGGGAAAAATTTATGAATGGATTCAAAATAAAAATAGATAAAATAAATAATTATTATGAAACTAATGAAAAAGAATGAGAAATATGATTGTAGAAACCCGGGTCACAAAAAAGAGAAAGGGAGACAGCATAAGATAATTATGTAACACAGATTTAAAGGAATTTAATATTTAATAATATGAATGCCAGAATTAAAAATGAAGGAAATTTGTATAATCTGTAGGGGTTTTTTTTAATTTTCTTGTTAGATTAAAATTAGTCATTAAGTAAAATTTTAATTCTTTTTATATATAATTTTTATTCTTATTAGCTTGAATGTTAGACAGATGGAGTAAATATGGATGAGATGAAAATAGATTCAGGATGTTTTATTAACCATTTATATAAGAAGATTTTATGAGCATATTGGCATTGATGATATATGTGTTTTCATGTATATCGATGTTTTTTATGTTGGAGTAAAATTTAAAAAAATTATAAAAACCCCCCTCCAAAAAAAAAGATTGTTGGGAGAAATATCAACAACCTCAGGTATGCAGATGATATCACTCTAAGGGCAAAAAGCAAATAGGAACTAAGGAGCCACTTGATGTGGGTGAACGAGTAGAGTGCAAACGTTGGCTTGAAGTGCATCATTAAGAAAACTAAGATCATGGCCCTTTCAATTCCTGGCAAATATATGTGGAAGAAATGGAGGTAGTGACAGATTTTATTTTCCTGGGCTCCAAGATCAGCACAGATGGGGACTGCAGCCAAGAAATTAAAGGACACTTGCACCTGGGGAGAAAAGCTATGGCAAATCTAGACAGCATTCTATAAAAAATAAAATCTAGACAGCATTCTAAAAAGCATATGTAATGCTAACAGAAGTACATATAGTGAAGGCTATGGTTTTCCCAGTTGCAATGTACGGCTGAGCACCAAATAATTGAGGCCTTTGAACTTCTGCAAGTCCCTTTGACTACAAGGCAATCAAATTGGTTAGTCCTAGAGGAGGTCAACCCTGACTGCTCTTTAGAAAACCGGATCCTTTTTTAAAAAAAATATTTTTATTATTTTTCAAAAAGACAAACAAAGACAAACAACATTAAACATTTAAGGAGCTACCATTGCTCTGCTTGTCGTAGAAGTCTAACTAATACAAAAATGTAAAACCCTAACTGTTGTCAGATCAATACAGAAATATCACACGTGTGAATCCCAGTGTCTGGTCAGGTCCCACAGAGTCGGCCTTCTCCAGGTCCCTTCATTCTTAAGATGAAGCTCAAATACTTTGGCCACCTAATGAGAAGGAAGGACTCACTGGAGAAGAGCATAATGCTGGGAATGATTGACGGCAAAAGAAAGAGGGGACGGCAGAGAGTGAGGTGGTTGGATGGAGTCACAGAAGTAGTTGGCATGAACTTAAATAGATTCTGGGAATGGTAGAACACAGGAAGGCCTAGAGAAATGTTGTCCATGTGGTCGTGATGGGTCGGACACAACTAACAACAACAACAATAATGAGTTTATATAGAAATATTTGAAAACAATTATATGAATGAAGACAATGAAATAATATACCAATATTAAACAATTGCTGGGGGAATATAGCAAACAATATTTCAAGCCCAACATATGAAATGATCAAGTAAGCAGTATAAAAAATGATAAATTAATATGTTTGCCAGTTTAAAAAGATATTCCACAATTGTATAGCTGTATTCCAGTATCTAAGAGGCTGCCACAAAGAGGAGGAGGTCAATTTATTTTCCAAAGCACCAGATGGTAGGGCAAGAAACAATGGGTGGAAACTAATAAAGCAAAGGAAGCAACCTATATTTAAGGCTTTGAGGACAATTAACCATTGGAACAGCTTGCCTGTGGGTACTTCATTTTTAAGAAGAGAATGGACAGTCACTTGTCTCCTACTTAAGCAGAGTGTTGGACTACAGCATGGGTGTCACTTGATTTTGTTGCAGGCCGCATCAGGGTTGTGTTTGACCTTGGGGGAAGCATGGCCAATGTGAGTGTGGACAGCATGACATCACTTGTGTCAGGGGCACCTGTGGTAGCCCAAATGCTCTGCCAGCCAAAACAGGTTCCTGAGCTCCATTTTCGGCTGGTATAGCCTCCTGCAACCCTCTGCCAGTCAAAACAGAGCTCGGGAGAACCATGTGCTGCCCTCTCTAGCTCCATTTTAACTGGCAGAGGCCCTTCGGGCCAGTCCTTTATTATTTCCAGAGTGGACCTGCAGGCTTTATCTATCTTGAGCTTGACACTTCTGGACTAGGGTCTCCTGCTTGAGCAGGTGGTTGGACTAGAAGATTTCCCAGCTCTATTTTGATTGACTAATTGACTGAGTAGATGGGTGATACATGGAGTTATAATGTGACTACAATGATGTGCTCTATGAAGACCACCCATGAACATCACCCACAGATAATTCAGAGCTCCCCGGTTTCAAAGGGACCATAAAAGTTACAGGGCAGAACATCAAGGAAACTAGCAAAATTCATGCAATTATCATTTGAAATTTCTCTCAGCGGTGTGGTAAAACCCTTAGATTTACCACCTGACTTTAGCATTAAGACTGGCACAAACTACCAATACCTTCTTTTTTTATCTTAGATCAACTATAGTATCATCAACCATTTGGCTGAGCAAAATCATCGTTTTCCTTTTTCATATCGGATGACCCCAAATCAAGAACCTCCTTACTCAGTAATTGTCAAGCTGCTCCAGCAGTTCCAATGGACATGGATCGGTCTCCTTTCTCAAAACAATGAAAAAGGACAAAAATTCAGAAGACACTTTGAAATTCTTGCCCTAAAAAATGGGATTTGCATTGTCCTCTCAGGAACCGTCCCAGAAGCAAATATGAAGTCAAGTGCTGGAGAAACTCTCATGCAAGAAAAAAATGAAATGTTCTTCTCTCTTATCAAGAGTCAAATAAAAATTATAGTATGCCAAATAGATTTTCAGGCCTCTGGAATGTTAGCAGCAATAATACAGAAGAATGATATGACTAATAAATCCATTGTAGGAAGAGTGTGGATTGCAACAACTTTAACAACTGTAAGTGTAGGTATTTTTGACTTCTGGATTGATCTCAAAAATAAATATGCTTTGTTTTCTTTCCTCATCCAGACAAAGAGAAGGACTCAATATTATGACTTAAAATCTTATGCATCTATGGTCCAATTGTATGGAAGGGAAGCTTTCCAATGTTCTTATTCAAGTCCTGTATTATCTAAGAAAGTTTGGAAAAAATGCAGAGAAAAAGAGAACTGGGAATTCCCACCCCATGATATGATTGCAGGAATTTTGTCTCAGGATTTCTCCAGTATTTCCCAAATAATTCAAATTGTGGCCTGGGTTCTTAGTGCTGCCTCTTCCTCCCAACCAATTAAGAAGAGAAAAACCCAGGTTGTACAACCATGGAAGGTAAGTCTTTTCTTTGAGGTTCCTTTATTCTCCCCTTCCAATTCCTGAATATTATATGTAGAAAGGAGTGAGATATTCCAAGAGCAGTTGCCCACTTTGTGGTATTTGAGAGTGAGTGTCAACCCTAAAGCTGTCATGACTGAGGCCATTTTGATGCTTCAGTGTTGCCACACTGGAACTGAGGGATAGGGAGGGGGGAATAGAGATAGCTGAGGTTCTGTAGCCAAAACAAAATATTTTCTCCTGGGAACCAAGGACATTTCCACCGATGGAAAGAGGGAGGATGGGTGAAGTTACCAGGTAACCAGATGTTGTCTTGATTGGACTATGTGACTGTTTGGAAAGGGGAGGAAAACTTTTAGTTTTAATTAGGTGAAAATTGTGGGAACATTTAGTCAGTTTTAACCAGCGTATGCTTATACTATATGTTGAATAAAACTGATATTTAAGGATCCTGTTTGCCTCAGTTCTGTTTGCTATATATTAAACTGACTCAAAATGTTTATAGGACCGAAGTTCTTAGGGCCTTTCCCCATAGTGTGAGTGATCAACCATGTTACAGTACTACAAACTCCCTCACTTTTAAGGGAAAGATCATCTGGTTTTTCACAGTAACTTGTAAAAGCCAATGATAGACTCCCAGATCAGGCCAGTAGATCGGTCAGCTCCAAAATCAATAGTGGTGCAAAGGAGAAAAACATTAGGAGGCAAAAAAAAAATGCTAGAAAACCATGGGAACATTTAGAATCAGTTTTCACCAGCCTATGCCTATATGATACAGTATGTCCAATAAAACTGATATTTGAGGAACATGCTTGCCTCATACTGCTTGCTTTGGGAGTATTACTTGAAGCCCTGACAGTGAGTGTGAGAGAGAGGATAGAGAAAAATCTTCCAAACTTAATTAAACAAACTATGCTAGTTTGAGATTCTTTTATGACAGAAATAGCTCTATGATGACAAAGTAATTTTCAAAATTAAACAAGCATGAGAATATTCCAGCAATACTCAACTCTTAATTTTGATCACAAACTGATCTAGTCTCCAAGTTAAGGGGTTCAGCTGACTTGTTCCTCTCTCTTTAGTTCGGATTGCTGTTTCTGTTGTAAGCAAAACTTCAAAAGGTCCTTCCCAAACAGATTGCAGTTTTTGTTCCTTCAAGGCTTTAACCAGGACCCGATCACCACTTCTTATATCATGCACTTGGAAATCAAGTGGGGGAGTTTGCGCCAACAATCCTTTGGATCTTAAATGATAAAAACACTGCGACATTCCTTGTATATATTGTCTTAGAAACACATCCTTTAATTCTATTCTAGGCATCCCCACACTCCCTATATAAGGTAATCCAAACATCATTTCATATGGAGATATACCGACATATTTCCTTGGGCTTGTACGCATACGTAATAGTGCTAAAGGCAAACATTTTGTCCACGGCAATTTTAACTCCAGCATTAATTTTTTCAATGTGGTTTTTATTGTTTGGTTCTTTCTTTCAACTTTTCCCAAGGAAATTGGGCAATGGGCCAAATGATATTCCCAAGTAATGCCCAGGTACTGCATTACCTGTCTCACTACCTGGGCCGTGAAATGTGTGCCTCTATCACTATCAATCCATAATGTGGGATTATCTGTTCCAAAAGTATCTTTACTGTCATTTGCACATTGGCCTGGGCACAGGGGAAAGCCTCCACCCAACCAGTCAAATGATCTATAATTACAAGTAGATATTTTAATGTTCCCACTGGAGGCAGCTCAGTATAATCCAATTGAATTCTTTGGAAAGGCCATGTAGCTAAAGCTCGACCTCCCCTCTCCTGTTGCCATATTATTTTTCTGTTAATTCTTATACAATGTATACATTTGTGCACATTTTGCATAGTGATAACATATATTCCTCAGCAAACATATTCACATTTTATAAAATCTACCAATGCTTATGTTCCCCAATGCGATCCTTCATGTACCCTTTCTAATATATTCCTCATAACTGGTTTGTTCACTAATTGCAAACCAATACTTGTATACCATTTCCCATTTATTTCCATTGCCCCATCTTTTTTCATTTCATTCTCCCCATCCTTCGTAAATATCGGAGTAACATCCCACTCCAAAGTCAGAATTAGAACCATTACTGTTACTTCCCTATCCCCTCTTGCTGCCTTCTTAGCTGCTTCATCAGCTAATTTGTTTCCCTGTATTAACTTTGAAGTTCCCTTCCTATGGGCCTCAACATGTATTATGGCTAATTGTTTAGGGCCTTCAGTTTCATGCAACACAGCTTTTATAAGTTCCACTCATTTCAATTCTTTTCCTTTGCTCGTTATTAAGCCTCTTTCCATCCAAATCCAACCAAAAGTATGCAATATACCACATGCATACTTCGAGTCGGTATATACATTTCCCACTGTATTCCTTAACAATTTTAAAGCTTGAAATAAAGTAAATACCTCACATGTTTGAGCTGACCATTCTGTAGGTAGTTTCCCAGATTCCAATACTTCATTTGTATCACCATTCACTACAGCATATCCATTCTTCCGTTTTCCATCTTCCATGTGGGGTGATCCATCAATGAATAGATTCACTCCACCTTCCATTGCACTGTCTTTCAAATCTGCATATACTTTTGTCTGCAAATCAATCACTTCCACATAGTCATGTTCTATATCATCCCACTCTTGTCTTATTCCAGATAAGAATTCAGCTGGGTTAAGATTCTTATCTGTAGTAAGCACTAAATTATCTTGTGTTAATAGAATCACTTCATACTGCAATAAATGGGAATTTGTGAGCCATCTATGAGCTTTTTGCATCAAAACATTTCTTACCTGGTGACGACTAATCAACACCAATGCCCCCCCCCCAAAAGTCAGTTTCCTACTTTCTTCCACTAGCAGGGCAGTAGCAGCTACAGCCTGGATACACCTGGGCCAGCCTCTTATCACCACATCCATCAATTTCGATAAGAATGCAATGGGCTTCTTTTTCCCGACCCATACCTGTGCCAACACCCCTTTAGCTATCCCATCCTCAACTGCTACAAACAAATGAAATGGTTTCTCTAAGTCTGGCAGACTTAGCACTGGTGCTTGTATTAATGCTTTCTTTAATTCTTCCAACCGATCCTCATCACCCTTTTTCCATCTTACTTCCCATGGTTCCTCCTCCAATAATTTCTCATACAGAAATTTCACCTTATCTGCATATCCATCTAACCATAACCTGCAATAACCCACCAAACCTAATAACCTTCGAACCTCCTTCTTATCCTTCGGTAAAGCCTGCCTCATTATACCTTCTATCCTCTCCGGATTTATCTTCTTACTACCCTGACTAATTATATGACCTAAATATCTCACTTCCAGCTCTACATATTGTAATTTTTTCTTGGACACTCTCAAACCCTGCCTGCCTAAAAAATTCAATAAGGCATTTGTTCCATTTTCCATATCCCCTTTCTTCTCTCCAGATAGCAATAAATCATCCACATATTGGAGAAGTCTTAATCCCTTAGGTACCTGAAAATTAGCTAATACTTGTTCCAACATTTGCCCAAATAAATTAGGACTTTCAGAAAACCCCTGAGGCAAAACACACCATCTAAACCGTTGCATCCTATGTGTATCCAGATCTGTCCACTCAAAAGTAAAAATATCCCTCAATTCCTCAGCCAATGGACATGTCCAAAATGCATCTTTCAAATCAACAACACTGAAGTATTTATGATTATTCAGAATACGACTTAAAAGGGTATAGGGATTGGGGACTATAATATGCCGACTAGCAATTCATCTATTAATCATTCTTAGATCTTCGACTAGGCAATAGGAACCATCAGGTTTAAGAACCTGTAAAATAGGTGAATTAAATTGGGACATTGCAGGTTCAATTAAGCCATCCCGTAACAAAGTTTCTATCACTAGTTTCAATCCTCTTATACCCTCTATAGGAATTTTATACTGCTTTGCCTGTACTGGTTGTACTCCCTCCTTCAGTTTTACTGTCAAAGGAGGAATTTGCAATATACCTCTATTTCCAGCAGCCTCCCAAACCAGTGGGTCTATATTCTCTTCCTGGTCCACCGTTAACACCTTTATCTCATAGGTCTTTTTGGTAAATGTCATTTCACAAACCAATAGATATAAGGCATCTCTACCCAATAAATTTGACCCAGCTTCCGGAACTATAACCACATCCAAAAATAAAATCTTTTCCCATACCTTATCCTCACATGTTTTACCAATGGCACTTCAAATGTAACACCCTGCACACACCCCTAATTTTCATAATATCCATGCCCCCTATCATTCCCTTAGGCACCTCACAAAGTGATGTTCTCACAGCCCCAGTATCAATTTAAAAAATATGTTCTTCCTCCTCTGGTCCCACTAAAAGATTTATCAAGGGTTCAGTGTGGGACGTTATTTCAAACCCCTGAGTTTGTCAATCATCCCCCATTAAAGAGTACAACCTCTGGTTCCTTCTCTGATTTCTACTCTTCTGAGGGCAATTTCATACAAAATGACCTTCCCGTCCACAGGCAAAACATTGTTTACTTTCTATACCCAGAGGCCTCCTCCACCAAGGCCTCACTCTACCACTCAGGCCTGATGTTATATTTAACCTCCCTTTTCCAATCTCTTTCTTCTCCTGTGATTTATCAGCCTTCAAAACTGATGCCATTAATTGTGCCTTCTGCCTACTCTTGGCCTCCTCCCTATTCACATAAACCTTTTGTGCTGCTTTTAATAATTTTGTAATATCTGCACTTGCCCAATCATCCAATTTCTGAATCTTTTTTTGTATATCCGGCCATGAATTTGTTACAAACTGCATCTTAAGTAAAGCCTCATACTCAGCACTTCCTGGAGCCAGCCCAGAATATTTATTCAGACTATTCTTTATCCTATCCAAGAAATCATGAGGAGTCTCATTCTTATACTGACCCACGTCAAAAGCTCTCTTCAAATTAGTCCCTTGTGGCACTGCAGTTCGCACACCCTCTATTATAATCTTTTTCAAATCTTCTAATTGCCTTCTACCCTCCTGAGTGTTCACACCCCACTCAGTATCCACCAACAGAAATTTGACTTCTACAGCCACCGGATTTATTATTCCTGTCTGTGATTTTGTCCAATAACTCATGGCAGCAGTACGAATCTGAGTCCTTTCCTCTGTTGTGAATAAATAACTCAAAACATACTGCAATTCCGCAAATGTGTACACATTAGGCTCCAGAAACAAATTCAAGGAATCTGCTGTCCCAATAGGGTCACTATTCAAATTTGGCATAACCAATTTATAGGTACATAAATCAGAGGGGTGGAGCCAGGCTGAAGCGACGTGCAAGTCAGAAGCTCCTGGTTTGTACTCGAGATTTCCCGTTAAAAAACCAATTAGTGGTGTTAATTCTTCTTGGTGGGAAGAGTTACAGTTAGGGGAAGCACCCAGCTATCGGGGGGTTCGCAACTCCCCCCCCTAGCGGGTGGGAAAACCCCGTGTTTTGGCGAGGAAAAAAGCCGGAGTCTTGTCCCCAGCCCGAAGGCCTGGCTTGCTAAACTGTCATCAAGGAAGCAAAAAAATAGAGCGGCGGCGGCAGCAGCAGTTTGGGGGGGGGGAAAAACTTCTTCTTTTTATATATATATCTACAATAACATTAATAATACTCACCCAGGAAGATTTAGAGGTGGAAAAGCAATGATATAGTCTCCTGTAATCAAGAAGTGGCGATTGAAGAGAGCAGAGCGCTTTATTGTTTGAGGGAAAAGTAAGTCGCTGATGGTGGGCGGAAGTGGTTGCAGCTGGCTGGAGAGTTTATAGATTGAAGGGCCGGGACAGAGGGCCTAGAAGGGCCGGAGTTGCAGGGTCGGCGTGGTGGAAAAGTGTGCAAGTGTTGCAACGAGTTGGAGCGGAGATCAGGGAACGGTTAATGAGACAGGAGGCTTGGAACATTGGGGATGCAGTACTGCCGGATTGAGAAGATTCCTCTACAGCCGTCTATCACCTCGAAGGAGACAAGTAAGAGACAAGCAAGAACGGCGAGAGGAGTTTTGAGAGTTGCGAGAGGTTTGAGAGCTGAGACAACCGCCGCTTGCGTTATTTGCCCCTCCTCCCCTCCAGCGAGCTCAGAGAACCAGCCACCATTAAAGAAACTCGGCTGGGAGACGACAGAGACGACAGAGAAGAGGCGAAAGAGGGTGAAGGAGGGCTAAAAGCTAAAAGCTTGTTGCTTCGGTATGGTCTGTGGGGGGTTGTAAAATTTAAGCTGTCTGAAAGAAGGAGAAGAACAGAGAGAAGAGAAGACGTCCCTCTCTTCTGTATGCCTAGTGGGAGAATCGTTGTCGACATTTAAGATACCTCGTGCGCTGGTGAAAGTTACTGACTGAACTGCTGATGCCTAATTGAAACCAACGCTGCAAATTTGGAGCCGACTGAAACATGTTGTATTTATAATCACTTATGTTACTTATGTTAGTTATTTATTTTCTTAGTGCATCTTATTAACATTATTATTATTACTATTATTAATATTAATCATTGTAACTATTAGTTTTGGGTTTTTTTCCCCACTCTTTCTTTCTTTCGTTTTTTTTATTTATTTCTGTCTGTTTTCCTTCTCTTTTCACATTCTTTTTTTATACTTCCTTATGTCCGCGTGCTCTCCCTAATTTAATCTCTTTCTTTCCTCTCTCTCTCCTCCCCTCCTCCTCTAACTAATATTAAGAAACCTTATCCCTTTCTTGATTTCCCTCGGTTTAACAATCAAAAGTGATTAATTGTGATTAATTGTGATTAATTGATTATTTGCTTAGTGGTTATACCAAGAACCTTAAATTAATTGGTATTTGACAGTTGATATTAAACAATACTATTAAGGATTAATTAATAATTACAGTGAACCCTCGAGTTTCGCGTCCTCAAGTATCGCGAAAGGGCTATTTTGCGAGTTTTCAACCCGGAAGTAAACTCCACCATCTGCGCATGCGTGCCCTTCCACGCATGCGTAGATGGTGGAGTTTCCCCGCCGGGCAGAGGCTTCCCTGGGTCTTCCCCCTTCCCCCAGAGGCTTCCCTGGGACACCCCAGCTCCGCTCCCCAGCTGGGAAGCGGCCCCAGCAACAGCGTGGGCGGGCGGGCGGTGCCCGCGTGCTTGGGGACATCCCAGCTCCGCTCCCCAGCTGGGAAGCGGATCTAGGGAGTCCCCACCCCGCGCGCGTTGCTGGGGAAAGCGCGCGCGCTTGGGGACATCCCAGCTCCGCTCCCCAGCTGGGAAGCGGATCTAGGGAGTCCCCACCGCGCGCGCGTTGCTGGGGAAAGCGCGCGCACTTGGGGACATCCCAGCTCCGCTCCCCAGCTGGGAAGCGGATCTAGGGAGTCCCCACCGCGCGCGCGTTGCTGGGGAAAGCGCGCGCGCTTGGGGACATCCCAGCTCCGCTCCCCAGCTGGGAAGCAGAGCTAGGGAGTCCCCAAGCACGCGCGCACCCCAGGCGCGAGCAACGGGGTGGGCGGGCGAAGGGCGGGTGGCAGTGGAAGCAAAAAACACCATCTGTGCACGCGCAGATGGTGTTTTTACTTCCGCACCGCTACTTCTCTAAAAATCGATCATCGCGTGGGGTCCTGGAACGGAACCCTCGCGATGATCGAGGGTTCACTGTATTACATATAGTGTTTATAACAGTACTTATAGAACGTTGCAAGGATTTTTAAGACTAAGCTTGAATTAACTTAAGGTAGACTTATACTACTTATAATATTTATAATATTTATACTATTTATTATCTCTTATTAATTGTTAACCAAGACTTAATTAACTTACACAATCTCAATTATTATTAATATTAATATTAGAGTATAGTCTATGAATGATTAACTATTTATCTTAAACTGTATTTAAATTTTATTTCTATCTATACTCTATTTATATTCTGATCGAACACTGTTGTAATTGACTAACTGGCAATAAGTGAACAATTAAGTGATAGATATAGACATAATTAATTAGAGAGTAGAAATCAGAAATTCTGTATTCTGTATTTGACTTCCCTCTCTACTAATATTGGAGAATTCAGCTGCGTTAGAACGAACTTAACTATTCTAATTTCCCAAACAAGACTATTCTTGAACTGTGACTTAAATAACATCCCTATCTTTACGAGCTAATTGAACACGTGGAAAGGTCATTATTTTTGGATAATTTGGATAATTTGGACAATTTGTCAACTACCTTTGTCTGGTTAGGGAGTATGACAACTAATTTTTCTAAATATCAAAAAAAAGCTACACCAGGAACTCCGACGATGCAAACTGCAAAACCAAATACAGAAATGGCAACCACTGACAAAACTTCTTTGCAATCGATTCAGGCCTCGTTAAATTTGATTCAAGAGTTTATGGTTCGCAGCCAAGAGGCAGCTACAGTTACTCAAGAAACCATAAGGCAAAACCACGAGGAAACAAAACAAAACTTTGAAAAGATGTCTGGAAAGATTGAAGGCCTGGAAAATCAACTCGAAGGTATACAAGAAATCATAATTAACCATGAGCAGAGGATACAAAGTATTGAAACAGACACAAAAAGAATCGATGAAAGAAGAATTGAATCAGAAAGAAGATTAATTGCGGCCAATAATGAGCTCGGAAATTCAATCGCAATCCTGGAGATGGAGAAAGCAGCTTATTTTCTTCGCTTCCAAAACATCCCGGAAAATACAGACGAAGATCTATTTAACAAATTAGCCCAGCTGATCACCGACAACACACAGATCGAATTAGAGGAGGTCAAAGACCACATTGACGAAATTTATAGAATACAAACAAACTATGCTAAGAACCACAGATTACCCAGAGAGGTCCACGTAAAATTTACTAAAAAATCCATTAGGGATGAAATATACAAATTAACAAGAAGTGGGAAAATCATGTACCAAGAAAAAGAAATTATAATACTCAAACAAATTCCGAAAAGAATAAGGGAGAAAAGAAGAGAATTCCACTTCTTTACAGCAAAACTACTGAGAAGGGGAATCCCATTCCGATGGCTAATTCCGGATGGTCTCCTGGTAACATGGAATGGAAAAAAAATTAAAATAGATTCGTTCGAGAAAGCAGATTACTTTATTCAAAAAAATTTAGAGCAAGATACAGAGATTCGTCAAACCATAGAGGAATTATCACAGGAGGAGAGACGGACGGAGGATAGAGGAGAGGAAGAACAAGGCAGGGAAGGACAACAAAAAGAACAAAGGGTAACAACAAGAGCGGCGGCTAAACGTCAATAAAGGAAGGGAAGGTAACCGGAGAGGAGAGGGAGGAAAATGACGCGAAAGACACTTGAGTTGATCTCTGTAAACATCAACGGATTGAATTCTCCGATAAAAAGAAAACAGATAATGACAAAATTATTAAAACAAAATTCAGATATATCATGTCTTCAGGAAGTACACATTAGAAAGCAAGATTGTAAACTTTTAGAAAATAAAAAACTAGGTAAATTATTTACAGCCTTATCAGATTCAAAAAAGAGAGGGATTGCTTTGTACATTAGGGACACTTACCAACCGGAAAAAATCTACTCAGATGAAGATGGCAGAATTCTAATTGTAAAAATTAAAATAGGTTATAGAGAAATAGCGATAGTGGCGATTTACGCCACAAACACAAAACAGAAACAATTCTATCAAAAATTAGCTGAACAACTAGCACAGATACAAAAAGGGGACATCTGTATCATTGGAGACTATAATGCAGTGAGTGACCCCAAAAAAGACTTTAAATCTGCAAAGAAAAAACTGAAAGACAGGAAAACACTACCATCAGAATTCCAGGAAATAGCAAGGGAATATAGATTGGTAGATATCTGGAGAGAAAGACACCCATCTGCACGGGAATATACCTTTTACTCACCACCACAAAAGTCATGGTCCCGAATAGATATGATTTGGACAGACCAAAATTTTGGGAAATTAATCTATGAAATTGAAATAGGTCCAAATATTTGGACAGACCACCAACCAATATTGATGAAAATTAAAATACCGACCTCAGGTCAACACCGGTGGTCCATAAACCAACTGTTATTTCAAGATCAGGATTATATCAAACATATCAAACAAGAACTTATTTTTAAGAGACAATTGGAACACTGACACCACTATCCAGAATATTTGGGACACAACAAAAGCATTTATGAGAGGCATAACGATAGCTTATCTAGCAAAAAAAAAAGAAACAGAAAGATAGGAAACTAAACGAACTCAAGAGCAAACTAAAACACGTAGAATTAGAAGCCCAAAAAGATCTCCAAAATGAAAAAATAAGAGAGGAGATAGATGCAATAAAACACAATATCAATCTAATAATACAAGACGAAATTGTCACAAAATTAAGGAAGACCAACCAATACCAATTTGAAAATGCGAATAAAATAGGCAGATGGCTTGCTTACAAATTAAAAAAGCAAGAAGAAGAACGATATATACAAACTTTAGAAGATAAAAATGGGGAACTACAACATACACTGGGGGGAAAAAAGAACATAGCAACTGAATATTATGCTCATTTATATCAAAAGGAAGAAACAAATCAATCCCAATTAAATAAATATCTTGAGGAAGCGAAAATACAGAAGATATCAGAATCAGATGAAACCATACTAAATAAAGAAATAACTAAACTAGAAGTGGAATACGCAATAACCAAACAAAAGAATAGTAAAACCCCAGGTACAGATGGGATACCGGCCGAATTCTATAAAGAATTAAAAGACTACTTATTAGAAATCCTAGTAATAATATTTAATGAAGTATTAGAAAAAGGCTTGCTACCAACATCCTGGACACAAGCCTTGATAAGTCTAATCCCGAAAGACCCGGGGGGGGGGGGAAAAACATATACAAAACTATCGGCCCATATCCCTCCTCAATGTCGATTATAAAATCTTCATGACAATAATAGCTGAAAGATTTAAACCAATTTTAAACTAAACAATAAAGGAAGATCAAAATGGTTTTCTCCCAGGCAGATACATAAGGAATAATACAAGAATAATCCTTAATACTTTAGAATACTATGAGACACACTCCGAAAAACAACTAGCATTAATATTCTTGGACGCCCAAAAAGCTTTCGACAATTTAAGATGGGAGTTCATTCTTGAACTAATTTAAAAAATGCAATTCGGCCCAAAAATGATAAACATGATGCAAACTATATACAATACACAATTGGCTCAAATTATATTCAATAGGGAATTAACAAGATCTTTTCAAATTGCAAAAGGTGTTAGACAAGGATGTCCTTTATCTCCACTTCTATATATTTTGGCAGTAGAAACACTTCTTAATCAAATAAGATCCAACACGAAAATTACAGGTCTTAGAACAAAAAAACACGAATTTAAAGTTCAGGCCTATGCAGATGACCTAGCATTCATTTTGGAGGATCCAATAGAAGCAGGGGAACACCTGCTGAGAGAGATACAACGATATGGAGAAGTGGCCGGCCTAAAAATCAATAAACAAAAAACTAAAATTATAACTAAAAATATGGACACTAAACAAGAACATGAATTAGAAACATTATTAGGAATCCAAACCGTCAAAAAAGTTAAATACCTGGGCATAACACTAACGAACAGATGTGGTACAATACAAAAAGATAATTACGATTCCCTCATTAAAAAAACAGAACAACAGTTAATTAGGTGGAATAAAATTCACATCTCATTATCTGGGAGGATAGCCACAATTAAAATGTCTATACTACTGAAATTTTTATATTTATTCCAGACGATCCCAATAAAATTAAACCAAAATTTTTTCAGCAAAATAAATACAACCATTTCAAAATTTATCTGGGCGGGGAAAAAACCAAGGGTGAGATTTAAAGCCTTACAAGACAGAGTAACACAAGGCGGATTTGGACTACCAAACTTCCAAGTCTACTACGAAGCATCGGTCCTTTTATGGGTAAAAGAATGGATAACCCTCCAAGATCAAAGACTTTTGGCCTTGGAAGGTCATAACATTCTCCAAGGATGGCATAGTTTCCTATGGAGCGAAAAAGGGAAAACGCCAGTATACTTCAGATGTCACATGATCAGGGACTCCTTAATAAACGTGTGGTTAAAAACTAAAAAAGAACATTATTACAAAATCCCAAAATGGTACTCCAGTCTTGAAGCGCTTAGACACCCTAACTTATTTCAAACACAAAAAATATTGAATTATAACCACATATTAGACGAGAAAGGAGATATAAAATCCAGATAGCAACTACGAAATCAAAATATCGATATTGACTGGTGGTCCTACGCTCAAATTTCGACGAAATGGAATAGAGATAAAAAGAAAGAAGGGATCCAAGAAAAAGAAAGTATAATCGATAAAATACTATTAGGATAACCGAAAAAAATTATAACCAAAATGTATGATTATATAATGGGGTACACTATGGAAACTGAATTAGTAAAAGAAAATATGATTATCTGGGCCAAAAACATAGGGCATAGCATTTACATTGAACAATGGGAACAATTGTGGAGAAACCTGAAAATTACTAAATCAGTTCCGTATAAAGAAAACCTACAAAAAATGTTTTATAGATGGCATCTATCACCAACGAGACTGGCCAAGATCTACCCTACCATAAAACCAAACTGTTGGAGGTGCAATAGCAAAATCGGAACATTTTTTCATTTATGGTGGACATGCCCCCTTATCAAAAAACTATGGAAAAAAATCCAAATATGGATACAACAAATCACAACAATCTCCTTAAAACTTACACCAGAAATATTCCTTCTGAGCATAATTGATTTGAAAAACAAAAAAGAAGACATGTACCTAATACACCATATAATCACAGCTACCAGAATAACAATAGCACAAAACTGGGAAAGAGATAATATACCAACTGAAAGAGAAATCATCAAAAAAATCTATGACTGTGCAGAAATGGACAGGCTTACTCAAAAACTCAAAAATAAAGAAGACTCGAAATTCTACAAAAATTGGGAAAATTTTTACAACTGGGTAAAAATTAAAAAAATAAATGAAGAAAGGGGGAAAATATAAGGAAATATTACAAAATGTGGATATATTAAAATACTAAAATACTAAAATATTATTGGACAGCGTAGAAATGACTGTAAAATTTTTTTAGAATTCTGAAGGATAATATCGGATTACTACGAATACCTTGATCAATCCAACACGATTTCTTCTCAACTGTAAATATATATTGATATAAATACTACAACAACAAAATCGCGGCAACCATATGCCGCCCAAACGAATAATCTAGACCTTTTAGAACTATTATAGTTCAGTGGGGGGAAGGGGTTGGGAGGAAGATTCAAAAGACTCAAAGGATAACGAACTACAGAGATGTACTACGTTAACCACAATAGGTCATGATATGGATTGGTTTATCAAAATAATTGAATGGAGTAACCATAGCATAACCGCAGGTATATGTTATCATAATGTTGTTAATCAAGATGTATCTTTCTCCCTTTGTATATAATTTTCTTTGTAAATTAATAAAAATTATTTTTCAAAAAAAAAAAAATCAGAGGAAATCAAAGGAACATTGACAAAGGTCATAATGGCCTCACCTGCAGCATTCAAACCACTCGGTACCTGTATTAAAGGTAGAACCCTAGCTTTTGACCTAGTGACCCGCTGAGAAGGAGAGGATAATGTGATACTCGGGTTGAAATCTGCCTTTTCAGGATACCCAGCCACTCCAGCCTGCACATCAAAACCAGCAGCCTGTCAATAATCTGGGGGGGGGGTGTGATGGACAAAGGGGGTATCTTAAAGGGTCCCATCCTTTCCTATCTTCTTCCTTTTCATAAAGGACTTTTACACTTTTCCTTACCATCCCCAATGGTTATTCCCAAACTACAAAATTCCAGGGGATTAAGTACCTTATTTGATCAATTAGCCCTTTTGCTTCAAGCATTTTTCTTAATGCTGTAATCCAATATGGATCAGAATCCCCATATTTATTCCACTTATAATTAGGTTTGATCTATATGAGTTTGGGCCCTTCTCTAGTACAATATGTTACCATAAGGACCTTATCCAAATCCCTGGTATAGGGGGACAACCAGATCTCATCCCACTGTGCCAACAATTCTCCCAAAGGGGATATTGAAGGAACAGTAGGAACCTCTGCCGCTCCCCCAAACCTTTGACACATAGCTGTAAGCCTTGAACCCATTCTGTAATTTACAACATATGGTCCCTGCACAGCATATGCAACACTTAAACAACACTTTGATGCATCAAAGTAATACAGACACAAGGAAAGAACCCAAAAAAGAAATACGTTCATTCCTATAGTGCCTCATTCACACACATATCATTTCACTCCAGATGGCTTATACTCACCACCTCCTAATGTGTGCCAGCAGCTGCCAATACTCTACTTCATTCCGGGACCACCTAGATCCATGGGGCTTTCCCCAGACAGAGAAGGGATAAAAGGGGGAAAAAATTCCCCAATAGAGGAGGGGAAAAAACCCTCCTCCTATCCCCCCCCTTCTCTGCCTGTAAAAGAAAAAGTCACTAGACTCCTGGCTGGCTTGCCAAAATTGATAGAAAAAAACCCAACAGACACAGAACTCTGTATGAAAATCAAACTGTTTATTGATACAAAAAAACAATAGACAATTGGTTTGTCTATTTACCGGTTATGCATAAGCGGGATCACAGTACAGACAAGCTGCTACTGTGATACCTTGTGAATAAATACAATGATATATTTATAGTATTTGATATGATATCACCTCCCTCCATTCTCCTTTTCCAAATATGGTCTTGTTTTTCTAGCCCTGCTTCCTATTTCTTCAGATTTTTTCAGAACTATCCATCATGTTGTTATTCCTCTTTCCTATGAAAGTTCCTTGGCTTGGAACATAGGATTTCATCATTCCTGCTTCCTAATAAACCTGTTTTCCTTCTCTTTTGCAATTCCCTACTTGCAAGGCCTGCTAAGGTTTGAAAGTTCAGTACGCTATTAAGGATACATGGTAAATAGTATATCTAGGCCTAAACTCTATAGATTTTTCTTACATTGCTGTTAAAAGTTCCTAATGTAGCAACAAGATATAAAGGTTCATCTATACATCTCCTTTGCAATTTTTGTTACATTCCTAGCCCAAAGTTAAACTTCACTAACTTCTTCACTGGATTGATAGTAATATGTATCTGCAAATGTCTCATCTCATCTTGTCTCAGATGTATTGCTCCAGATTCATATGAGTTTGGGTGACTCTCTAGCAAAGATTCTCTGGGGTTCAGCAAACTCCACAAATGCCACTACCCCATGCACCCCACCCAACCCTGCCCCTCCCACCACACCCCTCCTACCAATCCAATCCCGACCAGCCTCTTCCAGGAGTCTCCACGCAGCTGCTTTGGATGCCAGATAAGTGCAGGGTCAGTGTGGAGACTCAGGGAGGGTGGAAAACAAGGGCGCCCAGACGCTCTGAAATGCTGGAAATGGGCCCATTTCTGGCCCCCAGAGCGCCTCTAGAGCAGTGATGGTTAATCTTTTTTCCCTCGGGTGCCAAAAGAGCATGCGTGTGCACTATCAGACATACACGAGTGCCCACACCAATAATGGGGAGGGTGAAAACAGCTTCCCCTGCCCCCTGGAAGACTTTTGAAGGCTGGAAATGACCTGTTTCCCAACCTATGGTGGGCCCAGTAGGCTCGTGTTTTGCCCTCCCCAGGCTCCAAAGGCTTCCCTGGAGCCAGGGGAGGGTAAAAACGCCCTCTCCCATCCCCCTGGAGGCTCCCTGGAAGCCACAAATGCCCTCCCAGAGTCTCTGTGTGAGCCAAAAATCATCTGGCCAGCACACACATACACATTGGAGCTGAGGTAGGACACAGCTCACATGGCAGCAGATATGGTTCCACGTGCCACCTGTGGCACTCATGGTGTAGGTTCGCCATCATTGATCTAGAGCCTGAGTAGGGCAAAAACACCCCACCCCATCAGGTTACAGGAGGCTGACTAGGCCACACCCACCCAACAAACAGGCAGAGAAACCTTTGCTATTTTTTTTGGATTCCAACCCTGGCTAAATCAATATCATTCAGATTGTGGTGGTGATTTGAAGAGGTTTAATTATTCAGAGCACCTCCAATCCAGAATAGTAGCAAGAAAAACACTGAATAAAGGCTCAAATAGTAATGTTTTTTTCTATGTTTTTATGCAGCTTCATAAGTTCCTGAAAAATCTCCAACATCATAATATTTCCAGAGATGGGATTTCCTTTGATGAAAATGGAGTTCCTGTTGGTGACTTTGATATCATGCAGTGGACATCAGTGTTGAACAAATCAGATGCAGGGGTGAAAATTGGGAGTGTAGAAAGACAAGCCTCCTTGGAAGTCAAGATTTCTGTCAATCAAGGTGCCATCCAATGGCCAACTATATTTAACAATGTAGTTTGTTTGTTTATTTATTTATTTATTTACTATTGGATTTGTATGCCTCCCCTCTCCAAGGACTCAGAGTTGAGGCTCCTTGAATTTTGCTCTATTCATCTCCTTATGTGAAAATTTTTCTGCACACAAATTGAAGCCAATTGAGATAACTTCAAAATAAGAGAACTTAAAGTCTCATTGATTTATTAGATATTATTTTACTGTAAAGATTTTACAATAATATATTACACACTGGAATCTGCTGCATTGTATTGTGGGATTTGCAATCTACATTATTAAATGGAAATTTGTTTCCATAATTTATAATACATCAAATTATCTTGTTTTCAGTATGAAAAAATTCAGAATGTCTATGTAGATTCTAAGTCACCTTTTTAAAAAAGGCACCTGGACTTTGCTTCCACTTCTACATATATCACTTCTCATCCAAGAAGCTTTTTTGGGTCACACTGAATGGTGGAGAATGGAAGGATTTGGAACTGCTGAAAAGTTTGTATTCTAAACAGGATATCAATTCAGCCGTTGAAAAAAGGTTCCATACCGATTTGCACTATTCATGTGACTGACACAGATAAACTTCCAAATGGCCTCAACAACTTTCAGAAAGACTGCTAACCACTAGATGACTGCAAGGAATATAAATCCTCTCAAATTCCTCCATTCAGTAAGAATTAAAGAACTTCTGGAATGAGAACCAAAACATATTCAAGGGAAAATAAGGATCAGTTATCTTTTGAAAAGCACCTTTGGGAGAAAATCCAGAGTACAAAGAGTTTAGCCTACTGTATTGCATAAGTGAAAAATATCACTAAGAGTGTGGTGAGGGGTATGAGGGCAGCTAAAAAAGTCATTTGCATATGATGATACAATGATCAGTTATAGGAGAGAAAGACGGGGACTCTTTCAGTCTGTTTCAGGATCTATAATGGAGACTGATAAACAAAGAGAATGATCTTTCATTTGCTCCTTGCAAGCAGAATAATTAAAGTTCATGCTGGTACTCCTTGACTCATTTTGCTCAATGTGGTACTGAGCTTCCAAAAGCCAGTTGCTTTCAGTAAATCCTTCAAATTTATATATTGCTCTGACTATTCTTTCTGTTTATGTTTAGATGGTGCCTTATTCAAGATGTACAGAAAGTTGTTCCCCAGGTTATGCCAAGCTTGTGAGAGAGGGAGCCCCAGTTTGCTGCTACGACTGTTCTCTGTGTGTGGAAGGAACATTCTCTTGGCAAGAAGGTAAAGTAGGTGGCTCCAAAAACAAAAGAAAATCAGGATACAATCATTCTCTATTGCTTTTTGGGGGGGTATTTGCTCAACAAACAAGAAAAACATAACATTTCTTGAAGCCATCCACAATTTATTTTCAATGATTGGGCACTATCACCAAATTTTGTATGATGATGTGAGCATTGAAATAACCAAAGGTTCTTGATTCCTATTGAGTTGTTACTTTCTTGCTTGGTTTTGGGAAAGAGGAGAAAATTTAAGAGCAGATAATCACATTCAACTTTAGCCTTTAAAATGAGTGTTTATTATTTTAAATAATGTTGTGTCATATGGATATCCCTGGGCAGAAAAATGATATTATTCCTTGAAAATGAAGTAATTAATTTCTGATGAAGTTTTCATGCTCCTACAGGTGCAAAAACAGATATATGCTAACCATTTTTTTTCAGATGCAGTCCATTGTGAAAAGTGTCCAAATCATCAGTATTCCAATAAGAATCGAAATCAGTGTGTCCCCAAAAATATAAGCTTCTTATCCTATGAAGAATTGTTGGGATTCATCCTGGCTTTCTTTGCCATTGTTTTGTCCCTAACAGCTGCCTTTATTCTGGGAATCTTCATGAAATACCGAGACACTCCCATTGTTAAAGCCAACAACTGTGAACTCACCTACATCCTCCTGGTTTCAATCCTGCTTTCTTTCTTAACCTCCCTTCTATTCATCGGTCGCCCTGTGAAATTGACCTGTCTGCTTCGACAAACCATTTTCAGCATTGTTTTCTCAGTTGCTGTGTCTTCCTTGCTGGCCAAGACTGTAATGGTGGTGGTGGCATTTCTGGCCACAAAGCCAGGAAGCAGCCTGAGGAAATGGCTGGGGAAAAGTCTGGCCAATTCTATTGTTTTATCCTGTTCTGGTATTCAGTTAGGCATCTGCATATTATGGCTAGGAATCTTTCCCCCATTTCCAGATTCTGACTTTCATTCCCAACCAGAACATATCCTGCTGCAGTGCAATGAAGGCTCTGTCACCATGTTCTACTCTGCTCTTGGCTACATGGGTTTTTTGGCTGCCATCTGTTTCTTAGTAGCATTTCTTGCTCGAAATCTGCCAGGGGCCTTTAATGAAGCCAAACTGATCACCTTCAGCATGTTGGTTTTTTGTAGTGTTTGGATCTCCTTTGTTCCCACATATCTGAGTACCAAAGGGAAATATATGGTAGCTGTGCAGATCTTCTCCATTCTGGCCTCTGGCCTGGGATTAGGGGGCTGCATCTTTATCCCCAAGTGCTACATTATTATCCTGAGACCTGCCATGAACACAAAAGAACATCTGATGCCAAAACAACATTAAGGTTCTTCATGTTGGTGTCTATTTTATACACTTTACATGCAGTATAAAACCACATACTTTGAAGTAATGTCTAATGTGTTGTAGCTTATCTTCTTTCATTCCATGTGGATTTTGAATTATAATAATTGAATAGTAACATTTCTTTAAAAAAAACTCAAACTATTTGAATTAATCATATCCTTTAATTGTCAAAATTTGAATTGATGTTAAATCTCCACCATCATCAATGACATTAATAAAATTTCTGAAACCAGGCTAGATAAACTTTTACCAGGGGTGTTCAGAAATAGTTTTATATTAAATTAAAAATTGTGGCTAATGATGATGTGTGTTTTTGTTACTATATAGGTTTTTTTACAATGTAGGTTGGTGTTATATTTTATTTTCTGGCTTGATATTGTGATTTTTTTTATTTTTTTTTAAAGAGTTACTTTCAAATACTGTATATATTTGAACGATCTCTTCTGGCTAGATAATGTAAGAACACATATAGATAGATACATAAGGTAGATGGAAGAGAAAAAGAGAAACAGTATTCATGGCTGCAGCAAGGGACTCTGCTGAACTGTGTACAAAACTCCAAGCGCCCTTTGAAAGGGTTCTGGATCCATCAGGCATCTGTGGCGGAACCTCCTAATTGGTTGCACCTCCCTGGGGGAAGGATTGGAGCCTTAAAATGAAGCCACAATAGAAAATGATCTGACCATGACAAAAGCAACGTTTCTAAGCCCCTTAGTATTAGGTCATTATTCAACTGCTCTGAGAGGAAAACCATGTTGAGAGTGTGCCCCCTTTCATGGGTCGGGCTCTGAACTACATGGGTCAGATCCATGGTTGCCATGGTGGCCATGAACTCCTGCACCAACCTAGGGGATTCACCGAGTGACGGCAGATTAAAATCCCCAAAAATGATAAGTCTGAGAGACTCCACCACCAGCCCAGCTACCTCCTCGAGTAGCACAGACAGGGATGTTGACACGTAACTGGGAGGCAGGTATGTGAGCAAAAGGTCCACCTGTACCCCTAGATCCAGCTTCATAAGAAGGGACTCATAACCCGCAATCTCAGGGGTAGTGAGCCTACGTATCTTGATGGTCTTCATGGATATAATTGCCACTCCTCCCCCCCTTCCCCGGGGTCAAGGCTGGTGTCACACCTGAAACCCAGCTGGGCACATTACCAAGAGAAGAACTCCTCCCTCTGGGCCCAGCCAGGTCCCAGTCACACACACTAGGTATGCCCCCTCCACCAGGAGTAAATCCTGGATGAGGGGAGCTTTATTTATAGCAGACCTGGCATTGAGCAGCAACAGCCTGAGCCCAGGGTCTGGATTTAGCTCGTCACAAGTTCTCTGGGTCGAGTCAATGGGGCCAGAACAAGGGACCACTTTCAAGCAGCTGTCCTCCAAGAGTGGCCTACCCCATGTCTCCCACCATATCTGCCTCTCCCAAGCAAGACTGGAATATTCTGATGTTCTACCACCCTAGAGATGGGCTCCCCCACTCCTCCTACCCTCAGGCCGCCAGGTAAACTGGCTCTTCCATTCATATTATACATGTCACTCATCCCATACAGTTCAAACATTCATGCTTCCAATCATATCCATTTATCTAAGTTAAAACCAGTCTCCTTAATTATTAAATTTAAATTAATTGATTTACTTAAAAATACAATATATATATATATATTTAATATTATGCTAACATCTACCCTATCCATCCATCTCATTCATACACCTTTCTTCCTTAATTAAATGAAGTTAAAAACTACTATGTATTAATTAATACAATTACTATTCCCCAAAGGTATTAACTTAAAACTTATATATATTGCCCCTCTCTCTTATTTATTTATTTATTTATTTATTTATTTATTTATTCATTCATTCATTCATTCATTCATTTATTTATTTATTTATTTATTAGATTTGTATGCCTCCCCTCTCCGTAGACTTGGGGTGGCTCACAACAATAACAAAGACAATGTAAGAACAAATCTAATAATTAAAAAAAAAAACCCCATTATTAAAAGCAAGCATACACACAAACATACCATGTATAAACTGTATAGGCCCGGGGGAGATGTCTCAGTTCCCCCATGCCTGATGGCAGAGATGGGTCTTAAGAACTTTACGAAAGGCAAGTAGGGTGGGGGAGTTCTGATCTCTGGGGGAGCTGGTTCCAGAGGGTCGGAGCCACCACAGAGAAGGCTCTTCTCCTGGGTCCCGCCAAACGACATTGTTTAGTTGATGGGACACGGAGAAGGCCAACTCTGTGGGACCTAACTGGTTGCTGGGATTTGTGCGACAGAAGGCAGTCCCGGAGATATTCTGGTCCAATGCCATGAAGGGCTTTATAGGTCATAACCAACAATTTGAATTGTGACCGGAAATTGATCGGGAACCAATGCATACTGCGGAGTGTTGGTGTAACATGGGCATACCTTGGGAAGCCCATGATTGCTCTTGCAGGTGCATTCTGCACAATCTGAAGTTTCCGAACACTTCAAAGGTAGCCCCATGTAGAGAGCATTACAGTAGTCGAACCTCGAGGTGATGAGGGCATGAGTGACTGTGAGCAGTGAGTCCCGGTCCAGATAGGGCCGCAACTAGTGCACCAGGCGAACCTGGGCAAACGCCCCCCTTGTCACAACTGAAACATATTTCTCTAATGTGAGCTGTGGATCGGGGAGGATACCCAAGTTGCGGACCCTCTCTGAGGGGGTCAATAATTCCCCCCCACAGGGTTATGGACGGAATTGTCCGTGGGAGGCAGAACCCACAGCCACTCAGTCTTATCCGGGTTGAGTTTGAGTCTGTTGACACCCATCCAGACCCCAACAGCCTCCAGGGACCGGATCATTGCTTCCACTGCTTCATTGACTGGACATGGGGGGGGGGGGAGATGTATAACTGGGTATCATCCGCATACTGATGATACCTCACCCAATGCCCCTGGATGATCTCACCCAGAGGTTTCATGTAGATATTGAATAGCAGGGGGGAGAGGACCGACCCCTGAGGCACCCCAAAAGGGAGTAACCTTGAGGTTGACCTCTGACCCCCCACTAACACCGACTGTGACCAACTGAAGAGGTAGGAGGAGAACCACTGGAGAACAGTGCCTCCCACTCCCAACCCCTCCAGCCAGCGCAGAAGGATACCATGGTCGATACCAAAGGCATCCTCTCTCACAGAGAAATGACAAAGTACTAGAGTAGAAAGTGCATAATAGTCCAACGCTGGTGCAGTTCAACTGATGATATTTAAAAAATAAAGTGCTAAGAGTGCAAAGCTAAAGAGTCTGACATAGCAAGCCATTACCATGTTGAAATGTTAACAAACCTCAATGATCTTGATGAAAAAAGATAGCTAGATGGCTTTAAATGGTCATAGTCACAGTCAAGGGCAATCCCCATATGTTTAAAAATGTTCTAAACGATGCTGGTTCTTCAGGGTGCATAACCTTATGGTAGTGGAAGGAGACCCCAAGCATTGCTTCACTGTTAGTTCTCCCTAAGAACTCGGCCGAGTCTCCTCAGTTCTCTCACCCACTACAAGCCATTCCAAAGGGACATCTGCCAACTTCTCCCATAAGTCAACTGTTGTCCCGTTTTTCCCATGTCCTCGAGTAGCGCCTCTGTTGACCACTCCCACTGGTTGGCTAGGCCACTCCAGATTCATGGTCCTTACAGCAGGGTCCAGGGTTATTGGCTCATGTCCCTGTGTTAAAACTTTGGCAGCTGTCCCTCGAATTCAGGGCAGACGGCATTAGTGCAGGGCGCAGGGCGTCAAAGCGTTATCTGCCCACTCTGTCTCTTGTTAGCCACCCTCCACCTGCTCTCTCTCTCGCTAGCAGCTCTCACCTGCTAGCGTCCAATTTTTAGATGGACTCCCACATTGGGATTTCAATAGCTGTCTCTAAATGTCAAGTGGGTGATATCGATGAGGGCGGGTGACATCAGAGTGCCCTCCGTCTGTTCCCTCTCTCATTAGCCGTTCTCACCCATTAGCATCCAACTTTCAGATGGATATCTTGTTGGACAACCTCTTGATGGGCAATCTCTTGCTGGGCAACCAGGCTATCATCTGTAGTCTGTAGTCCTCTCTTCAGTCTTCCATCTGCTCAGTTCTGCTCAGTTCTGCTAAATTGACCTCATCCACAAGAGGCAAAATAAGGAGGAATTATAATGGCCCACTGCCTAGTATATTATTCAACACTGTAATCTTTAGATTCTCAAGAATAAATTTCGAAACCAAAAACAATCAAACTTTCCTGAATTGTTTCTTTCTCAACTCCCAAATTAGGATTATTCTCCTGAGTCAAACAAAACTCTTTTCCAATGGCACACTTTTATGGCTATGCTCGTTCCCAATTCCCCTTCTAATTATTAAAATAATCATAATTATTTATTCTCCTTTGAACAAGGTTTATGGAATTTCTATCACAACAATTAATAGTCAATCAATCTGAGAACAAAAAAGGATAGATAGCACGTGATAATCTGCTTTGTAAAAGCCTTCTGTGGTGGGATCGATGTTTGGGGTAAAGATGGGTGAATACTGTTGCAGTCTGAAATTGCAGATAGCTCTTCCAGATCTGAGGCCATCTGAATTTTCTTCACTGCAATTGTGGTCTTCTGTGATCTCTGAGATCTAATTTTGTGCTGAAAAAAGAACTATAGGAAGGATCTGCGGCAGAATACTGTATAAGTCAAATGTTGCTGCTGCTGCACATACAGCTCTTTCTGCTTCTACTTCTGCTTCTGTCTCAAATTCCCTGTGCCAGTATGCTGATGAAATGTCCATTAAAGGTGATAATAGAAGAAAAGGAGTGGTTCCATTACTACAAGCCAGGAGACTACTGGATTACTGGAATAATGTCTAAACATGGAGCTATATTGTACCAATTTTCATTCTCCAAACCTCCAACCCACAAACTGAAAAGGTCATTGTCAGCACGTCCAAGGATTCTATTGGTTTTACCTTTTCCAATATCTTTTCTAGGAATGATTTTGTTTCTCCTATTCCTCACTTTGAGAAAGGCAAATCATTATTGCTTCTCCCAATTTGCTTGGTGCACACACACTCCCTCTACTGACCCCTTAAGTATGAAGTAAGGTCCATGGAAGTCAATTTGTGACTGAAACTGTGGAAATTTGTAATTGAGACAACTGAATCAGGTAGAGCATTCCAGCATTTGACAACTCTATTACAATCAGGTTTATTACTATGTATAATTTTATATGTAAAACTAGGTCTCAATTGTACTGATGTCAGATATATGGTGGGGATTCCAAACAGTTGAACAATACTCTAAAATTGATCTAACATAGTTTTTATAAAATCTAATTAGCAATACAATGTTTCCTGGAAAAAAGCTTTGCAAAGTTATGTATACAACTCTTAAAATTATTCCACAATGAGCCATGGAACATAAATTGTCAGAGAGAAGAACACCTAGGTCCTTAACAAAGTGATGGTCATCTACTAGATCAATGCCATCTAGTTTATACTACATTTAACATTATGTAAGACAGAGCATTTATTAATCGAAATTTGAACTGCCAAATAGATGACCATTCAGAGACAGTCATGATCACTTTGCAAAACAACAGAATTATATGTAGCACTGAATAATTTTACATCATTGGCAAAAAGAATGCAATTGCTTTTAAGTTGATGATATAAATCATTGATATAGAGGGGGGAAAGATGATGAAATTCCTTATGTTGCAGTAAGATCATCTTCAACCACACTCTGTCCTTCTTGTTGGCTGTTCATGAAGTCAACCAGAATTCAGGGCTCTTACCCAACATCACCCTGGGCTACAACATCTATGAGAACTTTTTCAGTGCAAGAATGACATATGAGGCCATGCTGGATGTGCTGTCTACAGGACAGGAGAATGTCCCAAACTACAGATGTGGAAGACAAAAGAACCTGCTGGTGATTCTTGAAGAGATGGATTCTGAACTCTTTGATCATATATCTAATGTCTTGAGCATCTATAAAATTGCACAGGTATAAAGTCAAGTAAAATCAATTCTGTGCTGTAAATTGTTTTGATTTGACTAGAAGGCAGCATTTGTATATACTTCTCCAAATAAATTGAAAGTCAGAGTGTAAATATTAGAAGAGTTGAAAGAAATTTTAACTCATAAAGCATGTCTGTATGCCTGCTCACAGAACTTGTTGTTAAATCTGATGAAGCCCACCACCATACACACACACACAAACAAAAACACATGCATATGCATATGAATTATGTATGTGAGTGTATATACATAGATCCATTTCATGGATCACTGCCTTGTCATGGTGCAGGGGCTTGCCTTGTCTATTGAAACTATGAGCTATGCTTGCAGGGCCACACAGGATGGACACATCATAGCAGAGAGATCTGACAAAACGTGATCTACTGGAGAAGGAAATGGCAATCCACTTCAGTATCTTTTCATGAAAACCCCATGGACAGTAACAAAAGGCAAAAAGATATGATGCAGGAAGATGAGCCCCTCAGGTCTGAAGGTGTCCAATATGCTACTGGGGAAGAGAAGAGAGTTAGTACTAGTAGTGCCAGGAAAAAATGAATTGACATGGCCAACGTCAATAGGACACTATGAAACCTTACAATGCTTTTTAGAATTAACATAATTAATGATGTCCTTAGGTTTTTCCTTGGAATACAAAATGAAGCAGGACATGGGCAGGTAGAATTTTGTCAAGAGAATGCGATGGTTATAGCAAACACTCTTTTCCAACAATCCAAGAGATGATTCTAGATTAGGATAGAATAGAATTTTTTATTGGCCAAGTGTGATTGGACACACAAGGAATTTGTCTTGGTACTTATGCTCTCAGTGTTCATAAAGGAAAAGATACATTCATCAAGGATCATAAGGTAAAACACTTAATGATAGTCCGAGTACAAATCAATCAAATCATTTTAGGAAACAGTCAAGAAAAATCGTAAGGATACAAGCAACAAAGTTACAGTCATACAGTCATTAGTGGGAACAATGAGAAAATTAATAGTAGTAAACAGTAAATAATTTTATTTATTATTATTATTATTATTATTATTATTATTATTATTATTATTATTATTATTATTATTATTATTTATTAGATTTGTATGCCGCCCCTCTCCGTAGACTCGGAGCAGCTCACAACAGTGATAAAAACAATACATGGTAACAAATCTAATAATCAAAAACCTAAAATAACAATTTTACATTAAAAAGTCTAAAAAGAAAAAACCCCAATAGATAAAATACATGCACACAGTCATATCATGTACAAAACTACATAGGCAAGGGGGGGATGTCTCTGTTCCCCCAAGCCTGATGACAGAGTTGGATTTTAAGGAGTTTGCAAAAGGCAAGGAGGGTGCGGGCAGTCCTAATCTCTAGGGGGAGTTGATTCCAGAGGGTCGGAACCACCACAGAGAAGGCTCTTCACCTGGGTCCCACCAGACGACATTGTTTAGTCGCCGGGACCTGGAGAAGACCAACTCTGTGGGACCTAACCGGCCGCTGGGATTCATGCGGCAGAAGGCGGTCTCGCAGATATCTTAGTCCGGTGCCATGAAGGGATTTATAGGTCATAACCAACACTTTGAATTGTGACCGGAAACTGATCGGCAACCAATGCAGACTGCGGAGTTTTGGAGTAACATGGGCATACTTTATTTCTTTGTTTCCTTGTTTGTTTGTATTGAAAGGGACTTTGCAGGTCATCAAGTTCAACCCCCTGCTTAAGCAGGAAAACCTACAGCACCCCAGCCAAATGACAGTCAATCTCCTCTTGAAAATGTCCAAAATTGGGGAGTTCACAACCTTTGCTGGCAGGCCGTTCCACTGGTTGATCAGTCTGACCATCAGGAAGTTTTTCCTTATTTCTAGGTTGAATCTCTCCTTGGTCACGTTCCAACCGTTGTTCCTTGTCTGGCCCTCTGGTGCCCTGGAAAACAGCTTGACCCTCTCTCTGTGACAACCCTCAAGTACCTGTAGACTGCTATCATGGCCCTCATGGCCCTCCTTTTTTCTAGGCTATCCATGTCCAGTTTCAGCAATCTCTCTTCATAAGTCCTGGTTTCTAGTCCTTTAATCATTTTGGTTGCTCTTTTCTGCACCTTCTCCAGAGTTTCTATGTCTCTTTTGAAGTGTGGTGACCAGAATTGAATGCAGTACTCCAGATGTGGTCTGACCAGGGCGTTATAGAGTGGTATTAATACCTCTCTGGTCTTGGAGTGTATCCCCCTGTTGCTACAGTTTACAATTGTGTTGGCCTTTTTAGCCAAAGCAGCACATTGCTGACTCATATTTAATTGATTATCCACTAAGATTCCGAGATCCCTTTCACAATCACTACTGCTAAGTAGGGTTCCTCTCAGACTGTATGTGTGTCTAGGTTTTTGTTACCTAGGTAAAGGACTTTACTCTTCTCAACATTGAACATCATTTTGTTATTTTGGGCACACAGCGTTAATCTATCTAGCTCTTTCTGTGTTTTGAGCCTATCCTCTAGGGTGTTGGCTATCCCCACCATTTTTGTGTCATCTGAAAATTTGATTAGTTCCCTCTCTATTCCCTCATCTAGGTCATTGATGAAAATGTTGAAGAGCATAGGGCCCAGGACATAACCCTGTGGTACCCCACTGCCTTCCTTTTTCCATGTGGATTTGGAGTCATTGAGGACAATTCATTGAGTGTGGTTGGGCAGCCAACTGTTTATCCATCTGTATGTGTTGTAGTCTACCCTGTCTTTTTCTAATTTGTGGATTAGGAGATTATTGCATATTTATGTTAGTTGGCTTGTAAAGAGGTTGTCCTTCTTTCTTTTATATTAACCCATATGCTTTTTAAGGGGTTATCCTCTTTGGTTGGATATAGCTCTGTGACAGTGTAGTGCTCTTTTAGCTATAGTGCAACTCCACCTCCTTTCTTGTTTGACCTATTTTTCTTGAAGAGATTGTAACCCTTTATCTGCATGTTCCAGTCATGCGTTTCATCCCACCAGGTTTCTGTTATTCCAATTAGATCGTATTCACCCTCATGCATTAGTAATTCCAGTTCATCCTGTTTGTTCCCCAAGCTTTTTGCATTTGTGTATAGGCACTTTATTTGTTTGTGTCTGATTCTGGGTAGACATTTTTTATCCTCTGATTGATTTGTAAGCTTGACTTGTTCCCCTTCCTTATTTTGTTCATTGTACAGTCTCTTAGTTTGGTCACCCACCCCTTTCGGATCTAGTTTAAAGCCCTCCTGATAAGATGGGCTAGTCATTTTCCTAGGAGGTTCTTCCCAGCTCTGGTGAGGTGTAGCTCGTCTCTCGCTAGAAGCCCTTCTTGGAGATATTGTAGGCCATATTCAAGGAAACCAAAGTTCTTTTGGGGACACCATCTCCTTAGCCAGTAGTTTATGTGTGAGATTTTCTCTGACTGGATGTCATCCTCTTTATAGGTTGAATGGAAGAAAAAACAACCTGTGCACCTATCTTTTTGACTGTGTTGCCCAGGAGGTCATAGTCTTTCATTATTTGATTCACATCTTTCCCTGTGTCATTTGTTCCCACATGGATCACCAGTAGTGGGTAGTAGTCAGTGGGCTTTAATATTTTGGTAAGGTTTTGTGTTATGTCAGAGATTTTGGCTCCAGGAAGGCAGATGGTAGGTTCAGTTCCCCTGAGAATTGAGTCACCAATCACCAGCACTCTCCTTTTCCTTTTGATTGGGTTGGTGTGTGGCACAGGCATCAACCTGCTTTAAAAAGTGCATATGGCTATGGTTTTCCCAGAAATTAACATGTTTGTCACTTTTAAAAGATATTTCACTGGTGTGTAGCTGTATTCCAGTATTTGAGAGGCTGCCACAAAGAGGAGGAGGTAATTTCACAAAGAGGAGGAGGTCAAAGAGGAGGAGGTCAAGCCATAGAGGGCTCAAGGCCAGACTATTTGCGGGAGCATCTCCTGCCGCATACCTCCCAGAAACCAATAATGGCACACAGAGTTGGCCTCTTCTAGGTCCTGTCGACTAAGCAAAACAGGCTGGCGGGGCTGTGGGGGAGGGCTTTCCCTGTTGCCACCCCGGTTCTCTGGAACCAACTCTCCCCTGACATTAATACTGTTGCTATACTATTGGTTTAGACTGTATATTTGACTTCTTTTTATGTATTTTAAATTTTATATGTTTGTAAGCCCCCCCCCCCCTGAGTTCTTTGGGATTGGGTGGCAATGAAGTCAAAGTAAACAAATTTATTTTTCAAGGCACCAGATAGTAGGACAAAAAACAATGGATGGAAACTAATAAAGGAAGGAAGCAACATAGAATTAAGGCTTTGATGTCAATGAACTATTGGAACAGCTTGCCTTCAGAGATTGTGGATGCTTCATCACTGGATTTTTTAAAGAAGAGAGAGGAGACAGTCACTTGTCTGAAATTATATTGGGCCTCCTGCTTAAGCAGGGGTTTGGACTAGGGCAGGGGGTGTTACTTGATTTCATTGATGTTGTGTTTGATCTCAGGGGAGGCGTGGCCAATGTGGGCATGGACAGCATGATATCACTTTTGTCAGGGGCCCCTGTGGTGACCGGAATGTTCTGCCAGCAAAATTGGGCTCCTGAGAGTTACAATGTGACAGAAGGGTTTACTCTATGAGGACCATCTATGAACATCACCCACAGATAATTCAGAGCTCCCTGATTTTAAAGGGAACATATACGAGAACAGGGCAGAACATCATAGGAACTAGCAAAATTCATGCAGTTATCATTTGAAACTTTTCTCACTGGGGGAAAGGCCCTCAGATTTACCACATGACTTTTAGCATCAAAACTGACACAAACTACCAATATATTCACTTTTATCTTAGATCAACTACAGTGTCATCAACCAGATGGCTGAGCAAAATCATCGTTTTTATTTTTCATATCGGATGACCCCAAACCAAGAACCTCCTTACTCAGCAATTGTCAAGCTGCTCCTGAAGTTCCAATGGACATGGATCGGCCTCCTTTCTCAGGACAATGAAAGAGGAGAAAAATTCAAAAGGCGCTTGGAAGTTCTTGCCCTAAAAAATGAGATTTGCATTGTCCTCTCAGGAACTGTTCCAGAAGCAAATATGAAGTCAAATGCTGGAGAAACTCTCATGCAAGAAAAAACGAAAATGTTCTATTCTCTTATCAAGTGTCAAATAAAAATTATAGTATACCAACTAGATTCTCTGGCCTTAGGAATGTTAGCAGTAATAATACAAATAATTGATATGACTTATAAACCCATTGTGGGAAGAGTGTGGATTACAACAACTTTGACAGCTGCAAGTACAAGCATTTTTAACCAGTTGGTTGATCTCCAAAATAAATATGCTTTGTTTTCCTTCCTGATCCAGTCAAAGAGAAGGGATCAGTATTATGACTTTAATTCTTACTCATCTATGATCCTATTGTATGGAAAGGATGCATTCCAATGTTCTTATTCAAGTCCTGTGTCATCTAAGAAAGTTTGGAAAAAATGCAGGGAACAAGAGAACTGGGAATTTCCACCCCATGATGTGATTGCAAGAATCCTCTCTCAGGATTCCTCCAGTATTTTTGAAATAATTCAAATTGTGGCCTGGGTCCTCAGTGCTGCATCTTCCTCCCAACGGAGTAAGCGGAAAATTCAGGTTGGAGACCATCAACCATCCCAGATTGTACGGCCATGGCAGATAAGCTGTATTCTTTGAGATTGCATTGATTCTCCCTTTCCTAATGGTGATGGTGTTATCTACTCCATGTCTTCAAAAATGTGAGATAAAGATATGAAAAAGAGCTGTAAATTCTTGGAGAAAAACTGAAAGAAGCCTCCCATGAAAGACTGAATCAATCTGTTTCAGGCTGTGGTGGTAATTTGAAGAGGTTGAATTATTCAAATTATCTCCATTCCAGAATAATAGCAAGAAAAGCATTGAATAAAGGCTCCAATTGTAATGTTTTTTCTGTTTTTTAATGCAGCTTCATAGGTTCCTGAGGAACTTCCAACATCACAATATTTCAAGAGATGGGATTTCTTTTGATGAAAATGGAGTTCCTGTTGGTGACTTTGATATCTTGCAGGGGACATCAATTTGGAATGAGTCATATGTGGGGGTGAAAATTGGGAGCGTAGAAAGACAAACTTCCCGAGAAGACAAGATTTCTGCCAATCAAAGTGCCATCCAATGGCCAACTTTATTTAACAAAGTAGTTGAGACTACTTGGAATTTGCTCTTCTATTTGTCTCCATATGTGGAATTTTGCTGCTCAGAAATTTATTTATTTATTTAATTTTTCAAATTTATCATCCACCCCTCTCCTCACAGAGGTATCATTTTACCATAGAGGTTTTATAATAATATATCACACACTGAAACCTACTGCCTTGTATTGTGGGATTTGCAATCTACATAATTAACCCTGGTACCTCCTCACATTTACTATACACTTGTTACCCTCCAGGTCCTTTTAGACCCCGAGTATAAAAAGGTTGGTTCTAGCTACTGGAATGGTCTTTTTGAATACTTTTTTCACTAGTATACTAATTTGAACATTTCTGAAGTGAAAAGACGAATCTTATTTGTTTATTTTGCTCATCAACCCCCCCCCCCATTTTGGTGAAATTTTGTTCATTTCCATCTAGATTAGGCTGCAAAATCTGACTTTTTTGACCATCTTTGGTATTGGGAAACTAATTTGAACATTTCTGAACATAATGAAATTAAAATTGAAATGAAAAAAATTTGATGCTTATTTGTTTATTTTGCTCATAAAAGCTTGATCATCTTTGGCATTGGCATACTAATTTGAACATTCTAAACATAATGAAATGAAAACTGAAATGAGAAAAAATGATGTTCGCAAAGATTATACACTTGTGCTCTTCCAGGTCCTTTTAGACCCAAAGTATAAAAAGGTTGGTTCTAGCTACTGGAATGGTTTTGTTTGAATACTTTTTTCACTAGTACACTAATTAAAACATCCCTGATCACAAACAAATGAAAAATGAAATGGAAAAAAAAAAGATTTTGCAGGCTAATCTATCTATAAATTGAAATAATTGCACACAGCTAGGGGGCAGGCATTTCTCAGCAAAATAAACAAATAAGCATTAATTTTTCATTTCAATTTTCATTTCATTGTGTTCAGAAATGTTCAGGTTAGTATACTAGCAAAAAAGCATTAAAAAAACCCCACATTCCAGTAGCTAGAACTAACCTTTTTTACTCCGAGTCACATATAACCGGGAGGACTCCAAATGTTCAAAACATTTTTTTTTCATTTCCTTATGTTCAGAAATATTCAGATTAGTATGCCAATGCCAAAGATGGTCCAAAAATTCTGATTTGGCAGGCTATTCTATCTATAAATTGAAAAAAGTACACACAGACTGGGGGGGGAGGCAATTTTGAGCAAAATAAACAAATAAGCATCACTTTTTTCATTTCAATTTTCATATCAATATGTTCAGAAATGTTCAAATCAGTATTTCAATGCCAAAGATGGTTAAAAACGTAAGATTTTGCAGCCTAATTTAGATGAAAATAAACAAAATTTCACAAAAATGGGTGGGTGCGTGCTTTTCTGAACAAAATAAACAAATTTTTTCATTTCAATTTTCATATCATTGTATTCAGAAATGTTCAAGTTAGTATACTACTGGGAAAAAAGTATTCAAAAAGACCATTCCAGTAGCTAGAACCAACCCTTTTATACTCCAGGTCTAAAAGGACCCGGAGGGTGATATTGGTAACTTTTTTGCCCAGCAAAAACTATACACATCCCCCCCCCAAAAAAACCCACCACCCTTGGAAAGAACCCCTCAAATGAGAAAAAGTCATGGAATTTCAAGTATCAGATATGCAGGGAATTTTTTTACAGGGTCTCAAACTTCATTTCGGATCCTTTTAGACCCGAGGAGAATACCAGGGTTAGATTGAAGAAGCTTCTTCAATTCTGACTGAATCGTGGAGGATAGAAAGATGTGGAACTGCAAAAAGGACTGTATTGTAAATAGGATATAGATTTAGAAATTGCAAGAAGGTCTCAAATTCATTTGCACTATTTAGGTGACTCTGAGGGCACAGATAAATTCCACATGACCTCAACAACTTTCAGAAAGACTGCTAATGACTAGATAACTGCAAGCAATATAAATCTTTCCACACTTTGCCATTCAGTCAGTACTGAAGAAGCAAAACAACTTCAAGGGAAAACAAAGATCAGTTGTCTTTTGAAAAAGCACCTTTGGAAGAATATTTAGAATATGAAGTGTTTAGCCCACTTTTTAAGAGAAAAATGTCACGAAGAATGTGGGAAGGGAAATGAGTGTAGCTGAAAAAGTAATTTGCATATGATGATACAATTATCATAGGAGAGAAAGAAAGGGACTCTAAAGAAAGCAAGATGTTTAATATCTACATGAAACCGCTGGGTGAGATCATCCAAGGGCATGGGGTGAGGTATCATCAGTACACTGTTGATACCTATCTTTACATCTCCATGCCATATCCAGTCAACGAAGCAGTGGAAGTGATGTGCCGGTGTCTGGAGGCTGTTGGGGCCTGGATGGGTGTCAACAGACTCAAACTCAACCCTGATAAGACGAAGCGGCTGTGAGTTTTACCTCCCAAGGACAATTCCATCTGTCCGTCCATCACCCTGGGGGGGGGATTATTGACCCCCAAGGAGAGGGTCCACAACTTGGGCGTCCTCCTCGATCCACAGCTCACATTAGAGAACCATCTTTCAGCTGTGGCGAGGGGGGCGTTTGCCCAGGTTCACCTGGTGCACCAGTTGCAGCTCTATTTGGACCGGGAGTCACTGCTCACAGTCACTCATGCCCTCATCACCTCAAGGCTCAACTACTGTAATTCTCTCTACATGGGGCTACCTTTGAAAAGTGTTTGGAAACTTCAGATCATGCAGAATGCAGCTGCGAGAGCAATCATGGGCTTTCCCAAAAATGCCCATGTAACACCAACACTCTGCAGTCTGCATTGGTTGCCCATAAATTTCCGGTCACAATTCAAAGTGTTGGTCATCACCTATAAAGCCCTTCATGGCACCGGACCAGGGTACCTATGAGACCGCCTTCTGCCGCATGAATCCCAGCGACTGGTTAGGTCCCACAGAGTGGGCCTTCTCTGGGTCCCGTCAACAAAACAATGTCGTTTGGTGGGGCCCAGAGGAAGAGCCTTCTCTGTGGCAGCCCCAGCCCTCTGGAACCAACTCCCCCTGGAGATTAGAATTGCCCCCACCCTCCTCGCCTTTCGTAAGCTCCTAAAAATCCACCTCTGCTGTCAGGCATGGGGGAACTGAAATATTCTTTCCCCCTAGGCCTTTACAATTTATGCATGGTATGTTAGTTTGTATGTATGTTTAGTTTTACAAATAAGGTTTTTTTTAGCTGTTTTAGTATTGGATTTACATGCTGTTTTTATTACTGTTGTTAGCTGCTCTGAGTCTGCGGAGAGGGGCAGCATACAAATCCAATAAATAAATAAATAAATAAATAAATAAATAAATGAATGAATGAACGAACAAACAAACAAACAAACAAACAAACAAACAAACAAACAGATGTTGGAGGTTTCCTCAGAAAGCAAAGAAGGAGAAAAAATATATAAGTTATAGTATTCTCATATATGCCCTAAGGAGGAACAATGAAACCACTTTTCTTTGGAAAATAGAATAAGGCAATGAATCTGTTTTGGGATCTACAATGGAGATTGATAGAGACAGGGAATGATCTTTCATTCGTCCCTTGAAAGCAGAGTAAATAAAGTTCATGCCACTACTCCTTGATTCATTTTTCTCAATGTATTCTTGAGCTTCTGGAGGCAAGTTGATTTCATTAAATCCTTCTTATTCACATCTTGCCTGGTTAATCTTTATGTTTATGCTTAGATGGTGCCTTATTCAAGATGTACAGAAAGTTGCTCCGCAGGTTATGTCAAGCTTGTGAAAGAGGGAGCCCCAGTTTGCTGCTATGACTGTTCTCTGTGTGTGGAAGGAACATTTTCTAAACACGAAGGTAGAGTCGGTGGCTCCAAAAACAATAAAAATCAGGATACAATGTTTATTATCTTTTATTTTTTGGGTGGTATTTGATCAAGAAGGAAGAAAAATATGACATTTCTGGGAGGCATCCCTAAATTTTTCAAAGATTGGACACTATCACCAAATTTTGTATGGTGATGTGAACTTTAAAATAAATAATAAAATATTGCTGCTTTCTATTGAGTTGTTATTTTCTTGCTTGGTTTTGGGAAAGAGAACAAGTTTTGAGAGCTGATAATCACATTCATCTTCAGCCTTTAAAGAGTGTTGATTGTTTTAACTAATGCCGTGTCAGAAATATTATATTATTTCTTGAAAGTGAAGAAATTGATTTCTGATGCTGTTTTTATGCTCCTACAACTGCAGAAACAGATACATGTCAACCATTTTTTTCAGATGCTGTCCATTGTGAAAAATGTCCCAATCATCAATATTCCAATAAGAAGCGAGATCAGTGTGTCTCCAAAAATATACAGTAATTATCCTATGAAGAATTGTTGGGACTCATCCTGGCTTTCTTTGCCATTGCTTTGTCCCTAACCACTGCTTTCATTCTGGGAATCTTCATGAAATATCGAGACACTCCCATAGTCAAAGCCAACAACTGTGAACTCACCTACATCCTCCTGGTTTCACTCCTGCTTTCTTTCTTGACCTCCCTTCTATTCATCGGTCACCCTGTGAAAATGACCTGTCTCCTTCGACAAACCATTTTCAGTATTGTTTTCTCAGTTGCTGTGTCTTCCTTGCTGGCTAAGACTGTAATGGTGGTGGTGGTGGCCTTTATGGCAACAAAACCAGGTAGCAGCATGAGGAAATGGCTGGGGAAAAGTCTAGCCAACTCTATTGTTTTATCTTGCTCTGGTATTCAAGTAGGCATCTGCATGATATGGCTGGGAATCTTTCCCCCATTTCCAGATTCTGACTTTCATTCCCAACCAGAACATACCCTGCTGCAATGCAATGAAGGCTCTGTCACCATGTTCTACTCTGCTCTTGGCTACATGGGTTTTTTGGCTGCCATCTGTTTCTTGGTAGCATTTCTGGCTCGAAATCTGCCAGGGGCCTTTAATGAAGCCAAACTGATCACCTTCAGCATGTTGGTTTTTTGTAGTGTTTGGATCTCCTTTGTTCCCACATATCTGAGCACCAAGGGGAAATATATGGTAGCCGTGCAGATCTTCTCCATTCTGGCCTCTGGCCTGGGTTTAGTGGGCTGCATCTTTATCCCCAAGTGCTACAATATTATCCTGAGACCTGCCTTGAACACAAAAGAACATCTGATGCCAAAACAACATTAAGGTTCTTTATGTTGGTATCTATTTTGTACACTTTACATGCAGAATAAAATCACATAATTTGAAGTAATGTGTTATGTGTTGTAACTTATCTTTTTCCATTCTATGTGGATTTTGAATTATAATAATGGAATAGTAACATTTCTAAAAGAACTCAAACTATTTGAATTAATCATATCCTTGAATTGTCATAATTTGAGTTCTTGTTAAATCTTAACCATCATCAATGACATTAATAAAATTTCTGAAACCAAGCTAGATAAACTTTTACCAGGGGTGTTCAGAAATGCTTTTATATTAAATTAAACATTATGGCTAATGATGATGTGTGGGGTTTTTTACAATGTAGGTTGGTGTTATATTTTATTTTCTGGCTTGATGTTGTGATTTTTTTAAAAAATAGTTACTTTCAAATACAGAATATATTTGAATTACCTCTTTTTGGCTAGATAATGTAACAATACTTATAGATAGATAAATAAGATAGATGGAAGAGAGAAAGAGAAACAGTATTCCAGGCTGCAGTAAGGAACTCTGCCGAACTATGTACAAATGAATCCGGTAAAACCCCAAGCACCTTTTGAAACCATTCTGGATCCATCAGGCATCTGGGGCAGAACCTCATAATTGGTTCTGCCTCCATGCGGGGAAGGATTGGAGCCTTAAAATCAAGCCACAATAGAAAATGATCTGACCATGACAAAGGCAATGTTTCTAAGCCCCTTAGTATCAGATCATTGCTCAACTTCTCTAAGAGCAAAACCATATCGAGAGTGTGCCCCCTCTCATGGGTCGGGCCCTGAACCTCTTGGGTCAGGTCCATGGTTGCCATGGTGGCCATGAACTCCTGCACCAAACCAGAGGATTCACCGAGCGACAGAAGATTGAGCCTACACAGCTTTATGGTCTTCTTGGCTATAATTGCCACTCTCTCCCCTTCCCTGGGGTCATGGCTGGCGCCATACCTGAAACCCGGCATGGCACATTTCTGAGAGAGGAACTCCTCCCTATGGGCCCAGCCAGGTCTCAGTCACACCCACCAGGTCTGCCTCCTCCTCCAGGAGTAAATCCTGGATAACGGGAACTTTATTTATAGCAGACCTGGCATTGAGCAGCAACAGCCTGAGCCCAGGGTCCAGATTTTTCTTGTCACCATTTCTCCAGGTCGAGTCCATGGGCCCAGAACAAGGGACTGCTTTCAAGCAATGGTCTCTTTCCCCCAAAAAAGCGGTCTACCCCATGTCTCCTATCATATCTGCCGCTCTGCAGCAAGACCAGAATATTCCGACCATCTACCACCCTAGAGATGGGTTCCCCCACTCCTCCTGTCCTCAGGCCACCAGGTAAACTGGCCCTTCCATTCATCTTATACATTTCACTCTTCCCATACAGTTCAAACATTCACCCTTCCAATCATATCCATTTATTTAAGTTAAAACCAGTCTCCTTAATTATTAAATTTAAATTAATTGATTTAAAAACACAATAATAAATATATATATTTAATATTATGCTAACACCTACCTTTTCCATCCATCTCATTCATACACTTTTCATCCTTAATTAAACTAAGTTAAAAATTCCTATAAATTAATTAATAAAATTACTATTCCCCAAAGTAATTAACTTAAAACTTATATATATTGCCCCTCTCCCTTCTCCTACCAAAGGCATCCTCTGTCCTTTAACAAGGAGGAATGACAAAGTTCTAGAGTAGAAAGTGCATAATAGTCCAACGCTGGTGCAGCTCAAGTGATGATATTTAAAGAATAAAGTGCTAAGAGTGCGAAGATTAGAGATTCAGATATAGCAGCCCGTCACCATCTTGAAATTTTTATTTTTATTTTTATTTTTATTTTTATTTTTATTTTTATTTTTATTTTTATTTTTATTTTTATTTTTATTTTTATTTTTATTTTTATTTTTATTTTTATTTTTATTTTTATTTTTATTTTTATTTTTATTTTTATTTTTATTTTTATTTTTATTTTTATTTTTATTTTTATTTTTATTTTTATTTTTATTTTTATTTTTATTTTTATTTTTATTTTTATTTTTATTTTTATTTTTATTTTTATTTTTATTTTTATTTTTATTTTTATTTTTATTTTTATTTTTATTTTTATTTTTATTTTTATTTTTATTTTTATTTTTATTTTTATTTTTATTTTTATTTTTATTTTTATTTTTATTTTTATTTTTATTTTTATTTTTATTTTTATTTTTATTTTTATTTTTATTTTTATTTTTATTTTTAACGAAGCAGTGGAAGTGATGTGCCGGTGTCTGGAGGCTGTTGGGGCCTGGATGGGTGTCAACAGACTCAAACTCAACCCTGATAAGACGAAGCGGCTGTGAGTTTTACCTCCCAAGGACAATTCCATCTGTCCGTCCATCACCCTGGGGGGGGGATTATTGACCCCCAAGGAGAGGGTCCACAACTTGGGCGTCCTCCTCGATCCACAGCTCACATTAGAGAACCATCTTTCAGCTGTGGCGAGGGGGGCGTTTGCCCAGGTTCACCTGGTGCACCAGTTGCAGCTCTATTTGGACCGGGAGTCACTGCTCACAGTCACTCATGCCCTCATCACCTCAAGGCTCAACTACTGTAATTCTCTCTACATGGGGCTACCTTTGAAAAGTGTTTGGAAACTTCAGATCATGCAGAATGCAGCTGCGAGAGCAATCATGGGCTTTCCCAAAAATGCCCATGTAACACCAACACTCTGCAGTCTGCATTGGTTGCCCATAAATTTCCGGTCACAATTCAAAGTGTTGGTCATCACCTATAAAGCCCTTCATGGCACCGGACCAGGGTACCTATGAGACCGCCTTCTGCCGCATGAATCCCAGCGACTGGTTAGGTCCCACAGAGTGGGCCTTCTCTGGGTCCCGTCAACAAAACAATGTCGTTTGGTGGGGCCCAGAGGAAGAGCCTTCTCTGTGGCAGCCCCAGCCCTCTGGAACCAACTCCCCCTGGAGATTAGAATTGCCCCCACCCTCCTCGCCTTTCGTAAGCTCCTAAAAATCCACCTCTGCTGTCAGGCATGGGGGAACTGAAATATTCTTTCCCCCTAGGCCTTTACAATTTATGCATGGTATGTTAGTTTGTATGTATGTTTAGTTTTACAAATAAGGTTTTTTTTAGCTGTTTTAGTATTGGATTTACATGCTGTTTTTATTACTGTTGTTAGCTGCTCTGAGTCTGCGGAGAGGGGCAGCATACAAATCCAATAAATAAATAAATAAATAAATAAATAAATAAATGAATGAATGAATGAACGAACAAACAAACAAACAAACAAACAAACAAACAGATGTTGGAGGTTTCCTCAGAAAGCAAAGAAGGAGAAAAAATATATAAGTTATAGTATTCTCATATATGCCCTAAGGAGGAACAATGAAACCACTTTTCTTTGGAAAATAGAATAAGGCAATGAATCTGTTTTGGGATCTACAATGGAGATTGATAGAGACAGGGAATGATCTTTCATTCGTCCCTTGAAAGCAGAGTAAATAAAGTTCATGCCACTACTCCTTGATTCATTTTTCTCAATGTATTCTTGAGCTTCTGGAGGCAAGTTGATTTCATTAAATCCTTCTTATTCACATCTTGCCTGGTTAATCTTTATGTTTATGCTTAGATGGTGCCTTATTCAAGATGTACAGAAAGTTGCTCCGCAGGTTATGTCAAGCTTGTGAAAGAGGGAGCCCCAGTTTGCTGCTATGACTGTTCTCTGTGTGTGGAAGGAACATTTTCTAAACACGAAGGTAGAGTCGGTGGCTCCAAAAACAATAAAAATCAGGATACAATGTTTATTATCTTTTATTTTTTGGGTGGTATTTGATCAAGAAGGAAGAAAAATATGACATTTCTGGGAGGCATCCCTAAATTTTTCAAAGATTGGACACTATCACCAAATTTTGTATGGTGATGTGAACTTTAAAATAAATAATAAAATATTGCTGCTTTCTATTGAGTTGTTATTTTCTTGCTTGGTTTTGGGAAAGAGAACAAGTTTTGAGAGCTGATAATCACATTCATCTTCAGCCTTTAAAGAGTGTTGATTGTTTTAACTAATGCCGTGTCAGAAATATTATATTATTTCTTGAAAGTGAAGAAATTGATTTCTGATGCTGTTTTTATGCTCCTACAACTGCAGAAACAGATACATGTCAACCATTTTTTTCAGATGCTGTCCATTGTGAAAAATGTCCCAATCATCAATATTCCAATAAGAAGCGAGATCAGTGTGTCTCCAAAAATATACAGTAATTATCCTATGAAGAATTGTTGGGACTCATCCTGGCTTTCTTTGCCATTGCTTTGTCCCTAACCACTGCTTTCATTCTGGGAATCTTCATGAAATATCGAGACACTCCCATAGTCAAAGCCAACAACTGTGAACTCACCTACATCCTCCTGGTTTCACTCCTGCTTTCTTTCTTGACCTCCCTTCTATTCATCGGTCACCCTGTGAAAATGACCTGTCTCCTTCGACAAACCATTTTCAGTATTGTTTTCTCAGTTGCTGTGTCTTCCTTGCTGGCTAAGACTGTAATGGTGGTGGTGGTGGCCTTTATGGCAACAAAACCAGGTAGCAGCATGAGGAAATGGCTGGGGAAAAGTCTAGCCAACTCTATTGTTTTATCTTGCTCTGGTATTCAAGTAGGCATCTGCATGATATGGCTGGGAATCTTTCCCCCATTTCCAGATTCTGACTTTCATTCCCAACCAGAACATACCCTGCTGCAATGCAATGAAGGCTCTGTCACCATGTTCTACTCTGCTCTTGGCTACATGGGTTTTTTGGCTGCCATCTGTTTCTTGGTAGCATTTCTGGCTCGAAATCTGCCAGGGGCCTTTAATGAAGCCAAACTGATCACCTTCAGCATGTTGGTTTTTTGTAGTGTTTGGATCTCCTTTGTTCCCACATATCTGAGCACCAAGGGGAAATATATGGTAGCCGTGCAGATCTTCTCCATTCTGGCCTCTGGCCTGGGTTTAGTGGGCTGCATCTTTATCCCCAAGTGCTACAATATTATCCTGAGACCTGCCTTGAACACAAAAGAACATCTGATGCCAAAACAACATTAAGGTTCTTTATGTTGGTATCTATTTTGTACACTTTACATGCAGAATAAAATCACATAATTTGAAGTAATGTGTTATGTGTTGTAACTTATCTTTTTCCATTCTATGTGGATTTTGAATTATAATAATGGAATAGTAACATTTCTAAAAGAACTCAAACTATTTGAATTAATCATATCCTTGAATTGTCATAATTTGAGTTCTTGTTAAATCTTAACCATCATCAATGACATTAATAAAATTTCTGAAACCAAGCTAGATAAACTTTTACCAGGGGTGTTCAGAAATGCTTTTATATTAAATTAAACATTATGGCTAATGATGATGTGTGGGGTTTTTTACAATGTAGGTTGGTGTTATATTTTATTTTCTGGCTTGATGTTGTGATTTTTTTAAAAAATAGTTACTTTCAAATACAGAATATATTTGAATTACCTCTTTTTGGCTAGATAATGTAACAATACTTATAGATAGATAAATAAGATAGATGGAAGAGAGAAAGAGAAACAGTATTCCAGGCTGCAGTAAGGAACTCTGCCGAACTATGTACAAATGAATCCGGTAAAACCCCAAGCACCTTTTGAAACCATTCTGGATCCATCAGGCATCTGGGGCAGAACCTCATAATTGGTTCTGCCTCCATGCGGGGAAGGATTGGAGCCTTAAAATCAAGCCACAATAGAAAATGATCTGACCATGACAAAGGCAATGTTTCTAAGCCCCTTAGTATCAGATCATTGCTCAACTTCTCTAAGAGCAAAACCATATCGAGAGTGTGCCCCCTCTCATGGGTCGGGCCCTGAACCTCTTGGGTCAGGTCCATGGTTGCCATGGTGGCCATGAACTCCTGCACCAAACCAGAGGATTCACCGAGCGACAGAAGATTGAGCCTACACAGCTTTATGGTCTTCTTGGCTATAATTGCCACTCTCTCCCCTTCCCTGGGGTCATGGCTGGCGCCATACCTGAAACCCGGCATGGCACATTTCTGAGAGAGGAACTCCTCCCTATGGGCCCAGCCAGGTCTCAGTCACACCCACCAGGTCTGCCTCCTCCTCCAGGAGTAAATCCTGGATAACGGGAACTTTATTTATAGCAGACCTGGCATTGAGCAGCAACAGCCTGAGCCCAGGGTCCAGATTTTTCTTGTCACCATTTCTCCAGGTCGAGTCCATGGGCCCAGAACAAGGGACTGCTTTCAAGCAATGGTCTCTTTCCCCCAAAAAAGCGGTCTACCCCATGTCTCCTATCATATCTGCCGCTCTGCAGCAAGACCAGAATATTCCGACCATCTACCACCCTAGAGATGGGTTCCCCCACTCCTCCTGTCCTCAGGCCACCAGGTAAACTGGCCCTTCCATTCATCTTATACATTTCACTCTTCCCATACAGTTCAAACATTCACCCTTCCAATCATATCCATTTATTTAAGTTAAAACCAGTCTCCTTAATTATTAAATTTAAATTAATTGATTTAAAAACACAATAATAAATATATATATTTAATATTATGCTAACACCTACCTTTTCCATCCATCTCATTCATACACTTTTCATCCTTAATTAAACTAAGTTAAAAATTCCTATAAATTAATTAATAAAATTACTATTCCCCAAAGTAATTAACTTAAAACTTATATATATTGCCCCTCTCCCTTCTCCTACCAAAGGCATCCTCTGTCCTTTAACAAGGAGGAATGACAAAGTTCTAGAGTAGAAAGTGCATAATAGTCCAACGCTGGTGCAGCTCAAGTGATGATATTTAAAGAATAAAGTGCTAAGAGTGCGAAGATTAGAGATTCAGATATAGCAGCCCGTCACCATCTTGAAATTTTTATTTTTATTTTTATTTTTATTTTTATTTTTATTTTTATTTTTATTTTTATTTTTATTTTTATTTTTATTTTTATTTTTATTTTTATTTTTATTTTTATTTTTATTTTTATTTTTATTTTTATTTTTATTTTTATTTTTATTTTTATTTTTATTTTTATTTTTATTTTTATTTTTATTTTTATTTTTATTTTTATTTTTATTTTTATTTTTATTTTTATTTTTATTTTTATTTTTATTTTTATTTTTATTTTTATTTTTATTTTTATTTTTATTTTTATTTTTATTTTTATTTTTATTTTTATTTTTATTTTTATTTTTATTTTTATTTTTATTTTTATTTTTATTTTTATTTTTATTTTTATTTTTATTTTTATTTTTATTTTTATTTTTATTTTTATTTTTATTTTTATTTTTATTTTTATTTTTATTTTTATTTTTATTTTTATTTTTATTTTTATTTTTATTTTTATTTTTATTTTTATTTTTATTTTTATTTTTATTTTTATTTTTATTTTTATTTTTATTTTTATTTTTATTTTTATTTTTATTTTTATTTTTATTTTTATTTTTATTTTTATTTTTATTTTTATTTTTATTTTTATTTTTATTTTTATTTTTATTTTTATTTTTATTTTTATTTTTATTTTTATTTTTATTTTTATTTTTATTTTTATTTTTATTTTTATTTTTATTTTTATTTTTATTTTTATTTTTATTTTTATTTTTATTTTTATTTTTATTTTTATTTTTATTTTTATTTTTATTTTTATTTTTATTTTTATTTTTATTTTTATTTTTATTTTTATTTTTATTTTTATTTTTATTTTTATTTTTATTTTTATTTTTATTTTTATTTTTATTTTTATTTTTATTTTTATTTTTATTTTTATTTTTATTTTTATTTTTATTTTTATTTTTATTTTTATTTTTATTTTTATTTTTATTTTTATTTTTATTTTTATTTTTATTTTTATTTTTATTTTTATTTTTATTTTTATTTTTATTTTTATTTTTATTTTTATTTTTATTTTTATTTTTATTTTTATTTTTATTTTATTTTTATTTATTTTTTTATTTTTATTTTTATTTTTATTTTTATTTTATTTTTATTTTATTTTTATTTAAATTTAGATTTGTATGCCGCCCCTCTCCCTAGACTCGGTTTCCCAATGACCTTGATCAAAAAAGATAGCTAGATGGCTTTAAATGGTCACAGTCAAGTGCAATCCACATCTGTTTAAAAATGTTCTAAACGTTGCTGGTTCTTCAGGGTACATAACCTTATGGTAGTGGAAGGAGACCCCAAGCATTACTTCACTGTTATCTCTCCCTAACAACTCGGCCAATCTTCTCAGTTCTCTCACCCACTACATTCCATTCCAAAGGGACGTCTGCAAACTTCTCCCACAAGTCAACTGTTGTCCCCTTTTCCCTGTGATCTCGGGCAGCACCTCTGTCGACCCCTCTCACTGGTCGGCTAGGTAACTTCGGATTCATGGTCCTTACAGCAGAGTCCAGAGTTACTGGCTCATGTCCCTCAGCATTAGAACTTTGGCAGGTGTCACCCAAATTCAGGGCAGATGGCGTTGATGTGGGGAGGGTGGCATCAAACTGTTATCTACCCACTCTATCTCTTGTTAGCTGCCCTCCACCTGCGCTCTCTCTCACTATTAGCTCTCACCTGCCAGTGTCTGATTTTTAGATGGACTTCCGCATCGGGATTTCAATAGCTGTCTCTAAATGTCAAGCGGGTGATATTGATGGGGGCGGGTGAAGTTAGAGTGCCCTCTGTCTGTTCCATCTTTTGTTAGCTCCTCTCACCCGCTAGCGTCTAACTTTCAGATGGATGTCTTGTTGGGCAATCTCTTGTTGGGCAACCAGGCAGGTCTGTAGTCCTCTCTCCAGTCTTTCCTCTGCTCGGCTCTGATCAACTCTGCTAAATTGACCTCATCCACAAAATAAGGAGGAATTATAATGACCCACTGCCTAGTTCAAGAGTGTTGAACTGTTTTTCTTTTTTTTAAAAAATTAATTAATTATTTTTTTGACATAAAGCAAATAATATGTGTACAAAACAAGAAACCACAGTAACAACAACAACAACAACAAAGAAGGGGAACAATACAATAGGTATCACGTACAATAATAATGATAAAATAAAAAAAAGAAAAACCAAAATATATAAATACAACATTTGGGTAACAAAGCTTTCCCCACTTCTTTGTCATTGAATATTTCTTTTATTTGAAGAGTTGCTTTGCTTGAATTTTAATCATTTCTCCATTGTTCTTTTCTTTAACCAATCTTAAAAATTTCCCCATATGTTATAGTAATCTGAGTCTTTTCCCTCTAATTTTTTTGACATCCTGTCCATCTCTGCACAGTCTAGTATTTTTTTTATTATTGTACTTTATTCTGGTGTTTTATCTGTTATCAAATGCTGGGCATATGTTATCCTAGGTGCTGTTAGTATGTGAATTGCTAAGTATCTTACTTCTTTTTTCATTTTTTTAAATTAAAAATGCCTAATAAATATCATTCTGGTTCTTTTTCAAATTCTTCTTTAGTTATTTCTTTTAGCCAATCTGTTATCTTATTCCAGTAGGTTTTTTTTGCCAGTAAGCAGGTCCACCATTGATGGTAGAATGAGTCTTTTTCTTTTTGCACTTCCAGCGTAATGGTAAAACTTTTGGAAACATTTTCTAAAGTTTTTCCGGTGATAAATGCCACCTGTAAAACATTTTTAGCTGATTTTCCTTGAATGCTGTCAATTTTGTCATCTGCCTGTTATTAATCCATAATTTTTCCCATTTTTCTAATTCAATTGTGTAACCAAAATTCATCCCCCAACTTATCATATTTCCTTTTACGATTTCCACTTCTGTTTCGTACTGAATCAGATATTTATATATTTTGCCAATTAATTTTTCATCGTCTTTTAGGAGTGTCCTATCCAAATCGCCTCTCCCCAATTGGAAACCTTATTCCCTTTTGTCTTTTAATTGTAAATATGTCCACCAATCTATAATTTTGCCATTTTGTTTTAATTTTTTTTGTTTTTATATTTGTTTGTTGGTCTAGTAGTTCTTTGTATCTAATTGTATTTTGGGGTCTGATTAAACTAGGATGGTATGTTAGTTCTATTGGCGAAACCCACTCTGCTATCTTGGTATATTATTGATTTTTAATTTTCTTCCATATTTGGATAAGAGAATTTCTTAAGATATGCTTTTTAAAATATGTATGTGTTTTATCTCATTCATACCAGAGATAGGCATGCCAGCCTAATAATAAATTGTGAACTTCTATGGTCAATATACATTTATTCTCTAACATAATTCATTCTTTGATCCACGCTAATAATGTTGCATAATAACATAATTTGAAATTTGGTAATCCTAAGCTTCCTCTTTCTTTCACATCTTGTAGTACCTTTAATTAATTCTCGATTTTTTACCTAACCATATATAATTTAATGCTATTTTATCAAGTTCTTTAAAGAAAATTTTGCCTGGATTTATAGGGATTGTTTGAAATAGGAAGAGGAGCTTAGGTAGGACACTCATTTTTATTGAATTGATTCTTCCTAGTAATGAAATTTGTAAATTTCTCCAATGGAGTTAACCATTCTGAAGTATCTAACCTTCATTGAGGAAGATGGTCTCATCCATACCAGGCAAAATAAGGAGGAATTATGATGGCCCATTGCCTAGTTCAAGAGTGTTGAACTGTTTTTCAACATTGTAATCTTTAGATTCTCAGGAATAAGTTTGGAAACCAAAAACAATCAAAAATTTTTTATCTATCTATCTATCTATCTATCTATCTATCTATCTATCTATCTATTTATTAGATTTGTATGCTGCCCCTCTCCGTAGACTCAGGATGGCTCAATTTCCTGAATTGTTTCTTTCTCAACTCTCAAATTAGGATTATTCTCCTGAGTCAAACAAAACTCTTTCCAAAGGCACATTTTATGGCTATGTTCCTTCCCAATTCCCCTTCTAATTATTGAAATTATTATTATTATTTATTCTCCTTTGAACGAGGTTTATGGCATTTCTATCAGAACAATTAGTGGTCAATCAATGTGAAAACAAAAGGGATAGACATCATGTGATAATCTGCTTTGTAAAAGCCTTCTGTGGTGAGCTCAGTGTTTTGGGGGTAAAGATGGGCAAATACTGTTGCAGTCTGAAATTGCAGATAGCTCTTCCAGATCTGAGGCCATCTGAATTTTCTTCACTGCAATTGTGATCTTCTGTGATCTCTAAGATCTAATTTTGTGCTGAAAAAAGAACTATAGGAAGGATCTGCTGCAGAATACTGTATAAGTCAAATGTTGCTGCTGCTGCACATACAGCTCTTTCTGCTTCTACTTCTGCTTCTGTCTCAAATTCCCTGTGCCAGTGTGCTGATGAAATGTCCATTAAAGGTGATAATAGAAGAAAAGGAGTGGTTCCATTACTACAAGCCAGGAGACTACTGGATTACTGGAATAATGTCTAGACATAGAAACATAGAAACATAGAAGTCTGACGGCAGAAAAAGACCTCATGGTCCATCTAGTCTGCCCTTATACTATTTTCTGTATTTTATCTTAGGATGGATATATGTTTATCCCAGGCATGTTTAAATTCAGTTACTGTGGATTTATCTACCACATCTGCTGGAAGTTTGTTCCAAGGATCTACTACTCTTTCAGTAAAATAATATTTTCTCATGTTGCTTTTGATCTTTCCCCCAACTAACTTCAGATTGTGTCCCCTTGTTCTTGTGTTCACTTTCCTATTAAAAACACTTCCCTCCTGGACCTTATTTAACCCTTTAATATATTTAAATGTTTCGATCATGTCCCCCCTTTTCCTTCTGTCCTCCAGACTATACAGATTGAGTTCATTAAGTCTTTCCTGATACGTTTTATGCTTAAGACCTTCCACCATTCTTGTAGCCCGTCTTTGGACCCGTTCAATTTTGTCAATATCTTTTTGTAGGTGAGGTCTCCAGAACTGAACACAGTATTCCAAATGTGGTCTCACCAGCATTCTATATAGTGGGATCATAATCTCCCTCTTCCTGCTTGTTATACCTCTAGCTATGCAGCCAAGCATCCTACTTGCTTTCCCTACCGCCTGACTGCACTGTTCACCCATTTTGAGACTGTCAGAAATCACTACCCCTAAATCCTTTTCTTTTTCAGTATTTGCCAACACTGAACTGCCAATACAATATTCAGATTGAGGATTCCTTTTCCCCAAGTGCATTATTTTACATTTGGAAACATTAAACTGCAGTTTCCATTGCTTAGACCATTTATCTAGTAAAGCTAAATCATTTACCATATTACAGACGCCTCCAGGAATATCAACCCTATTGCACACTTTAGAGTCATCGGCAAATAGGCAAACCTTCCCTACCAAACCTTCCCCTATGTCACTCACAAATATATTAAAAAGAATAGGACCCAGAACAGATCCTTGTGGCACACCGCTTGTAACCTGACTCTGCTCAGAATACTCGCCATTAACAATAACTCTCTGATGTCTACGCTTCAGCCAGCTGCAAATCCATTGAACTATCCAGGGATTAAGTCCAATCTTCACTAATTTATCTATCAGCTCTTTATGTGGAACCGTATCAAAGGCTTTGCTGAAGTCTAGGTAGGCAATATCCACGGCACCACCTTCATCCAACACCTTTGTGACATAGTCAAAGAAATCAATGAGATTAGTCTGACATGATTTGCCTTCAGTAAAGCCATGCTGATTTGGGTCTAATAAGTTATTGTTTTTTATATGCTGATTTATCCTCTTTTTGAGTAGAGTCTCCATCATTTTAACTACAACTGATGTCAAGCTAACTGGCCTGTAGTTACCAGCTTCTTCTCTACTGCCCTTCTTGTGAATAGGCACAACACTGGCCATTCTCCAATCCTCAGGAACTTCTCCTGTTAACAAGGATTGCTTAAACAAATCAGTCAGGGGGGTAGCAATGACAGATCTGAGTTCTTTAAGAACTCTGGGGTGGATGCCATCTGGACCCATTGCCTTATTTATCTTTAATCGTTCAAGTTCTTCTAAGACATCGGCTTCTAAGATCACTGGAGCTGAATCCGTACAGCTGGAAGCAATGCTATATCCCTCTATAGTATTATTTTGTAAGGTGTCTTTTGAGAAAACTGAACAGAAGTAGCTATTGAAATGGTCAGCGATCTCCTTATTCCCATTAATGCATGTATTATTCCCGGTACTAAGCTTCGTGATGCCGCAGTTTTTCTTCTTCTTATCATTAATATATCTGAAGAAGGTTTTATCCCCCTTCTTTACAGATTTGGCAATTTCTTCCTCTTTTGAGGCTTTAGCAGCATATATAATCTGTTTCGCCTCCTTCTGTCTCATTTTATATACCTCCCTATCAGCTATACTTCCAGAATCTTTATACCTCCTATAGGCAGCCTTTTTTTCATTGACTATAGCCCTTACATCATTGCTAAACCATAGCGGTTTCTTCTTCCTTTTACCTTTAGTTATTTGTCTTACATACAGTCCAGTGGCTTTTAAGATGGCCTTTTTTAATACAGTCCACTGGATGCTCGCTCCTGCCATTTTATCCCTCCCCTTTAATTCATTATCTAAATATTCTCCCATTGCATTAAAATTTGTTTTTCTGAAATCCAATACTTTGGTTGCATTATAGGATTGCTCACAATGAGTTTTTACATCAAACCACAAACATAGATGGTCACTGCAACCTAAATTTTCTCCCACCTTGACATCTGAAACCCAATTCCCATTCGTAAAAACTAAATCTAGAATATTCTCCCCTCTAGTTGGTGTCTTAACCAGCTGTGCCAGAGCTGCTCCTGTAAAGGCCTCTACTATATTCTTACTTTTGCATGTAAGGGCACTGGGGATATTCCAGTCAACATCAGGCATGTTGAAATCACCCATAACCACAATATCTCCCTTTACTGCCATTTGGGTAATTTCATCCACCATCTTGTTGTCATATTCCTCGGATTGCCCTGGAGGCCTATAGATCACCCCAATTCTAATGACAGAACCTTCTTTATTTTGCATGCAAATCCAGAGAGTCTCTAGATCTTGACACGTGTTTTGAATTAGTGTTGTTTTTAGACTTTCTTTAATATAAATGGCTACTCCACCTCCCCTTCTCTCTATTCTATCCTTCCTATACAGTGTATATCCTGGTATGGATATTTCCCATTCATTAGAATCCTTAAACCATGTCTCAGTTATGGCAACCAGGTCCAAATTATCTCTAGTTATTATGGCCATTAATTCACAGAGCTTGTTGCTCAAGCTTCGAGCATTTGTGCACATTACCCGAAGAACATTATTTTCGTTATTAGTTTGCCCCTTATCATCAACAACTACATCTATATTATTTGCAGCTCCCTTTTCATAAGCTTCCAAAAACTGCTTTATCCTCATTGGTCGGGGACAGAAATCACCCACATCAGTTACATCTCTGTCCCCTTTACCTAGTTTAAATGCCTGTCCAAAAAAGTTCTGAATTCCTCACCGAGCACCTGGGTACCTCTGTATGATGGATGCAAACCATCCCTCTTAAACAACTCCCTATTAGACCACCTACTGACATCATGACTTACATAGCCAAAACCTTCAGCTTTACACCACTGCCTTAACCACACATTAAACTCTCTGATACACGTTGTTTTATCCTCTTGGCCACAAACCGGTAACACCTCTGAGAAAGTCACTGAATCAGTTATTTTACCCAGCTCCACACTTAGACATTGAAAATCTCTTTTTACTACATTAACATTTCTCTGGGACAAATCATTTGTGCCAAGATGCACCACCACATCAACGTTATTACCTGTCCCTGCTGGCAGTGGCCCCTGGGAGACACCTCAGCACCTTAACCACATCCTTGCTCTGTCCCAAATCAACACCTCTAACGGTCGAATCACCCACAAGAAAATGTGACATGGAGCTTTATTGTACCAATTTTCATTCTCCAAGCCTCCAACCCATGAACTGAAAAGGTAATTGTCAGCACGTCCAAGGATTCTGGTGATTGATTTTACCTGCTCCAATATCTTTTCTAGGAATGATTTTGTTTCTCCTATTCCGCACTTTGAGAAAGGGAAATCATTATTGCTTCTCCCAATTTGCTTAGTGCACACATGCTCCCTCTACTGACCCCTTAAGTATGAAATAAGGACCATGGAAGTCAATTTGTGATTGGAAATGTGAAAATTTGTAGTGGAGGCAACTGAATCAGGTAGAGCATTCCAGCATTTGATAACTCTATTACAGAAATAATATTTTTTTAAACCCCGTTTAGAATGATTTACATGCCTTTTAGAGCAATGGTTTGCATGTATATTATTGCAATTAAAACAGAAAAATTTACAAGTAAAACATTACTATGTATAATTTTATATGTAAAACTAGGTCTGACCTCAAGTGATGCAGTTCTAATTTATTCAAATTGAGAATTTTGAGCTTAGCAGCATAAGGATTTCTATTGAATATAGAAGAATGCATCACATTCCTCATGAAGTACCTCTGATTGTACTTATGTCAGATATATGGTGGGGATTCCAAACACTTGAATAATACTCTAAAATTGATCTAACATAGGTTTTATAGGATCTAATTAGCAATACAATGTTTCCAGGAAAAAGCTTTGCAAAGTTATATTTACAACTCTTAAAACTATTACAGCAATTCCACAATGAGCCATGGAACATAAATTGTCAGAGAGAAGTACACCTAGGTCCTTAACAAAGTGATGGTCATCTACTAGATCAATGCCATCTAGTTTATACTATGTTTACCATTATGTAACACAGAGCATTTATTAATTGAAATTTGAATTGCCAGATAGATGACCATTCAGAGACAGTCATGATCACTTTGCAAAACAACAGAATTATATGTTGAATTGAATATTTTTACATCATTGGCAAAAAGAATGCAATTGCTTTTCAGTTGATCATATAAATCATTGATATAGAGGGAAACAAGATGATGAAATTCCTTATGTTGCAGTAAGATCACCTTCAACCACACTCTGCCCTTCTTGCTGGCTGTTCATGAAGTCAACCAGAATTCAGGGCTCTTACCCAACATCACCCTGGGATACAACATCTATGAGAACTTTTTCAGTGCAAGAATGACATATGAGGCCATACTGGATGTGCTGTCTGTAGGACAGGAGAATGTCCCAAACTACAGATGTGGAAGACAAAAGAATCTGCTGGCGATTCTTGAAGAGATGGATTCTGAACTCTTTGATCATATATCTAATGTCTTGAGTATCTATAAAATTCCACAGGTAAAGCCAAGTAAAAGCCAAGTAAAATCAATTCAGTGCTGTAAATTGTTTTGATTTGACTAGAAGGCAGCATTTGTATATATTTCTCCAAATAAATTGAAAGTCAGAGTGTAAATGTTAGAAGAGTTGAAAGAAATCTTAATTCATAAAGTATGTGTGTATGCCTGTTGACAGAACTTGTTAAATCTGATGAAGCCCACCACCAGACACACACAAACACACATGCATATGCATGTGAATTGTGTATGTGAGTGTATATACATAGATACATTTCATGGATTACTGCTTTTTCGTGGTGCAGGGGCCTGCCTAGTCTATTGAAACTATGAGCTATGCTTGCAGGGCCACACAAAATCGACCAATCATAGCAAAATAGACCAATCATCTGACAAAACATGATCTACTGGAGAAAGAAATGGCGATCCATTCTAGTATCTTTGCCATGAAAACCCCATGAACAAAAGGCAAAAAGATATGATGCTGGAAGATGAGCCCCCCAGGTCTGAAGGTGTCCAATATGCTACTGGGGAATAGAAGAGAGTTAGTACTAGCAGTGCCAGAAAGAATGAATTGAAAGGGCCAAAGTTGATAGGATACTATGAAGCCTTACAATGCTTTCAAGAATTAACATAATCAATGATCTCCTTATCATCATGAGGGATAGGAATGCTAAAGTAGGAAGCCAAAAGGTAACATGAATAGCAGGTAAGTTTTGCCATTGAATATAAAATGAAGCAGGACATCGGCTGGTACAATTTTGTCAAGAGAATGCGATGGTTATAGCAAACACTCTTTTCCAACAATCCAAGAGACGATTTTAGATTAGGATAGAATAGAATTTTTTATTGGCCAAGTGTGATTAGACACACAAGGAATTTGTCTTGGTACTTATGCTCTCAGTGTTCATAAAGGAAAAGATACATTCATCAAGGATCATGAGGTAAAACACTTAATGATAGTCCAAGTACAAATCAATGAAATCATTTTAGGAAACAGTCAAGAAAAATCGTAAGGATACAAGCAACACAGTTACAGATACAGTCATTAGTGGGAACAATGAGAAAATTAATAGTAGTAAACAGTAAATTGTTGTGGTTCCGTCTGAGGCCCCTCCGGGAACGGCTGACCTTCTGTCGGTTTCCAGCTCAGAGGGAGAGGCTGAGGAACAGGAGGTGCAGACAGACGAGGAGGAGGAATCCCAGGCTGAAGAAGAGGGAGGACAGCCAGAGTCCCACCAGGGGGAGCTCTCCCCAGCAAGCAGCCTGGATTCCTTAGAGGAAAGTGCACAAGCCATAATTGATCTGCGACAACGAAGAGCTACTCAGAGACGGAATCAATTGGCTAAATACTTTCAGCATTAAAGTGGCAACAGCTGGGTTTGGGTGTGGTGCTCTTGGGAAAGGCTAAAAGGCAGACCCACCCTTCCTGGCTTGTGGAGTTTTATCTTTGAGAGTCGTGGGACCTGACTGTGAACTTTGGCGTCTTGGAATCCTGGTTTGTGCCTTTGACTATTGAAACCTTGGGGGGGGGGGGGTGCCAGCAAGAAGCTTGCTGTATTGACTGGACATCAGGACCCTGCTGTACCGTATTATATCCTGTCTGTTGGGAAGAACAGGTTTTCCTCTGTGCTTATTTTTTCCAGTTATAAAATACTTTTGGCTTTTACCAGAGTGTCTGGCTGTTTTTTCCAGTTGGTGTTGAGGTCTGGGGGAACCCAGACAGAACAGTAAATAATTTTATTTATTTATTTATTTGTTTGTTTATTTGTTTGTTTGTTCTTTTGTTTGTGTTGAAAGGAACCTTGCAAGTCATCCACCCCTTTTGGATCTAGTTTAAAGCCCTCCTGATAAGATGGACTAGTCGTTTTCCTAGGAGGTTCTTCCCAGCTCTGGTGAGGTGTAGCTCGTCTCTTGCTAGAAGCCCTTCTTGGAGATATTGTAGGCCATATTCGAGGAAACCAAAGTTCTTTTGGGGACACCATCTCCTTAGCCAGTAGTTTCTGTATGGGATTTTATCTGACAGGATGTCATCCTCTCGTGGGTCGAATGGAAGAAAAAACAACCTGTGCACCTATCTTTTTGACTATGTTGCCCATGAGGTCATAGTTTTTCATTATTTGATTGATATCTTTCCCTGTGTCATTTGTTCCCACATGGATCACCAGTAGGGGGTAGTAGTCAGTGTGCTTTAATATTTTGGTAAGGTTTTGTGTTATGTCAGAGATTTTGGCTCCAGGGAGGCAGATGATAGGTTCAGTTCCCCTGAGAATTGAGTCACCAATCAGCAGCACTCTCCTTTTCCTTTTGATTGGGTTGGTGTGTGGGGTCTTTTTCTCTGTTGCGGTGCTGGCAGTTGGTGCTGTTTTATTGTGCTTTCTTTCTGGTGAGTCTTTCTCTTCTGTTAGGAATCCTCTGTGCATTCTCTTCTGTTAGGAATCCTAGGTACTTGTTGCTTATAGGCAGTGGGTTGGAGGGAGTGGGTTGGAATTGATAGTGGTTTTGTATTTGGTTTGTATTTCCTTCTTTGGGTGACATGTGTCCAGCCATTTTCATCCTCTGGACGGTTGATTCTGTTTTGCACCTTTGAGGTGTTGGTTCTGCTGGGAGATTGTTGTTCTTTCTTGTTTTGATGTTTCAGTTTCAGAGTTTTTAGGTTTTTCTCTAGGTTTTCTATTTTTTCCTCAAGTAGTTTGATTAATTTACATTTGTTGCATGTAAAGTTTAGGTTTCAGGGCAAAAGTGTGTACATGGAGCACAATCTGCAAATCACCATGGAATCAGTTCCTTCCTCAGTCTTCTGTGTAGTGGGTCTGTCTTTTATGTGTGTGGTTGGTACTTCTTCTGGGTGTGTGGTTAGTTTGTCTTCCATGCGTGTGGTTGGTTGCAAGGTGGGTGAGGGAGAATAGAATAAGGGAAGTTGTGCTTGTAGTTTGTTAGGTTCTTTTGTAGGGTGTTTGTAGGCATTTTGAAAGATGAGTGTGTGAGTGTGATGGGAGAGCTGTATCCTGGTTGGGTATGGTTGAGTGTTCAGTTATATGATTTGCGCACTATTAAGCGCGGGGGGCCACTACCTTTCTCCTCCTCTTCTTATTCAAACTCATAGTCCACTGGCAGTTGCTCTTTCCCCAGCCTCTGTAAATTCAAACTGATTGGAGGATGGCAATTTCCCTCCTTTCTCCTCCTCTTTTTATTCAAAGTCCCCTTTTTATTCAAACTTATTCAAACTTGTCAGTATTGAGGAAATTATTAGTACAGCAGAGTGATGGCATTTGGGAAAAATTCTTCTAGCATCTAGATGTTCTGTGCTCTATAGCATTGTTTTGAGGGTAGAAGTTGAAAAAATTAGTAAATGATCTGGTCCTCAATCGAAGGCAGGTTGGTAGCAATTGTTTGTTTGTTTCTGTCTTGTGGATAGCTATAAGACAGTTATAGAGGTGCAGATGACAGACTCAATAATTCCTCTACAGAAATGTATGAGCAGCTTTTTGGGAAGTTTGTGCTTTATGAGCTGGCAAAGAAAAAATATTCTTTGTTTTGCTTTTTTGATTAAATTTTTCATGTTAGGTGTCCCTTTTAGATATTGGACAGCATCAGAAGAGCCACGGAGAAATTGGATTAACTTTGTGCTCTGCAGCCAAAGATGGAGAAGCTCTATACAGTCAGTAAAAACAAAACAAGGGGCTTACTGTGGCTCAGACCATGAGCTTCTCATTCCAAAATTTAAGCTTAAATTGAATAAAGTAGGGAAAAACACTAGGCCAGATAGATATGAACTAAATCATATCCCTTGAGAATATGCAGCAGAGATGACAAACAGATTTAAGGAATTAGATCTGATAGACAGAATACCTGAAGGATTATGGATGGAGGTTAACAATATTGTACAAGAGGTATCAACTAAAACAATCACAAAGAAAACAAAATGCAAGAAAGCAAAATGGCTGTCTGAGGAAGCTTTACAAATAGCTGAGGAAAAATGGGTAGTGAAATACAAGAGAGAAAGAGAAATATATACCCAATTGAATGCACAATTCCAGAGAATTGCTAGAAGAGATAAGAATGCCTTCTTAAAAAAGAAAGACAAGGAAACAACATAAATTGTAGATCAAAAATACGCCAACGGATAGTGGAGAAGCCTTTATAGCGACAAAATACAAAACTCTGAATGGTTTCATTGGATTATTATGAACATCTTGATCAATCCAATATGACTTTACCTCAAGTGTAGATCAAAAATATACTGGGAAAAAAAATAAAAAAAAATAAAAACAAAACCGCGGCAACCATATGCCGCCCAATTACTAATCTAAAGCCTTTAGAACTGTTAACAGTTCGTTGGGGGGGGGAGGGAAGAAAGAGTCAGAAGAACCAAATGGTAATGAATTACAGAGATACAGTACTTTTAAACAAAAATTAATCCATAACTGGTTTTGGTTTTGATATGTATACTGACTGGATAAAGTTTAATTGAATAGAATAATCATATTCTACTTGGGATTATATGTTATCATAATGATGTCAAATAAGATATATCCACTCTTCCTCCCTTTGTACATATATTTTTTTTGTAAACTAATAAAAATTATTTTTTTTAAAAAAGAATGCCTTCTTAAATGAACAGTGCAAAAAATAGAAGAGAACAATAGAAAGGAAGGACCATAAATCTCTTCAAGAAAATTGGAGATAAGAAGGGAATGTTTCATGCAAGGATGGGCATGATAAAGGACTAAAATGGCAGGGACCTAACACAGACAGAAGAGATTAAGAAGAGGTGGCAAAATTACACAGAAGAACTATAGAGGAAGAGGCTTAACATCCCTGATAGTTATGATGGGGTGGAAATTGCCAGACATATAGAAATATGAAGTCAAATGGGCTTTAGGAAGTCAACAAAGCTAGTGGAAGTGACACTATTCATCTGAACTATTCAAAATCTTAATAGATGATGCAGTAAAAGTGCTATACTCAATTTGCTATCAAATATGATAAACTCAACAGTGGCCACCGGATTGGAAAAGGTCAGTTTCCATTCCAATTCCAAGGAAGGCCAATGACAAAGAAAGATCAAACTACCACACTATTGCACTCATTTCACATGCTAGCAAAGTTATGCTCAAAACCCTGCAAGCTAGTCTCTAGCACTATGTGGACCAAGAGCTAACAGGATTTGAAAGAGGCAGAAGAACTAGATAGTGAGTTTCAGAAAAACATCTATTTCTGTTTCATTGACTATACTAAAGCCTTTGATTGTGTAGATCACAACAAATTGTGACAAATTCTTTAAAAATGGGAATACCAGATCATCTTCATCATCTCTTGAAAAACCTATATGCGGATCAGGAATTGATAGTGAGAATTAGAAGAATTAGGGAAAGGAGTTTGGCAAGGCTGTATAATCTCACCCTTCAAATTTAACGTATATGCAGAACATATTTTGAGAAAGGAGGGGCTAGATGAATCATAAGTTGGAATAAAGATTGCCAGGAGAAATTTCAACAACTTCAGATATGGAGATGATACCACTCTAATAGCAAAAAACAACGAGGAACTAAGGAGCCTCTTGATGTAATGGAGAATGCAAACGTTGGCTTGAAATTCATCATTAAAATAACTGAGATCATGGCATCCTGCCCTCTCAATTCCTGGCAAATATATGGGGGGAAATGGAGGTAATAACAGATTTAGTTTCCTGGGCTCCAGTTATCATTTGAAACTTCTCTCACTGGGGGAAGGGCCCTCAGATTTACCACATGACTTTTAGCATAAAAACTGACACAAACTACCAATACCTTCACTTTTATCTTAGATCAACTACAGTGTCATTAACCAGATGGCTAAGCAAAATCATCATTTCCATTTCTCATATCGGATGACTCCAAAACAAGAACCTCCTTACTCAGCAATTATCAAGCTGCTCCTGCAGTTCCAATGGAGGTGGATCGGTCTCCTTTCTCAGGACAATGAAAGAGGAGAAAAATTCAAAAGGCGCTTGGAAGTTCTTGCCCTAAAAAATGAGATTTGCATTGTCCTCTCAGGAACTGTTCCAGAAAAAAATATGAAGTCAAATGCTGGAGAAACTCTCATGCAAGAAAAAACAAAAATGTTCTATTCTCTTATCAATAGTCAAATAACAATTATAGTATGCCAACTAGATTCTCAGGCCTTAGCAATGTTAGCAGTAATAATACAAATAATTGATATGAATTATAAACCCATTGTGGGAAGAGTGTGGATTGCAACAACTTTGACAGCTGCAAGTATAAGCATTTTTAATGAGTTGGTTGATCTTCAAAATAAATATGTTTGTTTTCCTTCCTGATCCAGAAAAAGAGAAGGAATCAGTATTATGACTTTAATTCTTATGCATCTATGATCCTATTGTATGGAAAGGATGCATTCCAATGTTCTCATTCAAGTCCTGTGTTATCTAAGAAAGTTTGGAAAAAATGCAGGGAAAAAGAGAACTGGGAATTTCCACCCCATGATGTGATTGTAAGAATCCTCTCTCAAGATTCCTCCAGTATTTTCCAAATAATTCAAATTGTGGCCTGGATCCTCAGTGCTGCCTCATCCTCCCAATGGATTAAGCGGAAAATTCAGGTTGGAGAACATCAACCACCTCAGATTGTACAGCCATGGCAGGTAAGCTGTATTCTTTGAGATTGCATTGATTCTCCCTTTCCTAATGGTGATGGTGATATCTACTCCATGTCTTCAAGAATGTGAGATAAAAATATGAAAAAGAGCTGTAAATTAGAAACATAGAAGACTGTTGGCAGAAAAAGACCTCATGGTCCATCTAGTCTGCCCTTACACTATTTCTTGTATTTTATCTTACAATGGATGTATGTTTATCCCAGGCATGTTTAAATTCAGTTACTGTGGATTTACCAACCACGTCTGCTGGAAGTTTGTTCCAAGGATCTACTACTCTTTCAGTGAAATAATATTTTCTCACGTTGCTTTTGATCTTTCCCCCAACTAACTTCAGATTGTGTCCCCTTGTTCTTGTGTTCACTTTCCTATTAAAAACACTTCCCTCCTGAACCTTATTTAACCGTTTAACATATTTAAATGTTTCGATCATGTACCCCCTTTTCCTTCTGTCCTCCAGACTATACAGATTGAATTCATTAAGTCTTTCCTGATACGTTTTATGCTTAAGACCTTCCACCATTCTTGTAGCCCGTCTTTGGACTCGTTTAATTTTGTCAATATCTTTTTGTAGGTGAGGTCTCCAGAACTGAACACAGTATTCCAAATGTGGTCTCACCAGAGCTCTATATAAGGAGATCACAATCTCCCTCTTCCTGCTTGTTATACCTCTAGCTATGCAGCCAAGCATCCTACTTGCTTTTCCTACTGCCCGACCACACTGCTCACCCATTTTGAGACTGTAAGAAATCACTACCCCTAAATCCTTCTCTTCTGAAGTTTTTGATAAGACAGAACTGCCAATGCAATACTCAGATTGAGGATTCATTTTCCCCAAGTGCATTATTTTACATTTGGAAACATTAAACTGCAGTTTCCATCGCTTTGGCCATTTATCTAGTAAAGCTAAATCATTTACCATATTACAGACCCCTCCAGGAATATCAACCCTATTGCACACTTTAGAGTCATCGGCAAATAGACAAACCTTCCCTACCAAACCTTCCCCTATGTCACTCACAAACATATTAAAAAGAATAGGACCCAGAACATACCCTTGTGGCACACCGCTTATAACCTGTCTCTGCTCTGAATACTTGCCATTAACAATAACTCTCTGATGTCTATGCTTCAGCCAGCTTGAAATCCACTGAGCTATCCAGGGATTAAGTCCAATCTTCACTAATTTATCTATCAGCTCTTTATGTGGAACCGTATCAAAGTTTTTGCTGAATTCCAGATAGGCAATATCCATGGCACCACCTTGATCCAACACCTTTGTGACATAGTCAAAGAAATCAATGAGTTTAGTCTGACATGATTTGCCTTCAGTAAAGCCATGCTGATTTGGGTCCAATAAGTTATTGTTTTTAGGTGCTGATTTATCCTCTTTTTGAGTAGAGTCTCCATCATTTTAACTATAACTGATGTCAAGCTAACTGGCCTGTAGTTACCAGCTTCTTCTCTACTGCCCTTCTTGTGGATAGGCACAACACTGGCCATTCTCCAATCCTCAGCAACCTCTCCTGTTAACAAGGATTGGTTAAACAAATCAGTCAGGGGGGTAACAATGACAGATCTGAGTTCTTTAAGAACTCTGGGGTGGATGCCATCTGGACCCATTGACTTATTTATCTTTAATCATTCAAGTTCTTCTAAGACATCGGCTTCTAAGATCACTGGAGCTGAATCCATACAGCTGGAAGCAATGCTATATCCCTCTATAGTATTATTTTGTAAGGTGTCTTTTGAGAAAACTGAACAGAAGTAGCTATTGAAATGGTCAGCGATCTCCTTATTCCCATCAATGCATGTATTATTCCCGGTACTAAGCTTCGTGATGTTACACTTTTTCTTCTTCCTATCACTAATATATCTGAAGAAGGTTTTATCCCCCTTCTTTACAGATTTGGCAATTTCTTCCTCTTTTGAGGCTTTAGCAGCATATATTATCTGTTTCGTCTCCTTCTGTCTCATTTTATACACTTCTCTATCAACTATACTTCCAGTCTCTTTATACCTCCTATAGGCAGCCTTTTTTCATTGACTATAGCCCTGACATCATTGCTAAACCATAGTGGTTTCTTCTTCCTTTTACCTTTAGTTATTTGCCTCACATACAGTCCTGTGGCTTTTAAGATGGCCTTTTTTAATACAGTCCACTGGGTGCTCGCTCCTGCCATTTTATCCCTCCCCTTTAATTCATTATTTAAATATTCCCCTATTGCATTAAAATTTGTTTTTCTGAAATCCAATACTTTGGTTGCAGTATAGGATTGCTCACAATCAGTTTTTATATCAAACCACAAACATAGATGGTCACTGCAACCTAAATTTTCTCCCACCTTGACCTCTGAAACCCAATTCCCATTCGTAAAAACTAAATCTAGAATATTCTCCCCTCTAGTTGGTGTCTTAACCAGCTGTGCCAGAGCTGCTCCTGTAATGGCCTCTACTATATTCTTACTTTTGCATGTAAGGGCACTGGGGATATTCCAGTCAACATCAGGCATGTTGAAATCACCCATAACCACAATATCTCCCTTTGCTGCCATTTAGGTAATTTCATCCACCATCTTGTTGTCATATTCCTCAGATTGCCCTGGAGGCCTATAGATCACCCCAATTCTAATGACAGAACCATCTTTATTTTGCATGCAAATCCAGAGAGTCTCCAGATCTTTACATGTATTTTGAATTAGTGTTGTTTTTAGACTTTCTTTAACATAAATGGCTACTCCACCTCCCCTTCTCTCTATTCTATCCTTCCTCTACAGTGTATTTTTTATTTATTATTTATTTATTTATTTATTCTTTGTCCAATATACAATACATATGAGAGAGAATATACATTAGGAATATATATATAAAGATAGGAAGTAAAAAGAAGGGAAGTGGATAGGAAGAGAATATGTATAGAGGAGAGAATATATAAGATAAAAGGGGTAAGAAAAGAGAATTGGACAGGGGACGATAGGCACATCAGTGCACTTATATACGCCCCTTACTGGCCTCTGAGGAATCGGGAGAGGTCAATCGTGGAGAGTTTAATGGAGAAGTGTAGGGGATTGGGGGTTGACACTATTGAGTCCGGTAATGAGTTCCACGCTTCGACAACTCGATTGTTAAAGTCGTATTTTTTGCAGTCAAGTTTGGAGCGATTGATATTAAGTTTGAATCTGTTGTGTGCTCTTGTGTTGTTGCTGTTGAAGCTGAAGTAGTCGTTGACCGGAAGGACGTTGCAGCGTATGATCTTGTGGGCAATACTTAGATCGTGTTTTAGACGCCGTAGTTCTAGGCTTTCAAGGCCCAGGATGGTTAGTCTATTTTCGTAGGGTATTCTGTTTCGAGTGGAGGAGTGGAGGGCTCTTCTGGTGAAGTATCTTTGGACGTTTTCGAGAGTGTTGATGTCTGAGATGCGGTGTGGGTTCCAGGCAGATGAGCTGTATTCGAGAATGGGTCTGGCATAGGTTTTGTAGGCTCTTGTGAGTAGTGTGAGATTGCCGGAGCAAAAGCTGCGTAGGATCAGGTTAACAAATCTGGAGGCTTTTTTGGCGATATTGTTGCAGTGGGCTTTAGCACTTAGGTCATTTGAAATGAGTATTCCGAGGTCTTTTACTGAGTGTTGGTTGGTAGTGAGGATTTGTTTATTCAGTTCATATATGTGGTTTGGATTCTTTTTGCCGATGTGGAGGGTAGAGCATTTGTTGGTTGATATTTGAAGTTGCCAGGTGTTGAACCAATCTGAAATGAAGTCAAGGTCTTTTTGAAGAGTGAGTGTGTTGTCGGTGGTGTTGAAGAGTTTCACATCGTCGGCAAAAAGTACACAGTTGCTTACGATATTATCGCAGAGGTCATTGATGTATAGGATGAAAAGAGTAGGACCTAGTACGCTGCCTTGGGGAACGCCGCTTTTGACAGGGACAGGGGAGGAAATGGCGCTTCCGATTTTGACAACTTGTTGTCTGTTTGACAAGAATGCGGTAATCCAGTTGTGGAGGAGTCCTGAGATGCCGTAGGATTTGAGTTTTAGGAGAAGTTTGTCGTGAACCACTGAGTCAAAGGCTTTGCAGAAGTCGATATAAATTGCATCGATGAATTTTCCTTGATCAAGGTGGGTAGTCCAGATGTTTTTGCAGTGGAGTAGTTGTAGGTTGCAGGATAGTTTCTTACGGAATCCAAATTGTTTTTTTGATAGTAGGTTGTTAGATTCTAAGTAGAGAGTGATTGAACGATTTATAATTGATTCCATGATTTTACAAGGTACACAGCATAGTGATATGGGTCTGTAGTTGTCAACTAGTGATGGGTCTCCTTTTTTGAAGATGGGGATGACTACTGCTTTTGACCACAGTTTGGGGAGAGTGCTGGTCATGAAGGAATTTTGGAAGATAATGCTTAGAGGTTCAGCTATGGCAGATGAGAGTTTTCTTAGGAAGTATGCACAAAGACCATCTGTATATCCTGGTATGGTTATTTCCCATTCATTAGAATCCTTAAACCATGTCTCAGTTATGGCAACCAGATCCAAATTATCTCTAGATATTATGACCAATTCTTGGAGAAAAACTGAAAGAAGCCTCCCATGAAAGGCTGAATCAATCTGTTTTAGGCTGTAGTGGTGATTTGAAGAGGTTGAATTATTCAGAGTATCTCCAGTCCAGAATAGTAGCAAGAAAAGCATTGAATAAAGGCTCCAATTGTAATGTTTTTTCTATGTTTTTTAATGCAGCTTCATAGGTTCCTGAGAAACTTCCAGCATCACAATATTTCAAGAGATGGGATTTCTTTTGATGAAAATGGAGTTCCTGTTGGTGACTTTGATATCTTGCACTGGACATCAATTTGGAACCAATCATATGTGGGGGTGAAAATTGGGAGCGTAGAAAGACAAACTTTCCGAGAAGAAAAGATTTCTGTCAATCAAAGTGCCATCCAATGGCCAACTTTATTTAACAAAGTAGTTGAGACTACTTGGAATTTGCTCTTCTATTTGTCTCCATATGTGGAATTTTGCTGCTCAGAAATTTATTTATTTATTTAATTGTTCAAATTTATCAGCCACCCCTCTCCTGACAAACAATAAGAAATAATTCTTATGGAAGCAAATTGAGATAATTTCCAAATTAAACAATTAAGGCTTCATTAATCGATGAGATATCATTTTACCATAGAGGTTTTATAATAATATATCACACATTGAAACCTGCTGCCTTGTATTGTGGGATTTGCAATCTACATTATTAACCCTGGTACGCTCCTCGCATTTACTATACACTTGTTACCCTCCAGGTCCTTTTAGAACCAGAGTATAAAAAGGTTGGTTCTAGCTACTGCAATGCTCTTTTTGAATACTTTTTTCACTAGTATACTAATTTGAACATTTCTGAACACAATGAAAGGAAAATTGAAGTGAAAAAATTAATGCATATTTGTTTATTTTGTTCATCAAACCCTGACATACACACCCATTTTGTGAAGTTTTGTTCATTTTCATCTCGAGTAGGCAGCAAAATCTGACCTTTTTTTTTTCCCCATATTTTGTATTGGAAAACAAATTTGAACATTTCTGGACACAATGATATGGAAATTGAAGTGAAAAAATTAATGCTTATTTGTTTATTTTCCTCATAAATGCTCATCCCCCCATTTTTGTGCAATTTTGTTACTTTTTATCTCAATTAACCTGCAAAATCAGCATTTTTAGACCATCTTAGGCACTGGAATACTAATTTGAACATTTCTGAACATAATGAAATTAAAATTGAAATGACAAAAATTTGATGCTTATTTGTTTATTTTGCTCATAAAAGCTTGATCATCTTTGGCATTGGCATACTAATTTGAACATTCTAAACATAATGAAATGAAAACTGAAATGAGAAAAAATGATTTTCGCAAAGATTATACACTTGTGCTCTTCCAGGTCCTTTTAGACCCGAAGTATTAAAAGGTTGGTTCTAGCTACTGGAATAGTTTTGTTTGAATACTTTTTTCACTAGTACCCTAATTTGAACATCCCTGACCACAAACAAATGAAAAATGAAATGAAAAAAAATTGATTTTGCAGGCTAATCTATCTATAAATTGAAATAATTGCACACAGTTAGGTGGCAGGCTTTTCAAAAAAACCATTCCAGTAGCTAGAACCAACCTTGTTTTACTCCAGGTCACATATAACCCAGAGGACTCCAAATATTCAAAACATTTTTTTTTCATTTCCTTATGTTCAGAAATGTTCAAATTAGTGTTTCAATGTCAATGATGCTTAAAAACGTAAGATTTTGCAGCTTAATCTAGATTAAAATGAACAAAATTTCACAAAAATTGTGTGTGGGGGGGCTTTTCTGAGCAAAATAAACAAATAAGCATTAATTTTTTCATTTCAATTGTGTTCAGAAATGTTCAAATTAGTATAATAGTGAAAAAAGTATTCAAAAAGACCATTCCAGTAGCTACAACCAACCCTTTTATACTCCGGCTCTAAAAGGACCCGAAGGGTAATATTGCTAACTTTTTCTGCCCAGCAAAAACTATACACCCCCCCCCAAAAAAAGAAACCCCACCACCCTTAGAAAGAACTCCTCAAATGAGAAAAAGTCATGGAATTTCAAGTTTCAGACATGCAGGAAATTTTTTTTACAGGGTCTCAAACTTCATTTCGGGTCCTTATAGACCCGAGGAGAATACCAGGGTTAAACTGGAATGTGTTGCCATCATTAAGAGTTCATCAAATTATTTTGTTTTCAGTAAGAGAAAATCCAGAATGTTTATGGAGATTCTCAATCATCCAGGCGATGGTTGTGTCAAAAGTGTTATTTCTAAAGTACTTGGACTTTGTTTACCCTTGAAGATATTTCATTTCTCATCCAAGAAGCTTCTTCAATTCTGACTGAATCGTGGAGGATGCAAAGATTTGGAACTGCAAAAAGGACTGTATTGTAAGTAGGATATAGATTTAGAAATTGCAAGAAGGTCTCAAATTCATTTGCACTATTTAGGTGACTCTGAGGGCACAGATAAATTCCAAATGACCTCAACAACTTTCAGAAAGACTGCTAATGACCAGATAACTGCAAGCAATATAAATCTTTCCACACTTTGCCATTCAGTCAGTACTGAAGAAGCAAAACAACTTCAAGGGAAAACAAAGATCAGTTGTCTTTTGAAAAAGCCCCTTTGGAAGAATATCCAGAATATGAAGTGTTTAGCCCACTTTTTAAGAGAAAAATATCACCAAGAATGTGGGAAGAGAAATGAGTGTAGCTAAAAAACTAATTTGCATATGATGATACAATGATCATATGAGAGAAAGAAAGGGACTCTAAAGAAAGCAAGATGTTGGAGGTTTCCTCAGAACGCAAAGAAGGAGAAAAAATATATAAGTTATAGTATTCTCATATATGCCCTAAGGAGGAACAATGAAACCACTTCTCTTTGGAAAAAAGAATAAGGCAATGAATCTGTTTTGGGATCTACAATGGAGATTGATAGAGACAGGGAATGATCTTTCATTCGTTCCTTGAAAGCAGAGTAAAGAAAGTTCATGCCACTACTCCTTGACTGATTTTTCTCAATGTGTTCTTGAGCTTCTGGATGCAAGTTGATTTCATTAAATCCTTCTTATTAACATCTTGCCCTGTTAATCTTTATGTTTATGCTTAGATGGTGCCTTATTCAAGATGTACAGAAAGTTGCTCCGCAGGTTATGTCAAGCTTGTGAGAGAGGGAGCCCCAGTTTGCTGCTATGACTGTTCTCTGTGTGTGGAAGAAACATTTTCTAAACAGGAAGGTACAGTACGTGGCTCCAAAAACAACAAAAAATCAGGATACAATGTTTATTATCTTTTATTTTTTGGGTGGTATTTGATCAAGAAGGAAGAAAGATATGACATGTCTAGGAGGCATCCCTAAATTTTCAAAGATTGGACACTATCACCAAATTTTGAATGGTGATGTGAACTTTAAAATAAATAATAAAAGATTGCTGCTTTCTATTGAGTTGTTACTTTCTTGCTTGATTTTGGGAAAGAGAACATGTTTTGAGAGCTGATAATCACATTCATCTTCAGCCTTTAAAAAGAGTGTTGCCATGAATGCCATGAATGCCATGTCATATGGGCATAAATATTATATTATTTCTTGAAAGTGAAGAAATTGATTGCTCCTATAGCTGCAGAAACAGATACATGCCAACCATTTTTTTCAGATGCTGTCCTTTGCGAAAAGTGTCCCAATCATCAATATTCCAATAAGAAGCGAGATCACTGTGTCTCAAAAAATATACGGTACTTATCCTATGAAGAATTGTTGGGACTCATCCTGGCTTTCTTTGCCATTGCTTTGTCCCTAACCACTGGTTTAATTCTGGGAATCTTCATGAAATATAGAGACACTCCCATAGTCAAAGCCAACAACTGTGAACTCACCTACATCCTCCTGGTTTCACTCCTGCTTTCTTTCTTGACCTCCCTTCTATTCATCGGTCACCCTGTGAAAATGACCTGTCTCCTTCGACAAACCATTTTCAGTATTGTTTTCTCAGTTGCTGTGTCTTCCTTGCTGGCTAAGACTGTAATAGTGGTGGTGGCCTTTATGGCCACAAAACCAGGTAGCAGCATGAGGAAATGGCTGGGGAAAAGTCTAGCCAACTCTATTGTTTTATCTTGCTCTGGAATTCAAGTTGGCATCTGCATGATATGGCTGGGAATCTTTCCCCCATTTCCAGATTCCGACTTTCATTCCCAACCAGAACATATCCTGCTGCAGTGCAATGAAGGCTCTGTCACCATGTTCTACTCTGCTCTTGGCTACATGGGTTTTTTGGCTGCCATCTGTTTCTTGGTAGCATTTCTGGCTCGAAATCTGCCAGGGGCCTTTAATGAAGCCAAACTGATCACCTTCAGCATGTTGGTTTTTTGTAGTGTTTGGATCTCCTTTGTTCCCACATATCTGAGTACCAAGGGGAAATATATGGTAGCCGTGCAGATCTTCTCCATTCTGGCCTCTGGCCTGGGTTTAGTGGGCTGCATCTTTATCCCCAAGTGCTACATTATTATCCTGACACCTGCCTTGAACACAAAAGAACATCTGATGCCAAAACAATATTAAGGTTCTTTATGTGGGTATCTTTTTGTACACCTTACATGCAGTATAAAATCACATACTTTGCAGTAATGTGTTATGTGTTGTAGCATATCTTTTTTCATTCTGTGTGTATTTTGAATTATAATAATGGAATAGTAAAGTTTCTAAAAGAACTCAAACTATTTGAATTAATCATATCCTTTAATTGTCATAATTTGAATTCATGTTAAATCTTAACCATCATCAATGACATTAATAAAATTTCTGAAACCAAGCTAGATAAACTTTTACCAGGGGTGTTCAGAAATGCTTTTATATTAAATTAAAGATTATGACTAATGATGATGTGTGGGGTTTTTTTACAATGTAGGTTGGTGTTATATTTTATTTTCTGGCTTGATGTTGTGATTTTTTAAAAAAATAGTTACTTTCAAATACTGTATATATTTGAATTATCTCTTTTAGCTAGTTAATGTAAGAATGCTTATAGATAGATAAATAAGATAGATGGAAGAGAGAAAGAGAAACAGTATTCCAGGCTGCAGTAAGGAACTCTGCCGAACTGTGTACAAGTGAATCCGGTAAAACCCCAAGCACCTTTTGTAAGTGTTCTGGATCCATCAAGCATCTGGGCAGAACCTCCTAATTGTTTCTGCCTCCCTGTGGGGAAGGATTGGAGCCTTAAAATCAAGCCAAACCAGAGGATTCACCGAGTGACAGAAGATTGAGCCTACACAGCTTTATGGTCTTCTTGGCTATAATTGCCACTCTCCCCACTTTCCTGGGGTCATGGCTGGTGCCATACCTGAAACCCGGCTTGGCACATTTCTGAGAGAGGAACTCCTCCCTCTGGGCCCAGCCAGGTCTCAGTCACACCCACCAGGTCTGCCTTCTTGTCCAGGAGTAAATCCTGGATGAGGGGAACTTTATTTATAGCAGACTTGGCATTGAACAGCAACAGCCTGAGCCCAGGGTCCAGATTTTTCTTGTCACCATTTCTCCGGGTCGAGTCCATGGGCCCAGAACAAGGGACTGCTTTCAAGCAGTGGCCTCTTTTTCCGCGAGAATGGTCTACCCCATGTCTCCTATCATATCTGCCTCTATGCAGCAAGACCAGAATATTCCGACCCTCTACCACCCTAGAGATGGGCTCCCCCACTCCTCCTGTCCTCAGGCCACCAGGTAAACTGGCCCTTCCATTCATCTTATAAGTACAGTTCAAACATTCACGCTTCCAATCATATCCATTTATTTAAGTTAAAACCAGTCTCCTTAATTATTAAATTTAAATTAATTGATTTACTTAAAAATACAATAATAAATATATATATATTTAATATTATGCTAACACCTACCCTATCCATCCATCTCATTCATACACCTTTCATCCTTAATTAAACTAAGTTAAAAATTCCTATAAATTAATTAATAAAATTACTATTCCCCAATTACTATGCCCCTCTCCCTTCTCCTACCAAAGGCATCCTCTGTCCTTTAACAAGGAGGAATGACAAAGTTCTAGAGTAGAAAGTGCATAATAGTCCAACGCTGATGCAATTCAAGTGATGATGAAGAATAAAGTGCTAAGAGTGCGAAGATTAGAGAGTCAGACATAGCAGGCCGTTACCATCTTGAAATTATTATTATTATTATTATTATTATTATTATTATTATTATTATTATTATTATTATTATTATTATTATTATTATTATTATTTAGATTTCTATGCCGCCCCTCTCCATAGACTCGGTTTCCCAATGACATTGATCAAAAAATATAAGCTAGATAGCTTTAAATGGTCACAGTCACAGTCAAGTGCAATCCACATCTGATTAAAAATGTTATAAACGATGCTGGTTCTTCAGGGTTCATAACCTTATGGTAGTGGAAGGAGACCCCAAGCATTACTTCACTGTTAGCTCTCCCTAACAACTCGGCCGAGTCTCCTCAGTTCTCTCACCCACTACATTCCATTCCAAAGGGACGTCTGCAAACTTCTCCCACAAGTCAACTGTTGTCCCCTTTTTCCTGTGATCTTGGGCAGCACCTCTGTCGACCCCTCCCACTGGTCGGCTAGGTAACTTCGGATTCATGGTCCTTACAGCAGAGTCCAGGGTCACTGGCTCATGTCCCTCAGCATTAGAACTTTGGCAGATGTCACCCAAATTCAGGGCAGATGGCGTTGATGTGGAGAGGGTGGCATCGAAGTGTTATCTGCCCGCTCTGTCTCTTGTTAGCTGCCCTCCAGCTGCTCTCTCTCACTATCAGCTCTCACCTGCCAGTGTCCAATTTTTAGATGGACTTCTGCATCAGGATTTCAATAGCGGTCTCTAAATGTCAAGTGGGTTATATTGATGGGGGCGGGTGAAGTCAGAGTGCCCTCTGTCTGTTCCGTCTTTTGTTAGCTCCTCTCACCCGCTAGCGTCTAACTTTCAGATGGATGTCTTGTTGGACAATCTCTTGCTGGGCAACCAGGCAGGTCTGTAGTCCTCTCTCCAGTCTTCCCTCTGCTCGGCTCTGATCAACTCTGCTAAATTGACCTCATCCACAAAATAAGGAAGAATTATAATGACCCACTGCCTAGTTCAAGAGTGTTGACCTGTTTTTCTTTTTTTTAAAAAAATTAATTATTTTTTTGACATAAAGCAAATAACATGTGTACAAAACAAGAAGCCACAGTAACAACAACAACAACAAAGAAGGGGAACAGTACAATAGGTATCATATATAATAATGATAAAAGAAAAAAAAGAAAATCCGAAACATATAAATACAACATTTGGGAAGCAAAGGTTTCCCCACTTCTTTGTCATTGAATATTTCATTTATTTGACGAGTTGCTTTGCTTGAATTTTAATTATTTCTCCATTGTTCTTTTCTTTAACCAATCGTAAAAATTTCCCCATATGTTATAGTAATCTGAGTCTTCTTTTCCCTCTAATCTTTTTGACATCCTGTCCATGTCTGCACAGTCTAGTATTTTTTTTTATTATTGTACTTTCTTCTGGTGTTTTATCTGTTTTCCTATGCTGGGCATATGTTATCCTAGCTGCTGTTAGTATGTGAATGGCTAAGTATCTTACTTCTTTTTTCATTTTTTTATTAAAAATGCCTAATAAATATAATTCTGGGTTTTTTTCAAATTCTTCCTTAGTTATTTCTTTTAGCCAATCTGTTATCTTATTCCAGTAGTGTTTTTTTTCCCAGTAAGCAGGTCCACCATTGATGGTAGAACGTGTCTTTTTCTTTTTTGCACTTCCAGCATAATGGTGAAACTTTTGGAAACATTTTCTAAAGTCTTTCCGGTGATAAATGCCACCTGTAAAACATTTGTAGCTGATTTTCCTTGAATGCTGTCGATTTTGTCATCTGCCAATTATCAATCCATATTTTCCCCCAATTTTTCTAATTCAATTGTGTAACCAAAATTCACCCCCCAACTTATCATATTTTCTTTTACGATTTCCACTTCTCTTTCATACCGAATCAGATATTTATATATTTTGCCAATTAATTTTTCATCGTATTTTAGGAGTGTCCTATCCAAATCGCCTCTCCCCAATTGGAAACCATATTCCCTTTTATCTTTTGGTATGCGTCTTTTAATTGTAAATATGTCCACCAATCTATAATTTTGCCATTTTGTTCTAATTCTTCTTTTGTTTTTATATTTGTTGGTTGGTCTAGTAGTTCTTTGTATTTTGTATCTAATAGTATTTTGGGGTCTGATTAAACTAGGATTGTATGTTAGTTCTATTGGCAAAACCCACTCTGGTATCTTGCTATATTGTTGTTTTTTAATTTTCTTCCATGTTTGGATAAGAGAATTTCTTAAGATATGCTTTTTAAAATATTTATATGTTTTATCTCATTCGTATCAGAGATAGGCATGCCAGCCTAATAATAAACCGTGACCTTCTATGACCAATATACGTTTATTCTCTAACATAATCCATTCTTTGATCCACGCTAATGATGTTGCATAATAATATAATTTGAAATTTGGTAATCCTAAGCCTCCTCTTTCTTTCACATCTTGTAGTACCTTTAATTTAATTCTCGATTTTTTACCTAACCATATATAATATAATACTATTTTATCGAGTTCCTTAAAGAAATTTTTGCCTGGATTTATACGGATTGTTTGAACAAGGAAGAGGAGCTTGGGTAGGTTGTTGAACTGTTTTTCAACATTGTAATCTTTAGATTCTCAAGAATAAATTTGGAAACCAAAAACAATCAAACTTTCCTGAATTGTTTCTTTCTCAACTCCCAAATTAGGATTATTCTCCTGAGTCAAACAAAACCCTTTTCCAATGGCACACTTTTATGGCTATGCTCGTTCCCAATTCCCTTTCTAATTATTAAAATAATCATAATTATTTATTCTCCTTTGAATAAGTTTTATGGAATTTCTATCACAACAATTAATGGTCAATCAATTTGAGAACAAAAAAGGATAGACAGCACGTGATAATCTGCTTTGTAAAAGCTTTCTGTGGTGGGATCAGTGTTTGGGGTAAAGATGGGCAAATACTGTTGCAATCTGAAATTGCAGATAGCTCTTCCAGATCTGAGGCCATCTGAATTTTGTTCACTGCAATTGTGGTCTTCTGTGATCTCTAAGATCTAATTTTGTGCTGAAAAAAGAACTATAGGAAAGATCTGCTGCAGAATACTGTATAAGTCAAATGTTGCTGCCGCTGCTGCACATACAGCTCTTTCTGCTTCTACTTCTGCTTCTGTCTCAAATTCCCTGTGCCAGTATGCTGATGAAATGTCCCTTAAAGGTGATAATAGAAGAAAAGGAGTGGTTCCATTACTACAAGCCAGGAGACTACTGGATTACTGGAATAATGTCTAGACATGGATCTGTATTGTACCAATTTTCATTCTCCAAACCTCCAACCCACGATCTGAAAAGGTAATTGTCAGCGCGTCCAAGGATTCTGGTGATTGATTTTACCTGCTCCAATATCTTTTCTAGGAATGATTTTGTTTCTCCTATTCCTCACTTTGAGAAAGGCAAATCATTATTGCTTCTCCCAATTTGCTTAGTGCACACACACTCCCTCTACTGACCCCTTAAGTATGAAATAAGGACCATGGAAGTCAATTTGTGATTGAAACTGTGGAAATTTGTAATTGAGACAACTGAATTAGGTAGAGCATTCCAGCATTTGGTAACTCTATTACAGAAATAATATGTTTTACAATCACGTTTAGAATGATTTACATGCCTTTTAAAGCAATGGTTTGCATGTAGATTATTGCAATTAAAACAAAAAGATTTACAAGTAAAACATTACTACGTATACTTTTATATGTAAAACTAGGTCTGACCTCAAGTGATGCAGTTCTAATTTATTCAAATGGAGAATTTTTAGCCTAGCAGCATAAGGATTTTTATTGAGTATAGAAGAATGCAACACATTTCTCACAAAGTACCTCTGAACCTGCTCAATTGTACTGATGTCAGATATATGGTGGGGATTCCAAGCACTTGAACAATACTCTAAAATTTCTCATGAATTACCCCTGAACCTGCTCAATTGTATTGATGTCAGATATATGGTGGGGATTCCAAACACTTGAACAATACTCTAAAATTGATCTAACAGGTTTTATAAAATCTAATTAACAATACAATGTTTCCAGGAAAAAGCTTTCCAAAGTTATATTTACAACTCTTAAAACTATTACAGCAATTCCACAATGAGCCATGGAACATAAATTGTCAGAGAGAAGTACACCTAGGTCCTTAACAAAGTGATGGTCATCTACTAGATCAATGCCATCTAGTTTATACTACGTTTACCATTATGTAAGACAAAGCATTTATTAATCGAAATTTGAATTGCCAAATAGATAGACTGTCAGAGACAGTCATGATTACTTTGCAAAACAACAGAATTATATGTAGAATTGAATAATTTTACATCATTGGCAAAAAGAATGCAATTGCTTTTTAATTGATCATATAAATCATTGATATATAGAGAAAAAAGATGATGAAATTCCTTACGTTGCAGTAAGATCACCTTCAACCACACTCTGCCCTTCTTGTTGGCTGTTCGTGAAGTCAACCAGAATTCAGGGCTCTTACCCAACATCACCCTGGGCTACAGCATCTATGAGAACTTTTTCAGTGCAAGAATGACATATGAGGCCATGCTGGATATGCTGTCTACAGGAGAGGAGAATGTCCCAAACTACAGTTGTGGAAGACAAAAGAACCTGCTGGTGATTCTTGAAGAGATGGATTCTGAACTCTTCGATCATATATCTAATGTCTTGAGCATCTATAAAATTGCACAGGTATAAAGTCAAGTAAAATCAATTATGTGCTGTAAATTGTTTTGATTTGACTAGAAGGCAGCATTTGTATATATTTCTCCAAATAAATTGAAAGTCAGAGTGTAAATGTTAGAAGAGTTGAAAGAAATTTTAATTCATAAAGTATGTGTGTATGCCTGTTCACAGAATTTGTTAAATCTAATGAAGCCCACCACCAGACACACATACACGAACACACATGCATATGCATATGAATTGTTTATGTGAGTGTATATACATAGATCCATTTCGTGGATCACTGCCTTGTCGTGGTGTAGGGGCTTGTCTAGTCTATTGAAACTATGAGCTATGCTTGTAGGGCCACATAAAATGGACCAATCATAGCAGAGATATCTGACAAAACATGATCTACTGGAGAAGGAAATGGCAATCCACTTCAGTATCTTTTCATGAAAACCCCATGGACAGTAACAAAAGGCAAAAAGATATGATGCTGGAAGATGAGCCCTTCAGGTCTGAAGGTGTCCAATATGCCACTGGGGAATAGAAGAGGGTTAGTACTAGCAGTGCCAGAAAGAATGAATTGACAGGGCCATCGCCGATAGGACACTATGAAGCCTTACAATGCTTTCTAGAATTAACATAATCAATGATCTCCTTATCATCATGAGGGATAGGAGTGCTAAAGTAGGAAGCCAAAAGATAACATGAATTGCAGGTAAGTTTTGCCATTGAATACAAAATGAAGCAGGACATGGGCTGGTACAATTTTGTCAAGAGAATGCGATGGTTATAGCAAACACTCTTTTCCAACAATCCAAGAGATGATACTAGATTAGGATGGAATATATTTTTTTTATTGGCCAAGTGTGATTGGACATACAAGGAATTTTTCTTGGTACTTATGCTGTCAGTGTACATAAAGAAAAAGACACATTCATCAAAAATCATAAGTTATAACTCTTAATGATAGTCCGAGTACAAATAATCAATCAAATCATTTTAGGAACCAATTAAGGAAAATCATAAGGATACAAGCAACAAAGTTACAGTCATACAGTTATTAATGGGAGGATATGGGTGATTGGAACAATGAGAAGATCAATAGTAGTGCAGTAAATAGTTTGTTGATGTTGAGGGAATTATTAGTTTAGCAGAGTGATGGCATTTGGGAAAATTGTTCTAGTATCTAGCTGTTCTGTGTGCAGTGCTCTATAGCATTGTTTTGAGGGTAGAAGTTGAAACAATTTATGTCCATGGTCTGTAAAAATTTTCAAAGCCCTCTTTTTGACTCATATACAGGTCCACAATGGAAGACAGGTTGGTAGCAATTGTTCGTCTGTGTCTGTCTTGTTGGGTTGCAGAATCAAACTAGACAGTTATAGAGATGATGTACTCAATAATTCCTCTGTAGAACTGTATCATCAGCTTTTTGGGAAGTTTGAGCTTTACGAGTTAGCAGAGAAAAAACCTTCTTTTTTGATGAAATGTTTCATGTTAGGTGTCCATTTTAGATCTTTCGATATGGTATAACCTAGAAATATGTAGAAACTCTACCTATGGACATCACCAGATGAGCCACGGAGAAATTGGATTAACTATGTGCTCTACAGCCAAAGATGGGGAAGCTCTATACAGTCAGTAGTAACAAGGCCAGGAGCTTACTATGGCTCAGGTCATGAGCTTCTTGTTGCAAAATTTAGGCTTAAATTGAAGAAAGTAGAGAAAAACACTAGGCCAGTCAAATAGGAACTAAATCATACCCCTTGAAAATATGCAGTAGAGGTGACAAATGGATTTAAGGAATTAGATCTGATAGACAGAATACCTGAGGAATTATGGATGGAAGTTCACAACATTGTGCAAGAGGTAACAACTAAAACCATCCCAAAGAAAAATAAATGAAAGAAAGCAAAATGACAGTCTGAGGGAGCTTTAAAAATAGCTGAGGAAATAACAATAGCATTATTTTATTTATTTATTTATTTGATTTTTTTTTTAATGCCGCCCTTCTCCTTAGACTCAGGGCGGCTTACAACATGTTAGCAATAGCACTTTTTAACAGAGCCGGCATATTTCCCCACAATCCGGGTCCTCATTTTACCCACTTTGGAAAGATGGAAGGCTGAGTTAACCTTGAGCCGATGATGAGATCTGAATTGCTGTCCTGCAGATCTTGCAGTCAGCTTTAGTGGCTTTTAGTACTGCACTCTACCCACTGCGCCACCTCGGCTCATCATTTAGACTTATATACCTCTTCGTAGTGCTTTTATGGTCTTCTTTAAAACCCTGCTGTTCTGTTCGGGTCTGTGAGACCCGAAATCAAGGTTTGAGACCCTGTAAAAAATTTTCCCTGCATATCTGAAACTTGAAATTTCATGACTTTTCATCATTTCAGGGGTTCTCTCTATGAGAATTTTTTTGGGGTGGGTGGGAGGTTTCTTTCTTGCTGAAAAAAAAACCCCTCCCTAATGTTATGTTCCCGGGTCACCCTGACCCGGACCGAAAACTCTTCATTTGCAGTGCTTATGTTTGGTCTTTTTGAAAGCTTTTTTCACTTGGAAAGTAGTCTGAACATTTCTTCACACAATGGAATGAAAATTGAACTGAAAAAATTAATCCTTATTGGTTTATTTTGCCCATAAATGTGCCTCCCCCCCGTTTTTGTGAAAGTTTTTTCAATTTATGGATAGTTTTGCTTGCAAAATGCAGTCTATTTTACTGGAGTTGGTGTGGGAATGGTACCTTGAACATTTCTGAATATAAGAAAAATATAAAGGAACTGAAAAAAATGATTCTTACTGGTTTTTTAACATCAGAAATAAGGCCTCCCTCCCCCCCTCGGCTGCTTGCAACCATTTTCACTTTATATTTACGCAGGCTTCAAATCCAAAATATTTTTAATATCTTAGGCATTCATTTACTCAATTTAACAATGCTGATCATCAAAAAAATATTTGTGGGGGTGGGGAAAAATTTTTTTTTCTGGGCAAAAAAAAAGTCACGTTTAGTCTGTTCGGGTCATATAGACCCGGACCAAAATGATTTTTTTTAGGTACTTGAATTTGGTATTTTTGAAAACTTTTTCAACTGGAAAACTAGTTTGAACATTTATGAACATAATGATATGAAAATTGAACTGGAAAAATTGAGACTTATATTTTTATTTTGATCAAAAAGCCCCTCCCCCCATTCTTTCTGAATTTCGTGTCAATTTCTATTTTTTAAGGCTACAAATCCCTAAGGAATTTCCCCCCAAAAGGTTTGATATACTAAATTGAACATTTCTGAATATAAGAAAAATATAAATGAACTGAAAAAAATGGTTCTTATTGGTTTATTTTTGCCACAAAAGGGACACCCCCCCCCCGGCCTTGCTGTGTGCCATTATTGTCACTGTTCATACATATTTGTCTAGAAATATTTGGAATATCCTTTTGAAAATCAACCACATTGTAGCCAGATAACTAATTTTATGAAAGAAATCCATTTTACTAAAAAAAAGTATGTAAATTTGAAATTAACAGCATAAATTTTATATAAATTGAAATAACTTTATATGCAAAATAAACCAATATGCATCAATTTTTCCACTTCAATTTTCATATCATTATGTTCAGAAATGTTCAAGCTACAAATCCCACACCAACTTTAGCAAAATTGAATGTATTCTGCTAGCAAAACTATCCATAAAGTGAAGACTATGTCACAGAAACGTGGGGGGAGGCACATTTATGTGCAAAATAAACCAATAAGGATTAATTTTCTCAGTTCAATTTTCATATCATTGTGTGCAGAAATGTTCAAGCTACCAATCCCACACCAACTTTAGTAAAATAGAATGGATTTTGCAAGCAAAACTATCCATAAATTGAAAAAACTTTCACAAAAACGGGGGGGAGGCACATTTATGTGCAAAATAAACCAATAAGGATTAATTTTTTCAGTTCAATTTTCATTCCATTGTGTGCAGAAATGTTCAAACATGTTTCCAGGTGAAAAAAGCTTTCAAAAAGACCAAACATAAGCACTGCAAATGAAGAGTTTTCGGTCCGGGTCAGGGTGACCCGGGAACATAACATTAGGAACTTTTTTCGAATAGAACAGCAGGGTTAAATGATTTACAGAATCAGCATATTGCCCCCAACAATCTGGGTCCTGATTTTACCCACCTTGGAAGAATGGTGATTTGAACTGTTAAACTACAGCTAGTGTTAGCTATAATAGCCTGAAGAGAAAGAGAAATATACACCGAATTGAATGCAGAAATCCAGAGAATAATTAGAAGATATAAGAATGCCTTCTTAAATGAACAGTACAAAAACATAGAGGAAAACAATTAGATCCTATTGATAGAATACCTGAAGAATTATGGATGGAGGTTCACAATATTGTACAAGAGGAAGAAACTAAAATCATCCCAAAGAAAAAGAAATGCAAGAAAGCAAAATGGCTGTCTGAGGAAGCTTTACAAATAGCTGTGAAAAGAAGGGAAGTGAAATGCAAGGAAGAAAGAGAAATATATACCTAATTGAATGCTGAATTTCAGAGAATGGGTAGAAGAGATAAGAATGCATTCTTAAACAAAGAGTGCAAAAAATAGAAGAAAACAATAGAATGGGGGGACCAGAAATCTCTTCAAGAAAATTAGAGATAAGAAGAGAATGTTTCATGCAAGGATGTGCATGATAAAGGACTAAAATGGCAGGGACCTAACAGAGAGAGAAGAGATAAAGAAGAGGTGGCAAAATTACATAGAAGAACTGTAGAAGAAGAGGCTTAACATCCCTGATATCTATTACGGGGTGGTAGATGGTAAGATAAGAAACAATGGGTGAAAACTAATAAAGGAAGGAAGCAACCTAGAATTAAAGCTTTGAGGTCAATAACTATTGGAACAACTTGCCTTCAAAGATTGTGGGTTCTTCAACACAGGGATTTTTAAATGGAGACCGTCACTTGTCTGAAATGATATTGTGTCTCCTGCTTGAGCAGGTGGTTGCACTAAGACAGGGTTATCACTTGATTTTTCATGGAGGTTGTGTTTGATCTCAGGGGAGGTGTGGCCAAGGTGGAGGAGGTTAAGCCTTACATGGCTCAAGGCCAGATTATTTGAGGGAGCATCTCCTGCCGCATACCTCCCAGAGATCAATAACAGTACACAAAGTTCGCCTCTCTAGGTCTTGTCAACTAAGCAATACAGGCGGGTGGGGCCGTGGGCGAGGTCCTTCTCTGTTGTCGCCCCCGTTCTATGGAACCAACTCTCCCCCGACATCAGGCCATCCTACTGGCCTTTTGTAAGGCCATAAAAACCTGGTTTTGCTGGCAGGCCTGGGGGCCATTAATTTTTTATAGAAGAATATAGAATTCTTTATTGGCCAAGTGTGATTGGACACACAAGCAATTTGTCTTGGTGCATATGCTCTCAGTGTACATAATTGGCATCTATCATGGCCAAATTGTATGAATTGTATGCATGTATAGTTTAAGTATGGGCTTTAATTACGGTTTTATAGTTTTAGACTGTATATTTGATTTCTGTTTATGTATTTGTAATTTTATATTGTTGTAAGCCCCCCCCCCCCCCCGAGTCCTTCGGGATTGACCAGCATAGAAGTTGAATAAAAGAAATTTATTTTCCAAAGCACCAGATAATAGGACAAGAAACAATGGGTAAAAACTAATAAAGGAAGGAAACAAACTAGAATTAAGGCTTTGAGGTCAATTAACTATAGGGACAGCTTTCTTTCAGACATTGTGAGCATTTCATCACTGGATTTTTTAAAGAAGAGAATGGAGACAGTCTCTTGTCTGAAAAGATATTGGGTCTCCTGCTTGAGCAGGGGGTTGGACTAGGGCATGGATGCCACTTGATTTCAATGAGGTTGTGTTTGATCTCAGGGGAGGCGTGGTCAATGTGGGCATGGCCAACATGATATCATTTGTGTCAGGTGCCCCTGTGTTAGCCGGAATGTTCTGCAAGTGCAAACAGGCTCCTGAGAGTTATAATGTGACAGAATAGTGTGCTCTATGAGGACCACCCATGACTATCACCATTACCATCAATTCAGAGCTCCCTGGTTTTAAAGGGAGCATATAAGAGATAGGACAGAACATCAAAGGAACTAGAAAAATCCATGCAGTTATCATTTGAAACCTCTCACAGGGGGGAAGGCCATCAGATTTACCACATGACTTTTAGCATCAAAATTGACACAAACTTCCAATACCTTCTCTTTTATCTTAGATCAACTATAGTGTCATCAACCAGATGGCTGAGCAAAATCATCATTTCCCTTTTTCATATCAGATGACTCCAAACCAAGAACCTTCTTACTCAGCAATTATCAAGCTGCTCCTGCACTTCCAATGGACGTGGATCGGCCTCCTTTCTCAGGACAATGAAAGAGGAGAAAAATTCAAAAGGTGCTTGGAAGTTCTTGCCCTTAAAAATGGGATTTGCATTGTCCTCTCAGGAACTTTTCCAGAAGCAAATATAAAGTCAAATGCTGGAGAAACTCTCATGCAAGAAAAAAGAGAAATGTTCATTTCTCTTATCAAGAGTCAAATAAAAATTATAGTATGTCAACTAGATTCTCACGCCTTAGGAATATTAGCAGTAATAATACAAATGTTTGATATGACTAATAAACCCATTGTGGGAAGAGTGTGGATTGCAACAACTTTGACAGCTTTAAGTATAAGCATTTTTAACCAGTTGGTTGATCTCCAAAATAAATATGCTTTGTTTTCCTTCCTGATCCAGACAAAGAGAAGGACTCAGTATTATGACTTTAATTCTTATGTATCTATGATCCTATTGTATGGAAAGGAAGCATTCCAATGTTCTTATTCAAGTCCTGTGTTATCTAAGAAAGTTTGGAAAAAATGCAGGGAAAAAGAGAACTGGGAATTTCCACCCCATGATGTGATTGCAAGAATCCTCTCTCAGGATTCCTCCAGTATTTTCCAAATAATTCAAATTGTGGCCTGGGTCCTCAGTGCTGCCTCTTCCTCCCAACGGAGTAAGCAGGAAATTCAGATTGGAGACCATCAACCAGCCCAGATTGTACGGCCATGGCAGGTAAGCTGTATTGTTTGAGGTTGCATTGATTCTCCCCTTGATCTGATGGTGTTATTATTATTTATTAGATTTGTATACTGTCTGTATTTTATCTATTCCATGTCTTCAAGAATGTAAGATAAAGATATGAAAAAGAGTAGTAAATTCCAGGAGAAAGACTAAAAGCTGCTTCCCATGAAATGCTGAATCAATCTGGTGGTGATTTGAAGAGGTTGAATTATTTAGAGTACCTCCAATCCAGAATAATAGCAAGAAAAACCTTGAACAAAGGTTCAAATTATGTTTTTTCTATGTTTTTTATGCAGCTTCATAAGTTCCTGAAAAACCTCCGACATCACAATATGTCAAGAGATGGGATTTCTTTTGATGAAAATGCAGTTCCTGTTGCTGACTTTGATATCATGCATTGGACAACAGTTTGCAACAAATCATATGCGGGGGTGAAAATTGGGAGTGTAGAAAGACAAGGCTCCTCAGAAGTCAAGATTTTTGTCAATCAAAGTGCCATCCAATGGCCAACTTTATTTAAGAATGTACTTGAGACTGCTTGGAATTTGCTTTTCTATTTGTCTCCATATGTGGAATTTTGCTGCTCAGAAATGTCTTTCTTTATTTTATATTTCAAATTTATCAGCCACCCGTCTCCTGACGGACAATAATAAATAATTCTTTTGGAGGCAAATTGAGATAATTTCCAAATTAAACAATTAAGACCTCATTAATCAATGAGATATCATTTTACCGTAGAGGTTTTATAATAATATATCACACACTGAAACCCGCTGCCTTGTATTGTGGGATTTGCAATGAAAGGAAAATTGAAGTGAAAAAATTAATGCATATTTGTTTATTTTGCTCATCAAACCCTGACATACACACCCATTTTTGTGAAATTTTGTTCATTTTCATCTCGAGTAGGCAGCAAAATCTCACTTTTTTGACCATATTTGGCATTGGAAAACTAATTTGAACATTTCTGGACACAATGATATGAAAATTGAAGTAAAAAAATTAATGCTTATTTGTTTATTTTGCTCATAAATGCTCACCCCTCCATTTTTGTGCAATTTTGTTCATTTTTATCTTAATTAACCTGCAAATCAGAATTTTTAGACCATCTTAGGCATTGGCATACTAATTTGAACATTCTAAACATAATGAAATGAAAATTGAAATGAGAAAAAATGATGTTCGCAAAGATTGTACACTTGTGCTCCTCCGGGTTCTTTTAGACCCGAAGTATTAAAAGGTTGGTTCTAGCTACTGGAATTGTTTTGTTTGAATACTTTTTTCACTAGTACCCTAATTTGAACATCCCTGATCACAAACAAATGAAAAATGCAATGAAAAAAATTGATTTTGCAGGCTAATCTATCTATAAATTGAAATAATTGCACACAGCTAGTGGGCAGGCTTTTCAAAAAAACCATTCCAGTAGCTAGAACCAACCTTGCTTTACTCCGGGTCACATATGACCCGGAGGACTCCAAATGTTCAAAACATTTTTAAAAAAATTTCCTTATGTTCAGAAATGTTCAGATTAGTATGCCAATGCCAAAGATGGTCCAAAAATTCTGATCTGGCAGGCTATTCTATCTATAAATTGAAAAAAGTGCACACTGACGTGGGGGGGGGGAGGCCATTTTGTGTGGGCTTTTCTGAGCAAAATAAACAAATAAGCATTAATTTTTTCATTTCAATTTTCATATCATTGTGTTCAGAAATGTTCAAATTAGTACACTAGTGAAAAAGGTATTCAAAAAGACCATTCCAGTAGCTACAACCAACCCTTTTATACTCTGGCTCTAAAAGGACCCGGAGGGTAATATTGGTAACTTTTTTTGCCCAGCAAAAGCTATACACACACACCCGCCAAAAGAAACCCCACCACCCTTAGAAAGAACTCCTCAAATGAGAAAAAGTCATGGAATTTCAAGTTTCAGACATGCAGGGAATTTTTTTTACAGGTTCTCAAACTTCATTTCTGGTCCTTTTAGACCCAAGGAGAATACCAGGGTTAAATTGGAATATATTGCCATAATTAATAGTTAATCAAATGATCTGGTTTTCAGTAAGAGAAAATCCAGAATGTTTATGGAGATTCTCAATCATCCAGGTGATGGTTGTGTCAAAAGTGTTTTTTCTAAAGTACTTGGACTTTGTTTACCCTTGAAGATATTTCATTTCTCATCCAAGAAGCTTCTTCAATTCTGACTGAATTGTGGAGGATGGAAAGATTTGGAACTGCAAAACAGGACTGTATTGTAAATATGATATTGATTTAGAAATTGCAAGAAGGTCTCAAATTCATTTGCACTATTTAGGTGACTCTGAGGGCACAGATAAATTCCAAGTGACCTCAACAACTTTCAGAAAGACTGCTAATGACGAGATAACTTCAAGCAATATAAATCTTTCCACACTTTGCCATTCAGTCAGTACTGAAGAAGCAAAACAACTTCAAGGGAAAACAAAGATCAGTTGTCTTTTGAAAAAGCACCTTTGGAAGAATATCCAGAATATGAAGTGTTTTGCCCACTTTTTAAGAGAAAAATATCACCAAGAATGTGGGAAGAGAAATGAGTGTAGCTAAAAAAGTAATTTGCATATGATGATACAATGATCATAGGAGAGAAAGAAAGGGACTCTAAAGAAAGCAAGATGTTGGAGGTTTCCTCAGAAAGCAAAGAAGGAGAAAAAATATATAAGTTATAGTATTCTCATATATGCCCTAAGGAGGAACAATGAAACCACTTTTCTTTGGAAAAGAAAATAAGGCAATGAATCTGTTTTGGGATCTACAATGGAGATTGATAGAGACAGGGAATGATCTTTCATTCGTTCCTTGAAAGCAGAGTAAATAAAGTTCATGCCACTACTACTTGACTCATTTTTCTCAATGTGTTCTTGAGCTTCTGGATGCAAGTTGATTTCATTAAATCCTTCTTATTAATATCTTGCCCTGTTAATCTTTATGTTTATACTTAGATGGTGCCTTATTCAAGATGTACAGAAAGTTGCTCCGCAGGTTATGTCAAGCTTGTGAGAGAGGGAGCCCCAGTTTGCTGCTATGACTGTTCTCTGTGTGTGGAAGGAACATTTTCTAAACAGGAAGGTAGAGTAGGTGGCTCCAAAAACAACACAAAATCAGGATACAATGTTTATTATCTTTTTTTTGGGGGGGGGGGTATTTGATCAAGAAGGAATAAAAATATGACATTTCTGGGAGGCATCCTTAAATTTTTCAAAAATTGTACACTATCATCAAATTTTGTATGGTGATGTGAACTTTAAAATAAATAATTAAAGGTTGCTGCTTTATATTGAGTTGTTACTTTCTTGCTTGATTTTGGGAAAGAGAACAAGTTTTGAGAGCTGATAATCACATTCATCTTCAGCCTTTAAAAGAGTGTTGATTGTTTTAACTAATGCCGTGTCATATGGATATCCCTGGAAAGAAATATTATATTATTTCTTGAAAGTGAAGAAATTGATTTCTGATGCTGTTTTTATGCTCTAACAGCTGCAGAAACAGATACATGCTAACCATTTTTTCCAGATGCTGTCCATTGCGAAAAGTGTCCCAATCATCAATATTCCAATAAGAAGCGAGATCATTGTGTCTCCAAAAATATACGGTACTTATCCTATGAAGAATTGTTGGGACTCATCCTGGCTTTCTTTGCCATTGCTTTGTCCCTAACCACTGTTTTTATTCTGGGAATCTTCATGAAATATCAAGACACTCCCATAGTCAAAGCCAACAACTGTGAACTCACCTACATCCTCCTGGTTTCACTCCTGTTTTCTTTCTTGACCTCCCTTCTATTCATCGGTCACCCTGTGAAAATGACCTGTCTCCTTCGACAAACCATTTTCAGTATTGTTTTCTCAGTTGCTGTGTCTTCCTTGCTGGCTAAGACAGTAATGGTGGTGGTGGCCTTTATGGCCACAAAACCAGGTAGCAGCATGAGGAAATGGCTGGGGAAAAGTCTAGCCAACTCTATTGTTTTATCTTGCTCTGGTATTCAAGTAGGCATCTGCATGATATGGCTGGGAATCTTTCCCCCATTCCCAGATTCTGACTTTCATTCCCAACCAGAACATATCCTGCTGCAGTGCAATGAAGGCTCTGTCACCATGTTCTACTCTGCTCTTGGCTACATGGGTTTTTTGGCTGCCATCTGTTTCTTGGTAGCATTTGTGGCTCGAAATCTGCCAGGGGCCTTTAATGAAGCCAAACTGATCACCTTCAGCATGTTGGTTTTTTGTAGTGTTTGGATCTCCTTTGTTCCCTCATACCTGAGTACCAAGGGGAAATATATGGTAGCCGTGCAGATCTTCTCCATTCTGGCCTCTGGCCTGGGTTTACTGGGCTGCATCTTTATCCCCAAGTGCTACATTATTATCCTGAGACCTGTCTTGAACACAAAAGAACATCTGATGCCAAAACAACATTAAGGTTCTTTATGTTGATATCTATTTTGTACACTTTACATGCGGTATAAAATCACATACTTTGAAGTAATGTGTTATGTCTGCTTAAAAATGGGTTTTTTTAACTATTTTAAATTTTAAATTGTATATTATTAGATTTGTTATGAATTGTTTTATTGTGTTGTGAGCCGCTCCGAGTCCACGGAAAGGGGCGGTATACAAATCTAATAAATAAATAAATAAATAAATAATAAATAAATAAATAAATATCTATTGTAGCTTATCTTTTTTCATTATATGTGGATTTTGAATTATAATTATGGAATAGTAAACTTTCTAAAAGAACTCAAACTATTTGAATTAATCATATCCTTGAATTGTCATAATTTGAATTCATGTTAAATCTTAACCATCATCAATGACATTAATAAAATTTCTGAAACCGAGCTAGATAAACGTTTACCAGGGGTGTTCAGAAATGCTTTGATATTAAATTAAAGATTATGGATAATGATGATGTGTGGGGGTTTTTACTATATAGGTTGGTGTTATATTTTATTTTCTGGCTTGATGTGATTTTTTTTAAAAAAATATTTACTTTCAAATACTGTATATATTTGAATTATCTCTTTGGGCTAGATAATGTAATAATACTTATAGATAGATAAATAAGATAGATGGAAGAGAGAAAGAGAAAGAGAAACAGAGAAACACTATTCCAGGCTGCAGTAAGGAACTCTGCCGAACTGTGTACAAGTGAATCCAGTAAAACCCCAAGCACCCTTTGAAAGCATTCTGGATCCATCAGGCATCTGGGGTGGAACCTCCTAATTGGTTCTGCCTCCCTGCGGGGAAGGATCGGGACCATGACAAAGGCAACATTTCTAAGCCCCTTAGTATCAGATCATTACTGAACTGCTCTAAGAGCAAAACCATGTCAAGAGTGTGCCCCCTCTCATGGGTCGGGCCCTGAACTTCTTGGGTCAGGTCCATGGTTGACATGGTGGCCATGAACTCCTGCACCAAACCAGAGGATTCACCGAGCAACAGAAGATTTAGCCTACACAGCTTTATGGTCTTCTTGGCTATAATTGCCATTCTCCCCCCCTTCCCTGGGGTCATGGCTAGTGCCATACTTGAAACCCGGCTTGGCACATTTCTGAGAGAGGAACTCCTCCCTCTGGGCCCTGCCAGGTCTCAGTCACACCCACCAGGTCTGCCTCCTCCTCCAGGAGTAAATCTTGGATGAGGGGAACTTTATTTATAGCAGACCTGGCATTGAGCAGCAACAGCCTGAGCCCAGGGTCTGGATTTAGCTTTTCACAATTTCTCTGGGTCGAGCCATGGGGCCAGAACAAGGGACCGCTTTCAAGCAGCAGTCCTCTGAGAGTGGCCTACCCCATGTCTCCCGCCATATCTGCCTGTCCCCAGCAAGACAGGAATATTCTGAAGTTCTACCACCCTAGAGATGGGCTCCCCCACTCCTCCTACCCTCAGGCCGCCAGGTAAACTGGCCCTTCCATTCATCTTATACATTTCACTCATCTCATACAGTTGAAATATTCATGCTTCCAATCATATTCATTTATCTAAGTTAAAACCGGTCTCCTTAATTATTAAATTTAAATTAATTGATTTACTTAAAAACACAATAATAAATATATATATTTAATATTATGCTAACACCTACCCTATCCATCCATCTCATTCATACACCTTTCATCCTTAATTAAACTAAGTTAAAAACTCCTATAAGTTAATTAATGCAATTACTATTCCCCAAAGGTATTAACTTAAAACTTATATATATTGCCCCTTTCCCTTCTTCTACCAAAGGCATCCTCTGTCCCTTAACAAGGAGGAATGACAAAGTAGTAGAGTAGAAAGTGAATAATAGTCCAATGCTGGTGAAGTTCAAGTGATGATATTTAAAAGATAAAGTGCTAAGAGTACAAAGATTAGAGAGTCAGACATAGCAGGCCGTTGCCATGTTGAAATGTTTAACAAACCTCAACGACCTTGCTCAAAAAAGATAGGTAGATGGCTTTACATGGTCACAGTCAAGTGCAATCCACATCTGTTTAAAAATATTATAAACGATGCTGGTTCTTCAGGGTGCATAACCTTATGGTAGTGGAAGGTGACCCCAAGCTCACTGTTAGCTCTCCCTAACAACTCGGCCAAGTCTCCTCAGTTCTCTCACCCACTATATTCCATTCCAAAGGGATGTCTGCCAACTTCTCCCACAAGTCAACTGTTGTCCCCTTTTTCACGTGACCTTGGGCAGAGCCTCTGTCGACCCCTCCCACTGATCGGCTAGGTAACTTTGGATTCATGGTCCTTACAGCAGAGTCCAGGGTTACTGGCTCATGTCCCTCACCATTAGAACTTTGGCAGGTGTCCCCCAAATTCAGGGCAGATGGCGTTGATGTGGGGAGGGTGGCATCAAACTGTTATCTACCCGCTCTGTCTCTTGTTAGATGCCCTCCATCTGCTCTCTGTCTCACTATCAGCTCTCATCTGCCAGTGCCCGATTTTTTGATGGACTTCTACATCGGGATTTCAATAGCTGTCTCTAAATGTCAAGCGGGTGATATTGATGGAGGCGGGTGAAGTCAGAGTGCCCTCTGTCTGTTCCATCTTATGTTAGCTCCTCTCACCCGCTAGCGTCTAACTTTCAGATGGATGTCTTGTTGGGCAATCTCTTGCTGGGCAATCTCTTGCTGGGCAACCAGGCAGGTCTGTAGTCTGTAGTCCTCTCTCCAGTCTTCCCTCTGCTCGGCTCTGATCAACTCTGCTAAATTGACCTCATCCACAAAATAAGGAGGAATTATAATGACCCACTGCCTAGTTCAAGAGTGTTGAACTGTTTTTCTTTTTTTTAAAAAAAAGAATTAATTGTTTTTTTTGACATAAAGCAAATAACAGGTGTACAAAACAAAAAACCACAGTAACAACAACAACAACAACGAAGAAGTGGAACAATACAAAAGGTATCACATATAATAATGATGAAATTAAAAAAAAGGTAAACTGAAACATATAAATGCAACATTAGGGAAACAAATTCTCAACAATTCTCAACAAATGAACCAGCAAACATGTGGAAAACTCTCAAAAACATCACCTGTTACAGCAAACCACCTTCCCAAGCTGAAGGAGATCAGCAATTGGCAGATGACCTGAATGTGTTCTACTGCAGGTTTGAAAAGAAACCTCAACCACTTATGTGCACAACCTCCATCCCAGACACACCAACAACAGCTAAATCTTCTACAATTGAACCCATCCCATTGTGTTTACAACCCCTAGTGATCACAGAAAAGGAAGTGAAAGATCTATTTCTCAGACAGAAGCCTGGAAAAGCACCAGGCCCAGACAAGATAACTCCTTCTTGCTTAAAAGTCTGTGCTGATCAATTGGCCCCCATCTTCACCCAAATCTTCAACAAATCACTAGAGTTGTGCTATGTTCCTTCCTGCTTCAAATGCTCGACTATCATCCCAGTGCCAAAGAAGCCCTCCATCAAGGAACTGAATGACTACAGACCAGTTGCTCTAACATCTGTAGTTATGAAAACCTTTGAAAGGCTAGTGATGTTCCATTTGAAAGCCATCACGGATCCACTGTTAGACCCCCTGCAATTTGCATACCGAGCAAATAGATCAACAGATGATGCTGTTAATATGGCTCTACACTACATCCTTCAACATCTTGAATCTCCAATGACCTACGCCAGGGTCCTCTTTGTGGACTTCAGTTCAGCATTCAATACCATCATACCGGACATTCTCTTAACCAAACTAAATCAGCTAGCGGTACCTGAACACACTTGTAAGTGGATCACAAGCTTCCTAACAGACAGGAAGCAGCAGGTGAAGCTAGGAAAAATCACATCAGATATATGTACAATTAGCACAGGTGCCCCCCAAGGCTGTGTACTCTCACCACTTCTCTTCTCTCTATACACTAATGACTGCATCTCATACGATCCATCTGTTAAACTACTGAAGTTTGCAGATGATACAACAGTGATCGGACTCATTCGAGACAATGATGAATCTGCATACAGACGGGAAGTTGAACAACTATCCTTGTGGTGTGACCAGAACAATCTAGAACTGAACACACTCAAAACCGTAGAAATGGTGGTAGACTTTAAGAGAAACCCTTCCACCCTTCCACCTCTCACAATACTAGACAACACAGTATCAACAGTAGAGACCTTCAAATTTCTAGGTTCTATCATATCTCAAGACCTAAAATGGTCACCTAACATCAAAAACATCATCAAAAAAGCACAACAAAGAATGTTCTTTCTGCGCCAGCTCAGGAAGCTCAAACTGCCCAAGGAGCTGCTGATTCAGTTCTATAGAGGAATCATTGAGTCTGTCATCTGCACCTCTATAACTGTCTGGTTTGGTGCTGCAACCCAACAGGACCGACACAGACTTCAGAGGATAATCAGAATTGCAGAAAAAACAATTGCTGCCAATCTGCCTTCCATTGAGGACCTGTATACTGCACGAGTCAAAAAGAGGGCGGGTAAAATATTTACTGACCCCTCACATCCTGGACACAAATTGTTTCAACTCCTACCCTCAAAACGTCGCTACAGAGCACTGCACACCAAGACAACTAGACACAAGAACAGTTTTTTCCCGAACGCCATTACTCTACTAAACAAATAATTCCCTCAACACTGTCAGACTTTCTACTAAATCTGCACTTCTATTCTACTAGTTTTTCTCATCATTCCTATCACCCATTTCCTCCCATGTTTACTGTATGACTATAACTTGTTGCGTATATCCTAAGATTTTTATTAATATTGCTTCTTCATTGCTTATTTGACCCCTATGACAATCATTAAGTGTTGTACCACATGATTCTTGACAAATGTATATTTTATGTTATGTACGTTGAGAGCATATGCACCAAAACAAATTCCTTGTGTGTCCAATCACACTTGGCCAATAAAATTCTATTCTATTCTATTTTATTCAAAGGTTTCCCCACTTCTTTTTTGAATGTTCGATCAGAGAATTTTCCCTTGTCATTGAATATTTCTTTTATTTGACGAGTTGCTTTGCTTGAATTTTAATTATTTCTCCATTGTTCTTTTCTTTAACCAATCGTAAAAATTTCCCCATATGTTATAGTAATCTGAGTCTTCTTTTCCCTCTAATTTCTTTGACATCCTGTCCATCTTTGCACAGTATAGTATTTTTTTATTATTATTGTACTTTTTTCTGGTGTTTTATCTGTTTTCCAATGCTGGGCATATGTTATCCCAGCTGCTGTTAGTATGTGAATGGATAAGTATCTTACTTATTTTTTCATTTTTTTAATTAAAAATGCCTAATAAATATAATTCTGGGGTTTTTTTCAAATTCTTCCTTAGTTATTTCTTTTAGCCAATCTGTTATCTTATTCCAGTAGTTTTTTTTGCCAGTAAGCAGGTCCTCCATTGATAGTAGAATGTGCCTTCTTCTTTTTTGCACTTCCAGCATAATGGTGAAACTTTTGGAAACATTTTCTAAAGTCTTTCCGGTGATAAATGCCACCTGTTAAACATTTTTAGTTGATTTTCCTTGAATGCTGTCGATTTTGTCATCTGCCAATTATTAATCCATATTTTCCCCATTTTTCTAATTCAATTGTGTAACCAAAATTCACCCCCCAACTTATCATATTTTCTTTTACGATTTCCACTTCTGTTTCATACCGAATCAGATATTTATATATTTTGCCACATCGTCTTTTAGGAGTGTCCTATCCAAATCGCCTCTCCTCAATTGGAAACCATATTCCCTTTTATCTTTTTGGTATGTGTCTTTTAATTGTAAATATGTCCCCCAATCTATAATTTTGCCATTTTGTTCTACTTCTTCTTTTGTTTTTATATTTGTTTGTTGGTCTAGTTGTTCTTTGTGTCTAATTGTATTTTGGTGTCTGATTAAACTAGGATGGTATGTTAGTTCTATTGGCGAAACCCACTCTGGTATCTTGCTATATTGTTGTTTTTTAATTTTCTTCCATGTTTGGATAAGAGAACTTCTTAAGCATTTTTAAAATATTTATGTGTTTTATCTCTTTTGTACCAGAGATAGGTATGCCAGCCTAATAATAAATCGTGACCTTCTATGGTCAATATATGTTTATTCTCTAACATAATCCATTCTTTGATCCATGCTAATGACGTTGCATAATAATATAATTTCAAATTTGATAATCCTAAACCTCCTCTTTTTCACATCTTGTAGTAACTTTAATTTAATTCTTGATTTTTTACCTAACCATATATAATTTAATACTATTTTATCGAGTTCTTTAAAGAAATTTTTGCCTGGATTTATAGGGATTGTTTGAAATAGGAAGAGGAGCTTGGGTAGGACACTCATTTTTATTGAATTGATTCTTCCTACTAATGAAAGTTGTAAATTTCTCCAATGGAGTTAACCATTCTGAAGTATCTAACCTTCATTGAGGAAGATGGTCTCATCCACACCAGGCAAAATAAGGAGGAATTATGATGGCCCACTGCCTAGTTCAAGAGTGTTGAACTGTTTTTCAACATTGTAATCTTTACATTCTCAAGAATAAGTTTGGAAACCAAAAACAATCAAACTTTCCTGAATTGTTTCTTTCTCGAATCTCTAATTAGGATTATTCTCCCGAGTCAAACAAAACTCTTTTCCAAAGGCACATTTTATGGCTATGTTGCTTCCCAATTTCCCTTCTAATTATTGAAATAATTATTATTATTTATTCTCCTTTGAAAAAGGTTTATGGGATTTCTATCACAACAATTAGTGGTCTATCAATGTGAAAACAAAAGGGATAGACAGCATGTGATAATCTGCTTTGTAAAAGCCTTCTGTGGTGGGATTAGTGTTTTGGGGTAAAGGTGGGCAAATACTGTTGCAGTCTGAAATTGAAGATAGCTCTTCCAGATCTGAGGCAAACCGAACTTTCTCCACTGCAATTGTGGTCTTCTGTGATCTCTAAGATCTAATTTTGTGCTGAAAAAAGAACTATAGGAAGGATCTGCGGCAGAATACTGTATAAGTCAAATGTTGCTGCTGCTGCACATACAGCTCTTTCTGCTTCTACTTCTGCTTCTGTCTCAAATTCCCTGTGCAGTATGTTGAGGAAATGTCCATTAAAGGTGATAATAGAAAAAAAGGAGTGGTTCCATTACTACAAGCCAGGAGACTACTGGATTACTGGAATAATGTCTAGACATGGATCTGTATTGTACCAATTTTCATTCTCCAAGCCTCCAACCCACGAACTGAAAAGGTAATTGTCAGTACGTCCAAGGATTCTGGTGATTGATTTTACCTGCTCCAATATCTTTTCTAGGAATGATTTTGTTTCTCCTATTCCTCACTTTGAGAAAGGCAAATCATTATGGCTTCTCCCAATTTGCTTAGGGCATGCAGGCTCCCTCTACTGACCCCTTAAGTATGAAATAACGACCATGGAAGTCAATTTGTGATTGAAACTGTGAAAATTTGTAGTGGAGGCAACTGAATCAGGTAGAGCATTTCAGCATTTGGTAACTCTATTACAGAAATAATATTTTTCACAATCACGTTTAGAATAATTTACATGCCTTTTAAAGCAATGGTTTGGATGTATATTATTGCAATTGAAACAGAAAAATTTGTAAGTAAAACTTTACCATGTTTCCCTGAAAATAAGACACTATCTTATATTAATTTTTGCTCCAAAAGTTGTGCTACGTCTTATTTTAGGGAGGTGCCGTATATTTCTCAAATAAGACAAATTCACACGTATAAAAGCTGACACCCACAAAGAAAGTGTACCGTACGGTATACTGATTACGGTACAGTAGCTGTCAGTATGGCACCCCCACACACAAACGATGGCACTTATGTGGTACAACAGTGTACTCCCACTATTGCAATTTCCGGCCACCAGAGGAACTACAGTCTACACACTGTAGTGGAAACTGTAATGGTGGTGAGACAGCAGCAGACTGTGTCTGCATGTACTGGACGGTACAAAGCGATGGAAGGGGCCAGCAGGGGACGCCACATTATTACAGTACTGCTATGAACAGCTTTGAAAGGTACCGTATGTTTTTCCACCGTATCGTATGTAAATATGTAAACTTGACTACGCCTTATTTTTGGGGGGTGCCTTATATTAGCAAATTCTGCAAAACCTCTGACATGCCTTACTTTCGGGGTATGTCTAATTTTCGGAAAAACAGGGTATGTATAATTTTATATGTAAAACCAGGTCTGACCTCAAGTGATGCAGTTCTAATTTATTCAAATGGAGAATTTTGAGCCTAGCAGCATAAGGATTTCTATTGACTATAGAAGAATGCAACACATTTCTCATGAAGTACCCCTGAACCTGCTCAATTGTATTGATGTCAGATATATGGTGGGGATTCCAAACACTTGAACAATACTCTAAAATTGATCTAACATAGGTTTTATAAGATCTAATTAGCAATGCAATGTTTCCAGGAAAAAAGCTTTGTAAAGTTATATTTACAACTCTTAAAACTATTACAGCAATTCCACAATGAGCCATGGAACATAAATTGTCTAGGTCCTTAATAAAGTGATGGTCGTCTACTAGATCAATGCAATCTAGTTTATACTACGTTTACCATTATGTAAGACAAAGCATTTATTAATCGAAATTTGAATTGCCAAATAGATGACCATTCAGAGACAGTCATGATCACTTTGCAAAACAACAGAATTATATGTAGAATTGAATAATTTTACATCATTGGCAAAAAGAATGCAATTGCTTTTTAATTGATCATATAAATCATTGATATAGAGAGAAAAAAGATGATGAAATTCCTTATGTTGCAGTAAGATCACCTTCAACCACACTCTGCCCTTTTTGTTGGCTGTTCATGAAGTCAACCAGAATTCTGGGCTCTTGCCCAACATCACCCTGGGGTACAGCATTATGAGAACTTTTTCAGTGCAAGAATGACATATGAGGCCATGCTGGATGTGCTGTCTATAGGACAGGAGAATGTCAAAAACTACAGATGTGGAAGACAAAAGAACCTGCTGGTGATTCTTGAAGAGATGGATTCTGAACTCTTTGATCATATATCTAATGTCTTGAGCATCTATAAAATTGCAAAGGTATAAAGTCAAGTAAAATCAATTCTGTGCTGTAAATTGTTTTGATTTGACTAGAAAGCAGCATTTGTATATATTTCTCCAAATAAATTGAAAGTCAGAGTGTAAATGTTAGAAGAGTTGAAAGAAATTTTAATTCATAAAGTATGTGTGTACGCCTGTTCACAGAACTTGTTAAATCTGATGAAGCCCACCACCAGACACACACACAAACACACATGGATATGCATATGAATTGTGTATGTGAGTGTATATACATAGATCCGTTTCATGGGTCACTGCCTTGTCATGGTGTAGGGGCTTGACTAGTCTATTGAAAGCAGGGCCACACAAAATGGACCAATCAGAGCAGAGAGATCTGACAAAACATGATCTACTGGAGAAGGAAATGGCGATCCACTTCAGTATCTTTTCATGAAAACCCCATGGACAGTAACAAAAGGCAAAAAGATATGATGCTGGAAGATGAGCCCCTCAGGTCTGAAGGTGTCCAATATGCTACTGGGGAATAGAAGAGAGTTAGTTCTAGTAGTGCCAGAAAGAATGAATTGACAGGGCCAAAGTCGATAGGACACTATGAAGTCTTACAATGCTTTCTAGAATTAACATAATCAATGATCTCCTTATCATCATGAGGGATAGGAATGCTAAAGTAGGAAGCCAAAAGGTAACATGAATAGCAGGTAAGTTTTGCCATTTAATACAAAATGAAGCAGGACATGGGCTGGTACAATTTTGTCAAGATAATGCAATGGTGATAGCAAACACTCTTTTCCAACAATCCAAGAGATGATTCTAGATTAGGATGGAATAGAATTTTTTTATTGACACAAGGAATTTGTCTTGGAACTTATGCTCACAGTGTACTTAAAGAAAAAGATACATTCATCAAAAATAATACGTTACAACTCTTAATGATAGTCTGAGTACAAATAATCAATCAAATCATTTTAGGAACCAATTAAGAAAAATCATAAGGATACAAGCAACAAAGTTACAGTCATACAGTTATTAGTGGGAGGATATGGGTGATTGGAACAATGAGAAGATCAATAGTAGTACCGTAAATAGTTTGTTGATGTTGAGGGAATTATTAGTTTAGCAGAGTGATGACATGTTCTAGTATCTAGCTGTTCTGGTGTGCAGTGCTCTATATAGCATTGTTTTAAGGGTAGAAGTTGAAACAATTTATGTCCATGGTATGTAAAAATTTTCAAAGCCCTCTTTTTGACTCATATACAGGAGGAGGTTAAGCCTTACATGGCTCAAGGCCAGACTATTTGAGGGAGCATCTCCTGCCGCATACCTCCCAGAGACCAATAACAGCACACAAATTTTGCCTCTCTAGGTCTTGTCAACTAAGCAATACAGGCAGGTGGGGTCGTGGGCGAGGTCCTTCTCTGTTGTCGCCCCCGTTCCATGGAACCAACTCTCCCCCGACATCAGTACTGTTCCCATCCTACTGGCCTTCTGTAAGGCCACAAAAACCTGGCTTTGCTGGCAGGACTAGCAGCAAATATAGAATCCTTTATTGGCCAAGTGTGATTGGACACACAAGGAATTTGTCTTGGTGCATATGCTCTCAGTGTACATAATTGGCATCTATCATGGCCAAATTGTATGAATGGTATGCATGTATAGTTTAAGTATGGGCTTTAATTACGGTTTTATAGTTTTAGACTGTATATTTGATTTCTTTTTATGTATTTGTAATTTTATATTGTTGTAAGCCCCCCCCCCCCGAGTCCTTTGGGATTGACCAGCATAGAAGTTGAATAAAAGAAATTTATTTTCCAAAGCACCAGATAATAGGACAAGAAACAATGGGTGAAAACTAATAAAGGAAGGAAACAAACTAGAATTAAGGCTTTGAGGTCAATTAACTATAGGGACAGCTTTCCTTCAGACATTGTGAACGCTTCATCACTGGATTTTTTAAAGAAGAGAATGGAGACAGTCTCTTGTCTGAAAAGATATTGGGTCTCCTGCTTGAGCAGGGGGATGGACTAGGGCATGGATGCCACTTGATTTCATTGAGGTTGTGTTTGATCTCAGGGGAGGCGTGACCAATGTGGGCATGGCCAACATGGTATCACTTGTGTCAGGTGCCCCTGTGTTGGCCGGAATGTTCTGCGAGTGCAAACAGGCTCCTGAGATTTATAATGTTACAGAATGGTGTGCTCTATGAAGACCACTCATGACTATCCCCATTACCATCAATTCAGAGCTCCCTGATTTTAAAGGGAGCATATAAGAGAACAGGACAGAACATCAAAGGAACTAGAAAAATTGATGCAGTTATCATTTGAAACTACTCTCACGGGGGGAATGCCCTCAGATTTACCATATGACTTTTAGCATCAAAACTGACACAAACTCCCAATACCTTCTCTTTTATCTTAGATCCAGAAGCAAATATGAAGTCAAATGCTGGAGAAACTCCCATGCAAGAAAAAAAGAAATGTACATTTCTCTTATCAAGAGTCAAATAAAAATTATAGTATGTCAACTAGATTCTCAGGCCTTAGGAATATTAGCAGTAATAATACAAATAATTGATATGACTAATTAACCCATTGTGGGAAGAGTGTGGATTTCAACAACTTTGACAGCTTTAAGTATAAGCATTTTTAACCAATTGGTTGATCTCCAAAATAAATATGCTTTGTTTTCCTTCCTGATCCAGACAAAGAGAAGGACTCAGTATTATGACTTTAATTCTTATACAGTGGTACCTCGAGATACGAGTTTAATTCGTTCCGGACCTGGGCTCTTAAGTCGAGCAGCTCTTATCTCGAACGACTTTTCCCCATAGGAATTAATGTAAATTATTTTAATTGGTTCCAGCCCTCAAAAAACTCACAAAGTTAGTCTAAATTATGCAGAAAGACATGTTTTTAATGAAGAAATGTACATGTACATATAAATGAATAATGAAGTTTCTTTCACTTAACTTGTAAACTTTCTTAAACTTTTAAATTTACATATGTTCAACTTCTCTGCCACCCAATCCTGTAGGACAGAGGTCCCCAACCCTTTTTGCAGCAGGGACCGGCTTTAAGCGATCAAGAGAGGAATGGGTGAATGAATGGACGGAGGGTGGGAAGGAAGGAAGGAAAGAGGGAAGGGACAGGAACAGAGGAAGGAAGCAAGGAAACTTATGAAAGGGGAGAGTAAGAGAGGAATGAGTGAAGGGAGGGAGGGAGGGAAGAAGGTGGGAAGGAGAAAGAAAAGAAGAAATAGAGGAAGGGAAGGTAAAAGAGAGAAAGAAAAAGAGCAAGAAAGAAAGCAAGAAAGAAAGAAAGAAAGGGGGAAGGGACAGGAACAGAGGAAGGAAGCAAGGAAACTTATGAAAGGGGAGAGTAAGAGAGGAATGAGTGAAGGGAGGGAGGGAGGGAAGAAGGTGGGAAGGAGAAAGAAAAGAAGAAATAGAGGAAGGGAAGGTAAAAGAGAGAAAGAAAAAGAGCAAGAAAGAAAGCTGCAAGCACCCCCCCGAACCCCCCAGGCCGGCTGCAACCTTTTAAAACACGCGCGCCGCTCCGAACGCGGAAGTTAGCGTTTGGCTTCAGGAGACAGCTCCTTGGCGCTTGTATCTCGAATTTGGGCTTGTAAGTAGAACAAAAATATCTCTCCCCTCCCAGCTCTTATCTCGAGTTGCTCTTAAGTAGAGCAGCTCTTATGTCGGGGTTCCACTGTATATGTATGATCCTATTGTATGGAAAGGAAGCATTCCAATGTTTTTATTCAAATCCTGTGTTATCTAAAAAAGTTTGGAAAAAATGCAGGGAAAAAGAGAACTGGGAATTTCCACCCCATGATGTGATTGCAAGAATCCTCTCTCAGGATTCCTCCAGTATTTTATAAATAATTCAAATTGTGTCCTTGGCCCTCAGTGCTGCCTCTTCCTCCCAACGGAGTAAGCAGGAAATTCAGATTGGAGACCATCAACCAGCCCAGATTGTATGGCCATGGCAGGTAAGCTGTATTGTTTGAGGTTGCATTGATTCTCCCCTTCCCCTGATGGTTTTATTATTATTATTATTTATTAGATTTGTATGCTATCCATATGTTATCTATTCCATGTCTTCAAGAATGTGAGATAAAGATTTGAAAAAGAGCAGTAAATTCCAGGAGAAAGACTGAAAGTTGCTTCCCATGAAATGCTGAATCAATCTCGTGGTGACTTGAAGAGGTTGAATTATTCAGAGTACCTCCAATCCAGAATAATAGTAAGAAAAACATTGAACAAAGGCTCAAATTATGTTTTTTCTATGCAGCTTCGTAAGTTCCTGAAAAACTTCCAACATCACAATATTTCAAGAGATGGGATTTCTTTTGATGAAAATGGAATTCCTGTTGCTGACTTTGATATCATGCACTGGACAACAGTTTGCAACAAATCATATGCGGGGGTGAAAATGGAATTCCTGTTGCTGACTTTGATATCATGCACTGGACAACAGTTTGCAACAAATCATATGCGGGGGTGAAAATTAGGAGTGTAGAAAGACAAGGCTTCTCAGAAGTCAAGATTTTTGTCAATCAAAGTGCCATCCAATGGCCAACTTTATTTAACAAAGTACTTGAGACTGCTTGGAATTTGCTTTTCTATTTGTCTCCATATGTGGAATTTTGCTGCTCAGAAATTTATTTATTTCTTTATTTTATATTTCAAATTTATCAGCCACCCATCTCCTGACGGACAATAATAAATAATTCTTATGGAGGCAAATTGAGATAGTTTTCAAATAAGAGGACTGAGGGCTCCATAAATCGATTAGATATCATTTTACCTTAGAGGTTTTACAATAATATATCACACACTGAAACCTGCTGCCTTGTAATGTGGGATTTGCAATCTACATTATTAAAATGGAATGTGTTGCCATAATTTATAGTTCATCAAATTATCTTGTTTTCACTAAGGATAAAATGAGAATATCTGTGTAGATTCTCAGTCATCCAGGTCATGGTTGTGCCAAAAGTGTACCTGGACTTTGTTTACCCTTGAAGATGTTTCCTTTCTCATCCAAGAAGCTTCCTCATTTCCTACTGAATGGTAGAGGTTGGAAAGATTTGGAACTGCTGAATATACTATATTGTAAACATGATATAGATTTAGCAATTGCAGGAAGGTCTCAAACCCATTTGCACTATTCAGGTGTCCTTGAGGGCACACATAAATTCCAAGTGACCTCAACAACTTTCAAAAATGACCAGATGACTGTAGGAAATATAAATCCTGCCATACTTCACCATTCAGTCAGAATGGAAGAAGCTTCTAGAATAAGAAACAAAATGACTTCAAGGGAAGACAAAGATCAGTTGTCTTTTGAAAAAGCACCTTTGGAAGAAAATCCAGAATATGAAAAGTTTAGAAAGAGGGATGTGGGAAGCGAAATGAGGGAAGCTAAAAAAGTAAATTGCATATGATGATACAATGATAAGTTATAGGAGAGAAAGACAGGGACTATAAAAAACGCAAGATGTTGGAGGTTTCCTCAGAAAGCAAAGATGGAGAAAAAATATATAAGTTATAGTATTCTCATATATGCCTTAAGGAGAAGCGCCTTTTGCTTTTCTTTGGAAAAAAGAATAAGGCAATGAATCTGTTTTGGCATCTACAATGGAGATTGATAGAGATAGAGATAGTTTTTGAGGAGCAAAATAGGGAAAAGAATCTGCTTGCCAAGTATTCAGCTGGCTAGCATCCTTAGTCTGGTCAGCTTCAGCACATTATTTTCTCCCCTGGTTAAGGGCTTAAAAAAAACCTTTATTCTGAGACAGTAACAATGAAAGAGCTTCCAAGCCAGTAAGAGCTGGGAACATCAGGTTATACCAAGCTTGTAAGAGACGAAGCCCCAGTTTGCTGCTACGACTGCTCTCTCTGTGTGGAAGGAACATTCTCTGGGCAAGAAGGTATAGTAGGTGGCTCCAAAAACATCAAAAAGTCAGGGTACAATCACTATTCTATATTGATTTTGGTGGTATTTGATCAAGAAGCAAGAAAAGCATGACGTTTCTTTAAGGCATCCACAAACCTTTCAAAGATTGGGCACTATCATCAAATTTTGTATGATGATGTGAGCATTAAAATAAATAATGAAAAATTGCTTCTTTCTATTGAGTTGACACATACTTGCTTGGTTTTGGGAAAGAGGACAAATTTAGAGAGTAGATAATCACATTCATCTTCAGCCTTTAAAAGAGTGTTGATTGTTTTAACTAATGCCATGTGATATGGATATCTCTGGGCAGAAATATTGTATTATTTCTTAAAAATGAAGAAATTGATCTCTGATGCTGTTTTTATGCTCCTACAGCTGCAGAAACAGATACATGCCAAACATTTTTTTCAGATGCTGTCCATTGTGAAAAGTGTCCAAATCATCAATATTCCAGTAAGAAGCGAGATCAGTGCATCTCCAAAAGTATAAGGTACTTATCCTATGAAGAATTGTTGGGACTCATCCTGGCTTTCTTTGCCATTGCTTTGTCCCTAACCACTGCCTTTATTCTCGGAATCTTCATGAAATACCAAGACACTCCCATAGTCAAAGCCAACAACTGTGAACTCACTTACATCCTCCTGGTTTCAATCCTGCTTTCTTTCTTGACCTCCCTTCTATTCATCGGTCGTCCTGTGAAATTGACCTGTCTCCTTCGACAAACCATTTTCAGCATTGTTTTCTCAGTTGCTGTGTCTTCCTTGCTGGCCAAGACTGTAATGGTGGTGGTGGCATTTCTGGCCACAAAACCAGACAGCAGCATGAAGAAATGGCTGGGGAAGAGTCTGGCCAATTCTATTGTTTTATCCTGCTCTGGTATTCAAGTAGGCATCTGCATTATATGGCTGGGAATCTTTCCCCCATTCCCAGATTCTGATTTTCATTCCCAACCAGAACATATCCTGCTGCAGTGCAATGAAGGCTCTGTCACCATGTTCTACTCTGCTGTTAGCTACATGGGTTTTTTGGCTGCCATCTGTTTCTTGGTGGCCTTTCTGGCTCGAAATCTGCCAGGGGCCTTCAATGAAACCAAACTGATCACCTTCAGCATGTTGGTTTTTTGTAGTGTTTGGATCTCCTTTGTTCCCACATATCTGAGTACCAAGGGGAAGTATATGGTGGCTTTGCAAATCTTCTCCATCCTGGCCTCCTGCCTGGGTTTACTGGGCTGCATCTTTATCCCCAAATGCTACATTATTATCCTGAGACCTGCCATGAACACAAAAGAACATCTGATGCCAAAACAACATTAAGGTTCTTTATGTTGGTATCTATTTTTGTTTACATGCACTATGAAAATTTCTCAGTAACTCTCTGCAGTAGTTTCAGACAACTTATTTAAGTTCACCATGATTTTTTAATACATTTGTTTCAAATAAGATAAATTCTGAAGATTACTTCCAATATTCCAAAACAATATATTGTGAAACCTTCTTGCATTCCCATCAGGGGACCAATCACTTTCATGTTCTATTAATGAGTCTTCTACTGTATAGCATCCAAAATAAGTGACAGATTTTCATAACTTTCCTTTAGATGGCATGAGTGAGTAATAGGGAGTGATGGTTATATATTTTCATTGTGAAGCAACACTGCTTTCAAACTGCTGTGGGATGAGTCAATAAACAATCACCAATCTGCAACAAAATACTCTTGATTCAGCTCTTCAAACAGGCCATTCATATTGTTACAGTACGCCATTGGTACATCAACTGTGAAAAATTGTGTTACACCGTTATTTCTGTTTTGGTAATAACACACTTTGACATCCTCATGAAGAAGATTCTTTTGTTTCAACCTAGATGCAAGAGGTTCAGTTTTATATTTTGAAAATGGCAGATCTCTGGTGAAATCATTTAATTCATGTTGAATAAAGCATTCTGGCTGCTCGGCTGCTCCATCAGGTACATACTCATCGTGACTTGAGGTCTCCATGTCTTCTATAGTAGCTTCAGCTCCATATTCTACTTCAATTTCATCCAATCCAGACAATAGTCGTACAGGAACTGGCAAGGTATCATCATGTGGAACTGGCCTAATCACAGATTCAGGTTCAGGGTAATTAATCTTATGCTTGTTCTTTGTAGAAAAGCCCTTCAGTTTGACAAAACAAAGTTAGCAGTCGTCAATATGATTTTTGGGTTTGACGAGCAAAGATATGGAGGAAGACTAAGTCTGAATCTGATCAAACACTTGTAAGAGCTTTTATTAAGACTTACAAAGTGGCACTCAAGGCGGCAAGATGCGCGTATCATGCCGCCTTGATTGCATCAGCGGAATCCCACCCGGCCGCTCTGTTTAGGGTGACCCGCTCCCTTCTTAACCAGGGGGGAGTTGGGGAGCCCTTACAGAGTAGTGCTGAGGATTTCAACATGTTTTTCGCCGATAAAATCGCTCAGATCCGGGCGGACCTCGACTCCAATTGGAAAACAGAGTCGGCTGACAACGAGTCAGTCGAGGTGACTGGGGCCCGTACTTGTCCACCTGTCTGGGAAGAGTTTGATCTGGTGACACCTGATGAAGTGGACAAGGCCATTGGAGCTGTGAGTTCCGCCACCTGTTTACTGGATCCGTGTCCCTCCTGGCTGGTTTCAGCCAGCAGGGAGGTGACATGGAGCTGGGTCCAGGAGATTATCAATGCTTCCTTGGGGAGGGGATCTTTTCCATCATCCTATAAAGAGGCGCTTGTGCGCCCCCTCCTCAAGAAGTCTTCCCTGGACCCAGCCGTACTTAATAACTACCGGCCAGTCTCCAACCATCCCTTTATGGGGAAGGTTGTTGAGAAGGTGGTGGCACTCCAGCTCCAACGGTCCTTGGAAAAAGCCGATTATCTAGGTCCCCAGCAGTCGGGTTTCAGGCCCGGTTACAGCACGGAAACTGCTTTGGTCGCGTTGATGGATGATCTCAGGCGGGCCCGGGACAGGGGTTTATCCTCTGTCCTGGTGCTCCTTGACCTCTCAGCAGCTTTCGATACCATCGACCATGGTATCCTTCCGCACCGGCTGGAGGGGTTGGGGGTGGGAGGCACTGTTCTCCAGTGGTTCTCCTCCTACCTCTCCGGTCGGTCGCAGTCGGTGTTAGTGGGGGGCCAGAGGTTGACTCCGAGGTCTCTCCCTTGTGGGGTGCCTCAGGGGTTGGTCCTCTCCCCCCGCTATTTAATATCTACATGAAACTGCTGGGTGAGATCATCCAAGGGCATGGGGTGAGGTATCATCAGTGCGCTGATGATACCCAGCTTTACATCTCCACCCCATGTCCAGTCAACAAAGCAGTGGAAGTGATGTGTCGGTGTCTGGAGGCTGTTGGGGCCTGGATGGGTGTCAACAGACTCATACTCAACCCGGATAAGACGGAGTGGCTGTGGGTTTTGCCTCCCAAGGACAATTCCATCTGTCCTTTCATTACCCTGGGGGGGGGAAATTATTGACGCCCTCGGAGAGGGTCCGCAACTTGGGTGTCCTCCTCGATCCACAGCTCACATTAGAGAACCATCTTTCAGCTGTGGCGAGGTGGGCATTTGCCCAGGTTCGCGTGGTGCACCAGTTGCAGCCCTATTTGGACCGGGACTCACTGCTCACAGTCACTCATGCCCTCATCACCTTGAGGTTCGACTACTGTAATGCTCTCTACATGGGGCTACCTTTGAAAAGTGTTCGGAAACTTCAGATCGTGCAGAATGCAACTGTGAGAGCAGTCATGGGCTTACCTAGGTATGCCCATGTTTCACCAACACTCCGCAGTCTGCATTGGTTGCTGATCAACTTCCGATCACAATTCAAAGTGTTGGTTATGACCTTTAAAGCCCTTCATGGCACTGGACCAGAATATCTCCGAGACCACCTGCTGCCGCACGAATCCCAGCGACCGATTAGGTCCCACAGAGTGGGCCTTCTCCGGGTCCCGTCAACTAAACAATGTCGGTTGGCGGGCCCCAGGGGAAGAGCCTTCTCTATGGCGGCCCCGGCCCTCTGGAACCAACTCCCCCAGGAGATTAGAACTGCCCCTACTCTCCTTGCCTTTTGTAAGCTCCTTAAGACCCACCTTTGAGTCAGGCATGGGGGAACTGAGACATCTCCCCCGGGCATATCCAATTTATGAATGGTATGTTTGTATGTATGTGTGTTTAGAAAATGGGTTTTTAAAAATATTTTTAAACAGTAATTTAGATTTGTTGTAAATTGTTTTCAATTTGTTGTGAGCCGCCCCGAGTCTGCGGAGAGGGGCAGCATACAAATCTAAATAATAAATAAATAAATAAATAATAAACATAGAAAAACCACATACATTGTAAATGGTAGGAATAACATAATAAAAAAATGCTTCTATACCAGAAACTTTATGTGATAGAGCCAAACTAAGCATATTTTTGGAATCATCACATAAAACTCCATAAAACAGACATATTACCTTTGCTGGTGATTTTTCCCCCTGTTGTTATAATACAAGTAAGCAATAAAACTAAGATATACAAAAATATTTTTTTCTAAAATCAGAAACCTCCATACTTTTGTAATAGATGCTCCTTATTGTTCAATTCAGATCTTAGAAAAATGATGTACTGTGTACTGTGTTCAGTTCTGGAGACCTCACCTACAAAAAGATATTGACAAAATTGAACGGGTCCAAAGACGGGCTACAAGAATGGTGGAAGGTCTGAAGTATAAAACGTATCAGGAAAGACTTAATGAACTCAATCTGTATAGTCTGGAAGACAGAAGGAAAAGGGGGGACATGATCGAAACATTTAAATATGTTAAAGGGTTAAATAGGGTTCAGGAGGGAAGTGTTTTTAACAGGAAAGTGAACACAAGAACAAGGGGACACAATCTGAAGTTAGTTGGGGGAAAGATCAAAGGCAACATGAGAAAGTATTATTTTACTGAAAGAGTAGTAGATCCTTGGAACAAACTTCCAGCAGACGTGGTTGGTAAATCCACAGTAACCGAATTTAAACATGCCTGGGATAAACATATATCCATTGTAAGATAAAATACAGGAAATAGTAAAAGGGCAGACTAGATGGACCATGGGGTCTTTTTCTGCCGTCAGTCTTCTATGTTTCTATGTTTCTATGTAGTATGTGGGGATAAAGATGCAGACCAGTAATCCCAGGCTAGAGATCAGGATGGAGATCTGCACAGCCACCATGTATTTCTCTTTGATGCTAAGGTAAGTCGGGAACAGTGGTGGGTTGCTACTACCCAGTTCTACTATCCAATAGTGGTGGCAGTGGGAGTCTTTGCCCACCTACCCTGGATGCTTCTGTGCGAAAGAGTCATGCACACAAATGAACTAGTACTGATGGGATTTAGAATCCATCAAAGGAGATCCAAACACTACAGAAGAGCAGAATGCTGAAGGTGACCTATTTGGTTTAATTAAAAGTCCCTCACAGTTTTCAGGTCAAGAAACATAGAAACATAGAAGAGCCACCATGAAACAGATAACAGCCAAATAGCCTATATTGACCTTATCTCATTATTATGTTGACCTTAGCTAATGACTGTTGTCCATCTATGGAAGGAACAATCTCCACTCAGGAAGGTAGGTGGCTAAGGAGCATTGAAAAGATACTATTCAAGCCCATATCAGGTCTGATCCTGTTTAACCTCTCAGACTGTCATAGATTTCCAGGTTCTGGGGAACCTACTTTGCTATTAATTTGCCAGTTTTTTCTCCCACAAAGTGCCCTAGAAGCCAGACATTTGTTTTGGAAATGTATATAACCATTCCTAGCTAGCAAACATTTTTTTAAAAAATTCACTCCAATCACATATGCAAAATTACATACCATCAATCTTGAAATACATCACAATAATAAACAATTTTTAAAAATTCAGTATTCATAATCCATCCAATGCTGCCTCCTTTACATTTGACATCTGGACAAGAATAGTTACTCAAGTTTCTTATATGTATTTAAAAATATAATTATTGGCTCATACAGTTTTTAAGCTGCTTCTTTTCTAATAACATCTAATCATGTAGGCTTTAGTAAAATCTAATCATGTAATTCTTTAATCTTCTCCATATATCCTTAATATTGATTTCATGTATATTTCTTATCATTACTTTTATGGTAATTGCCCTTTAACAAAGAAAAGAAAGAAACAAAAATTCCCAAACATATCAACTAAATCCTAAATTTTATCTAACTGTTACAGTGATCAAGTGTATATCAATTCGAGGGAGGGGGGTTTAAATACTTTGTCACATATGTCCCAATAAACCAATTAATAATAATTACTTTTAGTAGGTAAATTGAAAATAAAAAAATTAAAAAGGAGAGGAAGAGAAAAAAGAGAAAGAAGGAAAAAAAGGAAAAAAGGAAAGAAAATGGGGGAAAAAAATCACCTTTCCCCCCTTTTTTTCATATATCCCTTATAGAATCCAATATAGTCATCATACCCTACACAATTTTATTGTTCAAAAAAAACCCAGTAAAATCCTCAAACCCTATTCTATTTCATATCTGTAAACACAGTGGAATCATCATGCCCTAATCTAATTATTTCACTGTAAACCCCGTTGAATTATCATACCCCATTTATTGGAAATAAACCAACAGAATCCTTATGCCCTACTCTAGTTGTATCATTGCAAACCCAGTGGAATCATAGTGCCCTATTCTAAAAAAAATCACTGTAAACCCAGTGGAATCATTGAGCCTTATTCTAAAAAAAAACCCACTGTAAACCCAGTGGAATCCTCATACCCTATTCTATAAAACTAACTCTAAACTCAGTGGAATGATTGATAAATCCACTCCATTTGAATGATTGGTTGATAGGTTTTTCTTTTTTAATTGAATTCAAATGGTTGTTTTTTTTAATGTAGCATTAATTGGATTCATATTATTGTTCTATTTTTTATATATGCTGTGAGCCGCCCTGAGTCCTCAGAGAGGGGTGGCATACAAATTAAATAAATAAATAAATAAATAAATAAGTAAGTAAGTAAGTAAGTAAGTAAGTAAATAAATAAATACGTAAATACGTAAATACGTAAATACGTAAATACGTAAATACATAAATACATACATACATACATACATACATACATACATACATACATACATACATTTTGTGGGGCAATAAACCCAGTGAAAACCTCGTACCCTAATCTAATGTAAGTCACTGAAACCCCAGTAGAGACATCATGCCCTCTCTATTTATATCAGGATAGTTTATATTTTTTGTAAATTTATAAAAAGTTATAATTTATAAATTATAATCCACATATCTTGATTAAATTCTATAATTCTGTAAATTCTAAAATCAATATTTCACACTATCATTAATAATTTTTCTTTAAAAAATAAAAGTAATCCAATATAATCATCCTTATTTTCTATTTTCATAGTTCTATTATTCCATTATACCATAATTCATTCACATTCATAATTCTCATAATCTTTGCTTATCTTATAATTAAACCTTTTTAGCTATGAAATTCCTTCTCAATTTTTCCCACCTATCTCCTAATATTAACAGTAAGAGGAATATTAATCATCCAAATTATCCATTTTCTACTTTCATTATTCTGCTATTCCATTTTTCATTATTTACCCCCCCCAAAATAATTTTGAAAATCATAACATATCTTAATTAATTAAGCATTGTTACATATACAACTCAATTAATACTTTTACATCTTGCTAAATGACCCCCCCCATATTTTCCATTCCTATCCCCCAATCTTTATTCATTCTCTTTTCCAATATAGTTTCCCTATAATAGATTCCATTTAAATTTAAAATTAGTCATATATAGCCATTACTGAGTGTGGCAATCAGATCTTTGCAGGAATCATATCCACAGTACTGATAGTAAAAAAATAAAATAAAAAATAAATTGAAACTTACCACTGGACTGATTTTCCAGGCAATATATATATATAGGCCGAAATGGGACCATCCTAGTCTCCCTTAATTTTAAAATTCCAGCTAAAAACATTATATATATATATATATATATATATATAATTTATTTATTTATTTATTTATTTATTTATTTATTTATTTATTTACACTTCATCAAATGGTTTTGGAGGATGCAATGGAGAGAGGTCTTAAGTGTACACTTAGCAGAAAATTGCATACTTGTACATCCCATAGCATTAGCTCAAGTCCTTAAATTTTATTTAGCCCTCACCTTCAGCATTGTGGTATCATAGCACCATATAGCATCATCTCTTGGTTCCTTACTAGATACCTTATGTAAGAGACTGCAAATGTCATCACATCAGGAGGAGGAGGAGGCACAGTGACTACAATGCAGTTTTGCAGGCTATTTCTGCTGCTTGCCGGGTTCCTGCAATTTGACAGTTTGATTCTCATCGGCTCAAGGTTGACTCAGCCTTCATCCTTTCAAGCTCTGTAAAATGAGGACCCAGATTGTCGGAGAAAATATTTGGACTTTGTAAACCACTTAGAGAGGGCTAAACAAGCCCTGTAAAGTGATATATAAATCTGCTGTTGCTATTGTGAAGATGTCAGTAATGGGCATTGTTTCCCCAGGAAATTTTGACTAGATCTTCTTTGTAACCATGAAGACTGATAGTCTTCTACATTTTGAAAGACACAAGACATTTAACATGTGGCTTTGATAAATTGTTCAACATGACATGATCTGGTGTTAACCATTCTAACATATATAAAATTCATTGAGGAAGATGACCTCATCCACACTGGCAAAATAAGAAGGAATTATAATAGCCTACTGCCTAGTTCAAGAGTGTTAAACTGTTTTTCCACATTATAATCTTTAGAATCTCTAAGAATAAGTTTGGACACTAAAACAATAAAGCTTCCCTGAATTGTTCCTTTCTCCACTGTCAAATTAGGATTATTCTCCTGAGTCAAAGAAAACTCTTTTCTCCAAAGGCACACATTTATAGCAATGATCGTTCCCAATTCTCCTTCTCATTATTAAAATAATCATGATTATTTCTTCTCCTTTGAACAAAGTTCATGGGATTTTCACCACCACAATTAGTTGCCAATCAATGTGACAACAAAGGGGATACACAGCATGTGATAATCTAATTTGTAACAGCCTCCTGTGATGAAAGCAGAGTTTGATGTAAAGCTGGGAAAATATTATAGCAGTCGGATATTGCAGACAGCTCTTCCAAATCTGGGAGCAGACTGGACTTTCTTCACTGCAATTGTGGTCTTCTGTGATCTCTGAAATTTAATTCTGTCCTGAAAAAAATAATTATTGGAAGGATCTTCTGCAGAATACTGTATACGTCAAATGTTGCTGCTGCTGCATATACAGCTCTTTCTACTTCTTCTTCTGTCTCAAATTCCCTGTGCCAGTATGCTGATGAAATGTCCATTAAAAGTGATAATAGAAGAAAAGGAGTGGTTCCATTACTACAAGCCAGGAGACTACTGGATTACTGGAATAATGTCTGGAATCTTAGCTCTATTGTACCAATTTTCATTCTCCAAGCCTCCAACCCACCAACTGAAAAGGTAATTGTTAGCATGTCCAATGATTCTGGTGATTGATTTTACCTGCTCCAATGTCTTTTCTATGAATGATTTCATTTCCCCTATTCCTCACCAGTCTTTGTTGCTTCTCCCAATTTGCTCTAGAGGAAAGGCTCCTGCTGGAATGGATTCTGCCTGCTTTCAAAATGATTACCATTGGACTGTGGAGAGTCAGCAATTTATTTACTCATATTTATTTTATTTATTTATCAACAATAAACAGTAACTCCTAATAAAGTGATTAGATCAGAGTAAGATCTCATGAATTTTCTCACCACTGTTTCTTCCCCTTCCTTACATTTACTCTATAATTACTACTCTCTCCACTCTTTCTTTCCACCCTTTAACACTTTTGCCACTTTTGTGGCTTTTCTGTTCCTTTTGGTTTAAATAAAAGGGTTACAAAATAAAAGGGATAACATTCAAGGAGGGGAGAGACTTTATGTGATAAGTTAATCTTTAATTACAGAGGAATCACGTTAACTGTAGTTAAGTTTAGAATATAGGACAATAACTCTAAAGCCATGCATATTATGCAACAAATATCTAGGTCTAAAGAAAGCTAGTTGGAGAGATATCCATTTTCAGATAGGTAATAGTGTTAATCCAACACTTGAATCCAGCTGTTAATCATCTCCAGATTGGTAAAACAGAAAGAAACCATATAATATAATTACTATGTACACCATATACACTTGGTAACATCACTTCTTAACATTCTGGAGGCATGTGAAGATACAGATCTTCTCCCAAGGAATGGGCTAGGATCAGTAGCGAATTCCTACTGGTACGGATGAGGATGCTGCACTGGTAGTAAAAGTTGAACTTCGCATGCAACTTTGCGTCTCCGGCGTGCACGCATGTGCATCCCAGCAAGATTTTACTTCTATGTATGCACAGGAAGCAAAATCTCAAGTATATGTGAGAGAGGGGACGTGTGTGTGTGCATGTGTGTGTGTGTGTGTGTGTTTGTGTGTGTGTGTGTGTGTGTGTGTGTGAGAGAGAGAGAGAGAGAGAGAGAGAGAGAGAGTTTTCAGTGATTTTTTTGTTTCAGCACATGTGTGGAAGCAAAAAAATTGCCCAAATCACCAAAATTACCAAAATCTCACTCTCGTGTGATGGAAGAACTGGGCTGAAGAGCAGGGCCCTTTCAGGGAAAGAGAAAAGGCAGAGCCAAATAGTCAGAGGCAGAAGTCTGGAGGCCAATCAGGCACGGCCAACAGGAGGAAGCGAAAAGTCCTATTCTGCTTTGATAACTCTATTAACAAATCATATCTGATTACACTAAAGTTTAGAATGAGTTACATGGAGTTTAAAGAGGTTGTTCACATTTATTTATTTATTTATTTATTTATTTATTTATTTATTTATTTATTTATTTATTAGATTTGTATGCCGCCACTCTCCGTAGACTGTCAATCACCATGCATATGATTGCGATTAAAACAGAAAAAAATATTTACAGATAAAACATTATGTTTACATTATGTTTAATTTTGTATGCAATACATAGGCTTGACCTCAAATGATGCAGTTCTAAGTTATCCAACCCAAGAATTTTGAGCCTATTAGCATGAGGAATTTCATTTTGTACTGAAGAGTGCTAAACTTTTCTCATGAACCTATTTCTTCTGAACCTGCTTGATTGTACTGATGTCAGATATGTGATGGGGATTCCAAACAGTTGAACAATATTCTAAAATTGATCTAACGTAAGTTTTATATGCTCAGAAAAAAAACTTCACAATATTAAGTTTGCAACTTTAATGTTCTTTTAGCCAATGATGCTAGTGAGCTTTGGAGCATAAATTGCCAGAGAAAAGTACACCTAGGATCTTAACAAGATGAGGGTCATCTGCTAGATCTATGCCATCTAACTTATACTTGAAACTCTGATTGCGTTTACCAATATGTAAGACAGAGCATTTATTAATCGAAATTTGAACTGCCAAATAGGTGACCATTCAGGGATAGTTGTGATCACTGTGCAAAACAACAGAATTATCTGTAGAATCAAATAATTTTACATCATCAGGAAAAAGAACACAATTGATTACTGTTGTGAACGATCCATATCCAACACAGCTGGTCACAGATTTTTGTGGATGTGGAGATGTAGGAGTACTGGCATTTCATGCCAGTGTTCTTGTTACCTGAGTCTGAGTCTGAGAGTGAGAAAGAGTTCGGGACTGAGGAACCAGCAGAGGCTGTAGCACCCCCATTTATGGTAGTGTAAGTCAGAGGACGATGGGGACTTTGAAGACCCCATGTTAGATGCGAAGGTCAGAAGGATGAGATACAGACATGAATATCTCTCAAGAAGGAGTTCTAGATGTTGATTAGATCTATGGGACATTTAGCCACACCTTGTCAGTATATAAAGGGCAGGCCGATGGGAGAAGATGTGTGGCAAGCCATATTTCTATCGTGGAAGACGGTGCCCTGGACCTGAGAGAACTTTTCTGGTTCCATGGACTTTGGATCTGGCCTTTGGTATGGGTTGCGGAAGGCTGGGATGTAAGTGTGGTTAAACTATCAGAGACACTTGATTTATGACTCTAGCTGGTGAGCGTCCCAGACTCTGTTATCTCTGCTAATTGGAGAACTTCTGCCATCATGACATTCCTTGGGTTCATTATTTTTACTGTAAAAATTGTTTTACCAATAGATTTTGCTTATTGAGACTTTTGTATGCAACATGAGTGGATCTTTATTTCCTGATAATTGATCTGGCTGGACAGAACAAAGTTGATCACATACGTCATTGATATACAGCAAAAAAAAAGATGAAATTTCTTATGTTGTAGTGAGAACACCTTCTACCACATTCTGCCATACTTGTTGGCTATTCATGAGGTCAACCAAAATTCAAGGCTCTTACGCAACATCACCCTGGGCTACAACATCTATGAGAACTTTTTCAGTGCAAGAATGACATCTGAGGCCATGCTGGATGTGATGTCTACAGGACAAGAAAATGTTCCAAACTACAGATGTGGAAGACAAAGGAATCTGCTGGCTGTTCTTGAAGAGATGGATTCTGAACTCTTTGATCATATATCTAATGTCTTGAGCATCTATAAAATTCCCCAGGTATAAAGTCAAATAAAATTAATTCTGTGTTGTTAATTGTTCTGATTTGCCTAGAAGGCAGCACATGTATATATTTCTCCAAATAAATTGAAAGTCAGAGAATAAATATTAGAAGTGTTGAAAGAATTTTTAATTCACCAAGTATGCGGGTGCACATAAAGTGGTGGGCTGTTGCCAGTTTTGACCAGTTCTAATGAACTGGTAGTTCCAGTGATTGGTTGGCCACACCTACCTATTCCTGCCCTATATTGCTCTATATTACTGTGTTCTTCAGCTCAGCCAATTCATGTGGCACAGTGGATTTCCACACCTCGGTTGTTTTACTTATTGGGGCTGCCCTAGAAGGTAAGCTGTAGAGCTTGAAATTGGTGTATTGTTAATGCTGGGCAGAGGCGCAAAGCACTCTCTCACAGAACTGATAACTGATAAACCATTTGCAGCCTACCACTGTACACACACATACACAAATGCATATGCATTGTATATTTGTGTGTATATTCTTATACCCTTTCATAGATAACTGCCTTGTCAGGTCAAAGAGGCTTGCCTAACTTAATGAAGCTATGAGCTATGCCATCAAGGCCACCCAAGATGGACAGGTCATAGCAGAGAGGTCTGACCAAACTTGATCCACAGAAAAGGATCCAATAACCTAATCCAGTATCTTTGCCATGAAAACCCTGTGGCCAATACCAAAAGGCAAAAGCACCTCAGGTCAGAATGTCCAATATGCTACTGGGGAAGAGCAGAGAGCTAGCACTAGTAGAGGTGACAAATAGATACAAGGAATTAGGTCTGATAGACAGAGTACCTGAAGAGTTATGGACAGAAAAAGAAATGCAAGAAAGCAAAATGGATGTCTGAGGAAGGTTTATAAATATCTGAGGAAAGAACGGCAAGAAGGCAAGAGAGAAAGAGAAAGATATACCCAATTAAATGCAGAATTCCAGAAAATAGCTAGAAGAGATAAGAATGCCTTCTTAAATGAACCGTGCAAAGAAATAGTAGAAAACAATAAAATAGGGAGGACCAGAGTTCTCTTCAAGAAAATTGGAGATATGAAGAGAATGTTTCATGCAAGGATGGGCATGATAAAGGACCAAAATGGCAGCGATCTAACAGAGAGAGAAAAGATTAAGAAGAGGTGGCAAAATTACATAGAAGAACTATACAAGAACAGGGTTAACATCCCTTATAGCCATTATGGGGCAGCATATAAGTCCAATAAACAAATAAATAACTGATCTCGAGCCAGACAACAAGGAATATGAAGTCAAATGAGTCTTAAAAAGTCAACAAAGCTAGTGGAGGAGATAGTATTCCAGTTGAGCTTTTCAAAATCTTAAAAGACGCTGCAGTAAAAGGGCTTCATTCAATTTGCCGGAAAATTTGGTAAACTCATCAGTGGCCACAGGATTGAAAAAGACCAGTTTCCATTCCAATTCCAAGGAAGGGCAATGCCAAGAAGCAGAGGAACTATAGTTCCAAAAAAAATCTACTTCTCCTTCATTGACTATGCTAAAGCCTTTGATTATGTAGATCACAACAAATTGTGGCAAGTTCTTAAAAAGATGGGAGTACCAGACCATCTAAGTTGTCTCTTGAGAAACCTATGTGCGGGTCAAGAAGCAACAGTGAGAATTGGACACGGAAACACTGATTGGTTCAGTGTCGCCCTGCCAATTTAACATATATATACAGATCATATTTTGAGAAAGGCGGGGCTAGATGAATCACAAGTTGGAATTAAGATTGCTGGGAGTAATATCAATAACTTCAGATATGCAGATGATACCACTCTAATGGCAAAAAGCAAAGAGGAACCAAAGAGCCACTTGCTATGGATGGAGAAGGAGAATGCAAAGGTTGGCTTGAAACTCATCATTAAGAAAACTAAGATCCTGGCATCCGGCCCTCTCAATTCCCGGCAAATAGATGAGGAAGAAATGGAGGTAGTGACAGATTATATTTTCCTGGGCTCCAAGATCAACACAGATGGGGACTGCAGCTAAGAAATTAAAAGATGCTTGCTCCTGTTGTGGAAAGCTATGGCAAATCTTGACATCATACTAAAAAGCACAGGCATCACCCTGCTAACAAAAGTGCATATAGTCTAGGCTATGGTTTACCCCATTGTAATGTATGATTGTGTGATAAAACAACAGGAGTCCAGAAGAAGAATAAAGGAAAAAACTTTTATTCATTACATACTTGCCAAAGGCAGACCTAAGGATATGATCAACAATCCTTGTTACAGAAATAACTTTCAGATACAGACCTCTCCATGGCACTAGACCCCATAGAGCTCCATGGTTCAACGAGGAGCTCCGGGAGTTGAAACGCCAGAAGAGACGTCTAGAGAAGTGATGGAGGAAGAGTAAGTCCGAATCCGATCGAACACTTGTAAGAGCTCATATTAAGACTTACAAAGTGGTGCTCAAGACGGCAAGATGCACGTATCATGCCGCCTTGATTGCATCAGCGGAATCCCGCCTGGCTGCTCTGTTTAGGGCAACCCACTCCCTTCTTAATAAGGGGGGAGTTGGGGAGCCCTTGCAGAGTAGTGCCGAGGATTTTAACACATTTTTCACTGATAAAATCGCTCGGATCCAAGCACACCTCGACTCCAACTGTAAAACAGAGTCGACTGACAACGAGTCAGTCGAGATGACTGGGGCTAAACGTCTTTGTCCATCTGTCTGGGGGGAGTTTGACTTGGTGACACCTGATGAAGTGGACAAGGCCATTGGAGCTGTGAGTTCCGCTACCTGTTTACTGGATCCGTGTCCCTCTTGGTTGGTTTCGGCCAGTCGAGAGGTGACACGGAGCTGGGCCCAGGAGATCGTCAATGCCTCCTTGGGGAGTGGGTCCTTTATGAGGAGGCACTTGTGCGCCCCTCCTCAAGAAGCCTTCCCTGGACCCAGCCGTGCTCAATAACTACCGTCCAGTCTCCAACCTTCCCTTTATGGGGAAGGTTGTTGAGAAGGTGGTGGCACTCCAACTCCAGCGGTCCTTGGAAGAAGCCGATTATCTAGGTCCTCAGCAGTCTGGATTCAGCCCCGGCTACAGCACGGAAACTGCTTTGGTCGCGTTGATGGATGATCTCTGGCGGGCCCGGGACAGGGGCTTGTCCTCTGTCCTGGTGCTTCTTGACCTCTCAGTGGCTTTCGATACCATCGGCCATGGTATCCTTCTGTGCCGGCTGGAGGGGTTGGGAGTGGGAAGTACTGTTCTTCAGTGGTTTTCCTCCTACCTCTCTGGCCGGTCGCAGTCGGTGTTAGTGGGGGGGGGGTCAGAGGTCGACCTCTAGGTTTCTCCCTTGTGGGGTACCTCAGGGGTTGGTCCTCTCCCCCCTGCTATTTAATATCTACATGAAACTGCTGGGTGAGATCATCCAAGGGCATGGGGTGAGGTATCATCAATATGCCGATGATACCCAGTTATACATCTCTACCCCATGTCCAGTCAGCGAAGCAGTGGAAGTGATGTGCCAGTGCCTGGAGGGTGTTGGGGCCTGGATGGGTGTCAACAAACTCAAACTCAACCCAGACAAGACGGAATGGCTGTGGGTCTTGCCTCCCAAGGACAATTCCATCTGTCCGTCCATTACCCTAGGGGGAGAATCATTGACCCCCTCAGAGAGGGTCCGCAACTTGGGCATCCTCCTTGATCCACAGCTCACATTAGGGAAACATCTTTCAGCTGTGGCAAGGGGGGGCGTTCGCCCAGGTTCGCCTGGTGCATCAGTTGCGACCCTATTTGGACCGGGAGTCACTGCTCACAGTTACTCATGCCCTCATCACCTCAAGGCTCGACTACTGTAATGCTCTCTACATGGGGCTACCCTTGAAAAGTGTTCGGAAACTTCAGATCGTGCAGAATGCAGCTGTGAGAGCAATCATGGGCTTCTCTAAATATGCCCATGTCACACCAACACTCCGCAGTCTGCATTGGTTGCCGATCAGTTTCTGGACACAATTCAAAGTGTTGGTTATGACCAATAAAGCCCTTCATGGCACCGGACCAGATTACCTCAGGGACCGCCTTCTGCCGCACGAATGCCAGCGACCAGTTAGGTCTCACAGAGTGGGCCTTCTCCGTGTCCCGTCAACTAAACAATGTCGCTTGGCGGGACCCAGGGGAAGAGCCTTCTCTGTGGTGGCCCCAGCCCTCTGGAACCAACTCCCCCTAGAGATTAGAATTGCCCCCACCCTCCTTGCCTTTCGTAAACTACTTAAAACCCACCTCTGCCGCCAGGCATGGGGGAATTAAGATTTCTTCTCCCCCTAGGCCGTTACAATGGTATGCATGGTATGTTTGTATGTGTGTTTGGTTTTCTATATTAAGGGGTTTTAATTTGCTTTTAGTATTGGATTATTATTGTATATTGTCTATGATTGTTGTTAGCCGCCCTGAGTTTTCGGAGAGGGGTGGCATATAAATCCAATAAAACTTGAAACTTGAAACAGATGCCACATATTTATAAAATCCATTTTTTAACTCAGTCCTATTACTTCCTTGACCACTCCCCACTTACACAATATTTTATATAATCATTCTGGCTCCCTTACAGTACTTTTGGCTCCCTTAGATGATACTTTCCAACTTGGAATGAACCCAAACTTTCCTCACCCTGATGACAGCTAATTTTTATAATTTACTGTCAGGTCATCTTTCCCATATTCTGCTATTCTGATGGCATAAACACACCCTCTCCACAAACAAATAAATCTTATAACATCCTGCTTATACGGTCACTCTGAAAACTATCTTTTAACAGTACATTCTTGGCTATATGGTCATATAACAGTTGTGGTCATCTTGCCCTTTCCCATATTCTGCTATTCTTTTAACAGTAATTCTTGATTTTATGGTCATATAATAAGTTGTATAATAATTCATCTTACATATATCAAGTCTTATTTCTTATTTCTTTTTTTTAAAAAAATATTTTTATTATTTTCAAAAAGGACAGACAAAGACATACAACATTGAAGATTTAAGGAGCTACCATTGCTCCGCTTATCGTAAAAGTCTAACTAATACAGAATATAAAAAACTCTAACTGTTACCAGATCTAAGCAGAAATGCCACACTTGCAAATTACATTATCATTAAATTTAATTCTATGTTTTTAAGATTAAGATTATTGATTAAATTTCTTTATATATATATATATATATTCGTAAATTTTCACGGGTATATGTATGTAGATTGTTCTGAGTTCGGGTTTTGCCCTGTGTAATGTTTTGCATGTCTATGCGACGTTTCGGTGAAATCACATTCACCATCATCAGGCTGAAGTTCCAAGCTTCGTGTTGTTGTAAAATGGAATGTTTGCAACTGTCATTTCTTCCTAGTATATAGTGTGGGGGTGGAGATTTGGTTTGAATGTAGCAAATAGATTGGGTGATTATGTTTTAGTGATCTGATTGGTTGGTGTAATCATAATTATTAGAAGGATTGACATGGTGATTTTTATGAAGTGTTTTTTGTTTAAGGCTGGTTTTCAAATTTCAAAATTCCAAAATCATAATTATTAGAAGGATTGACATCCTTCTAATGGGAGGAAGGGAGGAAGTCTTTTCTTCTTTTTTAACTGCATTCACATGTTCTGCAATGCGTTGGCTCACTCTTCGGTTGGTTTGTCCAATGTATGTGGCTGCACATGTTTTGCAAGGGATTTCATAGATTCCTTGGTATTCCAATTGGATTTTATCTTTGGGGCTCCTTAGGATATTAGATATTTTTTGGTTAGTGCAAAATGAAGTTTTGATGTTATATTTGTGCAGAATTTTACTAATTTTGTCTGTGGTGCCCTTGATGTAAGGGAGGATGGTGGTACCATTGTCCTGTTCTTGATCTTGTTTTTTGGGGGTGTCTCTTTTTTGATTAAGTTTGTGATTGTTTTCCCTTCGAATCCATTAGAAATTAATACATCTTTGAGTTTGTTCAATTCAGTTTTTAAGTGCTCATGGTCAGCTAAGCGTTTGGTTCTTGTGATGAGAGTTTTGGCCACTGAGGTGATTTGTGCGGGGTGGTGGTGTTAGTGTGCATTTAGATAACGGTTGGTATGGGTTTTCTTTTGGTAGATAGTGTGTCCTAGGCTGCCATTGGGTTTTTTATAGACCAGTACATCTAGAAAGGGAAGTTGATCATTGTTTTCTGTTTCCATAGTAAACTGTATTTTGGGGTGTAGGCTGTTAAGATGTGTGAGGAAATTGTCTAGTTTTTCCTTACCATGTGGCCAAATTACAAAGGTATCATCAACATATCTCAGCCAGAGTTTAGGTTTGTATTTGGATTGCTCTAATGCATTATTTTCGAAATATTCCATATAGAGGTTGGCGATGACCGGTGAGAGAGGTGATCCCATGGGGGCTCCCTCTATCTGTTTATATCTTTGTTCGTTATAGATGAAGTATGTATTGGTCAGGCAGTGGTTGGTAAGGTCTAGGATATATTTGGGGGGTTTGTGTTTGTCCTGGATAGCTGTCAAGGTTTCTTTAATAGGTATTTGTGTGAAAAGGGACACGACATCAAAACTCACAAGTAGGTCATCGGGTTGTAGGTTTTGTTTTTTAATTATTTGTATAAAGTGGGATGAATTTTGAACATATGAGGTAATAGTTTCTGTAATCATAATTATTAGAAGGATTGACATGGTGATTTTTATGAAGTGTTTTTTGTTTAAGGCTGGTTTCCAAATTTCAAAATTCCAAATTCATAATTATTAGAAGGATTGACATGGTGATTTTTATGAAGTGTTTTTTGTTTAAGGCTGGTTTCCAAATTTCAAAATTCCAAATCATGTCAATCCTTCTAATAATTATGAATTTGGAATTTTGAAATTTGGAAACTTCTAATAATTATGATTACACCAACCAATCAGATCACTGAAACATAATCACCCAATCTATTTGCTACATTCAAACCAAATCTCCACCCCCACACTATATACTAGGAAGAAATGACAGTTGCAAACATTCCATTTTACAACAGCACGAAGCTTGGAAACTTCAGCCTGATGATGGTGAATGTGATTTCACCGAAACGTCGCATAGACATGCAAAACATTACACAGGGCAAAACCCGAACTCAGAACAATCTACATATATATATATATATATATATATATATATATATATATATATATATATATATATATATATATATATATGGTAATACACTTGTATATATATATAGAGCAATAAACAAATTATTAGTAATACAAAAAGAGAATAAAATAAACACTTCTAAATTAGTTATCATATAAACTATTTAATTCTATCTTATAATTTTTCAAATAGTCATTTATTCTTGCATATTTAATTTTTAGTACTATTTTTAACATTCCACCAATCATATACTTTATCCCATATGTTATAAAATTCTGTTTCGGTTTGGTTATTCAAACGTTTAGTCATCATGTCTAATTCTGCACATTCTATAATTTTTTTGAATACCTCCGTATCTTTCGGTATCGTCTTTTCTTTCCATTTCTGTGCAAATACTATTCGTGCTGCCGCCAATATATGTATTATTAAATAGTAAATTTCTTTTTTATACTTTATATTTGGAATACCCAATAGGAAAAATTCAGGAGATTTTTTAATCTTCTCCGTAGTTATTTCATTTATCCAATTCTTTACTTTATTCCAAAATATTTTTGTCTCAGAACAGGTCCACCATGCATGATAATATGTACCAACTTCTTTTTTGCATTTCCAACAAATAGGCGATACAGATGAAAACATTTTAGAAATTCTATATGGTGGAAGGTGCCATCTATAAAACATATTAATTTGATGTTCTTTAAAAGAAATTGATTTTGTTATTTTCCAATTATACATCCATATCTTTTCCCACGTTTCTAAATTGATCTCTTTACCAAAATTTTTGCACCAACTGATCATATTATCTTTCAATATCCAACCTATCGTTCTATGGTTTAATAAATATTTATAAACATTTCCAATTGTCTTTGTTTGATTTTGAAATAATAATTTGCTCAGTACATTGTTTTCTTTTTTAAAAATATAGGTCTTTGCATCTATTTGATATCTAGAACTAATCTGCATATAATGCCACCAATCTAAATCTATACCTAACTCGTATAGCTCTTGTTTTGTTCTTAATTTTAATTGATTATCTAACAAATCACTATATTTCCAAATCTTACCTTTTCCTTTAAGGTTCGGGTGAACAATGGCTTCAAAGGGTGAAACCCATTCTGGCATTACTAAAAAGTGATTTTTCTTTATCTCATTCCACACTTCTATCAATGCTTTTCTAATAACATTATTTTTAAAATATGAGTCAGTTTTTAATTTCTCATACCATACAAATGCGTGCCAACCGACCATCAAGTTATGCCCTTCTAGATTGAGCAATCTTTGATTTTCTAGTGTGAGCCATTCTTTTATCCATGTCAGGGCCGTGGCTTGATAATATAATTTCCAATTTGGGAGACCTAGGCCTCCTCTTTCCTTACGATCTTCTAATGAGTTTTGTTTTATTCTTGGTTTTTTACCTTGCCAAATAAATTTTCTTATTATCTTATTCAATTCGGCAAAAAATTTCGTTCCTGGATTTATTGGAATCACTTGGAAAAGAAACAATATTTTTGGAAGGATATTCATTTTAACTGTGGAGATTCTTCCTACAAATGATAATTGTAGGTTACTCCATATTTCTAAATCTTTTTTGATCTGACTTAATAATTTTAGATAATTGTCATTTTTTAAAGATACGGCTTTGGAAGTCATCCATATCCCTAAATATTTCACTTTTTTCGTGATCTTCATGTTTGATAGGTCTCCTAAATATTTTCTCTGTATCTCAGTCATATTTTTTGTTAATATCTGTGTCTTTTCCTTGTTTATTTTCAATCCTTCAACTTTCCCGTATTCTTCGATCTCATTTATTAAGTTTAAAATAGATTCTATTGGGTCATCCAAAACAAACACTACGTCGTCTGCAAATGCTTGTGTTTTATAGGTTTCTTTCCTAATTTTCAATCCTTTTATTTCCTTATCTGCTCTTATTTTTATCAACAATACTTCTAAGGTTAAAATAAATAACAATGGTGATATTGGGCAGCCTTGTCTTATTCCTCTTTGTATAACTACATTTTCTGTCTGTTCACTATTTATAATAATTTTAGCAGTTTGTTCAGAGTATATGGCGTCTATTATATTAAAAAAATTTGTTCCTACTTCCATCTTATTTAATTGTATTTTCATAAAATTCCAATCCACATTGTCAAATGCTTTTTTGGCATCCAGGAATATAAGTGCCATTTGCTTTTCAGAATGCTGCTCATAATATTCCAAAGTATTAACTATCATTCTTAAATTATTTTTTATTTGTCTTCCTGGTAAAAATCCATTTTGATCACTATGTATCATATTATTTATAATACTTTTAAGTCTATTGGCAAATATTGATATAAAAATTTTGTAATCGACATTCAACAATGAGATAGGTCTGTAATTTTCGATTTTTTCTTTCTTGGTATCAGCCTTATGTATTAAGGTTATTAAGGTTTCTGACCAAGTTTTTGATAATTTACCTATTGTCAATATTTGATTATATATCTCAAGCATGTTAGAGAAAAAAAATTCTAATTCTAATTTATAAAATTCAGCTGGTATTGCGTCTGGACCGGTCGCTTTGTTATTTTTTTGATTCTTTATAGCTTGTTTTAATTATATATCAGTAATAGGTCTATTTAATCTTTGCTGTTGTGTTTCGGTTAAAACTGGAAGTTCTATTTTTTCCAAATATTTAAAAATTAAATCCTCACTTATCTCTTCTTTCTTATATAATTGTTTATAAAATTCCAATACTATTTCCTTTTTATCTTCTATTCTGTATTTTATTGTACCTTTTGAATCTGTCAAATTTTTTATAATTTTATTTTCTCTCTCTTTTCTTAGTTTGTATGCCAGCCATCTTCTAGGTTTATTCACATGCTCAAAGTGATCTTGTTTTGCTCTCTTTATCTTTTCTACAATTGATTCTTGTTCTATTAATCTCAATTTATGTCTTATTAATTCTCTCTGATTTTTTAATTTATCATCCTTGTCCTCTTTTTGCATTAAAATTTCTAATTTTCTTAATTCTTCTACTAGTGTTCCTTGATATTTTTTCTTTGCTTTATTTTTTTTTGCTATAAATGATATTGTTAGTCCACGTATATATGCTTTAGTTGTATCCCATAAATTTTGAGGAGTGGTATCTATATTTTTATTTATTTTTTAAAAAATCTCTAATTCCTTCTCTATCCATTTCTTATATTCAGGATCTTTTATTATAGTTCTGTTCATTGACCAATTCTTTATTCTCCTTTTACCTTTCCAATATATGGATAAAGGGTTATGGTCCGCCCAAGTATTTGTCTCTATTTCTATTTCACTTATTTGTTCCATTATGTGAATAGGGGCCCAAGCCATATCAATTCGAGTCCATGTCTTATGCGGGTTGGAATAGAAAGTATACTGTTTATCTTTTAAATGCAGTTCTCGCCATACATCTTTTAATAATAATTCTGAACTCATTTTCCAAAATGACGCCAGTAGAATTACCTTTTTTTCCTTTTCTTTTCTTTTCCCATTATAATCCATATGGTCATCTGAGATTGCATTAAAATCTCCTATTATTATCATATTTTCAATTGATAACTCATTAATTTTTTCATGTAAATCTTTATAAAATTGTTTTTGATTATCATTTGGTGCATAAATTGAGACAATTGTTAGTGGTTTTGTTTCTAAATCTAATTGTACTATCAAAATCCTTCCATCCCCATCGTTATATATTTCTTTTGATTCAATTAGTTCATCAATATACATTGCTACACCTCTTTTCTTTTGATTAGCCAAGCTGGTGTATAATTTTCCCAGTTTTGAATTTTTAAGGAGACTTCTTTTTGATTTTTTGATATGAACTTCTTGTAGAATATTTATCTGGGCTTTTTGTTTCGTAAGTTTAGTTAATACTTGGTTTCTCTTCCTTGGGTTGTTCAACCCATTTACATTGACTGAAAATATTTTCAAATCATGTGTCATCTTTATTTGTAGTACCTTTTAACTTCTTTTGGTTCTCAGAGTCGAGTATCCAAAATTAAGTCCTGTGAAATCTGTAGTTGTTTCTGCTTCACCACCAATGCTTCTTCCCCTCCGCCACCTGTGGCCCCCATCATATCATCGCTAGGCTTTGGTTGAATCTGAATTTGTGCGGTGCTGTCCAGTCCACTGCGTGCTAGGAAAGATCTTGCTTGTTCTACACTTTCTATTTTCACTCTCGTTGATTGCCATGTTAGAGTCAACCCTTCTGGTATCAGCCATCTGAAAACAATGTTCTTTCTGATTAAAATGCTTGTAAGAAAATAATATTGTCTTCTACTCTCTCAGACTCTCCTCAGAACTTGTTTCAGAATCGTGATTTCTTTCCCGTCGCGTTGATAGGACTCGTTTTTTGTGTATCTCAGTATCTCGTCTTTGACGATTCTTCTTGTGAACTTAATGTGGACTTCTCTGGGTAAGTTATGGCGCCTTACATAGCCAGTCTGGACTTGGTAGACTTCATCGATTTCTTTTACCAGGTCTGTTGGGTCTAACTGCAAAATAGCTCCCATGACTTCTGCCATTTTCGAAGGCAAGTCTTCATCTCTTTCTTCTTCAATATTTTGGAACCTCAAACCATGTTGTGCGGAGTGGAGTTCTAGATTGGTTATTGCTATATCGAAGTCTCTACGGGCTGCATAGTTATGGTCTTCATATTCTTCTACTCTCTGTCCCACCTCTTGGATTTTTTCTTCTGTCACTTGTATTCTCTTTTCGCTATCTTGTAGTTTTTGTTGCATGACTTTTATATTTCCGTCCATTTCGACAACATTCCCTTTTACTTCAGTTAATTCAGTTTTAAGTTCCGCAATTTCTTTTTTAATTTCGTCTTTCATCTCCTTCATCTCTTGCCTCAGTTCTTGTAGGTAAGTTTTCATTTCTTCTTTGTTTGTATCACTTTGAGTTTTTGTCTGGGTTTGTAGTGCCTTGATGTCTGCTAGTGCTTCTTGGATAATCTGGAAACTAGGATCCATCATAGGCTTGTCTTTTTCTTTCTCTTTGGCCAACATTGTGGGTATGGTCCTTTGTTGTAACGGTGATGAAGTTGGGGAGACCCTGGGTGTAGAGGTTGAGGCGGGAGTAGTTGGTTGTTTGCGCGTTGTTATTGTAGTCACTGAAGTCACACTCTGTGCCCTGTGGGAACCTTTCATAATCCAAAATCACTGTTATTATTTTATTTTAAAAATTATTTTAGTCTAAATCTTATATATGCTTGATAGGAAGATGGAACGAAGAAAAGAAAAGAAAAGAAAGAAATTAAATATATCAATTCAATTCAATTACTGCTATAATTAATTATTTGGTTTAATTAAAAAGGAAAATGGGAAAAAGAACGAAGGGGGGGAAAGGTAGAGAAATGTTTCAGTGAGTTTCTAGACTCCTTAAAGGGGGGATCAGGTGGGGGAAAGGAAGAAACCAATATTCTAGCACATGGCTATTTAATACTGAAAGAGAGAAAAGATATAAATGTGATTTTGAGAGAGGGAAAAATTAATAATAATTAAAGATAAAAGATAGAAAAGGGAGAGGGAGAAAAAAGAAAAAGGAAAAAGGAAGATAAAAAGGTAGAGAGATTTCTTTAAAGAGAAGAAAGTGATAGGGGGGGAAAGAAAAAACTGGAAAAAGTTTCTTTAGAAGAGAAAAGGAAGAAAAAAGTATAAAAGAATATATGTAAGAAAAGTAAAAGATCTAAAAAGTCTAAAAAGTCTAAAGAAAAGCTCCAAAAAGGAAAAAAAAGAAGCAAAAAAGAGAAAAAAACCTATTAAATCCAAAAGTGCCAAATACAAGTTATGCTTTGATAAAAAATCTCTAAAAAAAAATAATACTCCAAGCAAATGTCCAATGTAATATCCAGTATAATATCCAATTAGAATAAGTATCTTCTTATTGTATAAAAAAGGATTTTAAAAAAAGGAAAACAAGGAGAGAAGAAACAAACACAAAAGATATCCTTACGCCTCCAAATTCGTGTTGAAAGAAAAATAGTCCCACTTAATCCATAGAAAAAAGAAAAAAAATCCAATCGAAAAAATTATAAAAATATAAAAATAAAATATACCATCCAAAATTTACTCCAAGCAATTATGATCTCAATAAAATTCCATTATAAAAAGGTGATTTCAGTTCAATCCATATGGTCGTATATTCAATTCATTTAGACATTTTTACTTTATCTAATCAGGTAGCTGTCAAATCAGTCTTTAATTGTCAGGTAAAAATATGATTTTAAAGGAAAAACAATAGTGAGGAATAAACAACAAAGGCACCACACTATCCTAAGATTGTAAAAAAAATTGTAAAAGAAAAGGATTATACTATTGAGTTTAACAAAGGCAAGTAGTTCCGGCTAGGCTTCTCCTCCACGTATGGATATGACTTACAATTTGTTTATTCTTCCTCTGCCTGTGTTCGCCTTCAAAATCTCTTCTTTTTCTGAAAAAAATTTCTCCGATCCGAAAGATTCCGTGTGGTGCTGTAGATCTCCCTTATCTGCCGATCTGCTGGTTTGTAGACTTTTTGATCTTTCTTTTAACTTCCACTATCGGCGATCGCTATGGCTGCGCCCAGACGGCCGTCTGGTTGCAGCTCTCCATTCCTGTAGCTGCGGGGCTGTCCCTAACCCCCGGGGTCACGGCGATCCATCCCGGGGGGTCCAGGAGACCCCCTGTCCTAGACCGACCCCGTCCTGGTGTCAGCACAACGCAACGTGGCGTCCTACAGGGTGAAACGAAGGCCACGGAGCCGGAACTTGGCTTCCACACCTCCGGCGCGATCGAGCTCCACCCGGAAGTCTCCCTTTATGAGGAGGCACTTGTGCGCCCCCTCCTCAAGAAGCCTTCCCTGGACCCAGTCGTGCTCAATAACTACCATCCAGTCTCCAACCTTCCCTTTATGGGTAAGGTTGTCGAGAAGGTGGTGGCGCTCCAACTCCAGTGGTCCTTGGAAGAAGCCGATTATCTAGGTCCTCAGCAGTCTGGATTCAGGCCCGGCTACAGCACGGAAACTGCTTTGGTCGCGTTGATGGATGATCTCTGGCGGGCCCGGGACAGGGGCTTGTCCTTTGTCCTGGTGCTTCTTGACCTCTCAGCGGCTTTCGATACCATCGACCATGGTATCCTTCTGTGCCAGCTGGAGGGGTTGGGAGTGGGAAGTACTGTTCTTCAGTGGTTCTCCTCCTACCTCTCCGGCCGATCGCAGTCGGTGTTAGTGGGGGGGGTCAGAGGTCGACCTCTAGGTTTCTCCCTTCTGGGATACCTCAGGGGTTGGTCCTCTCCCCCCTGCTATTTAATATCTACATGAAACCGCTGGGTGAGATCATCCAAGGGCATGGGGTGAGGTATCATCAATATGCCGATGATACCCAGTTATACATCTCCACCCCATGTCCAGTCAGCGAAGCAGTGGAAGTGATGTGCCGGTGCCTGGAGGGTGTTGGGGCCTGGATGGGTGTCAACAAACTCAAACTCAACCCAGACAAGATGGAATGGCTGTGGGTCTTGCCTCCCAAGGACAATTCCATCTGTCCGTCCATTACCCTGGGGGGAGAAACATTGACCCCCTCAGAGAGGGTCCACAACTTGGGCATCCTCCTTGATCCACAGCTCACATTAGGGAAACATCTTTCAGCTGTGGCGAGGGGGGCGTTCGCCCAGGTTCGCCTGGTGCATCAGTTGCGACCCTATTTGGACCGGGAGTCACTGCTCACAATTACTCATGCCCTCATCACCTCAAGACTCGACTACTGTAATGCTCTCTACATGGGGCTACCCTTGAAAAGTGTTCGGAAACTTCAGATCGTGCAGAATGCAGCTGTGAGAGCAATCATGGGCTTCTCTAAATATGCCCATGTCACACCAACACTCCGCAGTCTGCATTGGTTGCCGATCAGTTTCTGGTCACAATTCAAAGTGTTGGTTATGACCTATAAAGCCCTTCATGGCACTGGACCAGATTACCTCAGGGACTGCCTTCTGCCGCACGAATGCCAGCGACTAGTTAGGTCTCACAGAATGGGCCTTCTCCGGGTCCCGTCAACTAAACAATGTTGCTTGGCGGAACTCAGGGGAAGAGCCTTCTCTGTGGCGGCCCCAGCCCTCTGGAACCAACTCCCCCCAGAGATTAGAATTGCCCCACCCTCCTTGCCTTTTGTAAACTACTTAAAACCCACCTCTGCCACCAGGCATGGGGGAATTAAGATTTCTTCTCCCCCTAGGCCGTTACAATGGTATGCATGGTATGTTTGTACGTGTGTTTGGTTTTCTATATTAAGGGGTTTTAATTTGCTTTTAGTATTGGATTATTATTGTATATTATCTATGATTGTTGTTAGCCGCCCTGAGTTTTCGGAGAGGGGTGGCATATAAATCCAATAAAACTTGAAACTTGAAACAGATGCCACATATTTATAAAATCCATTTTTTAACTCAGTCCTACTATTTCCTTGACCACTCCCCACTTACACAATATTTTATATAATCATTCTGGCTCCCTTACAGTACTTTTGGCTCCCTTAGATGATACTTTCCAACTTGGAATGAACCCAAACTTTCCTCACCCTGATGACAGCTAATTTTTATAATTTACTGTCAGGTCATCTTTCCCATATTCTGCTATTCTGATGGCATAAACACACCCTCTCCACAAACAAATAAATCTTATAACATCCTGCTTATACGGTCACTCTGAAAACTATCTTTTAACAGTACATTCTTGGCTATATGGTCATATAACAGTTGTGGTCATCTTGCCCTTTCCCATATTCTGCTATTCTTTTAACAGTAATTCTTGATTTTATGGTCATATAATAAGTTGTATAATAATTCATCTTACATATATCAAGTCTTATTTCTTATTTCTTACAAGAATAATTATACAGTGGTACCTTGTCTTGCAAACTTAATTCGTTCCGTGACCAGGTTCGTAAGTAGAAAAGTTCGTAAGAAGAAACAATGTTTCCCATAGGAATCAATGTAAAAGTGAAAAATGCGCGCAATCCCAAAACTCACCCCTTTTGCCTGATTACCACCGGCATTCAGATCCTTGTTTGGGGGCATGTGGAGGAGGGGGGGAAGGCAGCACAGGCTGCCTGGAGGGAGCCTCATGGGTGGATTGACACATGCGAGAAGCTGCCTGGTGAAAGTATTTTCGGTGGTGGTGGCAGGCAGAGGGGAATCCCAACCATGGCAAGGACTGTTGCTTCGGCCTCAGACAAGACTTCCTGGCTCTCACTCCATGCCTGACACCTGCTTCCTCCGGGGGAGTCTCTTCAAGGCACCCAGGGCCTTGGCTTTAACTCCCCACTCTTCCCGCAGGCTCGAGAACTGTCTTAATTGGAAGAAGCAGTGGAAGGAGAAGCTGAAGCAAGGAGGAGACTGCCCTCCTCCTCCTTCTCCTATTGATCCCGGTGCCCACAGAACAAACAAGAGGCCAAAAAAAGTGAAAAGGTTTCTTGATCAGGCGAGGACAGCTGCTGGGGGTGAGGGCATGCATGAGCGGGCAGGGAAAAGAAGGAGGAGGAGACAGAATGAACGCCAGCAGCCAGGACCACAGTGCTGGGAGCGCTCTGGCACGTGGGATGCTGCAATGGGACGCTCCGCACCACAGTGACTGTGAGGGACTCCCATCCCTCCTCATTGCCTACAAAGGATGCCGTAAGCCTGGCTTCTCCCACAGACCCTCTTTTGCTGCCTTCCAAGGACTTCACTAGCCTTTCTTTATCCACCCGCCACCCTGGGGCAGCTGTGGAGAGTTCTTTGGACGTGCCGTTTTCTAGCAGAAGGGATGGGGGGGGTGAAGACCCTGCATGGCAAAGCCTGGCCTCGATTCCCTTAGGATCATCAGAGCCTGCAAAGTTAAAATCGCTTGTTTTGGCTGCTGCTCGCAGCAGCAGCAGGCAGGAGAGAAGCAAGGTTTTATAAGACGAAAATGGTTTGTGAGAAGAGGCAAAAAAATCCTGAACGCCTGGTTCGTATCTCAAAAAGTTTGTATGAAGAAGCACAAGACGAGGTATCACTGTACTTGGAAATATAATTTTACTTCTACTTATCACAATGACTCTGAAAGTTGGACCATAAGGAAGGCTGAGCATCAAAGAATTGGGGTGGGTGAAGGTGAAGGAGGAGAGTACAAAACTTGGCTTGAGCTCATCATTATCCAGGAAATTAAACAACACTCCTTGGGAGGAAAGCTATGGCAAATCTAGATATCATACTTAAAAGTACAGGAATCACCCTGCTAACAAAAGTACATTTAGGCATGGCTCTGGTTTTCCCACTTGCAATGTATAGCTGTGAAAGTTGGACCATAAGGAAGGCTGAGTACCAAAGAATTGAGACCTTTGAAGTATGGTGCTGGAGAAGACTACTGAAAGTCTCTTGGACTGCAAGGCAATCAAATTGATCAGTCCTAGAGGATGTCAACCCTGCCTACACTCAAATACTTTGGCCACTTAGTGGGAAGGAAGGACTCACTGGAGAAGAGGCTAATGCTGGGAAAGATTGAGGTCAAAAGAAGGGGTCAACAGATAATGGTTGGAAACTAATAAAGGAAGGAAGCAACCTAGAATTAAGGTTTTGGGGACAAGTTACTATTAGAACAGCTTGCCTTCAGAGGAGTTTTTAAAGAATGGACAGACATTTGTTTGAAATGGTATTGGGTCTCTTGCTTGAGCAGGGGGTTGGACTAGGGCAGGGTATCACTTGATTTCATTGATGGCCACATTAGGGCTATGTTTGACCTTGGGGGAGGTGTGGCCAAGGTGGATGTGGCTATCATGACACCTGTGCTGGCACAAATGCTGTGCCAGGGGAAAAGCCTCCCGAGTTCCCTTTTTAGCTGGGACAGCCTCCTGCAACCGTCTGCCAGCCAAAACGGAGCTCAGAAGACCATGCATGGCCCTCTCAAGCTGTATTTTTGAATATCACCCATAGATAATTCAGAGCTCACCGATTTCAAAAGGAGCATACAAGACAAAAGGACAGAACATCAGGGGAACTAGCAAAATTCATAAAGTTATGATTTGAAACATCTCTCAGCAGTGGAGAAAGGCCCTTAGATTTACCACCTGACTTTTATCATTTAAACTGGCACAAACTACCAATACCTTCTCTTTTATCTTAGATCAACTATAGTGTCATCAACCAGATGGCTGAGCAAAATCATCATTTTCCTTTTTCATATCGGATGACCCCAAACCAAGAACCTCCTTACATAGCAATTGTCAAGCTGCTCCTGCAGTTCCAATGGACGTGGATTGGCCTTCTTTCTCAGGACAATGAAAAAGGAGAAAAATTCAAAAGACGCTTGGAGGTTCTCACTCTAAAAAATGGGATTTGCATTGTCTTCTCAGGAACCATCCCAGATGCAAATAATGAATCAAGTGAAGGAAAAACTCTCATGCAAGAAAAATATGAAATGTTATTTTCTCTTATCAAGAGTCAAATAAAAATTATACTATGCCAAATAGATTCTCAGGCCTCAGGAATATTATCAGCAGTAATTCAGAAAAATGATATGATTAATAAATCAATTGTGGGAAGAGTATGGATTGCAACAACTTTGACAGCTTTAAGTGTAGGTATTTTTGATCTCTGGATTGATCTCCAAAATAAATATGCTTTATTTTCCTTCCTCATCCAGAAAAAGAGAAGGACTCAATATTTTGACTTTAATTCTTTTACATCTATGATCCTATTGTATGGAAAGCAAGTGTTTCAATGTTCTTATTCAAGTCCTGTGTTATCTAAGAAAGTTTGGAAGAAATGCAGGGAAAAGGAGAATTGGGAATTCCCACCCCATGATGTGATTGCAAGAATCCTCTCTCAGGATTCCTCCCATATTTCCCAAATAATTCAAATTGTGGCCTGGGTCCTCAGTTCTGCCTCTTCCTCCCAACGGAATAAGAGTAGAAAACCCCAGGTTGTACAGCCCTGGCAGGTAAGTCTTGTCATTTGAGGTTCCATTGTGTCTCCCCTTCCAATTCCTCAATATTAAATTTAATGCAGAGAGAGTTGAGATATTCTAAGAGCAGTTGCCCAGTTTTTGGTTTTTGAGAGCGAATGTCAATTCTGAAACTCATCTGACTGAGGCCATTTTGATGCTTTATTGTGGCCACACTGGATCTCAGGGATAGAGTGGGGAATAGAGAGAGCTGGGGTTTTGTAGCTGAAACAAAATATTTTCTCCTGGGAACCAAGGACATTCCCACCGATGGCCAGAGTTAGGATGAGTGAAGTCATCAGGCAACCAGGACCATGTGACTGTTTGGAAAGGGGAGGAAAACTATTAGTCTGACTTCAATACCTGAAAAAATACTGGAGAAAATAATAAAAAAACAGCTTTGCCACTACCTGGAAACAAACAGGATAATATCCAACAGCCAACACAGGTTTGTCAGAAACAAATCATGCCAAACTAATCTCTTATCCTTTTTCAACACCATAACCAAATCAGTAGATCAACACAACATAGTGGACCTTATATACTTAGACTTCAGCAAAGCTTTTGATAAAGTTGACCACAATCTCCTAATCAACAAATTAGAAAAAAGCGGGGTAGATTACAACACATGCAGATGGATTAACAGATGGCTGACCGACCGCACCCAACAAATTGCCCTCAACTGTTCCAAATCCACATGGAAGAAAGTAGGCAGCGGGGTACCACAGGGTTCTGTCCTGGGCCCTGTGCTCTTCAGCATTTTCTTCAATCACCTGGACAAAGGAATAGAAGGGCAACTAATCAAATTCGCAGACGACACCAAGCTGGCGGGGGTAGCCAATACCCTCAAATTACAGAAAGACCTGGACAGACTAACATAGTGGGCCCACACCAACAAAATGATGTTCAACATCAATAAGAGTAAAGTCCTTCACCTAGGTAAAAAAAAAACCTGGGCACACATACAGCCTCGGAGAAACCCCTCTTAGCAGTAGCGACTTCGAAAGAGATCTCAGAGTCTTGGTGGATAATCAACTAAACATGAGCCAACAATGTGCAGTAGCAGCCAAAAAAGCCAATACAATCCCAAGCTGCATCAACAGGGGAATACACTGCAAGACCAGGGAAGTCTTAATACTACTCTACTATGCCCTGGTCAGACCATACCTGGAGTACTGTGTTCAGTTCTGGTCACCATACTTCAAAAAAGACATTGAAACTCTGGAGAAGGTGCAGAAAAGAGCAACCAAAATGATCAGGGGACTTACGAAGGGACACTGCAGGAACTGGGCATGGATAGCCTAGAGAAAAGGAGGGCCAGAGTGGACATGATAGCAGTCTAAAGGTATACAAGGGGTTGCCACAGAGAGGAGGGGATCACTTTATTCTCCAGGGCACTGGAGGGCCGGATGAGGAACAACAGCTGGAAGCTGACCAAGGAGAGATTCAACCTGGAAATAAGGAAGAACTTCCTGACGGTCAGAACGATCAACCAGCGGAACAACCTACCAACGGACATTGTGAACTCCAATACTCTGGACATTTTTAAGAGGAAATTGGACTGCCATTTGGCTGGGATGCTATAGGGTTCCTCCTTAGGCAGGTGGTTGGACTTGATGACCCGCATGGTCCCTTCCAACTCTAACAATAAATAAAATAAAATAAAAAATAAAATAAATTTCTAATTAGGTAAAAACTGCAGGAACATTTAGAGTCAGTTTTAATCAGCCTATGCCTATATGATATGTTGAATAAAACTGATATTTGCACTCTGCTTCCATGGGGCCTTTGACCACTGTTACCGCTCTCAGACTCAGCTCCATAGCAGCAGCAGCAGCAGAAGTTAAGGCGATGCTGGTGGGGGGGAGGAAGACATGCTGTGCCTCGAGTTCTGAAAAACACTGAATAAAAACTCAAATTTTAATGCTTTTTCTATGGTTTTATGCAGCTTCATAAGTTCCTGAGAAACTTCCAACATCACAATATTTCCAGAGATGTGATGTTCTTTGATGAAAATGGAGTTCCTGTTGGTGACTTTGATATCATGCACTGGACATCAGTTTGGAACAAATCATATGTGGGGGTGCAAATTGGCAGTGTAGAAATACAAACCTCTGCAGAAGTCAAGATTTCTGTCAATCAAAGTGCCATCCAATGGCCAACTTTATTTAACAAAGTACTTGAGACTGCTTGGATTTTGCTCTTCTATTTATCTCCATATGTGGACATTTTTCTGCTCAGAAATTGAGGGCAATTGAGATAATTTCCAAATGAGAGAACTTAAAACCTCATTAATGTATTAGATATTATTTTACTTTAGAGGTTATATAATAATCTATCACAAACAAGAACCAGTTGCATTGTAGACTAGACTAGACTAGACTAGACTAGACTAGACTAGAATAGAATAGAATAGAATAGAATAGAATAGAATAGAATTCTTTATTGGCCAAGTGTTATTGCACACACAAGGAATTTGTCTTTGGTGCATATGTTCTCAGTGTATTTTTTTTATAAAGGTTTTTATTTATAAAACATATACATAAGACAATAAGACAAACAGAAAACTAAAAAGAAAAAAAATGGACAATTTTATGATGTGCCTTTGTTACATTTCTATTAGTGTTTCTTTAGTATTACACAGAATATACTTACATCATATATACAAGATCTAGGTAATGGTCTTAATTAGGTATATCTATCTTTTTTCCCTTTTTTATCCGAAAACTCTGATCTTTATTCCTCAAATTTCCTATCACTTGTTAACTCTCTTTGTTGTTCTTTTTTTTCTCTCCCCTTTCTTCATAGCCATTTGTAAAATTTATCCCAACAATTGGCAAAATCTTCCTCATCTTTGTTTTTTATTTTCTTGGTTAAGGTGTCCATTTCCGCACATACAGTTATTTTTTCAATAGTGTCTTCTTCAGTTGATATAATTTGATTGTTCCAGTATTGTGCAATCGTTATCCTTGCTGCTGTTGTTATATGCAAAATTAGATATAGCTGATCTTTATCAAATTTCTCTTGGGCAATTCCTAATAAAAATAATTCAGGTTTTTTCCTCATTTTCCTTTCTAATATACAGTATCTTCTAGCCAAAAATGTATTATTCGCCAGAATTTTTTCACAATCCCACTACATATGCTAATTTGAACCAAATTCTTTGTGGCATCTCTAGCATCTGGGTGAACGTTTTTTATCTATATTCGCTATTCTATCTATCTATCTATCTATCTATCTATCTATCTATCTATCTATCTATCTATCTATCTATCTATCTATCTATCTATCTAGTCCAATACACAATGAGGGATTTAGTGGGTATATATACATATACACATAGTAAAATACATGATGAAGGTTATAGAGGAGATACTCATAGTAAAATATATCTAAGAAATAATAGAGAAGAAGATATAGTAATAGAACATATCAATGAAAGAATAGAAGAAGAGATATAGGAATAGAAGAAAGGTATAGGAGATATAGGAGAGCAATAGGACAGGGGACGAAAGGCACTCTAGTGCACTTGTATTCGCCCCTTACTGACCTCTTAGGAATCTGGATAGGCCAACCGTAGATAATTTAAGGGTAAAGTGCTGGGAGTTTGGGGATGACAACTCGGTTACTGAAGTCATATTTTTTACAGTCAAGTTTGGAGTGGTTAATATTAAGTTTAAATCTGTTGTGTGCTCTTGTGTTGTTGTGCTTGAAGCTGAAGTAGTCGCCGACAGGCAGGACGTTGCAGCATATGATCTTGTGGGCAATACTTAGATCTTGTTTAAGGCGTATTAGTTCTAAACTTTCTAGGCCCAGGATTGAAAGTCTAGTCTCATAGGGTATTCTATTTCAAGTGGTGGAGTGAAGGGCTCTTCTGGTGAAGTATCTTTGGACATTTTCAAGGGTGTTAATGTCTGAGATGCGATATGGGTTCCAAACAGATGAGCTGTATTCGAGGATGGGTCTGGTGAAAGTTCTGTAAGCTCTGGTAAGTAGTGTGAGATTGCCAGAGCAGAAGCTACGTAGGATTAGGTTTACAACTCTTGAAGCCTTCTTGGCTGTATTGTTGCAGTGGGCTTTGGCACTTAAATCTTTTGTTATTAGTATACCAAGGTCTTTAACCGAGTGGGGATTATCTGTGATAATTTGATTATTCAGTTCGTATTTGGAGTTCAGATTATTCTTCCCAATGTGTAGGACAGATCATTTGCTAGTTGAGATTTGGGGTTGCCATCTGTTAGACCACTCAGAAACAGTGTCAAGGTCTTTTTGGAGAGTAGTTGTGTTATCGGTGGTGTTGAAGAGTTTTACATTGTCGGCGAAGAGGACACAGTTGCTTGTGATGTAATCGCAAAGGTCATTGATGTAGAGAATGAAGAGTGTTAGTCCCAGTACACTACCTTGGGGAACACCGCTTTTAACTGGGACGGGGGTGGATATGGTGCTTCCTATATTGACCACTTGTTGTCTGTTTGACAGGAATGTTGTAATCCAGCTATGGAGGGATCCTGAGATGCCATAGCATTTGAGTTTTAGGAGTAGTTTGTCGTGGACCACTGAATCAAAGGCTTTGCAGAAGTCAATACAGTAGTACCTCTAGATACGAGTTTAATTCATTCCAGAAGGGAGCTTGTATTTCAAACAACTCGTATCTGGAACAAATGGCTTTAGACTTTGTTTTTCCCCTCTGAGATAACCAGAAGCAAGGATTCTTGTGCCACCTAGTGGACGCTCGGCTCGTATCCCGAATTTGAGCTCGGGTCTGGAACAGAAATTTCTCTCCCCTTGTGGCTCGTAACTTGGAATACTCGCATGTGGAGCAGCTCGTATCTAGAGGTACTACTGTATAAATTGCATCTGTAGATTTCCCTTGATCTAGATGAGTTATCCATATATTTTTGCAGTGGAGGAGCTGCAGGTTGCAGGATAGTTTTTTTCTGAAACCAGTTGTGTGGGTGTTAATATGCCATCTGAAATACATCTTAAACCAATTTTCTTTGTAGGCCGTGGCTAGTGTTAATTTTTTTATTTCTATTCCATATCTTTTCCCATTCATTAAGATTAATATTATATCCAAAATCCTGTGCCCACTTGATAATATTTTCCTTTACTTGTTTGGTCTCCATTTTATAAAATAATAGATAACAATACAATTTCTTAATCAATTTCTTCTCCAGACCTAACAATATTTTATCTAATGCTACTTTTATTTCCATATTCTCTTCTATCTTTTCCTAATCTTGATTTGATCTGTAAGTATTCCCACCATTTCAGGTTAATCCCCTCTTCTTTCAGTTCCAACCTTGATTTTAAGATCCCTTCTTCATTTATTACTTTTTTATATGTTATGATTGGACCAGTTTTTCTAAAATTTGGGTGTGTAATTGCGCTGGGGGAGAAAACCAATCTGGGATACCTCTATACATTTGTGTTTTTATTCTTAACCATACAGAGAGTAATGAATTTCTTATAAAATGTTTGGTGAAATAGCGATGAGTTAAATATTTTTGTCCCACAGAAAATAATGCCAGCCACCATGTAGATCATAGCCTTCAAGTGTTAGTATTTTTTGGTTTCTTTAGGTTCTCTCAATCTGCTACTTAAGACCAATTCCTATTGAATTTGTGGTTGTTTCTTTCTGACATCTTGTATTTCCTCCCTCTCTTTACAGGCAGCCCCCTATTGCTCTTCTTTATTTTTGGATTCTTTATTTGGTTGTTCTGTACTATTCAATCAATTTTGCACGAAAAAAGCTCTTGCTTGTTCTACACTCTCAATCTTGATCTTTGCACCTTGCCAAAATAAGGAAAGTCCTTCTGGTACAAGCCAACGGAAGGTTATATTTTGTTTAATTAGTACCGTAGTAAGGAAGTAATATTCTCTTCTGATTTCTCTCACACTTCTTGGAACTTGTTTTAAAATTATAATTTAGATTTTGTTCTAAACAGGATAAAGATTCAGCAATTGAAAAAAGGTTCCATACCCATTTGCACTATTTATGTGACCCTGAGGACACAGATAAACTTCCAAATGAGCTCAACAACTTTCAGAAATACTGCTAACGACCTGATGATTGCAAGGAATATAAATCCTTCCAAATTCCTCCATTCAGTCAGAACTGAAGAAGCTTCTTGAATGAGAAGCGAAACATCTTCTAGGGAAAAGAAAGATCAGTTGTGTTTTGAAAAAGAACCTTTAGGAGAAATCAAGAATATGAAGTGTTTAGCCCATTGAATTGCATAAATGAAAGATATCATTAAGTATGTTTGATGGAAATGAGAGCAGCTAAAAAACTCATGTACACAATGATCAGTGGTAGGAGAGAAAGATAGGGACTATAGAGAAAGCTAGATGCTGGAGGTTTCCTAAGAAAGTAAAGATGGATATATATGGGCAAAAAGGAAGCTGTATGCTCCTCCCATATACCAGGGTGACTCAACAAAAAAAAAAATCAAACATATCCCTTCCCTGGTACAAGCTGATAAGGAGGCGAGCCTGTAGCCTAAAGGCTAAGGCCACTGCCTTACAAGGAAGAGGTCCAAGTTCAAATCCCAGTAAGGGTAAGGGTATGCCTACCTGATGAGAGCAAATAACCTCAAAATAGATCTATAGCAGTCTCCCTTCCTTTTCATTATCAGCAAAAATATGTTACACACACACACACACACACACATGTAAAGCCTGTGTTAAAAGCACTGCCCATGTTAAAAGCCTGTGTTAAAAGTACTGTCTAGCAAGGCATACCCAACCCAGGTTCGAATCCTAGAAAGGTATGGCTTGGCTGACAAAATTTAAAAAGTTTGAAATAGATCTATAGCAGTGTCCCTTTATTTCTTTATCAGTTCTTTGCAAATTTGAATGTGTGTGTGTGTGATTTTTGTCGAGTTTTTGTCTCCCTTCCTTCTCATTATCAGCAAACTATGTTACATATATACTGTATCTCTATCATCTCTCTCTCTCCCTATCTCCCTATCTATCTACTGGTCAGCCTACCTGCCTGCCTGCCTGCCAACCTACCTACCTACCAACCTACCAACCTACCAAACTATCTATCTATCTATCTATCTATCTATCTATCTATCTATCTATCTATCTATCTATCTATCTATCTATCTATCTGAAACCACTTTTGCAATGGAACAACTTTCCTTTGGAAAGAAGAATAAGGCAAAGAGTCTGTTTTGGGATTTACAATGGAGATTGATAGAGGAAGAGAATGACCTTTCATTTGCCCCTGGCAAGCAGAGTAATTAAAGTTCATGCCACTACTCCTTGACTCATTTTGCTCAATGTGCTCCTGAACTTCTGGAAGCAAGTTGATTTCAGTAAATCCTTCTAATTCATAAATAGCCCTGATCAATCTTTCTTAGAATCATAGTGTTGGAAGGTACCTCCAGGGTCATCAGGTCCAACCCCCAGCTCAATGCAGGATTCACCATCCCAAAAAGATGACTGTCCAGTCTCTATTTGAAGACCTCCAGTGAAGGTGAGCCCACCACCTCCTGTGGCAAACTGTTCCACTGGTTTATCAACCTTAGTGTTAGCAACGTTCTTCTGATATCTAATCTAAATCTACCCCTGTGCAGTTTCATTCCATTGTTTCTAGTCCTTCCATGTGCTAATGAGAACAATGCTGATCCCTCTGCTCTGTGACAGCCCTTCAGATATTTGTAGACAGTTATAAAGTCTCCTCTCAGTCTTCTCCTTTGCAGACTAAACATCCCTAGATCCTTTAACTGTTTCTCATAGGACTTGGTTTCCAGACTACTTACCATCTCCTTTGAACTTGCTTTAGTTTATCAATGTCCTTTTTAAATTGGACCCCCCAGAACTGAACACAGTATTCCAAGTGTGGCTGTACCAAAATACTGTACAGAGGAATAATTATTTCACATGAGCGAGATTCTATGCTCCTCTTGATGCATCCCAGGACTGTGTTTGCCTTTTTTACAGCTGCTTCACACTGTCAACTCATGTTTAATTTGTGATCTCCCTATACACCTAGGTCCTTCTCACCTGTACTGCTGCTCAGACACATTCCTCCCATTCTATATGTGCTGTTTTCATTATTTTTGCCCAGATGTAGTATTTTACATTTTTCTCTGTTAAATACCATTCTGTTAGTTTCAGCCCATTGTTCAAGCAAGTCTAGATCTTTTTGAATCCTATCTCTATCTGGTTTACTATTAGCACCACCGCCTAACTTTGTGTCATCTGCAAATTAAATAAGTTTTCCTTTAATTCCTTCATCTAGATCAGACCTGGGCAAAGGGCAGCCCAGGGGACCGCCTGCTGTCTGTGACCAGCCCTTGGAGGTTGGAAGGAAGGAAAGAAAGAAGGAAAGAAGGAAGGAAGGAAGGAAGGAGAAATGGAAGGAGGGTGGAAGAGAGGGAGGAAGGAAGGAAGGAAGGAGAAATGGAGGGAGGAAGGAAGGAAGGAGGGAGGGAGGGAGGAAGGAAGGCAAAATTCTCTTTCCATGCTCTTTTGCAAAAGTCCAATAAATGCTCATTTTTAAATTGTTAATTGGTTTCATTGGCCTTTCCAAGAAATTTAAAGCAAACCTCATCTAGATCATTTATAAATATGTTAAATAGTACTGGGCCTAGGGCTGACCCTTTTGGTACTCCACTTGAAACATTATTCCAATTGGATGAGCAACCATTTATTACCACTCTTTGAGTACGATCACTAAGCCAGTTTTGAATCCAACTAACAGTTCTTTTGTCAATCACATACTTTTTGTTTATGTTTAGATGGTGCCTTATTCAAGATGTACAGAAAGCTGCTCCCCAGGTTATGCCAAGCTTGTGAGACAGGGAGCCCCAGTTTGTTGCTATGACTGTTCTCTCTGTGTGGAAGGAACATTCTCTGGGCAAGAAGGTAGAGTAAGTGCTCCAAACACAACAACAAAAAATTAGTATGCAATCATTATTCTCTATTGCTTTTTCTGAGGATATTTGATCAAGGAGCAACCAAAAAAATGACATTTTCACAAACATTTCAAAGATTGGGCGCTATCACCAAATTTTGTATAATGATGTGAACATTAAAATAAATAATGAAAGATTGCTGCTTTCTATTGAGTTGTTACTTTCTTACTTGGTTTTGGGAAAGAGGAAAGGTTTTCACATAATCACATTCATCTTTAGCCTTTAACAAGAGTGTTGATTGTTTTAAATAATGTCGTGTCATATGGATATCTTTGGACAGAAATATGATATTATTCCTTGCAAGTGAAGTAATGGATTTCTGATGCTGTTTTCATGCTCCTACAGCTGCAGAAACAGATATATACTAACCAATTTTTTTCAGATGCAGTCCATTGTGAAAAGTGTCCTGATCATCAGTATTCCAATAAGAATCGAGATCAGTGTGTCCCCAAAAATATAAGCTTCTTATCCTATGAAGAATCATTGGGACTCACCCTGGCTTTCTTTGCCATTGCTTTGTCCCTAATCACCACCTTTATTTTGGGAATCTTCTTTAAATACCAAGACACTCCCATAGTCAAAGCCAACAACTGTGAACTCACCTACATCCTCCTGGTTTCACTCCTGCTTTCTTTCTTGACCTCCCTTCTATTCATTGGTCATCCCATGAAAATGACCTGTCTCCTTCGACAAACCATTTTCAGTATTATTTTCTCAGTTGCTGTTTCTTCCTTGCTGGCCAAGACTATAATGGTGGTGGTGGCCTTTCTGGCTACAAAGCCAGGCAGCAGCATGAGGAAATGGCTGGGGAAGGGTCTGGCCAACTCTATAGTTTTATCTTGCTCTGGTATTCAAGTAGGCATCTGCATGATATGGCTGGGAATCTTTCCCCCATTCCCAGATTCTGATTTTCATTCCCAACCAGAAGATATCCTGCTCCAGTGCAATGAAGGCTCTGTCACCATGTTCTACTCTGCTCTTGGTTACATGGGTTTTTTGGCTGTCATCTGTTTCTTGGTGGCCTTTCTGGCTCGAAATCTGCCAGGGGCCTTCAATGAAACCAAACTGATCACCTTCAGCATGTTGGTTTTTTGTAGTGTTTGGATCTCCTTTGTTCCCACATATCTGAGTACCAAGGGGAAGTATATGGTGGCTGTGCAAATCTTCTCCATCCTGGCCTCCTGCCTGGGTTTACTGGGCTGCATCTTTATCCCCAAGTGCTACATTATTATCCTGAGACCTGCCATGAACACGAAAGAACATCTGATGCCAAAACAACATTAAGGTTCTTTATGTTGGTATCTATTTTTGTACAGTTTATAAGCAGTATAAAATCACATACTTTGAAGTAATGTTTTATGTGTTGTATTTTATCTTTCTTCATTCCATGTGGATTTTGAATTATAATAATAGTATGGTAAATTTTCTAAAACAACTTAAACTATTTGAATTAATCATATCCTTCAATTGTCACAATTTGAAATCATGTTAAATCATAACCATCATAAACTGTTACCAGTAGTGTTCTGATATGCTTTTTGATTAAATTAAAGACAATGGCTAATGATAATGTGTTCTTGTTGTTGTATAACTTGGCGTTATATTTTAGGTTGACTCAGCCTTCCAGCCTTTCAGTAAAATGAGGACCCAGATTGTTGGGGGCAATATGCTTAATCTCTGTAAACCTCTTAGAGAGGTTTGTAAAGCTCTGTTAACTGGTGTTCTATCCCAGACTTTTCAGATTGAAACAAAAGGCTAAAGCCCACAATTTAATCTTTGAATTACACTCTTTATATGAAAAAGCAACATTTACAGGCAGAATGCAGTCTTTAAAGATCATGGAATAAATTGCATTGCTACAAAGTTATTAGATAGGCCTCCGGGAAAGATCCCAGCATCAGAGCTAATGGCATTCCAGCAAGATAACACAGGCAATAAGTAATAGGGTATACAATTCAGCTCACCACATTCTGCAGGCAGGCAGCTTCTAGCAGATGACTTTTGCAGAGCAGAAATCAGTTATTTAGAAGAATGTTTTCTGCAACCCCAAATCTAACACAGCATCCATGAAATCAATGTTGAAACTCCATCCAGAATTGCCCATCTCTCCTGAATTGTGCATCTAAGAGTGGCTCATCCACTCTAATGTCCCCTTCGTTCTCTGACTTGGACCAATCCCCCCATTGACATATCTACCACCTCTGGTGGTTCCTCGGGTTCATCCAGGTCTATTTCTCCATCACTCTCACTCTGTGCATCAGCTGGCAACCCTATTGGCCCAGGGTAACCAGATGGGCTTGGCTCATCCTCCTCCTTATCTTGGTAATCGTCTCTCAATGGCATTACCTCCGATGTCTACACTATCTCTCTTTGGCTATTCAGAAAGCGTTGGAAAAGCAAAGCCCTCCCAAATGCAATTGCAATGTATTTTTATTCAGGTACTGATCAATTTCATTCATTCATTCATTCATTCATTCATTCATTCATTATTTATTTATTTGATTTGATTTGATTTGATTTGATTTGTATGCCGCCCCTCTCCAGAGACTCGGGGCGGCTAACAGCGACAATAAAACAGTGTACAATAGTAATTTTGTATTGATGATTAAAAATCTATCGATATAAAACCCAAACATACATACATACATACCATGCATAGAATTGTAAAGGCTTAGGGGGAAAGAGGATCTCAATTTCCCCATGCCTGGTGGCAGAGGTGGTTTTTAAGTTGTTTACGAAAGGCAAGGAGAGTGGGGGCAGTTCTAATCTCTGGGGGGAGTTGGTTCCAGAGGGTCGGGGCCGCCACAGAGAAGGCTCTTCCCCTGGGTCCCGCCAGGTGACATTGCTTAGTTGACGGGACCCGGAGAAGATCCACTCTGTGGGACCTAACTGGTCGCTGGGATTCGTGCAGGAGAAGGCGGTCCCTGAGGTAATCTGGTCCGGTGCCATGGAGGGCTTTATAGGTCATAACCAACACTTTGAATTGTGACCGGAAACTGATCGGCAACCAATGCAGACTGCGGAGTGTTGATTAGGATTCTAGATTGTCCTGATTTTGATTTCTGTCATTCTAGTGCCATACCTATCCTAGCCACATCAGGATTACCTGCAAATATGAGAAACATTTCCTCCTTCCAATCATTTATCAAATCAAAATGTCCAGCACTCAACAAGAATGAACTCAATAAGAATGAAATAGTATAGGGATTCCTCCCTAAGCAGGAGGTTGGACTACAACACCTCCAAGGTCCCTTCTAACTCAATTATTTTATTCTTTTCTAACTTGGTTGTGTCCCATATGCAACATGTCCATTAGAAGATTGCCTCATTAAGATTACCTCAGAAAAATCCCACCATTCATTTGCAAGAGTCACACATTTTTGGTTCCCAGGTATAGAAGTATATATGTGTGTATGCATGCACATATGTACAGTTTGGCTTAACCTGGAAGTATATTTTCTCTCATTTACAGTGAATGGCTATGAGATCAGATTCAGATCAGAGCTGAAGAAGCTTCTGGGATGAGAAGCAGAACATCTTCAAAGAAAAAGGACAAAGTCCAATTGGATGACCAAGAATGTCCATAATCATCATCATTAACAACAGATGTTCAACTCATCTAAAAACAAGCCTATGAAAATTTCCCAGTAATAGTTTGTACTGGTTTCAGGCAACTTATATAAGTTCACCATGGGCTTTTAACGCATTTGTTTTAAAGAAGATGAATTCTGAAGATTACTTCCTCAGTCTCAGTATAGGTAGTTCTTGCTTACCAATAGCAATTGGGCCAGATTTTCTGTCTCTAAGTGATGTGATCATCAAGTATGGTATCCTGTGATTACACTACTTAGTGAAGGCAATTGTTGTAGTGCTCATTGCTGTTTTTAAGTCCCAATTGTGGGTCACTAAGGAAAGAACTCAAATGACGGCAACATGCAACTTCCTGCAAGAAGCTGGCAGAAACTCATAATCCTGGGTCGCTTGTAAGCAGGCAGGTGAATGGGTGAGTGCAATGGAGTGAGGTAGGATGGGAATACTGTGCTAGCTGGGGGGAAATGGTGAAGTGAAATATGAGTGCATGCAGGCTAAGGACAGACTGCTGTGGCACAATACAAATCCATGTGAGCTGGGGATAGAGTCCTTCTTTGAGGCACAAGTGCAACTGAGCAAATAATGGGGTGCTGCGTTCTAAGTTCACTCTATGGATTACAAGATCTGTGTATCTTGTATTCTCTAGTGAAACTGCTTGGGGGGGGGGCGGAATATTGTGAGACTAACTTGGAAACTTCCCTACCATATGCCCTTGTAAGGAAAAACCCAGGAGACCAGGAATAACAAAAGCAAAAACTTTATTTCAAATAAAGTCAAAAGAAAAACCAATATGCATATTGAGACCAGAAAAAGTACAGAAAAAGCCCATGTGTATCTAAGGTAACTAATACGTACGGAATATAGCATTTCAATACATTTTTCACTCCCTTATCCTCCCATATTGTACACTCCTAATTTACTCCCATATTGGGGTGGTTCCAGATTCAGCACTTCCACTGTCCATTTTCCCTCTCCTTTTTTGGAACTTTCCAGAGTTTCTTCATCATTGATATTCATACCTTTATTGGTCCTACAGTTACTACATAATTTCCACATCTACTGTTCATTCTTTCTAAAGTCATTTGCACATGGGCCTGTGATACATTTCCATATTTGTAGAGGAACAGATCTCCTTTTATAGGAACAGGGCTCTTGTGTTTTTAACAGAAACAGGGTTGTTTGAGGCAATTAGGACACAGGGCCTTACGGGTTTTTTTATAACTCCTCCCTTTCCCTTTCACCTAAGGAATCGAAGCCCTTAGGATTCATCAATATTCTGTAGCATAATGCTAATTTCCCTTTTGGACCTCCTACTTTCCCTTTTGTACAACCCTGTTTCTAACCTTTCCAGCAGTTCATACATATGGGTATACATTTGATACAGGTATAGGTTACAAGACTTAAGATAATAACTAGAATGTTTCCTATAAATATATAAAGGGAAAGGAAACCCACAGTCCCCACTTTCTCTTATCCAACAAAGAACTCACAACTCACTTTCCTTTCCCTAACAAATCTTAAAGTCACAAATCCTGACTGCACCCTGCTCTATTATACATAAAGGAGACCTCTTTCACACACAGATTTCTACACTAACATGAGAATTCAATAACATGAAATTTATACCTTCCCTACTAACTGCCAACTAAACAGCATAAACCTTTCAGGGAACTAATGTCTTTTCTCTCATTCTCAAACCGCTACGTCAATAAACAAACACAACAACTCAGCTATGTAACTGTAAACCTTCCATCCTTGTTCTAATTTTTCTAATATATGCCCAACCCTGTATTACCACACACCACCTATCCCACTGCATAGTATAATATTCAACATACTATTATAAATTCTATCCCTCATCAAGAGTACCTTCAAAGAAAACATATTCAAAATTCCCTTATTACCTGTTGCTTCCTAGATCAATGGATTATTTTTTGTTCTTTACGTCTATACTAAGAGCCCCAAAACATCTCTTCAATAACTGTAAGTTTACAGCCTAAAAGGGATAAAGCAGTTCTCCCAACGTGGCACCAATATGGCATTCACATTAACTCTTCATATTCCCTGTCTTGAACAAGCAATACTATAATCCCTTAAATTCATCCCTAAATGAATTTCCTGGCTCAAGTCCTTTAAACAATTAACAAAAGGACATTTAATTAACATGTCCAATTAAAACACACATCCTCCCACTTATTAAAAGTTCCCATTTATAAAACATTCACTAAGAATGTACTGTTTATTTTTCCCTTCTATGGGCAATTCTAATGGAAAGCTCTTCACCATACACAAAGCTTACCATAGCTCCAGAAATTTTATTTTTCTGTTTATCAATAGGTTTCCCCAAACTCCTAACCCTGTCAAGGGATTCTTTTCTATCATTTGCCATCATCTTGTTTTCTTGAAGATCAGTATAACTATAACCATATATAGATCCTTAAGTCAAAAGAGGTAATATACCATAACAAATTTATTTATTCAATTTATTTATTTGATCAATTTTTTAATGGCGCCCAGGCCCACCCTGATCTAGGGCCAGCCGTGGCACACGGTTTTTGGACTATAAGTTTGGAGTTAGCACGCAGAATCGCTACTTCCCTCATCAAAGAGGGGTTGGTCTTGGGGGTCTTCCTTTTTAAGTAATTGATTCAGTCCTATCACGGCACAAGACCGTCATAACCCAATCTATTGGAGGATAGCTCCGCCCATGAGGAAGGGCGTATCAGTGTATACCAACGCCCCTTCTCCTTAGACTCAGGGCAGCTTACAACATGTTAGCAATAGCACTTTTTATGCTATTGAATGAAGGAGCTATTGCTACATTTCACATCTACTATTTCTCTTCAGTTTTTACACTTGTCCCTTTTGTCTTTCAATTTGTCAGAGAGTTCTTTACACAGTGATGCTGGTTTCTTTTATGATCTATTATTTTTCTTCTTCATTGATATTGAACTAGTCTGGGCTTTTATAATTTAACTTTTCAAAATTTCCCAAGCTTCTTGAGTTGTTTTCCCTTTGAGTATTCTCATCCAAGGAATCTTTCCCACATTCTCTCTAAATTTATGGAAATTAGCTCTTTTAAAGTCCAAGATGATAGTTTGAATTTGTTCTAATGTTTGTGTTTGCATAATGTTTAATTCCAATATTGCATGATCACTTGCCCCCAAGGTTCCTGTAGCTTCAACACCTTTTATCATTTCATCTCTGTTAGTGAGAATTAAGTCCAATATGGCTGATCCCCTTCTTCCCTTCTCTACTTTTTAGGTAACAAAGTTGTTTGCTCCATTTGTTAGGAACTTGTTTGATCTTCCCCTTGGTGCAGAGTTTGTCTCCCAATTGATGTCAGGGTAATTCAAATCCCTCATTACTATTGTCATGTGCTTCCTATATACCTTAATTAGCTGATTAGCAAAAAGTTCATCTACTTCCTCTGTTTGGTTGGGTGGCCTATAGTATTGACCTATGGCAATGTCATTTTCCCCACCCCCTTTAATACTGACCCAAATGCATTCAAAATGGTTTTCATTATTGTTGTGCTCTATTTCTGTAGAGGTGTATATATAGTGCAATGGCACCTCCTCTTTTATTTGGTCTGTTTCTTTTAAAATAATTTAAATCCCTCTAGTTGTATATTCCATTTATCAATTTCATCCAACCAAGTTTCTGTAATGGCAACTATTTCATATCTTCCCTCATTTACTTGAATTTTTTTTTTCTGGGTCCAACAACATTTATTTATTTCATTTTATAAAAATTTTATAGCCATTCATCTCACAAGTGTGACTTTTTGCAAAACACAATAAAATTAACAATTAAAACCATTTAGAAACAGCTAAATAGAAACAGAAACAGAAACAAGATCAGGAACTAGGATGCATCAAAATCTTGCACTTTGTTTTAATTAACTTATCTGGGACTGGAGGCTAAAACATATAAAGAACGGTTGCTGGAACTGAGTATGTCTAGTCTGATGAAAAGAAGGGTAACACGATAGAAGTGTTCCACTATCTCAGGGACTGCCACAAAGAAGAGGGAGTCAAGCTATTCTCCAAAGCACTTGAGGACAAGACAAGAAGCAATGGGTGGAAACCAATCAAGGAGAGAAGCAACTATATCATATCTTCCCTCATTTACTTGAATTTCTAATTCACCCTGTTCATTCCTCATACTCTGTGCATTGACGTATAGATATTTAAGTCCATTTTGGTTGACCCTGTGTTTACTGTTTACATAACCTGTCTTGTGCCTGACTGCCCACCTTTCTCAGTGTATCATTAAACATTGTACCTTACGATTCTTGATGAAAGTTTTTTTATGTACACTGAGAGCATATGCACCTAGACAAATTCCTTATGTGCCTAATCACATTTGGTCAATTAAAAAATTCTATTCTATTCTTCTATTCTATTATATTCTATTAGTTAAGTATGTATTTTCTTTATTATATTCTCTGGTAATATACCCAACAGGAATATCTCTGGTTTCAACTCTATACGTTGTTTCAGTATTTTTCTATCCATATTTGAATTAAGTTGCAATATGCTTTGCCTTCATCACTTGTTCACCCCATATGATAAAAAGAACCAGATATTTGATGACATTTCCAAATTTCATAGATTTGTCTTTTAAACATTTTAGCTATCCTTTCTGGTTACATGTGCCATTGGTAAAACATTTTATACATATTTTCCTAATATGTAGTTGCTATTGTCAATTTATAATTCCTTTCTCAAAGCTGCCGATTCTATCATATATCCAAAATCCCTTGCCCTCTATGAGAGCTTCAGATAAATGTTCATCCGTAAAGCAACTGATTGTCCAGGCAATGTAAAAAACTATTTTATGTATAAATGTACATGCCATCAAATGGTTTTGGAGAATGCGATGGAGAGAGGTCTCAGGTGCACACTTGGCAGATGAACTCATACCTGCACATCATGTAACATTGGCCCTTGGCTCAAGTCCTCAATTTTGTTTAGCCCTTCAACTTTTCCCATTATGGTACTGTACTCAAATGGCATTATCTCTTGGTTCCCTACTAGATACCTTATGTAAGAGACAGCAAATGTCATTACATCAGTAGTTAGAGTGCAGTATTGCAGGCTATTTCTGTTGCCTGCTGGCTGCCTGCAGTTTTTAAGTTCGATTCTCACTGGCTCTAGGTTGACTCAGTCTTCCATCCTTCTATGGTCAATAAAATGAGGACCCAGATTGTTGGGGGAAATATACGGACTTTGTAAACCACTAAGAGAGAGCTGCAAAAACACTGTGAAGTGGTCTATAAATCTGTTATTGTTATTGCTATAATGAAGAAGTCAGTAATGGGACATTGTTACAGATTAATGCCCCAGGGAATTTTGACTAGATCTTCTTTATAACGATGAAGACTGACAGTCTTCCACTTTTTGAAAGATATAAGACATTTAACAGGGGTCTCCAATGGGTTGTTCAATATGTTATGATCTGGAGTTAACCATACAGGAGTATCTAACTTTTACTGAGGAAGATGGCCTCATCCACATCAGATAAAATAAGAAGGAATTATAATAGACCACTGTCTAGTTCAAGAGTTATGAACTGTTTTTCCACATTTTAATCTTTAGAATCTCAAGAATAAGTTTGGAGACCAAAAACAATCTAACTTCCCTGAACTGTTTCTTTGTCAACTCTCAAATTAGATATATTCTCCTGAGTGAAACAAAACTCTTCTCCAATGGCACACTTTTATGGCAATGCTCATTCCCAATTCCCCATCTAATTATTAAAATAATCATGATTATTTATTCTCCTTTGAACAAGGTTTATGTCATAATCTTCTTTGTAAAGCAGTGGTGGAATCAGAGTTTGGGGTAAAACTGGGCAAATACTGGTGCAGTCTAAAATTACAGATATCTCTTCCAAATTTGAGGCAAACTTTCTTAACCGTAGTTGTTGTCTTTTGTGATTGCTGAGATTTAATTCTGTTCTGAAAAAAGAGCTATAGGAACAATCTTCTGCAGAATACTATATGTCAAATGTTGTTGCTGCTGCATATACAGCTCTTTCTGTTTCTGCTTCTGCTTCTGTCTCAAATTCCCTACGCCAGTATGCTGATGAAATGTCCATTAAAGGTGATAATAGAGGAAAAGGAGTGGTTCCATTTCTACAAGCCAGGAGACTACTGGGTTACTGGAATAATGTCTGAAATTGTAGCTCTATCGTACCCATTTTCATTCTCCAAGCCCCCAACCCACCAACTGAAAAGGTACTTGTCAGCATGTCCAAGGATTCTGGTGACTGATTTTCCCTGCTCCAGTTTCTTTTCTAGATATGATTTCATTTCCTCCTATTCCCCACCTTGAGAAAGGCAAGTCATTATTGATCATCCCAATTTGGAAAGGCACCTGGGGAACATAATGTTGTTATTGTTGGTTTTTTTTTTTTAAACTGAGTTTGCAAAGTTCCCCTTAAGTTCCAACACTGTTGCCAACACTGCCCCATGATGAATCTTGCCTGGATGAATTCTGCCTGCTTTCAAAATGATTACCTTGGGACTGTGAAGAATCAGCGCCTTATTTATTCATGTTTATTTTATTTATTTATGAACAATAGTTAAGCAGTGACTCCCAATAAAATGATTGGCTGAATACCTTAGAACAGAAGAAGAACTATTTTCTCCCAACTGTTTCTTCCCCTTCCTTACATTTACTCTTTAATTCCTACCACCCTCTCCACTCTTTTTTCCCCACCCTTTAACACTTTTGCCACTTTTGCGGCTTCCCTGTTCCTTTTGGTTTAAATAAAAGGGATATAAAATAAAAGAGATGAAATTCAAGGAAGGGAGAGATTTTATGTGACAAGTTAACGTTTAGTCACAGAGGAATCTCATTAACTGTAGTTAAGTGTAGGCTATAGGACAGCAACATTAAAGCCATGAATATTCTGTAGCAAATGTCACAACCCCTACAGTTCCTCATGTTGTAGTGACCCCCAACCATAAGTCTAGCACCAATTCTCCCAACAGAGCATTTATTAATCAAAATGAGAAGCCAAATAGATGAGCATTCAAACACATAGTAGAAATTACTTTGCAAAACAATATAATTATTTGTAGAATTGAATAATTTTGCATCCTCGGCAAAAAGAATGCAATTGCTTTTAAGTTGATCACATAAATCATTGATATGGAGGAAAAAAAGATGATGAAATGTTTTACGTTGCAGTGAGAACACCTATCACATTCTGCCCTTCTTGCTGGCTGTTCATGATGTCAATCAGAATTCAAGGTTCTTACCCAACATCACCCTGGGCTATAACATCTATGAGAACTTTTTCAATGCAAGACTGACATATGAGGCCATGCTGGATGTGCTGTCTACAGGGCAGGAGAATGTCCCAAACTATCGATGTGGAACAGAAAAGAATCTGCTGGCAATTCTTGAAGAGGTGGATTCTGAACTCTTTGATCATATATCTAATGTCTTGAGCCTCTATAAAATTGCACAGGTATAAAGCCAAATAAAATTAATTCAGTGTTGCAAAGTATTGAGATTGTGTTGTCTCTCTCTCTGTGTGTGTGCATACATATATGTGTTTGTGTGTATAACATATTTTTGCTGATAATGAAAATATGTATATATGTACACACACACGGGGGGGGGGAGAGAGAGAGCATCTAGTAGTGACGTCACTGTTCAGAGGAATGAGGGAACAGGACTCGGTTCCAAAAACTTGCATTTTCTTGTTGGGGAGCCTGAAAAGGCACCCTCGGTTCTGGAAGGATTGACCAGAAAAAGTAGGAAAATCCTGGGACCTAGAAGTAACACGCAATTGCCTTGAAGCAATAGGGGAAATCCCTTAACTTTGACAAAGAAACACCAGCCATTCTGGCTGGCCCAAACAGAGACAGCAATACAGAAGGAGGAAGAAGATGATAACCTTAGTAAAGGAGAAAAAAAGTAACCCAAAAGCAAGTAAACTTGGAAATAAGTCTTGATGAGTAGCAATATTGAAGCTCAAAGCTGGTAAAGAGTGGTGATCGAGAAAGCAAGTGTAGAAGCAAGAACCTACAGAATGGAAACAGTGACAGTAACGGTGCGAAAATAAGAGGTTGATGGCAGAACTAAAATATCCAAGAAGATTGGAAGTGCATTTCAGTGGTGAATAAAGGATTTAAATACCTTTTTTTGCTCTTATGGATGAATTTGATGAAATAGATTTGCAGATGCTGAGATATTTGAAATACAGTGATACCTTGTCTTACAAACTTAATTAGTTCTGGGACGAGGTTCGTAAGGTGAAAAGTTTGTAAAATGAAACATTGTTTCCCATAGGAATCCATGTAAAAGCAAATAATGCGTGCAAACACATTAGGAAAATCCAAACTTTAAGGTTTAAAAAAAAGTGGCGGGAGGACAAAGTGTAGGCTAATGGAGGGGAGACAGACAGTGAGGGGAAGCGAGGAATGGAGATCCTAACAAAAGCTAACACTGCCCCAAATTGCTCCCAGTATCACCCCTCCAAAACCTTCCTACATTGCCCCAAATTGCTCCTAAATCCAGACGCTCCAGATGCTTCTTACGCCACCCCAAATTGCTCCAAAATCACCCCTCCAAAACCTTCCTACGTTGCCTCAAATTGCTCCCAAAATCACCCCTCCAGACGCTTCTTACACCACCCCAAATTGCTCCCAAAATCACTCCTCCAAAACCTTCCTATGTTGCCCCACATTGCTCCTAAAATCGCCCCTTCAAAACCTTCCTACATTGCCCCAAATTGCTCCTAAAATTGCCCCTTCAAAACCTTCCAAAGTTGCCCCAAATTGCACCTAAAATTGCTTCTTCAAAACCTTCCTAAGTTGCCCCAAATTGCTCCTAAAATCACCCCTCCATGGGAAAAATGGGAAAAACCAGTATCAAACCCTACCACCACATCAACATCCCCATCACAACAAAGATCAATAGAAAGCATGGTAGGGAAAGAAAAACCAGGCTCAAAATTAAGTTTATAGACTATGCATGAAACCCTTATGATGGTTCAGGAGAAATGATTAAAACACAACAAGCAATAGAAAATATCCAAGAAGAAGCCAAAAACACCATGAGGAAATTAAGATGGAAATGGTAGAAATTAATGGAAATGTTAAGAGTGTGGATGAAAAGATTGAAAATATTCAACAGATGATGGCAGAGAATGAGCAAAGGATTAAGACAGTAGAAGCTAAAGTGGACAAGGTAGATGAAAAGGTAGAAAAGATGGAGGGAAAAATAAATTGATTAATAGACAGTGTGAGGAATCAATAGCCTATCTTGAAATGGAAAAAGCCTCATATTATTTGAAGTTTCAAAATATAATGGAGGAGAAAACAAGCTCATCTCCAAATCAGCCTTTTACCAGGGAAGAGTTAGATGGTTGTTTTTCTGTTGAAATAACCCTGGTATTCACAAATATGGGAGGAAGCAACTTTGCTTTCCTTTTGCCTCTTGGCTTCATGCTGTGGCCATTTTCCAAGGCAGATATTTTTTTAAAATAGTTGACAAACTATAATTTACATGGATTATATAATCCACATATGAAGGCTATATATGTAACCATGTGTGTGTGTGGGGGGGGTTGTGGAGTCACCCTGGTATATGAAAGGAGCATACAGCTTACTTTTTGCCTCTCAGCCCCACTAGGGGTCATATTCCAAGGCAGATCAGCTTCTTTTTATAGCTGACAACTATAATCTATAAGTGTGACATATTTTTGGTGATAATGAAAAAGATCTATTTCGGATTTATTTGCCCTCATCAGGTAGTCGCACCCTTACTTGGATTTGAACCTGGGGCTCTGCCTTATAAGACAGAGGCCTTAGCCTCTAGACTACAGGCTCACCTCCTCTTTCAGCTTGTATCAGGGAAAGGTTATGTGTGATTTTTTTTGTCGAGTCACCCTGGTATATGGAAGGAGCATACAGCTTCCTTTTTGCCACTTGGGGTTTTTAAGGAAGAGACTGGACAGTCACTTGTCCGAGATGGCATTGGGTCTCCTGCTTGAGTAGGGGGTTGGACTAGGGCAGGGTGTAATTCAATTTCATTGAGGGCTGCATCAGAATTGTGTTTGACCATGGAGGAAGGCATTGCAAAGGTGGGTGTGGCCAGCATGATATCACTTGTGTCAGGGGTACCTATGGTAGCCTGAATGCTCTGCCTGAAAGCTCCCAAACTCCAGCTAGGAAAGCCTACTGCAAACCATTGCCTGCCAAAATGGAGGGCTATGTGCAGCCCTCTTTAACTCCATTTTCATGGGCAGAGGCACTGCAGACCGATCCTTTGCTAATTCCAGGATGACCCTGTGGGCCTGATTTAAGCATCCTGGAACTTGAGTTTGATACCCGTAGACTAGGTGGTTGGACTTTCCAGACCTATTCCGATTGACAAATTGACTGAATAGATGGGTGAACCATAGGGTTATAATGTGACCAGAAGTGTGTGCTCTATGAGGATCTCCCATGAACATCACCAAGAGATAATTCATAGCTCCCTGGTTTCAAAGGGAGCATAGAAGACAACAGGACAAAACATCAAGGAAACTAGAAAAAATTCATGCAGTTATTGTTTGAAACGTATCTCAGCAGTGGGGAAAGGCACTTAAATTTACCATCTGACTTTTATCATTAAAATTGGCACAAACTACCAATATCTTCTTTTTTAACTTAGATCAACTATAGTGTCATCAACCAGATGTCTGAGCAAAATCATCACTTTCCTTTTTCATATCGGATGACCCCAAACCAAGAACCTCCTTACTCAGCAATTGTCAAGATGCTCCTGCAGTTCCAATGGACGTGGGTCGGCCTCCTTTCTCAGGACAATGAAAGAGGAGAAAAATTCAAAAGACGCTTGGAAGTTCTAGCCCTAAAAAATGGGATTTGCATTGTCCTCTCAGGAACCATCCCAGAAGCAAATGTGCAGGCAAGTGCTGGAGAAACTCTCATGCAAGAAAAAAGAGAAATGTTCCTTTCTTTTATCGAGAGTCAAATAAAAATTATAGTATGCCAACTAGATTCTCAAGCTTCAGGAATGTTAGCAGTAACACTACAACATATTAATAAGACTAATAAATCCATTGTGGGAAGGGTGTGGATTGCAACAACCTTGACAGCTTTAAGTGTAGGTATTTTTAACCTCTTGGTTGATCTACAAAATAAGTATGCTTTATTTTCCTTCCTCATCCACACAAACAGAAGGACTCAGTATTATGACTTTAATTCTTTTACATCTATGATCCTATTGTATGGAAAGCAAGTGTTTCAATGTTCTTATTCAAGTCCTGTGTTATCTAAGAAAGTTTGGAAAAAATGCAGAGAAAAGGAGAATTGGGAATTCCCACCCCATGATGTGATTGCAAGAATCCTGTCTCAGGATTCCTCCAGTATTTCCCAAATAATTCAAATTGTGGCCTTGGTCCTTAGTGCTACCTCTTCCTCCCAACGGAATAAGAAGAGAAATCCCCAGGTTGTACAGCCCTGGCAGGTAAGTCTTCTCCTTTGAGGTTTCATTGATTCTCCCCTTCCAATTCCTCAATATTAAATTAGATGTAGAAATGGGTGATATATTCCAAAAGCAGTTGCCCAGTTTGTGTTATGTGAGAGTGAGTGTCAATCCTGAAGCTGACTTGACTGAGGCCATTTTGATGCTGAGTTGCCACACTGGAACTGAGCAATAGGGAGGAGATAGAGATATATGGGGTTTTGTAGCCAAAACAAAATATTTTATTCTGGGAACCAAGGAGATTCTCACTGATGGCCAGAGGGAGGGTGAGTGAAATCACCTGGCAACCAGACAGCACCTTGATTGGACCATGTGACTGTTTGGAAAGGGGAGAAAACCTTACTTTTAATTAGGTGAAAACTGCTGGAACATTTAGAATCAGCTTTTACCAACTATGCCTATATGATATGTTGATTAAAACTGATATTTGAGGATCCTGCTTGTCTCAAAATCCTGTTTGCTACAGGTGAATTATTTGGAACGCTGACATTAAATCGACTCTAAATGTTCAAAGGACCAAGGTTCATAGGATATTTCCCCTTAGTGAAAGTGATCAGCCTTGTTACAGTACAACAGACTTCCTCCCTTTTTAGGGAAAGTGCATCTGGTTTTTCACAGTAGCTTGTTAAAGTCGCTGGCAGGTTCCCAGATCAGGCCCAGGGGTGAAATGCTCCTGGTTTAGACTGGAACAGGCATATCAGTAACAATGGCCACCCATGGTTTGCCCACCACCCAGTCCATTATTTACCACTTGCTAGCCATGCAAGCAGATGTCTTGGCACATGTGGTAGGAGTCGGACACAAGTCCGCACTGGAAGAGGGCTTTGGGAGATGTGTTGCACATGTGCAGCAGCTCTGGGGCATCTGCTTGCAATTACCCACTTTGGGCATGGTGCACTCTGCTTCCACAAGACCTTTGGCCAACTGCTGACACTTTCAGACACAGCCCCATAGAATTAGCAGCACCAGAAGGTAATGTGATGTTGGGGGGGGGGAGGAAGTCCCACTGCACCTTTGATCCTGAGAAGAAGGCTGTGCTCTTGCATGGGCCTTCCACCATCCCAGAATTACACTGTGTCAAGGAATTTTCCTGTGTGGCTGCATGGAGGACATAGCTGCCCAGTGAGGCTTTGTTTGAGTGTGAGCTTTGAGGCTGGGAAGGGTTTTCCTGCCTTCCATGTGGCCAACAGTCAAGCAGAAGGCCACGTGGAACGCAGGAAAGTATTTCAGGGCAGCAGAGAAGGGAGGTAGCAGTCTACTCCCTTCTCTGCATCCCTGCCATGCTTGGCAACCTTCCATGTGGCCTTCCTGGTGGTCATCCAGATAAATGATGCTTCAAAAGTTTTTCTCTCTTATTAGAAAGCTCTGTAACAGAAGTCTTCAAACTTGGCAACTTTAAGATTTGTGGACTTCAACTCCCAGACTTCTCCAGCCAGCATAGCATAGACCCCATCTTTAGGTGTGCTGGCAATATAACAGGACATCCCTTATTTATTAAAATAATTTATATTTCACTTTTCCACAATCAGAATAACTTGGAATAAAATATGAAACTTCCACGTAGAAAAAAAAAGGAAAGGAGGAAAGGAATGGAATGGGAAAGGAAAGTAAAGAAAGTAAATTTATTTATTTATTAGATTTGTATGAAAGAAAGAGGAAGGGAAGGGAAGGGAAGGAAGGGGAGAAGAGAAAAGGGAAGGAGGAAAGAAATGAAACAGGGGGAAAGAAAGGAAGGAAAGAAGGAAAGGAAAGGGGAGAAAAAAGGAAGGGGGAAATGAGAGGAAAGGAAAGGAGGAAAGGAATGGATGTGCAACAGCCGAAATCTTGTGCGGATGTCCTTGCGGCAGCAAGATTTGGGCATGTGCGGAAGCAAAAAACCTGCTAATTTTTACTGGAATTGTGCCAGTTGCACGTGCACGATACTTGGTGTAAGGAGAAATATAGTACATTATAAGTTAAAAAGAAGTCCTAGAAAAGCAAGGGAATATTTAGAATCAGTTTTCACCAGCCTATGCCTATATGATATGTCCAATATAAGTAATATTTGAGGAGCCAACTTGCCTCAGAATCCTGTTTACTATGGGTGTATTACTTGAAACCCTGAAAGTGAGTTAGAAAGAGAGGATAGAGAGAAATCTTCCAAAGTTAAACAACCTGTGCAACATAATTTTCAAAATTAAACAAGCATCAGATTTTTTCCACCAATCCTCAGCCCTTTACTGTGGTCACAAAGTGATCTTGTCTTCAAGCTAAGGAGTTCAGATGGGTTCTTTGTTCTGGATTAAAATTGAACTTTGCTGACTAAAAGTTTGTAATGTAGCAACAAGAGATCAATCAAAGCATCTTCTGGGGGCAACAATAGGTTCATCCACACACCTGAACTAATGGATATGCTTCCATAGCTATAATTTAAAAGAGATATCATCGCTATGTAATTTTTGTTATATTTCTAGCCCAAAGTTAAACTCCGTTAAATTCATCTTGATCAGGATTGATGGTAAAATTTTCTATCTTCTCCAATTACAAGTTTTCCCATATCTGCAAACGGTCTTGTTTCAGAGGGACTGCTCTGGAGGATTCTGTGTGATTCAATGAAGCCCACAAATTCCACTCCTGTGAGACCCTGCCCCACCCAATATGCTAGCTCCAGCCCAACCTGCCCCTCCCCTTCTACCCCACCTACCTCAGGAATTTCCATGCACTCTGTTTTGGATGCTATGTAAGGGCAGGGTCAGGATGGAGGCTCGGGGAGGGTGCAAAAGCCCCCATCCCCCTGCACTATGATGCAGAGGGCTGACTAGGCTATGCCCACCATGGCCATGCCCACATAGCAGCCGGGCAGAGAAACCTTTGCTAAACTTTTTGAAGTCTATCCCTACCTAAATCAACATCCTTCAGACTGTAGTGGTGATTTGAAGAGGTTGCATTATTGAGAGTACCTCCAATCCAGAATAATAGCAAGAAAAACACTGAATAAAGGCTTAAATTGTAATATTTTTTCCATGTTTTATGCAGCTTCAAAAGTTCCTGAGAAACTTCCAACATCAAAATATTTCCAGAGGTGGGAATTCTTTTGATGAAAATGGAGTTCCTGTTGTTGACTTTGATATCATGCACTGGACATCAGTTTTGAACAAATCATATGCTGGGGTGAAAATTGGGAATGTACAAATACAAGCCTCCTCAGAAGTCAAGATTTCTGTCAATCAAAATGTCATCCAATGGCCAACTTCATTTAACAAAGTACTTGAGACTGCTTGGAATTTGCTCTTCTATTTGTCTCCATATGTGGAAATATTTCTCCTCAGAAATAATTCTTATTGAGGCCAATTGAGATAACTTCCAAATAAGAGAACTTAAAGCCTCATTAATTTATTAGATATCATTTTACTTTTGAGATTTTACAATAATCTATCACACACTGGAGCCTGCTGCATTGTATTGTGGGATTTCCAATTTACATTATTAAATTTTCAACTGAAAAATTTTCAACAGATCAACCATTTAAATATGAGCCAGCAGTGTGCAGCAGCGGACAAAAAACCCAACACAGTTCTAGGCTGCATTAACAGAAGGATAGAATCAATACCATGTGAAGTGTTAATACCACTTTATAAGGCCTTGGTAAAGCCACATTTGGAATATTGCATTCAGTTTTGGTCACTACGATGCAAAAAGGATATTGAGACTCTAGAAAAAGTGAAGAGAAGAGCAACAAAGATGATTAGGGGACTGGAGGCTAAAACATATGAAGAACTATTGCAGGAACTGGGCATGCTGGTTTAATGAAAAGAAGGATCAGGGGAGATGTGATAGCAGTGTTCCAGTATCTCAGGGGTTGCCACAAATAAGAGTGAGTCAGACTAGTTTCCAAAGCAGCTGAGGGTAGAACAAGAAGCAATGGGTGGAAACTAAACAAGGAGAGAAGTAACTTAGAACTAAGGAAAAATTTCCTGACAGTCAGAATGGTTGATCAGTAGAACAGCTTGCCTCCAGATGTTGTGAATGCCCCAACACTGGAGGTTTATAAGCAGATGTTGGATAACCATCTATCTGAATTAGTGCAGGGTTTCCTGCCTAAGCAGGGGGTTGGACTAGAAGACCTCCAAGATCCCTTCCAACTACGTTAAGAAAAAAAATGGAATGTATTGCCATAATTTATAGTACATCAAATTATCCTGTTTTCAGTAAGAGAAAATCAAGAATGTCTATGGATATTCTCAGTCATCCAGGTCATGGCTGTGTCAAAAATGTTTTTTTCAAGGACTTCGTTTTCCCCTGTAGATGTTTTGCTTCTCATCCAAGAAGCTTCATCAGTTCTGACTGAATGGTGGAGGATAGAATGATTTTGGACTACTGAAAAAACTGTGTTGTAAACAGGATATAGATTCATCAGTTGAAAAAAGGCTCCACACCCATTCAAGTGACCTTGCAGGCACAGATAAATTCCAAGTAGCTTCAACAACTTTCAGAAAGATTGCTAACAAACAGAAGACTGCAAGGAATATAAATCCTTCCATACTCCTGCATTCAGTCAGAACTGAAGAAGGTTTTGGAATGAGAAACAAAACGTTTTCAAAGGAAAACAAAGATCAGTTGTCTTTTGAAAAAGCACCTTTAGGAGAAAACCCATAATATGAAGGGTTTAGCAGAGCAATTAAAGTTCATGCCACTACTCATTGTTCTCCCGAGCTTCTGGAAGCCAGTTCATTTCAGTAAATCCTTCTAATTCATTTATTCCCCTGACTAATCCTTCTGTTTATGTTTAGATGGTGCCTTATTCAAGATGTACAGAAAGTTGCTCCCCAGGTTATGCCAAGCTTGTGAGAGAGGGAGCCCCAGTTTGCTGCTATGTCTGTTCTCTGTGTGTGGAAGGAACATTCTCTGGACAGGAAGGTAGAGTAGGTTGCTCCAAAAACAACAAAAAATCAGAATGCAAGCATTATCCTCTATTGATTTGGGGGGATTATTTGATCAAGAAACAAGGAAAATATTTATTGAAGGCATCCAAAAACATTTCAATGATTAGAAACTATCACCAAATTTTGTATGATGATGGGAACATTAAAACAAATAATGAAAGGTTGCTGTTTTCTATTGAGTTGTTACTTACTTTCTTGTTTGGTTGCTTGCTTGGAAAGAGGACAAATTTTTAGAGCTGATAATCACATTCATCTTCAGCTTTTAAAAAGAGTGTTTATTGTTTTAACTAATGCTGTGTCATATGGACACCCTGGACAGAAATATTATATTATTTCTTGAAAATGGAGTAATTTATTTCTGGTGTGGTTTTTAAGCTCCTACAGCTGCAGAAAAAGATTTATTTATTTATTAATTAATTAAATTTGTATGCCGCCCATCTCCGTAGACTCGGGGCGGCTCACAACAGTAATAGAAAAAACAATGTAGAATACAAATCTAATAATGAAAACTAAAAACCCATAATTTAAAAAACCATACACACAACATACCATACATAAACAATATAAGCCTGGGGAAGTTATATCAGTTCCCCCATGCCTGACGACAGAGGCGGGTTTTAAGGAGTTTACGAAAGGCAAGGAGGATGGGGGCAGTTCTAACCTCAGCTAACCATTTTTTTCTAGATGCAGTCCATTGTGAAAAGTGTCCAGATGATCAGTATTCCAATAAGAAGAGAGATCAATGTGTCCCCAAAAATATAAGCTTCTTATGCTATGAAGAATCGTTGGGACTCACCCTGGCTTTCTTTGCCATTGCTTTGTCCATAACCACTGCCTTTATTCTGGGAATCTTCTTTAAATACCGAGACACTCCCATAGTCAAAGCCAACAACTGTGAACTCACCTATATCCTCCTGGTTTCACTCCTGCTTTCTTTCTTGACCTCCCTTCTATTCATTGGTCATCCCATGAAAATGACCTGTCTCCTTCGACAAACCATTTTCAGTATTATTTTCTCAGTTGCTGTGTCTTCCATGTTGGCCAAGACTGTAATGGTGGTGGTGGCCTTTCTGGCTACAAAGCCAGGCAGCAGCATGAAGAAATGGCTGGGGAAGAGCCTGGCTTACTCTATTGTTTTATCCTGCTCTGGTATTCAAGTAGGCATATGTATGATATGGCTGGGAATCTTTTCCCCATTCCCAGATTCTGACTTTTATTCACAACCAGAACATATCCTGTTGCAGTGCAATGAAGGCTCTGTCACCATGTTCTATTCTGCTCTTGGCTACATGGGTTTTTTGGCTGCCATCTGTTTCTTGGTGGCATTTCTGGCTCGAAATCTGCCAGGGGCATTCAATGAAACCAAACTGATCACTTTCAGCATGTTGGTTTTTTGTAGTGTTTGGATCTCATTTGTTCCCACATATCTGAGCACCAAGGGGAAATACATGGTGGCTGTACAGATCTTCTCCATCCTGGCCTCCAGCCTGGGTTTACTGGGCTGCATCTTTATCCCCAAATGCTACATTATTATCTTGAGACCTGCCATGAACACCAAAGAACATCTAATGCTAAAAAAGCATTAAGATTATTTATGTTGGTGTCTATTTTTGCACAGTTTATATGCAGTATAAAATCACAAACATTGAAATAATGTTCTATGTGTTGTAGCTTATCTTTCTTCATTCCATGTGTATTTTGAATAATAATAATTGAATAGTAAAGTTTCTAAAACAACTCAAACTATTTGAATTAATCATATTCTTCAATTGCCACAATCTGTATTCATGTTAAATCATAACCATCATCAATGGCATTAATAAATTTTCTGTTATCAGGGATGTTCTGATATCCTTTTAGATTAAATTAAAGACTATGGCTAATAATTATGTATGTTTTGGTGTTATATTTTATTTTCTAGTGTAATGTTCTGACGTTGTTTTAAAATAGTTAATTTCAAATACTGTATACTGTATATTTGATCAATCACTTCTGGATGGATAATGCAAGATCACTTATAGAGGGATAAATTATAAAGATGGGAGAGAGAAGGAGAAACTGACAGACAGATAACATTCTATATATTAAGAATAGATAAAATAGAAACATAAACATTGGAATAACTTTAATTTTTTCTCATCCATTTGAATAAATTAAAGAAACTAATTATTATTATAGACAGTCTTCAATCAAAAAGGAAAAAATACAACTCTGAATGTTTGGGGGGAATCATATAGACATGTGATATGATAATGAAGGTTCTTATGAGAGTATTAAAATCCTGTTTTATTCATATCCATTTCCATATGCATAGTGTGTGTGTGTGTGTGTGTGTGTGTGTGTGCCCTGCCAACCTAGCAATTTGAAAGCATATAAAAGTAAATAAATATGAACCAGTTCAGTTGAAAAGGAATAGTGTTCTGTGCATCTTCAGCGTATGGTTATGCCAGCCATATGACCATGGAAGTATCTCCAGAAAAACCTGGCTCTTCATTTGTGAATCAAAGATGTACACCACTCCTTGGCTTGATCATCTGTGACAAACCCTTTACCTATACATACTTATACCTTTACCTAAAAATATATAACTACGTTTTAATGCATCTGTATTTTCTTTGTCTTTGTTTTTTTGTCAGTCAGCCCTTCAGTGTATTACAGATTCGGAAAACTTTGTCATATAAATCAGTACTACTTGTAGCTGACCTTATCTTGATAATGGTCTCTCAATGCCATGAACTCTGCCTTCTACACTCACTCTCTTTGGATAGTCAGAAAGCATTGGGAAAGCAAAGCCCTCCCAAATGTAATTGTAATGTATTTTTATTCACATACTGATCAGTTTCATTCAATTTGCTAAATCAAGATTCTAATTTGTCCTAATTTTGATTTCTGATATTGTAGTGTTGTACAGTAGACACTTCTAGGTTGTCTGAAAAGGTGAGAAACATTTCCTCCTTCCAATCATTTACCGAATCAATATGTCCAGAGTACTGAACAAGAATGAACTCAACAAGAATAAAATGGTATAGGGATTACTACCTAAACAGGGGCTTGGACTAGAAGACCTCCAAGGTCCCTTCCAACTCTATTATTTTATTCTAATCTACTTTGGTGGTGTCTCATATGCACAATGTCCATCAGAAGATTGCCTCACAATACATCAGGAAAATCATGCCATTCATTTGAAAGAGTCACACATTTTTAGTTCCCATTTATATGAAGTATGTATGTATGCATGCAGGGATGGGCTGCTGCCCAGATTTTTGGGGGGGGGGGCGCAGTGGAGTAGCGAAAATGGAGCTCTACTCCAGAGCACCCAATTTGCACTGGAAAATGTTGAATTCCAATATTGCATGATCACTTGACCCCAAGGTTTCTGTAGCTTCAATGCCTTCTATCATTTCATCTCTGTTAGTGAGAATTAAGTCCAATATGGCTGATCCCCTTGTTCTCTTCTCTATTTTTTGGGGTAACAAATTGGTCTGCTAGGTTTGTTAGGAACCTTGGTGCTGAATTTGTCTCCCAGTTGATGTCAGGGTAATTAAAATCCCCCATTTCTATTGAGATGTGCTTCCTACATACCTTAGTTAGCTGACTAGCAAAAAGTTCATCTACTTCCTCTTTTTGGTTGGGTGTAGTATAGACCTATGGCAATGTCATTTTCCCTATCCCCTTTAATATTAACCTGCTGAATTTCAACCCTGGTATCATCCTGACTCTCTTTGTCATTGTTTTATCCATAGCTACTGCCTTTGTCCTGGGAATCTTCATTAAACATTGAGAAACTCTCATAGATAAAGTCAACAGTCAACAGGCACTCAACTACATCCTCCTGGTTTCACTACTGCTTTCTTTCTAGACCTCCATTCTATTCAGCAGTTGCCCTATGAAAATGACCTGTCTCGTTCAACAAACTATTTCCAGTGTTGTTTTTTCAGTTGCTGTCCCTTCCTTGCTAAGTGGTTTTGGAGGATGCAATGGAGAGAGGTCTCAGGTGCCCACTTAGCAGAAAAATGCATACCTGTACATCATATGGCATTGGCCATGGGCTCAGGTACTCAAATTTTGTTTAGCCCTTCACCTTCAGCCATTGTGGCATTGTTCTCATATAGCATCATCTCTTGGTTCTCTACTAGATGCCTCCTAATTATCACATCAGGAGGAGGTGGCACAGTGGTTAGAATGCAGAATTGCAGGCTATCTCTGCAGCTTGCTGGCTGCCTGCAATTTGGTAGTTCAATTCTCAACAGTTCAAGGTTGATTTGGCTTTCCATCCTTCAAGGTCAGTAGAAAGAGGACCCAGATTTTGGGGGAAATATGCAGGCTTTTAAAAGCACCGTGAAGTGTTATTTACATCTGCTATTGCTATCATGAAGAACTCAGGAATGGGCCATTGTTTCAGATTAATGCCCCAGGGAATTTTGACTACATCTTCTTTGTAACCATAAAGACTTCTACATTTTGAAAAACAAAATACATTTAACATGAGGCTCCAATAAGTTGTTCAATATGTCATGGTCTGGGGTTAAACATTCTGATGTATCTAATCTTCATTGAGGGAAATGGCCTCATCCACACAGGGCAAAATAAGGAGGAATTAAAATGATCCACTGCCTAGTTCAAGAATATTAAACTGTTTTCCCACATTTTAATGTTTAGAATCTCAAGAATAAGTTTGGTGACCAAAATCAATCAGGTTTCCCTGAATTTTTTTTCTTGACTCTTAAATTAGGATTATTCTCCTGAGTCAAACAGAACTCTTTTCTCCAATGGAACACTTTTATGGCGATGCTCGTTCCCAATTCCCTTTCTAATTATTAAAATTGTTAGTATTTATTCTCCTTTGAACAAAGCATATGGGATTTTCAATTAGTGGCCAATCAATGTGACAACAAATGCAATAGACAGCATGTGATAATCTGCTTTGTCACAGCCTCCTGTGATGAGATCAAAGTTTGAGGTTAAGCTGGGCAAATATTGTAGCAGTCTTAAATTGAAGATAGCTATTCCAAATCTGGGGCAAACTGGACTTTCTTCAATATAATTGTGGTCTTCTGTGATCTCTGAGATTCAATTCTGTCCTGAAAAAAAGAACTATAGGAAGGATCTCCTGAAGAATATTGTATGAGTCAAATGTTGCTGCTGCTGCAAATACAGCTCTTTCTGCTTCTGCTTTTGCTTCTGTCTCAAATTCCCTGTGTCAGTACGCTGATGAAATGTCCATTTAAGGTGATAATAGAAGAAAAGGAGTGGTTCCATTTCTACAAACCAGGAGATTACTGGATTACTGGAATAATGTCTGGAATTGTAGCTCTATTGTATCAATTTTCATTCTCCAAGCCTCCAACCCACCAACTGGAAAGGTAATTGCCAGCATGTCCAAGGATTCTGTGATTGATTTTACCTGCTCCAATGTCTTTTCTAGGAATGATTTCATTTCTCCTATTCCTCACCTTGAGAAAAGCAAGTCATTATTGTTCGTCCAAATTTGGAAAAGTACCAGGGGAACATAATGATTATTTTAAAACCTGAGTTTGCAAAGTTTATTTTTAAGTTGTTCCACGAGTGTCAGATTCAACACTGGGCAATACTGGGCACTGCCAATGCTGTCCCACAATGAATCTTGCTGGGATGGATTCTGCCTGCTTTCAAAATGATTACGTTGGGACTGTAAAGAGTCAGCACCTTATTAATTCATGTTTATTTTATGTATGTATGTATGTATGAATGTATGTATGTATGTATGTATGTATGAACAATAGTTAAGCAGGGACTCCCAATAAAGTGATTGGATGAATACATTAGAACAGAGGGCGATCTCATGTATTTTCTCCCCATCATTTATTCCCCTTCCTTACATTTACTCTATAATTCCTACTACCCTCTCCACTGTTTCTTTCCACCCTTTAACACATTTGCCACTTTTGTGGCTTCTCTGTTCTTTTTGGTTTAAATAAAGGGGATACAAAATAAAAGGAATAAAATTCAAAGAGGGGAAAGTGTTGTGGTCCACCTAGCAGCCTATGCAGCCAGAACCTTTGGAAGTCTGCAGTGCCTCTTGTTAGGGTTGAGAAAGGAGGTGTTCCTCCTTTGCATGTATGCAAGAGCACACAGGGCTGCTTAACAACAGAAACTGTAGAAATGCAGAAACGTTTGCTCTGGTGAAGGTCTACTCATGAGTAGACCTGCAGAATAATTGGCCATGCTCTTAAAACTACTTAACCTAAGGCTAATTGGAGGGAACAATGCTCCTCTTGATTCATGACTCCAGTTTCATGCTTCTCTGTTTCCAGTTTGTATTGTGGCTTGAATCTTGGTTTCAGTGGTTCCAGTCTTCAAAAAAACCTGTCTGTAGAAAACCTGTCTGAAAACCTGTCTGCTCATAGCCTGCTCAATGACTCTAGTTTGCTTTCTTAGTTCGACTTGAAGTTTTCAAGGACAAATTTCTAGGAACTTTGCTAACTCCTGGACTTCATCCAGTTGATAAAATAGGAATTAACAACTGGGAGTTGAACAGAGTGAATTCTGCCTTGTTGTGTTATTATGAGAAGTTGCTTCGCTGACTAAAACAGATCATGTTTAAACGTTTGTGTGTTGTGAAGTTATTTGTGGCTTCGGTGCTAGGACAGAACAGGAGATGATATGATTAGGTAATGTTTAATCACAGAAGAATCACATTAACTGTAGTTAACTGTAGACTATATAACAATAACTCTAAAACCATGAATATTCTGCAGTAAATATCTAGGTCTAAAAAAGGCTTGTTGGGGAGATATCCATCTTCAGATAGGTAATATCTCTTGCTAATCTGGCCCTTGAATCCAGCTATTAGTCATCTCCAGAAGGTATAACAGAAAAAAAATCATATGATCACAACATACAGAATATATACTTGATAGCATCCCTTATAAACATTCTGGAGGTGTGTGAAGATACAAATCTTCTCAAAGTTATCATTTAAGAAATCTTCAGTAAGAAAAACCATTTTCCTTGCCTGGCTACTGAACCATAAGAATAATTTTCCTTGTTTTTCCTCCCAGGCCATAATGTGGAGAAAATAATAGGCAGAATTAATTCTGGTGATTTTGATAGGATTCCTTTGATCCTGACATAACAATCATGCTATCTCTCTCTGATATTTCTTTTAGCAAGGAGCTCCTAATGCTGTCAATGAGATTGTTCTTCTCATAGAAATTTTAAAAATGTCTATCACGTGCAAAGTCCAAATAAATTGAATAATTTAATTGAATAATGAGTAACTGATTATCTTTTTTGGCACTACAATATATATATACATAGATAGATTAAACTATAGTAAATATGACATGCTTTCATTAAAATCCAAATTTAAGATTTTATTTGTTTGTTTGTTTGTTTATTTGTTTATTTATTTATTTATTTATTGGAATTTATCAGAAAACTTTGAACAAGAATAAGAAAATAAAAATTCTCAACAAGGACAATAGGCACCTCAGTGCACTTATGTACCCTCCCTCTACTAACCATTTAAGTATGAAGTAAAGTCCACGAAAGTCAATTTGTGATTGAAAATTTGTAGTTGAAATCGTATTTTTTAAAAGTCAGGTTAGAACAATTACATAGATGTTAGGTATATGGTAGGGATTTCAAATAGTTGGACAATACTCTAAATTGGTATAATATAGATTTTATAAGCTCTAATTAGCAATACAATGTTTCCAGACAAAAAGCTTCACAAAATTATGTTTACAACTCTTAATGTTCCTTTAGCAATGCTGGTACAGTGACATTTTGACCACAAATTGTCAGAGATAAGTACATCTAGATTCCTAACAAGGTGAGGATCATCTGCTAGATCAGTGCCACCTAACTTAAACTTGACATTCTGATTATGTTTACCAACATGTAAGACAGAGCATTTATTAATCAAAATTAGAAGTTGCCAAATAGATGAGCATTCAGACACATAGTTGAGATCACTTTGAAAAATAACAGAATTATTTGTAGAATTGAATAATTTTACATCTCCGAGTCTACGGAGAGGGGTGGCATACAAATCTAATAAATAAATGAATAAATAAATGAATAAATAAATGAATAAATAAATAAATAAATAAATTGGCAAAAAGAATGGAATTGCTTTTATGTTAATCACATAAATCATTGATATGGAGGAAAAAAAGATGATGAAATTTCTTATGTTGCAGTAAGAACACCTACCACATTCTGCCCTTCTTGTTGGCTGTTCATGAAGTCAACCAGAATTCAAGGCTCTTACCCAACATTACCTTGGGCTATAACATCTATGAGAACTTTTTCAATGGAAGAATGACATATGAGGCCATGCTGGATGTGCTGTCTACAGGGCAGGAGAATGTCCCAAACTATAGATGTGGAACAGAAAAGAACCTGCTGGTTATTCTTGAAGAGGTGGATTCTGAACTCTTTGATCATATATTTAATGTCTTGAGCCTCTATAAAATTGCACAGGTATAAAGCCAAATGAAATTAATTCCATGTTGCAAAGTGTTCAGATTGTGTGTGTGTGTGTGTGTGTGTGTGTGCATACCTGTGTGAGTGTGTAACATATTTATGCTGATAATGAAAATATGTATATATGTACACACACATACACACAAGTGGGGAGGGGGAGAGAGCTTCTGGTGGTGATGTCACTGTGCAGAGGAATGAGGGAAACTTGAATTTTCTTGTTGGGGAGCCTGAAAAGGCACCCTCAGTTCTGGAGGGATTGACCAGAAAAAGAAGGAAAATCCTGGGACCTAGAAGTAACACGCAATTGCCTTGAAGCGATAGGGGAAATCCCTTAACTTTGATAAAGAAACACCAGCCATTCTGGCTGGCCCAAACAGAGACAGCAATACAGAAGGAGGAAGAAGATGATAACATTAGTAAAGGAGAAAAAAAGTAACCCAAAAGCAAGTAAACTTGGAAATAAGTCTTGATGAGTAGCAATATTGAAGCTCAAAGCTGGTAAAGAGTGGTGATCGATAAAGCATAGTAGAAGCAAGAAGTAAGAACCTACAGAATGGAAACAGTGACAGTAACAGTGCAAAAATAAGAGGTTGATGGCAGAACTGAAATATCCAAGAAGATTGGAAGTGCATTTCAGTGGTGAATAAAGGATTTAAATAACTTTTTTTTCTGCTCTTGTGGATGAATTTGATGAAATAGATTTGCAGATGCTGACATATTTGAAATACAGTGATACATTATCTTACGAACTTAATTGGTTCTGGGACGAGGTTCGTAAGGTGAAAAGTTTGTAAGACGAAACATTGTTTCCCATAGGAATCAATGTAAAAGCAAATAATACGTGCAAACACATTAGGAAAATCCAAACTTTAAGGCTTAAAAAAAAAGTGGCGGGAGGACCAAGTGTAGGCTAACGGAATGGAGACAGACAGTGAGGGGAAGCGAGGAATGGAGGTCCTAACAAAAGCTAACATTGCCCCAAATTGCTCCCAAAATCACCCCTTCAAAACCTTCCTACATTGCCCCAAATTGCTCCTAAATACAGACGCTCCAGACGTTTCTTACGCCACCTCAAATTGCTCCAAAATCACCCCTCCAGATTCTTCTTACACTGCCCCAAATTGCTCCCAAAATCCACCCCTCCAAAACCTTCCTACGGCCATACAGTAGGAGGAAGAAGGGTATAAAATTAGTAAAGTAGAAAAAAAAACCAAAAGCAAGTAAACCTGGAAATAAGTCTTGATGAGTAGCAATATTGAAGCTCAAAGCTGGTAAAGAGCAGTGATCGAGCATGCGAGAGTACAAGCAAGAAGCTACAGAATGGAAACAGTGACAGTGCAAAAATAAGAGGTTGATGGCAGAAGATCTCCAAGAAGATTGGAAGTGCATTTCAATGGTGAATATATAAAGGATTTAAATACCTTTTTTTTGCTCTTGTGGATAAATTTGATGAAATAGATTTGCAGATGCTGAGATATTTGAAAAATATGAAAACTTGGGGACTAAAACAAAGAAACAAAAAAATCGCAGTGTCAATAGTTGATTGAATAGGAAGAGGAATTAAAAGGATCAAGAACTTGAATTGTAGTGGACTTACCTGATAGAATGCTAAGAGTATGATATTTGTGTGTGTCTCTCTGTGTGTGTCTTTTTGTTTGTTCGATTTCTAGGCCACCCTTCTTCTGAGACTCAAGGGTGGCTTACAACATATTAATACCTAACAATGGAAGAAATCAAAATTATATAAAACAACACTAAAAAACATCACTCTATATATATATAGAACTCAGAACAATCTACATACATATACCCGTGAAAATTTACGAAAACTTACGAAAACAAATATATATATTAAGTTAAGAGATTTATATATATATATATATATATATATATATATATATATATATATATATATATATATATATATATAAATCTCTTAACTTAAAACATCTCACAGACAACCCACCTCATACAACTCTATCTCCAACAGTCAGACAATATTTGGGGCTGGCACAATTGAGGAAAGAAAAGGAAAAAAGATCAATTCAACAGACAAGAATAAAATATTATACCACCAATTAGAAAAAAAAGAGATAGCATTAGAATATTATAAAGAACTATATGATAAAGATAACATTAGAGAAGAAGATATATTAAAATATTTAGAAGATTCAAAAATTAAGCCAATAAGTAAAGAAGATAAAGAAACGTTAAACAAAGAAATAACTAAGGAAGAGTTAGAATATGTAATCATGAAACAGAATAATAACAAAACCCCTGGACCGGATGGATTCCCAATTGAATTTTATAAAGGAACACTACATATAACAGGAGATTTATTATTAGGAATTTATAATAACGCGTTAAAAAATGCCTTATATTCCTTATCGTGGCAAGAAGCCAATATAACATTGATACATAAAGAAGGTGCAGATCCAGATCAGATTAAAAACTATAGACCGATATCTTTGCTAAATGCCGATTACAAACTATACATGTCAATTATAGCAGAGAGACTAAAAAAAATACTAAATAAGACAATTCATCCAGATCAGAATGGTTTTCTGGCTGATTGACAAATAAGGTACAACATTAGAATACCTTTGCTCTCCAGTGTCTAGTGCCATAGAGAGGTTGCAACAGTGCAATCCGGTCAAGAGCCTCCGTCACAGCCTTATTCAAGGCCACGGCAAGAGATTCTGCCAAACTGTGGACGAGTGAATCTGGTATGACCCCAAGCGCCCTTTGAAAGCACTCTGGGTCCATCAGGCGTCTGGGGCGCAACCACCTAGTCAGTTCCACCTCCCTGCAGGGGAGGATTGGAGCCAGGAAGTCAAGCTGCAGTAGAAAATGGTCTGACCATGACAAAGGCAACACTTTTAAGGCCCTTAGTTTCAGACCATTACTCAATTGCTCAGAGAGGAAAACCATGTCGGGTGTGTATCCCCCTCGTGAGTCAGACCCTGTACTACTTGAGTCAGATCCATGGCTGTCATGGTGGCCATGAACCCCTGCGTTAGCCCAGAGGTTTCACCGAGCGATGGTAGGTTAAATCCCCCCAAGACAATAAGTCTGGGGAACCCCCCACCAGCCCGGATACCACCTCAAGAAGCACAGGCAGGGCTGTTGACACGCAGCTGGGAGGCAGGCAAGCCCACCTGAACCCCTAAGTCCAACTTCACCAGGAGGTTCTCACAACCCGCAATTTCAGGAGCAGCAAGTCTACATAGGCAAAGGCTCTCCCTGGCTATAATAGTCACTCCTCCCCTCCTCCCTGGGGTCGAGGCTGATGTCATACCTGAAACCCAGCTGGGAAAATTTTAGATAGATAGGGAAATTGTATCTCTTTGAGGCGAGGAGAGGCCAGGCATCCTAACCCTAACCCAAACCCTTGATGCGAGTCATGTCAAGTCACCCACCTTTAAGCCAGTCATATGACCTTTAAAACACCCCCGGGCATATGATCATCAAGTCACTCCCACCTGGTCATATGGCCGGCAAGACACAGCCCAAAAATAAGCCACATCCACAGTGTGGTAGTAATTTTTTTTACAACCTTTCATTGCATACATGTATACATACATATACACACACTAACACAGGGGTCCCCAACTGCCGGGCCGTGGACCAGTACCGGGCCGTGGGGCATGTTGCACTGGTCCGCAGAGTTAGCAGCTGCTGTGGAGCTGGCGAGTGCCAAGCTGTTCCTGTCTCTTTCCCCTCCCGTTCACTCGGGACCGCTGTTTGCCTCGGGCCGAGAGAACTTTTGCTTGCTTGCTTCCTTCCTTTCCTGTCTTTCTTCCCTCGTCGAAAGTGGTCTATTTCCTCCTCGCAAAGCCCTTGCTCTGCCTGCAGCTCAGACGGAAAGGCTTTGACATTGTGCAGCTCTTTTTTTGCTAGGCTTTCCCGGGGGCCTGGGTGGGAGCGAAGCCAGGGGTGTGCATGTGGCCATGAAGCCCCCACCACCAGCTCTGGTAATTTTATTTTGGAAGGATTCCTTGCTTCAAGAAAATTACCGGACCTGGCAGTGGTGGGCGCTCCAAGCAGGCAGCGATTGCAAAGGAAGACGACTGTGTCCGTGGAGGCACCTCCCCCACCTCTGGGATTATTTGCTGCAAACCCAGCCAGAGCAGGCGGTGGAGGGGGGGTGCTCTGAAACTGATGGAATGAACGAAGCAAGCAAGCAAAACTTTTCTCCCTCAGGTGGACCGCCTCGGCTGGAGGCAAACGGCGGTCCCGAGTGAACGGGAGGGGAAAGGAAACCATACCCTCCTAGCCTTCCTCCCTCTGTCACCTCGGCTCCCCTGAAAAATTAAAGGGGGGGGGAGGAAAGAGAGGCAGTGGAATGATAAGCTACACCCCCATGCTTAATCCCGTCCCCCAACCACACCCCTTTCTGCCCCCACCGGGCCATAGAAAAATTGTCTTGGTGAAACTGGTCCCTGGTGGAAAAAAGGTTGGGGACCACTGCACTAACACATATAACATAAAATGATATAAAATTTACCTTTCTAGCAGTAATTGTAATAATACTTTACAGTTGGAATAAGGGGGAAATATTTTTCCTTCCTTTTTTGTTTCATTATATGTTATTGTGGAAAAACATATGCCAAACAATTAAAATGACTAGTATAAATACATCACTAAGTTAGGGGAAAAAACAGTATCAAACCCTACCACCACAACAACATCCCCATCACAACAAAGATCAATAGAAAGCATGTTAGGGAAAGAAAAACCTGGCTCAACATTAGGTTTATAGACTATGCATGTAACCCTTATGGTGATTCAGTAGAAATGATTACAACACAACAAGCAATAGAAAATATCCATGAAGAAGCCAAAAACACAATGAGGAAATTAAGATGGAAATGGTAAAAGTTAAAGGAAATGTTAAGAGCGTAGATGAAAAGATTGAAAATATTAAACAGATGATGGCAGAGAGTGAGTAAAGGATTAAGACAGTAGAAGCTAAAGTGGAGCAGGTAGATGAAAAGTTAGAAAAGATGGAGGGGAAAAATAAATTGATTAATAGACAGCTTGAAGAAGCCTATCTTGGAATGAAAAAAGCCTCATATTATTTGAGGTTTCAAAATATAATGGAGGAGAAAACAAGCTCATCTCCAAATCAGCCTTTTACCAGGGAAGAGTTATTTGGTTGTTTTTCTGTTGAAATAACTGGTATTCACAAATATGGGAGGGAGAAACTTTGCTTTCCTTTTGCCTCTTGGCCCCATGTTGGGGCAGTGTTCCCTCTAATTTTTTTTTGGGGGGGGGCGGAAAAGTACAGTGTCTGAGCGGCAGTCCCTTTGGGACTGGGCGGCACAGAAATAATAAATAAATAAATAAATAAATAAACAAAGAAACAAACAAATAAATAAATAAAAAACCCACCCTGTTTTGCCTCAGAGAATTTCAAAATAAAATACTGTACTGTGTGTCTATAACAGGGAGCTGATAATAGGGCAACTCTATCAATATCAAAAAGCCACTTAAATAGTTGAGCTAGTTTCAAACTAGAGTTTGATTTTCTTTCTCTCTTCCTTACTCCCATTCTTTTTCTTTCTCTTTTCCTTCCTCTCTTTTTTCTATCTGTTTCTCTCCCTTCCTCTCTTCCTCTCTCTCTCCTTCCCTCTCACTCTTTCCCTCTCGGCTTCTGGGCAGGTTTGGAAAACTCTAAGTTGATGGTGGTTTTTAAGTGAGCGATTGCTCACTACTCAGCTTAGAGGGAACTATGCATTGGGGCCATTTTCCAAGGCAGATGTTTTCAAAGGGAGCATAAAAGACAACAGGACAGAACATCAAGGGAACTATCAAAATTCATGCAATTATTGTTTGAAACGTATCTCAGCAGTGGGGAAAGGCACTTAAATTTACCATCTGACTTTTATCATTAAAACTGGCACAAACTACCAATATCTTCTTTTTTATCTTAGATCAATTATAGTGTCATCAACCAGATGGCTGAGCAAAATCATCATTTTCCTTTTTCATATCGGATGACCCCAAACAATGAACCTCCTTACTTAGCAATTGTAAAGATGCTCCTGCAGTTCCAATGGACGTGGGTCGGCCTCCTTTCTCAGGACAATGAAAGAGGAGAAAAATTCAAAAGACGCTTGGAAGTTCTCGCCTTAAAAAATGGGATTTGCATTGTCCTCTCAGGAACCGTACCAGAACCAAATGTGCAGACAAATGCTGGAGAAACTCTCATGCAAGAAAAAAGAGAAATGTTCCTTTCTTTTATCGAGAGTCAAATAAAAATTATAGTATGTCAACTAGATTCTCAAGCTTCAGGAATGTTAGCAGTATTACTAAAACAATTTGATATGACTTACAATTCCATTGTGGGAAGAGTGTGGATTGCAACAACTTTGACAGCTTTAAGTGTAGGCATTTTTAACCACTGGGTTGATCTACAAAATAAGTATGCTTTATTTTCCTTCCTCATCCACACAAACATAAGAACTCAGTATTATGATTTTAATTCTTTTGCATCTATGATCCTATTGTATGGAAAGAGAGCGTTTCAATGTTCTTATTCAAGTCCTGTGTTATCTAAGAAAGTTTGGAAAAAATGCAGAGAAAAGGAGAACTGGGAATTCCCACCCTATGATGTGATTGCAAGAATCCTGTCTCAGGATTCCTCCAGTATTTCCCAAATAATTCAAATTGTGGCCTGGATCCTCAGTGCTGCCTCTTCCTCCCAATGGAATAAGAGGAGAAAACCCCAGGTTGTACAGCCCTGGCAGGTAAGTCTTCTCCTTTGAGGTTTCATTGATTTTCCCCTTCCAATTCCTCAATATTAAATTAGACATAGAAATGAGTGAGATATTCCAAGAGCAGTTTCCCAGTTTTTGTTATTTGAGAGTGAGTATCAACCCTGAAGCGGACCTGACTGAGGCCATTTTGAGGTTGGGGTTTTGTAGCCAATTTTTTTTTTATCCTGGAAACCAAGAACATCCCCACTGATGGCCAGAGTGAAGTCACCAGGCAACTGGATAACACCTTGATTGGACCATGTGACCTTTTGGAAAGGGGAGACAAACTTACTTTTAATTAGGTGACAACTGCTGGAACATTTAAAGTCAGCTTTTACCAACCTATGCCTATATGATATGTGGAATAAAAGTGATATTTGAGGATCCTGCTTCTCTCAAAATCCTGTTTGCTACAGGTGTATTACTTGGAACCTTGACATTGACTCTAAATGTTGAAAGCACCAAAGTTCATAGGACCTTTCCTCTTGGTGAAAGTGATCATCCTTGTTACAGTACAACAGACTTCCTCGCTTTTTAGGTTAAGTGCATCTGGTTTTTCACAGTGCCTTGTTAAAAGTCGGCAGTAGGTTCCCAGATCAGACACAGGGGTGAAATTCTCCTGGTTTGGACTGGATCGGGTGGATCAGTAACAATGGCTGCCCATGGTTTGCCCACCTACCGGTCCATCATTTGCCACTCACCCACCCTGCAAGCAGTTGTCTTGTCACTGTGGTAGGACATAAGTCTGCACTGGAAGAGGGCTGTGGAAGATGTGATGCACATGTGCAGCAGCCCTGGGATATCTGCTTGCAGTTACCTGCTTTTGGGGTATGGTGCACTCTGCTTCTGTGGGGCCTTTGGCTGACTGCCAACAGATTCAGCCTCATAGAAGTAGCAGTAGCAGCTAAAGGTAAGGTGATGCCGGGGGGGAAGGAGAGAGGAAGACCAGATGCACCTTAGGGCCTGAGGAGCAGGGTTTGCTCTTGCCTGGGCCTTCCACCATCCCAGAATTGCACTGTGCCAGGGAAATTTCATATATGGCTGCAAGGAGGGCAGAGCTGCCCAGTGAGGCTTTATTTGAGTGTGGAGCTTTTAGGCTGGGAAGGGATTTCCTGTCTTCCACATGGCCACCTTGCAAACGCAGTCAAGCAGAAGGCCACGTGGAAGGTAGGAAAGCATGTCAGGGCAGCAGAGAAGGGAGGTAGCATTCTACTCTCTTCTATGCAACCCTGTGATGCTTGGCAACCTTCCATGCGGACTTCCTGGTGGTTGCCCATGCCCACATGCCTTCCGACGTCGGTGTCCATCCCGTGACAGGAGAAGCCCTGCTTCTGGCCAAGCTTGGCCAGTGGGTGGGTGAGTGGCCCTTTAGGGGAGACACAGCTGCTGCATTGAGGCTAAGAGGGATGGTTGCAAGAGAAGGAAGAATATGAGTCGTGATTGTGGTGCTCCAGGACGGTAGGTTGTTAGGATCCTTCACAGCTGTGTACTGCCTCTTTCTGGGAGAGGCCATGCCTGTGCTTGGAAGTGGCTTACTCTCCCACTGTTTGCTTTCTTCTTTCTCCCACTGCAAAACAAAAGCAAAGGGCCCCAGCAAGGCTTCTGAAGGGCAGGAGCCTTGGTGGTGCAGTGGTTAGAGTGCAGTACTGAAAGCTGCTTCTGCTGACTTCTGGCTGTATTTCACCAGTTCAAATCTCACTAGGCTCAAGGTTGACTCATCCTTCCATCCTTCTGAGTTGGGTAAAATGAGGATCCAGATTGTTGTGGGCAATATGCTGACTCTGTAAACCACTTAGACAGGGCTGTAAAGCACTGTGAAGTGGTATATAAGTCTAAGTGCTATTGCAATTGCAATAATGTATCCCTGCCAGGCAGGCAGGGAGGGAGGCAAAAGCGGTGGCCCCTTCCAAGAGCAGGCCTGGCCCTCTCCATTCCCTGTGCAGGGGGCTATTGCTTGCCTGGCCGCAGTGTCCACACCACACCCTGCCTACCATCTCCATGTGCTGTGGTTGGCAGGAGCTGCCAACACCCCTTTCACTGCCCTCCCTCCACGCATGGCAGGAGGTGGAGGTAGGTGCAGTGGGGTGTGTTGGGCTTCGATCAACCGCTGAGCCTGTGCTATGGCTTTCCCAGCTCTTGGGCTGATTGATTGATTGATTGATTGATTGATTGATTGATTGATTTGGATTTGTATGCCGCCACTCTCTGAGGACTCGGGGCAGCTCACAGCATATATAAAAACAAAACAATAATGTAAATTCAATTAATACTACAATTTAAAAACAATTTAAAGAAAAACTTATCAACCAAACATTCAGCAATCATCTAAAATTTGGTATGCTAGGCCGTCTAATAATAATAATCAGGCAGATATGGCAACAGTGCTGGCCAAAGCTGCACAGGTCTGGCTACGCCATGGACAGGAGCTCTACCTGTGGCATGGCCCCACCTTGGGCCTTTCTGAGTACCTGCCAGCTGCTCACAGTTGCATGGCTTTTGCTGCTCACATCCATGTGGACTTCAGGCAGCCAAGCTGTGGGCCATGGTTGGAGCTGGGTAATGAGTTGTGCTGCACTGGTGTGCCAAGCCAAAGCCATGCCAGCTTTGCAAAAAATTTTGAAGCACAACCCTAGCTAAATCAACATCCTTCAGACTGCAATGGTGATTTGAAGAGGCTGAATTATTCCGAATACCTCCAGTCCAGAATAATAGGAAGAAAAACACTGAATAAAAGCTCAAATTGTAATGTTTTTTCTCTGTTTTTATGCAGTTTCATAAGTTCCTGAGAAACTTCCAACATCAAAATATTTCCAGAGATGGGGATTTTTTTAAGGAAAATGGAGTTCCTGTTGGTGACTTTGATATCATGCACTGGACATCAGTTTCGAACAAATCATATGCTGGGGTGAAAATTGGGAATGTACAAATACAAGCCTCCTCAGAACTTAAGATTTCTGTCAATCAAAGTGCCATCCAATGGCCAACTTTATTTAACAAAGTACTTGAGACTGCTTGGAATTTGCTCTTCTATTTGTCTCCATATGTGGAAATTATTCTGCTCAGAAATAATTCTTATTGAGGCCAATTGAGATAACTTCCACATGAGAGAACTTAAAGCATTAATTTATTAGATATCATTTTACTTTTGAGATATTACAATAATCTATCGCACACTGGAACTTGCTTCATTGTAATGTGGGATTTCCAGAATGCCCGTGCAACTGGAAGAATCCTCTGGGGCGCTCTTGCGCTGCCACGCGAGATCGCCCCAGCTGATAGGTGGTGCTGAATTGCTTCCCACCTTCAGCAAATGTCAGCCAGCTATTAGTTCACATGACCTCTCAAATAATGATATAATCAGTTGTATGAGAGAAAGACAGGACTCTAAAGAAAGCTAGATGTTGGAGGTTTCCTGAGAAAGCAAAGATGGAGAAATATATACTGCTGAAAAAAATAAAGGGAACACTCAAATAACACATCCCAGATCTGAATGAATGAAATATTCTCATTGAATACTTTGTTCTGTACAAAGTGGAATGTGCACAACAGCATGTGAAATTGATTGTCAATCAGTGTTGCTTCCTATGTGGACAGTTTGAGTTCACAGAAGTTTGATTTACTTGGAGTTATATTCTGTTGTTTAAGTGTTCCCTTTACTTTTTGAGCAGTGTATATATAAGTGATAGCATTCTCATACATGACCTCAGGAAAAACAGCTTTCACAATGGAACTACTTTCCTTTAGTAAAAGGAATAAGACAATGAGTGTGTTTTGGTATCTACAATAGAGATTGATAGAAAAAGAGAATGACCTTGCAAGCAAAGTAATTAAAATTCATGCCGCTATTCCTTGTGCTCCTTAGTTTCTGAAAACCAGTTGATTTCAATAAATTCTTCTAATTCATATATTTCCCTGACTAATCTTTCTGTTTATATTTAGATGGTGCCTTATTCAAGATGTACAGAAAGTTGCTCCCCAGGTTATGCCAAACTTGTGAGACAGGGAGCCCCAGTTTGCTGCTACGTCTGTTCTCTCTGTGTGGAAGGAACATTCTCTGAACAGGAAGGTACAGTAGGTAGCTCCAAAAACAACAAAAAATCAGGATACAATGGTTATTCTGTATTAATTGGGGGAGGGTGTTATTTGATAAAGAAGTAAGAAAAATATTTCTTGAAGGCATCCAAAAAGATTTCAATCATTGGGCACTGTCACCAAATTTTGTATGATGATGGGAGCATTAAAATAAATAATGAAAGGTTGCTGCTTTCTATTGAGTTGTTACTCACTTTCTTGGTTTTGGGAAAGAGTAAAAGTTTTGAGAACTGATAATCATATTCATCTGTCTTTAAAAGAATGTTTATTGTTGTAACAAATGTTGTGTCATATGAAAATATCCCTGGGCAGAAATATTATATGATTTCTTGAAAATGAACTAATTGATTTCTGATGCAGTTTTCCTGGTCCTACAGCTGCAGAAACAGATACATGCTAACCATTTTTTTCAGATGCAGTCCATTGTGAAAAGTGTCCAAATCATCAGTATTCCAATAAGAAGCGAGATCAGTGTGTCCCTAAAAATATAAGTTTCTTATCCTATGAAGAATTGCTGGGATTCATCCTGGCTTTCTTTGCGATTGCTTTATCGCTAACAACTGCCTTTATTCTGGGAATCTTCATTAAATACCGAGACACTCCCATAGTCAAAGCCAACAACTGTGAACTCACCTACATCCTCCTGATTTCACTTCTGCTTTCTTTCTTGACCTCTCTTCTATTTATTGGTTGCCCTGTGAAAATGACCTGTCTCCTTCGACAAACCATTTTCAGTATTGTTTTCTCAGTTGCTGTGTCTTCCTTGCTGGCCAAGACTGTAATGGTGGTGGTAGCCTTTCTGGCCACAAAACCAGGCAGCAGCATGAGGAAATGGCTGGGGAAGAGTCTGGCCAAATCTATTGTTTTATCCTGCTCTGGTATTCAAGTAGGCATATGTATGATATGGCTGGGAATCTTTCCCCCATTCCCAGATTCTGATTTTCATTCCCAACCGGAACATATCCTGTTGCAATGCAATGAAGGCTCTGTCACCATGTTCTACTCTGCTCTTGGTTACATGGGGTTTTTGGCTGCAATCTGTTTCTTGGTGGCATTTCTGGCTCGGAATCTGCCTGGGACCTTCAATGAAGCCAAACTGATCACTTTCAGCATGTTGGTTTTTTGCAGTGTTTGGATCTCCTTTCTTCCCACATATCTGAGTACCAAGGGGAAATACATGGTAGCCGTACAAGTCTTCTCCATCCTGGCCTCCAGCCTAGGGTTGCTGGGCTGCATCTTTATCCCCAAATGCTACATTATTATCCTGAGACCTGCAATAAACACCAAAAAACATCTGATGCTAAAACAACATTAAAGTTCCTTATGTTGGTGTCAATTTTTGTACAGTTTACATGAAGTATAAAATCACAAACTTTGAAATACTATTTTATGTATTGTTGCTTATCTTTCTTTATTCCATGTCACTTTATGAATTAAAATAATTGAATAGTAAAGTTTCTAAACAACTAAAACTATTTGAATTAATTACATTCTTCACTTGTCACAATCTGAATCCATGTTAAATCATAACCATCATAAATATAATTTCTGAAACCAGGCCAGATAAACTGTTACCAGGGTGTTCTGATATGCTTTTAGATTAAATTAATGGCTAATGATGATGTGTGGTTTTGTTATTATATGAAGGTGGTGCGTTGGATATTGCCTATCTGGACTTCAGCAAAGCCTTTGATACGGTTCCACATAAAGAGCTGATAGATAAATTAGTGAAGATTGGAGTTAATCCCTGGATAGTTCAGTGGATTTGCAGCTGGCTGAAGCATAGACATCAGTGAGTTATTGTTAATGGCGTGTACTCTGAGCAGAGACAGGTTACAAGCGGTGTGCAAAAGGGTCTGTTCTGGGTCCTATTCTTTTTAATATGTTTGTGAGTGACATAAGGGAAGGTTTGGTAGAGAAGGTTTGCCTATTTGCCAATGACTCTAAAGTGTGCAATAGGGTTGATATTCCTGGAGGCATCTGTAATATGGTAAATGATTTAGCTTTACAAGATAAATGGTCAAAGCAATGGAAACTGCAGTTCACAAAGCATCAGGAATCGTGCTCGGCCCAGGCCGAGAATCTGGATTAGCAGAAGGGCCCCCCACAGCAGCCACCAAGCAGGAGGGCATAAATCGATAGCCATCTGGCATCCATCATGTTGAGGTGGTCTAGGATCCTAGATAAGAATGAGCAGGAACATTAGTATCATGTCAATGTGACACCCTAGGCCTGCATTCAATTCTGGCTGGTATCTGTCTAGACTTCTCCACCTGTCTGACCCTGGCAGAAAGCACTGACACCCTTCTAGGATGGGCGCTGGGTGTAGGTGCCGCCGGCTTAGTTCTCTTTCTCCGTGGAGCCATAGCCCAAATAGTGTTCCATGCAGTATCAAATAAGGTCAGCTAAATTAGTGGTGTACCCCCAGGTAGCTTGGCCTCACACACAAGGGAAACATATAAATAGTGCCACTCCTACTTCAGGAAATAATGAGCAAACATGCCAGAGAAACCAGAAGGCTAATATTTTAGAGGATCTGTTAATGCAATGCTTTTCCACTGGAAGAGTGGTGCATGTTTGGGGAGGTTGGGGGGGCAGTTGGGAGAGGTAGGGATGAAGATTCCAAGCCCGAAAACCCCTTAGCATTAAATAACTAGTAAGCAATTTCAATTGTAAACTTATCAGCAAACCCCCCACTTCGTTACCAAAATGACCCCAATCGCCCAATCCTCTGCCTTGCATAAAGCTATTGAACGTGCAACCAGTTTCTAACCCCCTTCAAACTGAGCATGACCTGCTCGAAAGCCTGTGCCACATGGCTCCCTTGTTGGCCAACACCAAATGTGTTCACTCTTTGGCAACTGGGGGGAAAAAGAGGAGAGCACAAGGTGAAGTCCTTTTATAGGGCTCACCAGGACCGCCCCCAGCTGCAACATGAGGCATGCGCAAAGGCGTGAAACGAGCCCCCATGATTTCACGATGCCTCATGAGATCGCGGACGCACCAGCCAAGGCGCACGCCGAAGCCATGTTCTCTTTACCCCGGCACAAATTTTGGCCAGCCATTAATTCAGCTGACTATGCAATTCTGCTGCCTGCCAGCTGCCTGCAATTTGGAAGATTCTCACTGGCTCAAGGTTGATTCAGCCTTCCATCCTTCCAAGGTCAGTAAAATGATTACCCAGATTGTTGGGGAAAATAAGTGGACTCTGTAAACCAATTAGAGAGGGCTGTAAAAGCAATATGCAGTGGTCTGTGAGTCTGTTATTGCTATTGCTACCATGAAGAACTCAGTAATGGGCCATTGTTTCAGGTTAACGCCCCAGGGAATTTTGACTAGATCTTCTTTATAACCATGAAAATTGATAGTTTTCTACATTTTGAAAGATACAAGACATTTAACAGGGGGCTCCAATAGGTTGTTCAATATGTCATGATATGGAGTTAACCATTTTGTAGTATCTAACCTTCATTGAGGAAGATGGCCTCATCCACACCAGACAAAATAAAAAGGAATTATAATACCCCACTGTCTAGTTCAAGAGTGTTTTTCCACATTTTAATCTTTAGAATCTCAAGAATAAGATTGGAGACCAAAAACAATCAGGTTTCCCTGAATTTTCTTTCTTGACTCTTAAATTAGAATTATTCTCCTGAGTCAAACAAAATTCTTTTGTTTGGCACAATGGGCTCACTTTTATGGCAATGCTGGCTCCCAATTCCCCTTCTAATTATTAAAATAATTATGATTATTTATTCTCCTTTGAACAAGGTTTATGTGATAATCTGCTTTGTAAATCAGTGATGGGATCAGAGTTTGGGGTAATGCTGGGCACGTACTGTTGCAGTCTAAAATTGCACATAGGTCTTCCAAATCTGAGCCAAAGTGGACTTTCTTCACTGCAATTGCGGTCTTCTGTGATCGCTGAGATTTAATTCTGTCATGAAAAAAGAAATATAGAAAGGATCTCCTGCAGAATACTGTATAGGTCAAATGTTGCTGCTGCTGCATGTACAGCTCTTTCTGCTTCTGCTTCTGTCTCAAATTCCCTGTGCCAGTATGCTGATGAAATGTCCATTAAAGATGATAATAGAAGAAAAGGAGGGGTTCCATTACCACAAGCCAGGGAACTATTGGATTACTGGAATATTGTCTGGAATTGTAGCTCTATTGTACCAATTTTCATTCTCCAAGCCTCCAACCCACCAAGGGATTTGAGTTTTAGGAGAAGTTTGTCATGAACCACTGAGTCAAAGGCTTTGCAGAAGTCGATATAAATCGCATCAATGGATTTTCCTTGATCAAGGTGGGTAGTCCAGATGTTTTTGCAGTGAAGTAGTTGTAGGTTGCAGGATAGTTTCCTTCTGAATCCAAATTGTTTTTTTGATAGTAGGTTATTAGATTCTAGGTAAAGGGTAATTGATTGATTTATGATTGATTCCATGATTTTACAAGGAACGCAGCATAGAGATCTTGGTCTGTAGTTGTCAACTAGTGATGGGTCTCCTTTTTTGAAGATGGGGATGACTACTGCTTTAGACCACAGCTTGGGGAGAGTACTGGTCCTGAAGGATTTTTGGAAGATAATGCTTAAGGGCTCAGCTATGGCCCAAGAAAGTTTTCTTAAGAAGTATGCACAAAGACCATCTGGTCCAGCAGATAGGGAAGGTTTGAGATCACGGATTTCTTTTTCAACGTGGTCTATAGTGAAGATGATTTGGGTTAGGTTGTTTAATGAGTTAGAAGTGCGGTTTGCAAAGAGGGGGGATGAGCCATTACTGTTAACAAAAACGGAGCCAAAAAAGGAGTTGAAGAGGTTAGCTTTGGATGGGTCATCGTGGTATTCTATGTTGTGTGGTCCTACGAGAGGTGGAATAGGTCTGGAGTCGTTAAGTTTGTTGTTGACGAAGTTGTAGAAGGCATGGTTAGATTTGGAGCGTAGGAGGTTTTCCTCTTGTTCACTGTGGTAGTTGAGACATTCTGCTTTTATTTGTTGGCATATGCTTCTGTAGCGGCTTTTAAAGTTGGTTACTGGACCTTTTTTGTTTCTACGCCAGAGGGATCTTTTTTTGGTTTGAAGTTTCCTTATTGAGACAGGAATGTTATTTTTTTGTTTTCTTCTAGGAGAGGTAATTGGGACATGCAGATTTATGAGATTATTAATTTGGTGTAAGAACGTGTTGTAAAGTTCATCAATGGTGATGCAGTTGGAGAACAAGGAATGCCAATTGATTAGTGAGAGATTGGCGTCTATGAGTTCGTAGTTGGCTTTCCTGAAATTGTACTTAGGTGCCGTGTTGTTCTGTTGAGTGTTATGATGGTGTAGGTTGAGGTTGAAGTTGATCATACTATGGTCGCTGTTGGAGAAGGGTTCTATGATATGCAGTCCATAAATAGCACTTTTGCTGTTACAGAAGATGAGGTCGAGACAGTTGTTGAGTCTGGTATTGTTAGATACTAGTTGTTCTAGTCCCAGGCTGGTGACGGTGTTATAAATGGTGGTATGTATGGGTTCGGTGGAGCATTCATTTAGTGTCCAGTTGATGTGTGGTAGGTTAAGGTCACCTAGGAAGATGATGGGATAGGGGCAGGAGGATGCCCATGTTAGTAGGGAGGTTAATTTTGATGCATGGGTAGTGTCATAGTTTGGAGCTCTGTAGCACAGTAAAAAGCGGAGAGTAGTGTTGAGGGAAAGATCGCAGATTAAGGTTTCAGGAAGGGATAGATCGTGTGCTACTTGAATGTTTTTTAGATTGAGTGAGCTTTTATAGAATATGGCTACACCACCTCCTCTGCGGGATTCGCGGTCAGACCGGAGAACCAGGTAGTTATTATGCGTGATGATGGAGTCAGGAAAGGAACAATTCAACCATGTTTCGCAAACAAAGATTAAGTCAAATAAGTTGGTGTCGACTAGAAGGAGGAATTCTGATAACTTATTGATTAAACTTCTTGCATTGATGAGTTTGCATTTGAGATTGAATTTGTGTTCAGGGATGAGAATAATGGAATAAAAATACAATGACAAGGATGATAGGCATGTTAGTGCACTTGGGCATGCTCCCTCTAATGACCCCTTAAATAAGGTCCACTGAAGTCAATTTCTGAATGAAACTGAAAATTTGTAGTTGAGACAACTGAATCAGGTAAGGTATTCCAGAATTTGACAACACTATTACAGAAATAATATTTTTACAATCAGGTTTAAAATGATTTTCATGGCATTTAAAGCAGTGTTTTGCATGCATATTATTGCAATTAAAACAGAAAAAATTTACAAGTAAAACATTAGAATAGAATAGAATAGAATAGAATAGAATTTTTATTGGCCAAGTGTGATTGGACACACAAGGAATTTATCTTCGCGCATATGCTCTCAACGTACATAAAATAAAATATACATTTGTCAAGAATCATGTGGTACAACACTTAATGATTGTCATAGGGGTCAAATAAGCAATGAAGAAGCAATATTAATAAAAATCTTAGGATATACGCAACAAGTTACAGTCATACAGTCAACATGGGAGGAAATGGGTGATAGGAATGATGAGAAAAACTAGTAGAATAGAAGTGCAGATTTAGTACATTACTATGTATATTTTGTATGTAACATGAGGTTTGACCTCAAGTGAGGCAATTCTAAGTTATTCAATTGAAATAATATTGAAATAATTTTTAATTCACAAAGTATGTGTGCATGCATGCTCACAGAACCTGTTGTTAAAGCCTACCATCGTACACACACACACACACACACATGCATTGTGCATGTGTTTGTATATTCATATATCCCTTTCATGGATCACTGCCTTGTCGTGGCACAGGGCTTGCCTAGCCTAATGAACTTTGAGCTTTGCTGTGCAGGGCCACCCAAGATGGACACATCATAGCAGAGAGATCTGACAAAACGTGATCCATTGGAGAAGGAAATGGAGATCCATTCCAGTATCTTTGCCATGAAAACCCAATGGACTGTAACAAAAGGCAAAAAAAATATGATGCTGGAAGATGAGACCCTCAGGTTGGAAGGTGCCCAATATGTTACTGGGGAAGAGAAGAGAGCTTAGTACTAGTAGTGCCAGAAAGAATGCAGTGACTGGGCCAACACCGAAAGAATGCTCCACTGTGGATGTATCTGAATGAAGGGAATGTTTCATGCAAGGATGAGCATGAGGGAATGTTTCATGCAAGGATGAGCATGAGAAAGGACTAAAGTGGCAGGGCCTAATAGAGAAAGAAGAGTTTAAAAAGAGGTGGTAAAATTACACAGAAGAACTACTTGGGAGTTCCATTAAAAAAATCTACTTCTGTTTCACTGGCTATGCTAAGTCTTTGATTTAGATCACAACAAATTGTGGCAAGTTGCACCGGATTCAGAGAAAGAACACGGACAAACAATAGCTGGAATTAGATAGGGTCCCTTTATTGAGTTAAACCAAACTGTAATGATCATTAACAAATAACCAGGACCTGCAGAGGCCACTAATAACTTTGGGGTGGAAGTACTACTCCATAACATTCCTGGGCAACTATGTGCGTAGCTCCTTGCTGAACCAGGCGAAGGTACCGATGCCTTTGCCAGGTACCTGGCCATGCCTTAGCATGTAGGAGGGCTCACTGTCCAATTCCCGTCTGGTTATTGGGTTAGGTGAGTCCCAAGTGCATTCCCCCTCCAATTGCCCCAGCCACAAGGTACTTTGTGTTCCTGGCGAGAGGCTGCCCATCATCTTTGAAAGATGCGCAAAGGAGAACATGGACAAAGGAGAACATGGAGTTGCTACCACTGCCCACTGCCCGCTAAGATGTGGTGGCCGTGAAAAATTCCTATTCGGCCTCATAGGTGACCCCCCGCAGGCACACTAAAGATAGGGAAGGTGGGAGGGTGTTTGTGCTGCAAAAATGTGGGGGGGGGGGAAAGGAAGAGGCTGCATGGTGCAGCCCTATAAGCTGGAGACGGCGGTCTCACATTTCTTGTGAGACCGCCATCCTGGAAGAGGCGGAACCGCCAGACTGTGCTCTTCTGACTCTGGCACAACCTTTCGCTGGGCATTTAATCAGCCAGCGATGCAATTATTAAAACGATGGAAGTACCAGACCATCTTCTTTGTCTCTTGAGAAACCTATATGTGGATAAAGAAGCAACAGTGAGAACTGGCCACCGAATCACTGATTAATTCCAAACTGAGAAAGGAGTTTGGCAAGGCTGTATACTGTTACCCTATGAATATATGCAGAACAGTTCTGGCAAATATATGGGGGAGGGGCGTAATGGAGGAAGTAACAGATTTTATTTTCCCGTGGTCCAAGATCATGGCAGAAATTAAAAGATGATTGTTTCTGGGGAGGAAAGCTGTGGTAAATCTAGACAGCATACTAAAAAGCACAGGCATCATCCTGCTTACAAAAAGTGAAGAACTGGGTGGTGCAGTGGTTAGAGTGCAGCACTGCAAGCCACTTCAGCTAACTGCTAGCTGTAGTTCAGTAGTTCAAATTTCACCACTGGCTCACGTTTGACTCAGCCTTCCATCCTTCTGAGGTGGGTAAAACGAGGACCCTGATTGTTGGGGGCAATATGCTGGTTCTGTAAAGTGCTTAGAGAGCGTTGTAAAAGCACTATGAAGTGGTATATAAGTCTAAATGCTATTGCTATGTAGTCACGTCTATGGTTTTCCCAGAAATTGATATGTTTGTCAGTTTAAAAAGATATTCCACAGGTGTATAGCTGTATTCCAGTATTTGAGAGGCTGCCACAAAGAAGAGGAGGTCAATTTATTTTCCAAAGCACCAGATGGTAGGACAAGAAACAATGGATGGAAACTAATAAAAGAAGAAAGCAACCTAGAATTAAGGCTTTGAGGTCAATTAAACATTGGAACAGCATGCTTTCAAAAGTTGTGGGTGCTACATCACTAAGGTTTTTTTTAAAGAAGAGAATGGACAGTAACTTGTCTGAAAAGGTATTGGGTCTCCTCTTGAGCAGGAGGTTGGACTAGGGCAGAGGTGTCACTTGATTTCATCGAGGGCTGCATCAAGGTTGTGCTTGATCTTGGGGGAGGCATGGCCAAAGTGAGCATGACAAGCATGATATCACTTGTGTCAGGGGCACCTGTGGTGGCCTGAATGCTCTGCCAGTGAAAATGGGCTCCTGAGCTCTGTTTTCAGCTGGGGCAGCCTCCTGCAACCTTCTGCCAGCCAAAACAGAGCTCGGGAGGGCCATGCATAGTCATCTCTATCTCCATTTTCACTGGTAGGGAGACTGAGGGCTGGTCATTTGCTATTTCCAGATTGGCCCTGCAAGCTTGATCTAAGGATCCAGGGTCTTGAGTTGGACTAGGGTCTCCTAATGGAGCAGGTAGTTGGACTAGAAGACTTTCTAGCTCTATTCTAATTGACTAATGGACTGATTGGATGAGTGATCCACAGAGTTATAATGTGATCAGAAGGGTGTGCTCTATGAGGACCAACCATGAACATCACCCACAAATAATTCAGAGCTCCCTGATTGTAAAGGGAGCATCCAAGACAACAGGATAGAACATCAGTGGAACTAGCAAAATTCATGCAGTTATCATTTGAATCTTCTCTCAGCAGTGGAGAAAGGCCCTTAGATTTATCACCTGACCTTTACCATTAAAACCTGCACAGACAACCAATACCTTTTCTTTTATCTTAGATCAACTATAGTGTTATCAACCAGATGGCTGGGCAAAATCATCGTTTCCCTTTTTCATATCGAATGACCCCAAGCCAAGAACCTCCTTACTCAGCAATTGTCAAAATGCTCCTGCACTTCCAATGGACATGGATGGGCCTCCTTTCTCAGAGCAATGAAAAAGGAGAAAAATTCAAAAGACGCTTGGAAGTTCTCGCCCTAAAAAATGGGATTTGCATTGTCCTCTCAGGAACCGTCCCAGAAACAAATGTGCCGACAAGCACTGGAGAAATTCTCATACAAGAAAAATGGAAAATGTTCCTTTCTTTTATCAAGAGTCAAATAAAAATTATAGTATGCCAACTAGATTCTCAGGCTTTAGGAATGTTAGCAGTAGCACTACAACTAATTGATAAAATTAAAAAATTCATTGTGGGAAGGGTGTGGATTGTAACAACTTTGATAGCTTTAAATTTAAGGATTTTTAACCTTAATGTTGATTTCCAAAATAAATATGCTTTGTTTTCCTTCTTGATCCAGACAAAGAGAAGGATTCAGTATTATGACTTTAATTCTTATGCATCTATGGCCCTATTGTATGTAGAGAAAGCATTCCAATGTTCTTATTCAAGTCTTATTCAAGTCTAAGAAAGTTTGGAAAAAATGCAGGGGAAAAAAGAACTGGGAATTTCCACCCCATGATGTGATTGCAAGAATCTTCTCTCAGGATTCCTCCAATATTTCCCAAATAATTCAAATTGTGGCTTGGGTCCTCAGTGCTGCCTCTTCCTCCCAAAAGATTAAGAGGAGAAAAACCCAGGTTGTACAGCCATGGCAGGTAAGTCTTCTCCTTTGAGGTTCCATTGATTCTCTCCTTCCAATTCCTCAATATTAAATTAGATATAGAAATGTGGGAGATCTTCCAAAGAGCAGTTGCCAAGTTTGTGTTATTTTTGAGTGGGTGTCAACCCTAAAGCTGACCTGACTAAGCCTTCAATGTTGCCACATTGGAGATGAGGGATAAGAATGGAGGAATAGAGATAGCTGGGATTTTGTAGCCAAAACAAAATACTTTCTCCTGGGAACCAGGGACATTCCCACCAATAGCCATATGGAGGTTGCGTGAAGTCATCAGGCAATTTTTGCTACATTACTAGCCCAAAGTTAAACTCTGCTAACTTTAAGTTTAAGTTTAAGTTTTATTGGATTTATATGCCGCCCCTCTCCGAAAACTCGGGGCGGCTAACAACAATCATGAAAATATACAATAAAATCCAATACTAAAAGCAAATTAAAACCCCTTAATATATAAAAACCAAACATACATACAAACATACCATGTATATAGTTGTAACGGCCTAGGGGGAGAAAAAAGTCTTAATTCCCCCATGCCTGGCGGCAGAGGTGGGTTTTAAGTTTACCTTGATCAGGACTGATGGTAAAATTTATTCTTCATTTTCTCCCTTAAAAGTTTTCCCATATCTGCAAATGATCTTGCCTCCAATTGACTGTGATGGTAAAGCAGCAAACTTAGAATATAAAACAGAATAAGAATTTGAAATGACCTCAGAGGTTTTCTAGTCCAACCCACTAATCGAGCAGGAGACCCTATTCCATTTCAGACTAATGATTGTCCAGGTCTCATTTTGAAAGCCTCCAATGATGGAGCACTACAACTTCTGAAGGCAAACTATTCCATTGGTTGATTTCTCTCACCATTAGGAAATAAACTATCTCTCGATGTCCATACTGCTCCCACCTTACTGGCCTTCCACAAGGCCATAAAGACCTGCCTTTGCCAGCAAGCCTTGGGGTCATGAATTGTACATCTTTCATGGCCAAACTGTATGAATGGTGTGTATGCATATGATTATGACTGGTTTTTATACAAATGGCTTTTATTATGGGGTTTAGTTTGAGATATTACATTTGACTTCTTTTTATTGCTTGTATCTTTTTGTATTGTATTATATTATTTTGTAAGTCACCCTGAGTACTCCGGGATTGGGCAGCATAGAAGTCAAATAGATAGATGATAGATAGATGATAGCTAGCTAGCTAGCTAGCTAGCTAGCTAGCTAGATAGATAGATAGATAGATAGATAGATAGATAGATAGATAGATAGATAGATAGATAGATAGATAGATGATAGATAGATGATAGATAGATAGATTTTTCTTTAGTTCTTGGTTACTTCTCTCCTTCGTTAGCTTCTAACCATTGTTTATTGTCTTCTCTATTGGTGCTTTGGGAAATGTTTTGACCCCTCATTTTTGTATGAGCCCCTCAAATATTAGAAATGTGATATCATGTCTCCGCTGTCATTCTTTTCCTTAGACTAGACATTCCAAATTCCTGTAACTGTTCTTGGTATGTTTTAGCCTTCAGACTTCTTATAATTTTTGTTGCTCGCCTCTACAGTGTTTACAGAGTTTCAATATCTTTTTTATACTATGTTGACCAGAATTGAATGCAATATTCTAAATGTGGTCTTACTAAGGCTTTGTAAAATGATACCTGTGAACTTCATGTAATCTTGATTCTATCCCTCTATTAATGCAGCCTAAGAATGCTTTGGCATTTTTGTCTGCTGCCATACATTGTTGGCTCACATTTAAGTGATTGTCCACTAGGATTCCAAGATCCCTCTCACCGTTACTGACATTAAGCCTTAAGCCTAAGTGTAAAACCTTATTTTTATCTATGTTGAATTTCATTTTGTTATGTAGGGGCCTGTGTTCAATTTGTCAAACTCTTTTTGGAACTTGAATTGTCTTTTGGGGGGTTAGCTATTTCTGCCAGATTAGTGTCATGACCAACACCAGCAAATGACATGGCTCTCCAAATCAACCCATGCTGTGGAAACTTTTGCATCTCATTTGGAAACCAAGGACCCAGAGTATGGAGGAAGAATGGAGAGGCACACATTGCAAGATGCTTGAGGTCCAGTGTGAAGTTTCCACAGTCTGTGTTGATTTGGGGAACCATATCATCTACTGCTGTTGGTCCACTCTGCTTCATTAAGTCCAGGGTCAATGCAGCCATCTACCATGAGATTTTGGAGGACTCCATACTTTCATCTGCATATGAGCTTTATGGTCATGGTGACTTAAATTTTCCAGCAGGACTTGTTACCTGATCACACTACCAAAAGCACCAAAACCTGCTTCAATGACCATGGAATTATTGTTCTTGAGTGGCCAGCAAACTTGCCTGACGTGAACCCCATAGAGAATCTATGTGGCTTTGCCAAGAGAAAGATGAGAGACATGAGACCGAACAATGCAGAAGAGCTAAATGCCGCTATTGAAGCCTCCTGGCCTTTCATAAAAGCTCAGAAGTACCAAAGGCTGATAGCATCCATGTCACACCACATTGAAGCAGTAATTGCTGCAAAAGGGGTCCAAACAAAGTAGTGAATACAAATGCATGCTTATACTTTTCAGAGGTCCAATGTTGTTCAACATATAATCCTTTTTTTATTGATCACATGTAATATTCTAATTTTCTGAGATGGTGGATTAGGGTTTTCATGAGCTGTGCCCCATAATCATCACAATTATGACAAATCACAGCTTAAAGTATCTTGCCTTACATGTTATGAATATCCCCCATATATTAACTTTTACTTTTTAAGTTATATTACTGAAATAAATGAACATTTGCACAATATTCTAATTTTTGAGTTTCACCTGTATTCCATGTTTTCAAGAATATGAGAAAAATATTTGAAAAAGAGCTGTAAATTACTGGAAAAAGACTGAAAGAAGCTTCTCGTGAAATACTGAATCAATCTGTAGTGGTGATTTGAAGAGATTGAATTATTCAGATTACCTCCAATCCAGAATTATAGCAAGAAAAAAATTGAATAAAAGATCAAATTGTAATATTTCTTCTATGTTTTCTATGCAGCTTCATAGGTTGCTGAGAAACTTACAACATCACAATATTTCCAGAGATGGGATTTCTTTTGAGGAAAATGGAGTTCCTGTTGGTGACTTTGATATCATGCACTGGATATCAGTTTGGGACAAATCAGATGCTGGGGTGAAAATTGGGAGTGTAGGACTTCCGGTTGTGGTGCAGTGCTGTCGCTGTGTGTTTCCCGGTTCTCCGGGTTACATCTGGCCTTTTGCGTTGATTGATTGCCCTATTGGGCGACCGCGGACCCTTAGAGCCCAAGGTCTTTGAGGGGAAGTTTACGTGCATCCGGGGGTGTTCGGCGGACCCCCCCGGGGGACGGGAGATCCCCCAAATCATCAACCAAAGAGATCAGCTTTTTTTTGCTGATCCGGAAGCGCTGCGCTCTGCTTTATTTTGGAAGCCGCGGTAACGACAAATACCTTGGGGGTGTTATTGCTTGCTGCAGAAGGACTGAGGACGGTTTTTGGATTGGTGGTATACGTGTTGGATTACTCCTTACGAAAGAGACATCCCGGCTCTCTTTTTTTGAGTCTGAAGAACGGGAGGCGGCGACTTCGATCTGTGAGTGTTACGATCCCCTTGGCAAAGATGGCGACGATGACTCGGCGGAAATTACTTGAAAGTTTTTAGAATGAATTTTCGCCACGTCTATTTGTGATTTCGACTTGCCCTAGAACTATCAGCTACACTTTAAATTTTCGCAAGGAGAGAAGGTTTAAGTAACGTGTTTCGAAGGTAGGAGAAAGTTTAAACCCCCCGCAACAAGAAAAATAATATTTGTCTTTGAAATAACACCCTGATTAGTTGGAAAAAAAGTAAAGCAGATAAGAGTTAAAACAGCAACCGGAAAACCCCGACCCTACTTTTCTACCTACCATTTACCCTTCCTTTCCATACCCTTTTTTGCCTTAATTTTCATTACTTTTTATCTCCCTCCTTTAATATTAAATAAATAAAGTTTGCTTACTTTTGAATCTCATACATAGATAGATATTTTTGCTTTTTTTTTTAAATTTCCACTACTATTATCCTTTTTCTTTTTGGACATCTTTGCATATATTGGATTACTTTTGGATACTTTTGGAAATTGGAAATTGAAATTGAACAACTTGGACATTTTGATATTAGGACACTTGAATACTGGACGTTCATACATCCGGAACTTTGGACAACCTGCTAATCCTCTACTGTCACCCTCCCTGGAACTTCATCACTAAAATTTATTTCATCAACTACAAACAAAAGTCTTAACAAAATCATTGACCTTACTCTTTGAATTTATACCCCACCAATATCTTTCTATCAAACTCTCAATATAACTGAACCGAACTGTACCGAACTTGATCAATTTAATAGCACCATATTGTTGGAACACGAACCCTTTGATCTGGATTGATTTGGATTGAATTTTGCTTTTCTTCTAATTTACTTAAATCTCATTTTGATATCTTTGGACTATATATACTGACAAAACCTCCTTATCCAATTGTGTAATACATAAAATATTGTAATATTTACTCTAGCTACTGAACTATTTATATAGATTATATTAAGATAGATTGTACTATATTTAGGTAGAATATACTGATAGATTACTTTGAGTTGATAGCTTTACTTTATATTAACATTAAACTTTAGACTTTATTATTATTTATCCTTAATTAACTTTAAATAGCAAATAGTAACTGGACTTCTTTTTGATTCTATAACTTATAGTAATTTAATGTTTTAAGATTTATCTGATTTAATCAACTTAATTGATTCAACTGATTTAAACCCTTAATAGAGTAACCCCCCGATTGATTGACTGTCTTTCCCCTTATACTGAATATCGAATAATTGTGCTACTGAATTATTACTTCCTCCCATTTTCTCTCCCCTTCCTTTTCTTTTCCATACATTGAGATATTACTACTGGAGTCATACTGATTTAAATGCTATTTTATTGATAATTTGAACCCTAAATATAAACTTTCTTTCTCTTGCTACTTCTTAAGTGTAACAAATTCTGATATTCTCTTAACAACTCTCTACTAACTGTATCTTTAAAAAACAAAACAAAAAACCTTTACTACACATACTGCAACTTTCTATACCACCTTAATCAATCTAACTTTATCACTTCCGACAACATTACATACACTCCTCTACACCACATACATCCTTTTACTATATCATACACACCATCTATATACTGTTCTAACGACCTCTCCTTAATACAAAAATGTCTACCTCAAATCAACCAACCCTAATGAAATCTTGGAAGAAAAACCCCAATCAGCCTGCAACACCAAACTCAACCCAGCAACGTTCAGCTGACTTGTCAGACAAAACACCTCTCCAACAACAAACACAGGAAATTCCCAATATATCACTAAACGCCTTATTGGAGAAGATGAACAAAATGCAAGACACATTAGATATTAATTTTGAATCTATAAAGGGAACGATGGGAGAGATGAAACAAGACATCAAGAAAATTCAAGAACATGCGGGTCACCTTGAGGAGCGAACGACCAAATTGGAAGACCAAATGGAAGTCGTTTGTGAAACAATTACCAAGAATACAGAAAAAATAAATAATATTGAAGAATTAACCAATAGGATGGATACCAAATTTCAGTTTTCAGAAGCAAAGGCAGAATATACCAACAAATCCCTGGAAGAGTCCCTTATGAACCTGGAGCTCGAGAAATCAGCCTTTTTTTTGCGTTTCCAAAATATCATAGAAACCGATCAACAAGACCTTCCTCACACGGTGGCGACAATAATAGCTAAAATCATTGATAAACCAACGGACGAAATTTTAGCACAAATTGACGAGGTATACCGGCTTACAACTTCATACGCTAGACGAAACAGACTTCCACGAGAGGTCCATGTACGTTTTCTCAGAAGGAAATTCAGAGACGAAATTTACAATGCCTCTAAGGATAATCCAGCTACCCATCAAGGTCGAGACATAGTAATCCTACGCCAAATCCCAAAGCGGGTAAGGGAGAAACGCAAACCCTATCAAACGCTAGCCACCAAATTAAATAAAGAATCTATACAGTTTAGGTGGATGATACCAGAAGGAATGACGATTACACTTCTGGATAAAAAATATAAAATTTCCACTCCTGAAGATGCAAGAGACTTCTACGCCCACATCCTGAAGATGGATCAGTCTGCCCTTAAGGAATTCGACACTAGAGACACTCCCCGAAATGAAGAAGCTACCTCTGATGACAATTTGATAAACAATGATCAAGAATTACAAATTCAGAATGACGAGTCAAGCAAACATGGACCAGTTACCCGGGCAAGAGCTGAGGCAAGAAAGGAGAAATTTAAGGAACCAACACCACAACAATAGACAACCCCAAATCACACTATTCTCAACAAACATAAATGGTCTGAACTCATATAAAAAGAGACAAAAAATATTCCATAAACTATTTGAAAACAACTATGATGTAATCTCACTACAAGAAACCCACATTAAAAATGAAGATACTACTCTTTTAGCTATCCCCAACCTTAAAATTAAATCTGAGTTTGAATTCTTTTGTGCTTCCGCCTCCGAAAAAAAGAGAGGCATAGTTTTATATGTTAAAAAAATTTATTCTCCAACATTAATATATACCGATGAAAATGGTCAATTACTAATTGTGCAAATAACTTTACAAAATAAAAGAACAATAAATATAATATCAATATATGCACCATCTGTTAGACAATCTTCCTATTTTAAAAATTTACACAAAAAAATATTAGAATTAGATCTAAACAATTTTGTAATAATTGGAGATTTTAACGCAATAGTTGATGTAAACAAGGATTATAAAGGTAACTCCAAGTGCCGTACTCGTAACATTATCCCCTCTACCTTTCAACAAATAATTTATGAATATGCCTTAAAAGACATTTGGAGATACTTTTACCCTAAATCTATACAATATACCTTTTTTTCTCCCCCCCATCGAACCTGCTCACGTATTGACATGGCTTGGTCTAATATAGAAATCATAAATCAAATAATTGATGTTCAAATACTCAATGCAACTTGGGCAGACCACAATCCCCTCCTACTCACAATAAAAGACAATACTTACAATATTCCGCATAGATGGTCGATGTACTCAACAGTGATAAACCAAAAACAATTCCAGCATAAAATACAGAATGATATCCCCCTTTTCATCCAAATTAACTTCAATGGCGAGATACCCAACGAAATAGCGTGGGACGCCACTAAAGCATATATACGCGGTATTTACATTTCATATACGGCAAACAAAAACAAAGAAAAATATGCGCAACTTCAAAAACTAAACATCTCTCTTCAAGAAGCAGAAAAGCTACTTTGCAATGATCCTAAAAATAACATAATTCTATTAGAAATAAATACGATCAAAAATCAAATAAATTTAATAACACAACAACACATTGCTCAAAAGGTTAAAAATGCGAAACAAACATACTTTGAATCGGCCAATAAACCAGGACGTTGGCTTTCTCTCAAACTAGCCCATCAAAAATCCGATAGAAACATAGATACTTTAGTTGACCCTTCTGGACAATTGAAAACGACCAATTCTGATAAAAAACAAATTATCCAAAACTTTTATCAACAACTCTATCAAGTCTCAAATTTGGATGCCGATTTAATATCAAAAAATTTACAAACAAATGAACAAACAAATATGATAACAGATGACCAAAGAACTCTTCTAAACAAACCAATTTCTATTTCGGATATTGAGGCTGCAATAAACAAACAAAAAAACAATAAAACTCCAGGACCAGACGGAATCCCATCTGAATTTTATAAATATCATATTGATATAATGGCACCCATACTCTTAGACATCTATAACAATGCGCTCTCACATGCAAAACTGCCTACGTCCTGGTTTGAATCCTATATAACCCTTATCCCTAAAGACATTGAAAATAGACATCATTTGGAGAATTACAGACCGATTGCATTACTTAATACTGACTATAAAATATTTACATCAATAATTGCGGACAGACTAAAAAATATACTAAACAAAATTATCCATTCTGACCAAAACAGATTCCTTCCGGGAAGAAACATTTCCACGAACACAAGAACTATACTAAATGCCTTGGAATACTATGACAAAAACTATGACAAAGCAGCTGCATTAGTATTTATGGATCTCAAAAAAGCTTTTGACAGTCTTCAATGGCACTATCTTATAAATCAAATTAAATACATGAATTTCGGCTCCAAATTTTTCAATCTAATCAAAACTATTTATTCTACCCAATCGGTCAAAATTCTCTTTAACAATGATATTACCAACACAATTACTATAACTAAGGGTGTACGTCAAGGATGCCCTCTGTCCCCACTTATTTTTATTCTGGCCATCGAGACCTTTCTCAAAACTATAAGAAATAACTCACAAATTCACGGTATTATGATTAAAAAAGAACATTACAAATTGCAGGCCTTTGCGGATGACATTGTATTCATCCTACAAGATCCAATTCGAACAGCACCCATTTTATTTGACGAAATTTACAAATTTGGTGAAATATCTGGCCTGCAAATCAATAAAAATAAAACTCAAATTTTGACAAAAAATATGATACCAAAAGAGATAATTACCTTGGAAGAATTAATTAAAATAAAGACCACAAAAAAAATTAAATACTTAGGAATTTGGATGACTTCGAACTATGCTACGATCAAAAAAGACAATTATGAACGATTAATTAAAGAAATACAACAAGATCTTAACAGATGGTCAAAATTAAACCTATCTATTATGGGGAAAATAGCCGCCATAAAATCAAACATTCTTCCAAGGTTTCTTTATCTATTTCAAGTTGCTCCAATAAATTTGAATAAAACCTTTTTCAATACTCTTCACAAACAAGTAAAGAAGTTTATTTGGACCAAGAAGAAGGCCAGAATAAAATTGAAAAACCTTCAAGACCTTAGATCCAGGGGTGGACTTGGACTTCCAGATTTTTATATGTATTATCAAGCTACCATTTTAACCATGATTAAAAATTGGATTACGCTCCAAAATACAAGACTCCTAACTTTGGAAGGATTCGATCTTCTTGCTGGGTGGCATACTTTCTTGACAGCAGACTACCACAAAATACCTAAATACTTCAAAAATCATTACTTACGTAAAACACTAATAACAATCTGGTTTACTATTAAAAAAAATTATTACACCTCAATACCAAAATGGATATCCCCCAATGAAATACTAATTTTTCCCTATCTTTTCTCGCACTCTAAAATTCTGAGATACCAACAACTACTCGACGAATCAGATGCTCTTATCCCTAAACAACAACTGAACAATCAAGGAATTAATATAGACTGGTTAACATATTTACAAATTAAATTAAAATACGAACAACATAAAAAGCAATTTGGATTTCAAAATAATAATGTAATAGACACGATTCTTTTCGGCCCCTCTACAAAAATGATCTCAAAATTGTACAACTATTTACTAATCCAAGAAAATCCTGAAGAGCAAGTGAAATCCTGTATGATAGCTTGGGCTCAGAATTTTGGATATACGATTAACCTAATTGAGTGGGAGAAAACATGGACATCAAATTATAAAATGACAACGGCAATGTCTTACAAGGAGAACCAAATTAAAATGTTTTATCGTTGGCATTTGCCCCCAGCAAGAATATCCAAAATGTTTCCCAACTTTTCACCGATCTGCTGGAAGTGCAAGACCAAACCTGGAACTTACTACCACACATGGTGGACATGCCCAATTGCACAAAAATATTGGACAACAATTCAATCCCTAATCGACCAAGTCATGTCAATCAAATTACCACTCAAACCCGAGCTTTATCTTTTAGGTATATTTAGACAAAACCTTACCAAGACACAAAAATATCTTATACTACAAATTATAACTGCAGCCAGAATATCATATGCCTCTCTTTGGAAATCTGATCAAATACCCTCTTTCTTTACAATAATTACGAAAATTAATGAATGTGCTGAAATGTCTAAAATAACAATGGAAGCACAAAACAAAAAAGATTCAGAATACTATGAAGTATGGGAAAATTGGCATAAATGGGTTTCTCAGAAAAAATACAAAAAACTTTTATTGTAAAATTCATACTCTATCACACCCCAAAGTACCTTCAACACTTAAATTAATATTAAAATAAATTAGAAAAGAAGCACCAAAAACTAATTAAATTTGCAACAAGAAAATATATTAAATCTCTTTTTATCTGTCTTCTAACTAACTCAACACACACTATAAACGTATTAACTACCTTTAAAATATCTAATCTTTATATACACCCATTATATCACCTATATACTCCCCACACTACAACTAAACAAAAGTCGTCTATAAAAACGTCTACATTAAATGCAGATTCTTCTCTCTCTCCCTTTCCTTTTTTTTCTTTCCTCCTCCTTCTTAACCGTTAGAACTTTAATGCCTATATATACTAAGAAATACGACATTTGAGTTATTTCCAAATATAAATATTAAGACTAGGAAAGTAAGAGTTATTACATTCCCTTTAAGACACTTGTGTATTACAACTCACATGTATTACAACTCTATCATAAATGTTTTGTTTTTGAATTCTCCCTCCCCTTCCTACTCTACCCCATCCCTCAACCCTTCGTTCTGTCCCCCTTCCCCCCAATCCTTTTCCTTGTTTTTAATTATATTTGTAAATAAATAAAGTATATTTTCAAAAAAAAAAGAAAGAAAATTGGGAGTGTAGAAAGACAAGGCACCTCGGAAGTCAAGATTTCTGTCAATCAAAGTGCCATCCAATGGCCAACTTTATTTAACAAAGTACTTGAGACTACTTGGAATTTGCTCTTGCATTTATCTCCATATGTGGAATTTTTCTGCTCAGAAATAATTCTTATTGAGGCCAATTGAGATAACCTTCAAATAAGAGAACTTAAAGCCTCATCAAATGATTAGATATCATTTTACCTTAGAGGTTTTACAATAGTACATCACACAATGCAATCTGCTGCATTGTTTTGCGGGATTTGCAATTTACATTATTAAATTGGAATGTGTTGGCATAATTTATAGTACATCAAATTATCTTGTTTTCAGTAAGAGAAAATCCAGAATGTCTATGGAGATTCTCAGTCATCCAGGTCATGGTTGTGCCAAAACTATTTTTTTCTAAAGTATCTGGATTTGTTTACCCTGGAAGATGTTTTACTTCTTGTCCAAGAAACTTCTTCAGTTTCCAAGGAATGGTGGAGAATTCAAAGATTTGGAGCTGCTGAAAAGACTGTATTGTAAACAGGATATAGATTTGGCCACTGCAGGAAGGTCTCAAATCCATTTGCACTATTCAGGTGACCCAGAGGGCACATATAAATTCCAATTGGCCTCAACAATTTTCAGAAAGACTGCTAACGACCAGATGACTGCAAGGAATATAAATCCTTCCATATTTCGCCATTCACTTAGAACTGAAGAAGCTTCTGGAGTAAGAAGTAAAACATCTTCAAGAGAAAACAAAGATCAGTTAGAAACATAGAAACATAGAAGTCTGACGGCAGAAAAAGACCTCCTGGTCCATCTAGTCTGCCCTTATACTATTTTCTGTATTTTATCTTAGGATGGATATATGTTTATCCCAGGCATGTTTAATTTCAGTTACTGTGGATTTATCTACCACGTCTGCTGGAAGTTTGTTCCAAGGATCTACTACTCTTTCAGTAAAATAATATTTTCTCATGTTGCTTTTGATCTTTCCCCCAACTAGCTTCAGATTGTGTCCCCTTGTTCTTGTGTTCACTTTCCTATTAAAAACACTTCCCTCCTGGACCTTATTTAACCCTTTAATATATTTAAATGTTTCGATCATGTCCCCCCTTTTCCTTCTGTCCTCCAGACTATACAGATTGAGTTCATTAAGTATTTCCTGATACGTTTTATGCTTAAGACCTTCCACCATTCTTGTAGCCCGTCTTTGGACCCGCTCAATTTTGTCAATATCTTTTTGTAGGTGAGGTCTCCAGAACTGAACACAGTATTCCAAATGTGGTCTCACCAGCATTCTATATAGCGGGATCATAATCTCCCTCTTCCTGCTTGTTATACCTCTAGCTATGCAGCCAAGCATCCTACTTGCTTTCCCTACCGCCTGACTGCACTGTTCACCCATTTTGAGACTGTCAGAAATCACTACCCCTAAATCCTTTTCTTTTGAAGTATTTGCTAACACAGAACTGCCAATACAATACTCAGATTGAGGATTCCTTTTCCCCAAGTGCATTATTTTACATTTGGAAACATTAAACTGCAGTTTCCATTGCTTTGACCATTTATCTAGTAAAGCTAAATCATTTACCATATTACAGACGCCTCCAGGAATATCAACCCTATTGCACACTTTGTTTTTTGAAAAAGTACCTTTGGAAGAAAATCAAGAATATTGTTTTACCTTATTTTTGTTTTACCTTATTTTTATGTATCCTGTACTGCTTTTATCCAACTTTTGCTATACTGCTATTTTACTGGGGGATGGGGAGTAGGGGGGGTAGAGTAACTGTGTTGAAAGAATGAGTTGAAGAATGGGAAAGCTTGGGCCACCCCCTCCCACTGATTGTGTAAAAAAAAGTAGATGGGGGTCTGGCCAGAGCCCCCAGCCTGGTATGAGTGTGAAACTGGGAATGCCAGGGATTAGGGGGGATGGGGGGTCCTCTGGGGAGGAAGAGAGCTGGGACATTACAGCTATGACTGGGAGGGGTAGATACAATGGGAGCCAGAGGGTAGACCGCTCTTGGGGAACTAGAACTCACTACCTCAAAGCAATTACTTGTTCCGGCCACTCTAACCTCAATTCATATAGCTCACCCCATAGAGTAGGCAACAGGAAAAGCCTGGCCTCAGGCTGTTGCTGGTCAATGCCAGGTTGGTTGCTAATAAAGCATTCCTGGTCCGGGACTTATTCCTGGACGAGTGAGCCAACCTGGCATGTATAACTGAGAACTAACTGGGACTCGAGGGAGAGGGTCCCCCTCTCAGAAATGTGTCCAGACGGGTTTCAGATGCTGTATCAGCCATGACTCCAGGAAAGGGGTGGAGGAATGGCTGTCATAGTCTGGAAGACTCTCAGCCCCCACAGGATCCCTACACCCGAGTTCGTTGGCTGTGAGTCCCTCTTTGTGAGGTTGGACATAGGGGTTCAGGTGGGCTTGCTTCTAATATACCTGCCTCCCATCTATGTTGCAACAGCCCTGCCTGCATTACTAGAGGTGGTAGCTGGATTGGCAGTGGAATTCCCCAGGCTTATAGTCCTGGGTGACTTCAATTTACCAACTTGGTGTTTCTCTCAGGATAGTGGAGCAATGATTTGATAATTAAAGTTTACAGAAAGGGGTGGGCTGCTGCCTAGATGGGGTGGAACACAGTGGGGGTAGCAAAAATGGAGTTCCGTCGCAGAGCACCCAATTTGCACTGAAAGATGTTGAAAGAAAATTCAGGGCATCCTGCATAGCCACACCCACAGTGTAGTAGTAAAAAATTTGGTAGCCCTTCACTGGGTACAGATAAATTTCCCTTGTCATGGTCAGATCATTTCCTGTTAAGGTTGACTTTACGATGCCAATCCTCCACTGCAGGGAGGCGGATATGGTTAGGTGGTTCTGCCCTAGACACTTAATGGACCCAGAAAGGTTTCAGAGTGTGCTTGGAGAAATACCTAACTCCCTTGCTCACAGTCTGGCTGAGTCCCTGGTGATAGCCTGGAATAGGGCCTCATCAGGAGCACTAGACCGGATTGTGCCTATGCAATCTTTCTGAGACAGTGGATCCAAGAGAGCTCCTTGGTTTTAAACTGTTGTACCAGAGTCCTCAAGGAATTGGGTTGCTTAGAAATTTAACTAATAAATTTAACTAATAAATATGAAGGGTTTAACCCACTGAATTCCATAAGAGAAAGATATCACTAAGAATGTGGTGAAGGAAATGAGGGTTGCTAAAAAAAAGTTATTTGCATATGATGATACAATGATATGTTATAGGAGAGAATGATAGGGACTCTAGAGAAAGCTAGATGTTGGAGGTGTCCCCAGAAAGCAAAGATGGAGAAAAATATAAGTTATAGCATTCTCATATATATTGTAAGGAGAAACACTTTTTGCAATGGAACTACTTTTCTTTAGTAAAAAGAATAAGGAAACAAGTCTGTTTGGTTTCTACAATGGAGATTGATAAAGAAAGAGAATGACCTTTCATTTGCCCCTTGCAAACAGAATAACTAAAGCTCATGCCATTACACTTTGCTCAATTTGCTCAATGTGTTCCTGAGGTTCTGGAAGCAAGTTGATTTTAATAAATTGTTCTAATTCATATATTTCCCTGAATAATCTTTCCATTTATGTTTAGATGGTTCCTTATTCAAGATGTACAGAAAGTTGCTCCCCAGGTTATGCCAAGCTTGTGAGAGAGGGAGCCCCAGTTTGCTGTTACGACTGTTCTCTGTGTGTGGAAGGAACATTCTCTGGGCAAGAAGGTAGATTAGGTAGCTCCAAAAAAGAAAAAAAATAAGGATACAATAATTATTCTCTATTGATTTTTAGTGGTATTTTATCAAGGAGCAAGAACATGATATTTCTTGAAAGCATCCACAAACTTTCCAAAGATTGGGCACTATCACCAAATTTTGTATGATGATGGGAGCATAAAAATAAATAACGAAAGGTTGAGTTCTTACTTTCTTACTTGGTTTTGGGAAAGAGGAAAAGATTTAAAATCGCATTCATTTTTACCCTTTAAAAAGTGTTGATTGTTTTAACTAATGTTGTGTCATATGAATATCCCTGGGCAGAAATATTATATTATTCCTTGAAAATGAAAATTGATTTCTAATGTAGTTTCCATATTCCTATTGCTGCAGAAACAGACACATGCTAACCATTTTTTTCAGATGCAGTCCATTGTGAAAAGTGCCCAGATCATCAGTATTCCAATAAGAAGCGAGATCAGTGTGTCCCCAAAAATATAAGCTTCTTATCCTATGAAGAATTGCTGGGACTCATCTTGGCTTTCTTTGCCATTGCTTTGTCCCTAACAACTGCCTTTATTCTGGGAATCTTCATTAAATACCGAGAAACTCCCATAGTCAAAGCCAACAACTGTGAACTTACCTACATCCTCCTGATTTCACTCTTGCTTTCATTCTCGACCTCCCTTTTATTCATTGGTCACCCCGTGAAATTGACCTGTCTGCTTCGACAAATCATTTTCAGCATTGTTTTCTCAGTTGCTGTGTCTTCCTTGCTGGCCAAGACTGTAATGGTGGTCGTGGCCTTTCTGGCCACAAAGCCAGGCAGCAGCATGAGGAATTGGCTGGGGAAGAGTCTGGCCAACTCTATTGTTTTATCTGGTATTCAAGTAGGCATCTGTATGATATGGCTGGGAATCTTTCCCCCATTCCCAGATTCTGACTTTCATTCCCAACCAGAACATATCCTGCTGCAGTGCAATGAAGGCTCTATCACCATGTTCTACTCTGCTCTTGGCTACATGGGTTTTTTAGCTGCCATCTGTTTCTTGGTGACATTTCTGGCTCGAAATTTGCCAGGGGCCTATAATGAAGCCAAACTGATCACCTTCAGCATGTTTGTTTTTTGTAGTGTATGGATCTCATTTGTTCCCACATATCTGAGTAACAAGGGGAAATACATGGTAGCTGTGCAGATCTTCTCCATCCTGGCCTCCTGCTTGGGTTTACTGGGCTGCATCTTTATCCCCAAGTGCTACATTATTATCCTGAGACCTGCCATGAACACCAAAGAACACCTGATGCCAAAACAACACTAAGGTTCTTTATGCTGGTGTCTATTTTTGTACAATTTACATGTAGTATAAAATCTCATAGTTTGAAATAATATTTTATGTGTTGAAGTTTATCTTTCTTCATTCCATGTGGATTTTGAATAATTATCATTGAATAGTAAAGTTTCTAAAACAACTCAAACTATTTGAATTAATCATATCCTTCAATTGTCACAATTTGAATTCATGTTAAATCATAATCATCATCATAACCATTAATAAAATTTCTGAAAACAGGCTAGATATACTTTTACCATGGGTGTTCGGATATGGTTTTATATTAAATTAAATATTATGGCTATTTTCGTTAATATATATGTTGGTGTTATTTTTTATTTTATGGTTTGATGTTGTTATTTTGTTTTTAAAAATAGTTACTTTCAAATACTGTATATATTTGAATAATCTCTTCTGGCTAGATAATGTAAGATCATTTATAGATAGATAAATGAGATAGATGGAATTCTATTCTATTCTATTCTTTGAGCACAAATGCAACTGGCACTATTCAGTACAAGATGTGTGAATCTTATATTCCATAGTGAAGGGAGAGCTACTTGACTGCCAACCAGATTGTACTCATGTAGGCTTTCTTGAATTTCCATTATAGATCTGCAGGAGAGATGGGCAAGCATGAGTACGTGAAGTTTCACTCACATGAGCAGAGGGCACTTATGTTTGCAGATGAAGTTCCACTCCCGCAAGCAAAGGTTGCTTGCACTTATGCAAGTGGAGGCCCATGTATGAGCACAAGTACTCTGGCACATTCAGCTTCTATGAGTGGGGCTTCATGCATGAGTGCAAGCACCATTCACATGAGTAGAGGGTGCACATTTACTTACTTACTTACTTACTTACTTACTTACTTAGCCTTCTATGCCACCCAATCCCGAAGGACTCAGGGCAGCTTACAACAATATAACATTACAATTTGCAACAGCAATAAAATGAAGTCAAAGAAAAGAGAAACTAATAACTAAAAACCTAGCTAAAACTCATATTAGGATGACTCCACAACATACATACATACCATTCATCCACAATCATATTTACACAGGTGGTCAAGCTGGTTGTTTAAGGCCTCCAGGCCTGCCAGCATAGCCATGTCTTTATGGCCTTTCGAAAAGCCAGCAGGCTGGGAGCGGTATGGACATTGGGGGGAAGTTGATGAGTACCACTTGCACAAATAGAGCTGTGTTGCATACACATACATCTTGTACTCATCTGTGCCTCACTGTGCCAAGCTGGGCTGCGAGGCTCGAATGATTGGTGACCACTGACTTTGACAACCAGTCATGAATAACACTTGTTCAACACAATCCCAAATAATTGTTGTATATATGAATGCTAATGTAGTTACCTATTATAATTCAGAACCCACATTGACAGACAAAAAATGTTTTGAATATCTAAAAAGTAGATTACCAGCATTGAGAGTCTAGAAAATGTGCAGAGAAGAGCAACAAAGATGATTAGGGGACTGGAGCCTAAAACATATGAAGAATGGTTGCAGGAACTGAGCATTAATGAAAAGAAGGACCAGCAAAGACATGATAGCAGTGTTCCAATATCTTAGGGGTTGCCCAGGGGTGGGCTACTGCCCAGACAGGGGGGAATGCAGTGGGGTAACGAAAATGGAGCTCCACCCCAGAGCACCCAATTTGCACTGAAAGATATTGAAAGAAAATGCAGGACATCCTGCATCCATGCCCACATCGTGGTAGTAAACATTTTGGTAGCCCTTCACTGGGGTTGCCACAAAGAAGAAAGAGTAAAGCTATTCTCCAAAGTACCTGAGGATAGAACAAGAAGTAATGGGTGGAAACTAAACAAGGAGAGAAGGAATTTAGAACTAAAGAGAAATTTCCTGACAGTTAGAACGGTTGATCAATGGAACAGCTTGCCTCCAGAAGTTGTGAATTCCCCAACACTGGAAGTTTTTAAGCAGATGTTGGATAACTATCTGTCTGCAGTAATGTAGGGTTTCCTGCCTAAGCAGGGGGTTGGACCAGAAGACCTCCAAGGTCTCTTCCAACTCTGTTATTATTATGATTATTAAGGCATATTATGTTATAATGCAAGTAACCAATAAAACTGAGCTGCACAAAAATATTTTTCTAAAATCATGAGTTTTCATTCTTTTTCTTTTCATTTTTTCTCTTTTTTCTCTTTTTTCCCTTTCTTTCTTTCTCTCTCTCTTTCTTTCTTGCATTATATATTTGGCATTATCTAATGACTGTTTTCCATCTATGGAAGGAACAATCTCTACCCAGGAAGGTAGGTGGCTAAGGAGCAGTGAAAAGATACTATTCAAACTCATATCAGGTCTGATCCTATTTAACCTCCAAGGCTGTCATAGACCTCCATGTTCTGGAGGATCTACTTTGCTATTAATTTGCCAGTTGTTGTTTTTTCTCCCACAAAGTGCCCTAGAAGCCAGACATTTGCTTTGGAAATGTAGAGTATATAGCCATTCCTCAGTGTGGGAATCAGACCTTTGCAGTGATTAGTGCATGAGAAAATTCAATGTTTCTGTACAGTTTTAATGTTACTATTTTATAAAGAAATAATGGGTATTATCCAGGGGTGAAATTCCAAAATCCTCCCTACCATTTCTGTGGGTGTGGCTTGGTGGGCATGGCAGGAGAAGCATACTACAAAATCTCCATTCTCACGCCACTCTGGGGCCAGCTAGAGGTTGTATTTGCTAGTTCTTTGCACTATTCAAAATTTCCACTACTGGTTCTCCAGAACCTGCTGAATTTCATCCCTAGAACCATCCTGACTCTCTTTGTCATTGCTTTATCCATAACTACTGCCCTTTTCCTGGGAATCTTCATTAAACACTGAGAAACTCCCATAGATAAAGTCAACAGTCAATAGGTACTCAAATACATCCTCCTAGTTTCACTACTAATAGACCTCTATTCTATTCATCAGTTTCAGTATGATTTTTTTTTTCAAATGCTGTCCCTTCCTTGCTGGCCAAGACTGTAATAGCGGTAATCGTCTTCCAAAGTATAGAGTATAACACAATATGTGACTGAAAGTCCAATGTAGTAATAACTATGTGCATGGTTTTGTCATGGCACTCATGGTTTTCTATCAGTTTTGGGGAACACCTATGTTCAAACCTGATGGAAGCCTCATAGCACAGAGCTCACCATAGGATTCTGTCAGGAGCCACAGCTGGCCCATATCTTTGGCGACCATAATTTGGAGACTAAATCTTTGGAATCAGAGCTTCAGATTAACTTGCATCCCTGAACCAACTGACTCAGAGGTGTTTTTCAGTTCTGACTAGTTCTGAAGAACTAGTAGCAGAAATTTTGAGCAGTTCAAAGAACCAATAGTGGAAATATGGAGTAGTTCAGAGAACTGGCAAATACCATCTCTGACTCTCCCTACCCTCATCTATTCTCTGCCTCCTGAGTCCCAACGGATCAGGAGGAAATTTGGATTTTGCAATAACATTCCCCTGGATTGGGATGCGAATAGAGATTTTACAGTCTCCTTCTCTTGCCGTACCCATCAAGCCACACCCACCAAGCCAAATGACACCCACCACGCGACACCCACAATACTCATAGAAAAAAATTGAATCCCATCACTGAATTGATTTTCCAGAATATATGTGTGTGTGTGTATGTATATATGTATCACATGTTTTTGCTGAATTTTTAAAATTACGGGAGACTAGGATAGCGCTATTTCAGCCTTGTTTTGGCCTCATCAGCTAGCCATACCCTTACTGGGATTTGATCCTGGGGCTTCTGCCTTGTAAGGCAGAGAATTAACCTCTAGGACACAGGATCTGATCCCTTCAGCTTTGTACTAGGGAGGGGCTATATGATTTTTCTGTCAGATCACCCTGGTATATTTTAAGGAACGTCACAGCTCCTTTTTTGGCTCTAGGCCCAACCCAGGACCACTACAAGGCAGTTAATATATTTTATCGCCGACAACTATATTCTGTATTCTGATATATATATATATATATATATATATATATATATATATATATATATATATATATATATATATATATAACTAATTTATTTATTAATTTATACACGATCAAGTGGTTTTGGAGAGGTTTCAGGTATACGTTTTGCAGAAAAATGCATACCTGCATTGGACCAGATTACCTCTGGAACCGCCTGCTACCGCACAAATCCCAGCGACTGATAAGGTCCCACAGAGTTGGCCTTCTCCTGGTCCCATCGACTAAACAATGTCGTTTGGCGGGCCCCAGGGGAAGAGCCTTCTCTATGGCGGCCCCGGCCCTCTGGAACCAACTCCCCCCGGAGATTAGAACTGCCCCCACCCTCCCTGTCTTTCGTAAACTACTCAAGACTCATTTATACCGCCAGGCATAGGGGAGTTGAGATAGCCCTTCCCCTTAGGCCATTACAAGTTATGCATGGTATGTTTGTGTGTATGTTTGGTTTTATAATAGGGGTTTTAGTTGTTTTTTATTATTGGATTGTACATGTTGTTTTTATTATTGTTGTAAGCCGTCCCGAGTCTACGGAGAGGGGTGGCATACAAATCCAATAAATAATAATAATAATAATAATAATAATAATAATAATAATAATAATAATAATAATTGTTGTTGTTATTATTATTATTATTATTATTATTATTATTATTATTATTATTGTGGTTAGCTCTGGCCTAGCTCCTGCCCCAAGGACTGTGGATGTGGGGGAGACATCCACATGCTGCAGGCCTGTTTTGCCCCCGGTGGAACCTGATGATGAAGGCTCCTCTGACCAAGAAGACATGAGTGACAGGGAGGAGGAGAGTGTGGCAGACAGCTCAGAAGGAGATCAATTATCTAGCTCCTCCTTGGATTCAGAACAAGAGTTAATGATACAGCCACGCATGCGGAGAGCAATGCATAGGCAACAACAACCGAGAGATTATTATCAAATAAAATGAGGCCACTTGTGGTTGGGTGGGGCTGTGGTAATTAGTGAGGCTGCTATAAATAGCAGGCTGTGGGTTTGGCCATTGAGGAGGATTATCTGATCATTGTTTTTGTGCCTGCTTTGCTGTGTTTGATCTTTTGTGTGCTGATTTTTCCCTGCTTTGAAACTAAACCAGAGCAAAGTGTGTTTCACTTTGTGAAAGAGGAAGGACTGTGAATTGCCTCACAGCTGCAAGCTAAGTATCACAGAACTGATAAGGGACTTGTACCAATTAGCAGTTTGTTTGGAGATGAGTGCTCTTTGCTATACCAAAAGAGGGCTTAGTTTAAGTGAATTTTCATTATAAAGAACATTGTTTTGAATTTTCAAACGTGTGTGTGTCTGAAATTTGTACCTGTGAATTTTCGGGAGGAGTCTACCAGAGAGCCCGACAGAATACCTGTACATCATATATCATTGGCCATGGGCTCAGGTCCTCAAAATTTGTTAAGACCTTCACCTTCAGCCATTGTGGCATTGTACTCATAGAGCTTCATCTCTTGGTTCCCTACTAGATGCTTTATATAAGAGACAGCAAATGTTATCACATCAAGAGGAGGAGGAGGCACAGTGGTTAGAATGCAGTATTGCAGGCTATTTCTGCTGCTTTTGGCGGCCTGCAATTTGGCAGTTTGATTCTCACTGGTTCAAAGTTGACTCAGCCTTCCATATTTTGAAGTCAGTGAAATGAGGACCCAGATTTTTAGGGAAATATGCAGGCTCTGTAAACAACTTAGAAAGGGCTGCAAAATCACTGTGAAGTGGTATATAAGTCTGCTATTGCTATTGCTAGCATGAAGAACTCAGTAATGGGCCATTATTTTAGATTAACACCCCAAGGAATTTTGACTAGATCTTCTTAGTAACCAAGAGGACTGATAGTCTTCTACATTTTGAAAGACAAAAGACATTTAACATGAGGCTTCAATAGGTTGTTCAATATGTCATCATCTGGAATTAACTGAAGAGTCAAAGATGGTTCAAAGATTACCTCATCCACACTAAGCAAAATAAGAAAGAATTATAATGGCCGACTGCCTGGTTCAAGAGTGTGGAACTGTTTTTCCACATTTTTATCTTTAGAATCTCAAGAATTCAAACTTTCAAACAATCAAACTTTTCTGAATTTTCTCTCTTGACTCTTAAGTTAGGATTATTCTCCTGAGTCAAACAAAACTGTACTCTCCAATGACACACTTTTATGGCAATGCTTGTTCCCAATTCCCATTCTAATTATTAAAATCATGATCATTTATTCTCCTTTGAACAAAGTTTATGGGATTTTCACCATAACAATTAGTGGTCAAACAATGTGAGAAAAAAGGGATAGACAGCATGTGATAATCTCCTTTGTAATAGCCTCCTGTGGTGGGAATAGAGTTAGAAGTAAAGCTGGGCAAATACTGTTGCACTCTGAAATTGCAGGTAACTCTTCTAAATGTGGTGCAAACTGGACTTTCTTCATTGTGGTCTTCTGTGATCTTTTAAATTGAGCTCTGTGATTAAGAAAAAGTTATAGAAAAGATCTCCTGAAGAATACTGTATAGATCAAATGATGTTGCTGCTACATATACAGCTCTTTCTGCTTCTGTTTCTGTCTCAAATTCCCTGTACCAGTATGCTGATGAAATGTCCATTAAAGGCGATAATAGAAGAAAAGGAGGGCTTCCATTACTACAAGCCAGGGAACTATTGGATTACTGGAATATTGTCTGGAATTGTAGCTCTATTGTACCAATTTTCATTCTCCAAGCCTCCAACCCACCAACTGGAAAGGTAATTGTCGGCATGTCCAAGGATTCTGGTGATTGATTTTACCTGCTCCAATGTCTTTTCTAGGAAAGATTTCATTTCTCCTATTCCTCACCTTGAGAAAGGCAAGTCATTATTGCTCATCCAAATTTGGAAAGGCACCAGGGGAACATAACAATTTTTTAAAACCTGAGTTTGCAATTTTCTTTTAAAATTGTTCCATAAGTGTCAGACTCAACACCGGGCAATACTGGGCACTGTCAATACTGTCCCACAATGAATCTTGTCTGGATGGAGTCAGCCTGCTTTCAAAATGACTACCATTGGGACTGTGGAGAGTCACCAACGTATTTATTCATGTTTATTTTATTTATTTATGAACAATAATTAAGCAGTGACTCCCAATAAAGTGATTGGATAAATACCTTAGAACAGAGGACGATCTCGTGTATTTTCCCCCCATCATTTATTTCCCTTCCTTTCATTTACTCTATAATTCTTACCCTCTCTACTCTTTCTTTCCACTCTTTAACATTTTTGCCACTTTTGTGGCTTCTCTGTTCTTTTTGGTTTAAATAAAAGAGATACAAAATAAAAGGGATAAAATTCAAAGAAGGGAAAGTGTTGTGGCCCACCTAGCAGTTTGTGTACCCAGAACCTTTGGAAATTTGCTGTGCCTCTTGTCAGGGCTGAGAAAGGCGGTGTTCCTTCCTCCGTTGCCTGAATGCAACAGCATGCAGGGCTGCTAAAAAGCATGGACTGCAGAAATGCAGAAAGGTTTACTCTGGTGGAGGTCAACTCGTGAGTAGAGCTTCAGACTAATTGGCCATGCCCTTAAGACTACTTAAGGCCTAACCATGCTAAGGCTAATTGGAAGGAACAATGCCCATCTTGATTGATGACTCCAGTTTGCATTGTGACTATTGAATCTTGTCTCATGTCTTCAGTTTTCTAGTTTATATCATGACTTTTGAACCTTGCTTTATGCGTCTCTGTTTCCAGTTTGTATTGTGGCTTGAATCTTGGTTTCAGTGGTTCCAGTCTTCAGAAAACCTGTCTGTTGATAGCCTGTCAGAAAACCTGTCTGCTAATAGCCTGCTTAATGACTGTAGTTTGCTTTCTTAGTTCAATTTGAAGTTTTCAAGGACAAATTTCTAGCAACTTTGACAACACTTGGACTTCAGCCAGTTGATAAAAATGGAATTAATGACTGGGAGTTTTGAACAGAGTGAATTCTGCCTTTTTGTGTTATTATGAGAAGTTGCTTTGCTGACTAAAACAGACCATTTGTGTGTTGTGTACTTATTTTGGGCTTTAGTGCTGGGACAGAACAGGAGAGACTTTATGTGACAAGTTAATGTTTAATCCAGAGGAATCACATTATTGTAGTTAACTGTAGACTATAGAACAATAACTCTAAAGCCATAAATATTCTGCAGCAAATATCTAGGTCTAAAAAGGTCGTTGGAGAGATATCCATCTTCTAATAGGTGTCCCTTGAATCCAGATGTTAGTCACCTCCAGAAGGTACAACAGAAAGAAATCATATAATATAATCACAACATACACAATGTATACTTGATAGCATTCCTTATTAACATTTTGAAGGTGTGTGAAGATAAAAATCTCCTCCTAAGCATTGGGTAGGATGGGGGTTGCAAGCTATGAGCTTTTCTAATCCATCGCCTGTGGGTAAGGATGTTCTGCCTGGCGTGGCAGTTGAGCAGTAATTGAATCCTCCAATAGCCACACAGGTCTCCGATGCTCAGACAGTTCATCAGATTCAAAATCTGTTACCAAAGGAGCTGGCTGTGAGCCAACCACAACAAAGGGTATAATGAGATATTTGAAATATTTGAAAACTTGGGGACTAAAACAAAGAAACAAAAAAGAATCTGGACCCTTTGAATTGTGGTGACAATAGTTGATTGAATGGGAAGAGGAACTTAAAAGGACTGAGAATTAACAACAAAAACATCAGACTTATTAAGGGACTTTGGAGGTCTTCTGGTTCAACCCCCTTCATAGGCAGGAAACCCTACACTATTTCAGAGTGATGGTTATCCAACATCTGCTTAAAAACTTCCAGTGTTGGGGCATTCACAACTTCTGGAAGCAAGCTGTTCAACTGATCAATCATTCTGACTGTCAGGAAATTTCTTCTTAGTTCTAAGTTACTTCTCTCCTTGTTTATTATTATTATTATTATTATTATTATTATTATTATTATTATTATTATTATTATTATTATTATTGGCAAAAAGAACGCAATTGCTTTTAAGTTGATCACATAAATCATTGATATAGAGGGGGAAAAGATGATGAAATGTCTTATGTTGCAGTGAGAACACCTACCATATTCTGCCCTTCTTGTTGGCTGTTCATGAAGTCAACCAGAATTCAAGGCTCCTACCTAACATTACCTTGGGCTATAACATCTATGAGAACTTTTTCAATGCAAGAATGACATATGAAGCCATGCTGGATGTGCTGTCTACAGGGCAGGAGAATGTCCCAAACTATAGATGTGGAACAGAAAAGAACCTGCTGGCTATTCTTGAAGAGGTGGATTCTGAATTCTTTGATCATATATCCAACCTCTTGAGCCTCTATAAAATTCCACAGGTATAAAGTCAAATGAAAATAATTCCATGTTGTAAAGTGTTCAGATTGTGTCTCTCTCTCTGTGTGTGAACATATTTTTGCTGATAATGAAAATATGTACCCACACACACACATGTATACACAAACACACACAACTTCTAGTGTTGACATCACTGTATAAGGAATGAGGGAACAGGACTCTGTTCCTGAAGCTTAAATTTTCTTGTTGGGGAGCCTGAAAAGACACACTCCATTCTGGAGGGATTTACCAGAAAAAAAAAGGGAGGAATCCTGGCACCCAGAAATAACATGCAATTGCCTTGAAGGAATAGGGGACCCGGAGAAGGCCAACTCTGTGGGACCTTACTGGTCACTGGGATTCGTGCAGCAGAAGGCGATCCCGGAGATATTCTGGTCCAATGCCATGAAGGGCTTTATACCTTTCTGGTTTAGTTTCCATCCATTGCTTTTTGTTCTACCTTCAGGTGGTTTCGAGAATAGTTTGACTCCTTCTTCTTTGTGGCAACCCCTGAGTTATTGGAAGACTGCTATCATGTCTCCCCTGGTCCTTCTTTTCAATAAACTAGCCATGCCCAGTTCCTGCAACTGTTCTTCATATGTTTTAGCCACCAGGACAATAACCATCTTTGTTGTAGTGGACCTATTTAATAGAATACTGGGAGTATGATATTGAGACTTTAAAAAATAATTCTGAAAAATTTCCATTGGGGAAGGGGAGAAATATAGAACATTATTACTGGAGTTGAAGATGAATCATGGAGCTGATGTTCGAAATGACGTAAGACTGTGGAATCCAGGAAATAGCTTGTTGAAGTGTTAAATTGATTGCACACCAACCAAAACATTTTTTTAAAAGATTTTTTTTATTATCTGGAAATATTGTTGATAGATAATTATTTAAGAAATCCTCTAATTAATTAAGTGATTATATTAGTATTGTATTTATTATTAATATAGTGCATATTGATAAGAAGACCCATTCTCCTTTCGCTTGATTTTAGAAGTAGATATAATTAATTGAAAGAAATGCTATTTAACATACTATATAATAATATGCCATATTGAGTTTTATAAGAATATATATATATATATACACACACAACCCCCCCACACCTATTGCATTAAAGTATATACAATTTATCTTTCTAGTAGTATTTGTAATACTTTACAATGTTAATAAAGGAAAAAAAATTCCTTTCCTTTTTTGTTTCATTATATGCTATTGTGGAAAAAAATATGCCAAACAATTAAAATGACTAGTACAATTACATAACTAAGTTAGGGGGAAAGCAGTATCAAACCCTACCACCACCACAACATCCGCATCACAACAAAGATCAATAGAAAGTGTTCTGCCGGCGTGTCCCAACCGCCCATAATTACAGGGTAATTGGTCCAGAAAGATACACACCACCCGATAGAAGGAAAACCAAAAGTCTTTATCAACAGAAAAGCAGAACAAACTCCCTTTTTAAATGTCAAAGAGATTTTCTGGTACACACAAGGCCCAGGTTAAATGCAATCCAATTTCTCATCCAGTAACTGGGAAATTGAGTCCAATTCCAAAGTCCAGAAAGTCCACACACAATCTTGAACAGGGAAACAGCAAAACCACGATCTTGATGAAACTATGAATCAGATAAACTTCCACAAGGCTAAATCAGCACGCTGTTCTTTTTATCTGTAGTACTAATTACAGCAGCCCCTCCCAACCACAGATGGCCTCACTTATCTCCTGTAATAATCCTTCAGTTGTTCTCTTCTATGCATCACTCTCTGCAAGCATGGGTCTGTCATAAGTTCTTGTTCAGAATCTAGGGGTGATAAGGAAGATTGATCTCCTCTGGGCTGTCTGCCAAACTCCCCTCTTCCCTGTCACTCACGCTTCCTTGGTCAGAGGAGACTTTGTCAGCAGATTCTATCGGGAGCAAAACAGGCCTGTGGCATGCGGATGTTTCCCCCACATCCACCTCCACATTCCTTGGGGCAGGAGCTGGGCCTGAGCTAACCACAACAGAAAGCATGGTAGAAGTTAAAGGAAATGTTAAGAGCATAGATGAAATGATTGAAAAGATTCAACAGATGATGGCAGAGAGCGAACAAAGGATTAAGACAATAGAAGCTAAAGTGGACCGGGTATATGAAAAGGAAGAAAAGATGGAGAAAAAAAATACATTGATTATTAGAGAACTTGAAGAATCAATTGCCTGTCTTGAAATGGAAAAGGCCTCATCTTATTTGAGGTTTCAAAATACAGTACAGTGGTACCTCGAGATACGAGTTTAATTCGTTCCGGACCTGGGCTCTTAAGTTGAGCAGCTCTTATCTCGAACGACTTTTCCCCATAGGAATTAATGTAAATAATTTTAATTGGTTCCAGCCCTCAAAAAACTCACAAAGTTAGTCTAAATTATGCAGAAAGACATGTTTTTAATGAAGAAATGTACATGTACATATAAATGAATAATGAAGTTTCTTTCACTTAACTTGTAAACTTTCTTAAACTTTTAAATTTACATATGTTCAACTTCTCTGCCACCCAATCCTGTAGGACAGAGGTCCCCAACCCTTTTTGCACCAGGGACCGGCTTTAAGCGATCAAGAGAGGAATGGGTGAATGAATGGACGGAGGGTGGGAAGGAAGGAAGGAAAGAGGGAAGGGACAGGAACAGAGGAAGGAAGCAAGGAAACTTATGAAAGGGGAGAGTAAGAGAGGAATGAGTGAAGGGAGGGAGGGAGGGAGGGAAGAAGGTGGGAAGGAGAAAGAAAAGAAGAAATAGAGGAAGGGAAGGTAAAAGAGAGAAAGAAAAAGAGCAAGAAAGAAAGCAAGAAAGCAAGAAAGAAAGAAAGAAAGAAAGAAAGAAAGAAAGGGGGAAGGGACAGGAACAGAGGAAGGAAGCAAGGAAACTTATGAAAGGGGAGAGTAAGAGAGGAATGAGTGAAGGGAGGGAGGGAGGGAAGAAGGTGGGAAGGAGAAAGAAAAGAAGAAATAGAGGAAGGGAAGGTAAAAGAGAGAAAGAAAAAGAGCAAGAAAGAAAGCTGCAAGCACCCCCCCCGAGCCCCCCAGGCCGGCTGCAACCTTTTAAAACACGCGCGCCGCTTCGCAGCTGTCTCCTGAAGCCGAACGCGGAAGTTAGCGTTTGGCTTCAGGAGACAGCTCCTTGGCGCTTGTATCTCGAATTTGGGCTTGTAAGTAGAACAAAAATATCTCTCCCCTCCCAGCTCTTATCTCGAGTTGCTCTTAAGTAGAGCAGCTCTTATGTCGGGGTTCCACTGTACAGTAATACCTCATCTTACAAACTTAATTGGTGCTGGGAGGAGGTTCGTAAGGTGAAAGGTTCGTAAGACGAAACATTGTTTCCCATAGGAATCAATGGAAAAGCGATTAATGCGTGCAAGCCCAAAATTCACCCCTTTTGCCGGCTGAAGTGCCCGTTTTCACACTGGTGGAATTCCCCTGAGGCTCCCCTCCATGGGAAACCCCACCTGCGTGTTTTTGCAATGCTGCAGGGAAATCCCAGCACGGGAATTCCCAGCATTGCAAAAATGGGCGCTTTGCTGGCAATGGAAGTCCGGAGGTGGGGTTTCCCAGAGAGGGGAGCCTCAGCAAAATTGCAGCATCGCAAAAACACTGAAACCCCACCTCAAAACCCCACCTCAAAACCCCACCTCCGGACATTGCCTCAGCCATTTCTTCTGAGGGTGGCCCACTATCTTCTTTCCTCGCTGACTCCTGTCTGTCGGGCTCTCTCCCGAGGGAAAGAACGAATCGAGGTCTCTCCCAGCCCCCAGAGAAAAGAAGCCTTCCCTTCGATCTGGACAGCCTGAATCCAAGGGAGCATTTTCCATTCTCTGAACGCTAGAGGAAGTGAAAGAACTCTCTAAGCCCTCAGAGAAAATGGAAAACGATCTCTTGGACTGAGACTGCCCAGATCAAAGGGAGGGATTCTTTTCTCTGGGGGACTTAGAGAGTCCTTTCCCTTTCTCCAGCGTATTTTCTCTGGGGTCTGAATCCAAGGGAGTGTTTTCCATTCTCTGGAAGCTGGAGGAAGGGAAAGAACTCTCTAAGCACCCAGAGAAAGGAATCCTTCCTTTTAATCTGAGAAGCCTCAATCCAAGAGAGCGTTTTTCATTCTCTGGATGCTGGAGGAAGAGAAGGAACTCTCTAAGCCCTCAGAGAAAATGGAAAACGATCTCTTGGATTGAGGCTGTCTGGATCAAAGGGAGGGATTCTTTTCTCTGGGGGCTTAGAGAGATCTTTCCCTTTCTCCAGCGTCTGAATCCAAAGGAGCGTTTTCCATTCTCTGGACACTAGGGGAAGGGATATGTCTTTTCTATCCCCCAGAGAAAAAAGCCCAATGTCAGTATTTTCTCCCATGACGTCCTTGTAGCGGGCTGGAGAGCGAGTGAGTGAGCAAGAGAAACGAGCCTTCTCCGGCCAGGCATTGGAAGCTCCGCGGGGGAGGAACAGTAGCCCGGCTGGCGCACACAAGGATTCAGGACCAACTCTGGCTTTGTGAAACTGGAGCCCTCCGTGCCTGCCTCCGCCTCCTCCTGCTGCTGCAGAAAGAAGCCTAGGGGTGCCCTTCCTCATTGCAGCCACGGGAAGCAGCCTGACTGAGGGGTCGCCTGCTTTTTTTTCCTCCTCTGCCGGCATTCAGGTTCAGTAGAAGGCTGAGAAGCGCCCAGCTTTTTCAGAAGGTGACAGCCGGGTGGATTTTTGCAATCGGCGGCAGCGGGTTCGTAAGGCGAAAAATGTTCGTAAGAAGAGGCAAAAAATTTCTGAACCCCGGGTTCATATCTCGAAAAGTTTGTATCACGAGGGGTTTGTATCATGAGGGACCACTGTATAATGGAGGAGAAAGGAGAGATCTTAGGTGATAAGATGTCAGAAATTTTGATGGAAATAATACAAATAGATATTCAAGAGATGAGAAGAGATATCGAGGAAGTGCACAGAGTACACAAAAACTAGATAAGAAGAAGCATTAAATATGCTAGGAGAATGATAGGGGATGAAATATACAAAAAAACCAAGAGAGGAATTGATATTATACAAAGGAAAAGTAATTATTATATTAAAATAGATTCCACAAAGAGTGAGGAACAATAGAAAAAGTACCAATTTTTAACAAATTATTTAATGAAAAATAAAACAATGTTCAGTTGGTTGATGCCAGAAGGCCTATTGATAACTTGGCAAGATAAAACATTTAATATTGATACACTGGAGAAAGCCCAAGAGTTTTATGATCATCGTTGCGAGATATATGAGGAACAGGAGAGTAAAGAAAGTAGAGGAGAAGTGGAAAATAGGAGTCAGTAAGAAGATCAGATAGAAGAAAGAGAGAATGAAAGAGAAGAAGAAAGGAGACAGGAAAGATGAGAAGGAGCAAAAGGAAGAGTACTAAGAGAAACAAAGAATATAAAAAACAATATAGGTAATAATGGAAGAGGAAATTAAAATAACCTCAATAAACATAAATGGATTAAATAGACCAAAGAAGAGAACAAAAAAATTGCAAAATTAAGGAAATTAAATACCAATATAATGTTTACAAGAAGTCCACATTGTGCAATCTACATCCAGGATTGCACAATGATTTACATGTAATTGAAATTGAAGCTAATATGTGGGCAGATGATAACCCACTAAGAATTCCATGGAAAGGAAAGAAAAGGAAAATTAGATGGACAATTAACCAAAATTTAGTGAAAGATACTGTATTTTTCAGAGTATAAGATGCGCCAGAGTATAAGACACACCTTAATTTGGGGGGAGGAAAATAGGGAAAAGAATCTGCTTATCAGGTATTCATATGACTAGTGTCCTTAGTCTGGTCAGCTGCAGCACATTATTTTCTCTCCTGGTTAAGGGCTTTAAAAAACTTTATTCTGAGACAGTAACAATAAAAGAGCTTCAAAGCCAGTAAGAGCTGGGAACCTCATTAGCATTTGGAAAGAAACATTTGGAACAAGTAGAGCAATGGGAAAGACCTGCAAAGACTTAGGGCTTGGAAAACTACAGGTAAATTACAATATATATAATATATAAGATAATATAAATGTGGATATATACTGATGGAAGTTTATTGTAAATAGGGGAAATTATTTCCCCAATATTTTGTTTGTTTTGTATGTGTATTCAATTAAAAAAATTACACATACACACACACATATACACACACATAAATATGTGTATGTATATGCAGTGTGTGCATGTGTGTGTATGCATGTATTTGTGTGTTTCTGTGTGTGTGTGTATGTCACATGTTTTTGCTGAATTTGAAAATTAAGGGAGACTAGGATAGATCTATTTCAGCCTTATTCTGGCCTCATCAGCTAGCCATACCCTCACTGGGACTTGGACTTGCAGCCTTTGCCTTGTAAGGCAGATAATTAACCTCTAGGCTACAGTATCCAATCCCTTCAGCTCTGTACCAGGGAAAGGTTACATGTTTTTTTGTGTCGAATCACCCTGGTATATTGTATGCACATGTGCACGCGCGCGCACACACACACACACACACCAATACCTAGTGATTTTTTTTGTCAAGTCACCCTGGTATATGGAAGGAGCATAGAGTTTCCCTTTTGCCTCTCGGCCCCACCAGGGGCCATATTTCAAGGCAGACAAGGTTTTTTTATACCCAACAACTATAATCTATAAGTGTAACATGTTTTTTCTGATAATGAAAAGGAAGGGAGACTACTATAGATCTATTTTGGGCTTATTTGCCTTCATCAGGTAGCCATACCCTTACTGGGATTTGAACCTGGGGCTCTGCCTGTAGCCTTATCCTCTAGGCTACAGGCTTGCCTCCTGTATCAAGTTGCACCAGGGAAGGGTTAGGTGTGATTTTTTTCTTAAGTCAGCCTGGCATATGGAAGGAGCATACAGCTTCCTTTTTGCCTCTCAGCCCAACCAAGGGCCATATTCCAAGACAGATAAGGACAGAACATCCAGGGAACTAGCAAAATTCATAGAGTTATAGTTTGATAATTGAGGAAGGGCCCTTAGATATTCCATCTGACTTTTATCATTAAAACTGGCACAAACTACCAATAACTTCTCTTTTATCTTAGATCAACTATAGTGTCATCAACCAGAGGGCTGAGCAAAATCATCATTTTCCCTTTTCATATCGGATGACCCCAAACCAAGAACCGCCTTACTCAGCAATTGTCAAGCTGCTCCTGCACTTCCAATGGACGTGGATCGGCCTCCTTTCTCAGGACAATGAAAGGGGAGAAAAATTCAAAAGACACTTGGAAGTTCTCGCCCTAAAAAATGGGATTTGCATTGTCCTCTCAGGAACCATCCTAGAAGCAAATATGCAGACAAGTGCTGGAGAAACTCTCATAAAAGAAAAAAGAAAAATGTTCTTTTCTCTTATCATGAGTCAAATAAAAATCATAGTATGCCAACTAGATTCTCAGGCCTCAGTAGTGTTAACACTAATACTACAACAAATTGATATGACAAATAAATCTATTGTGGGAAGGGTGTGGATTGCAACAACTTTGACAGCATTCGGCATAGACAATTTTAACATCTGGGTTGATCTCCAAAATAAATATGCTTTGTTTTCCTTCCTTATCCAGACAAACCGAAGGACTAAATATTATGACTTTAATTCTTATGCATCTATGGTCCAATTGTATGGAAAGAAAGCATTTCAATGTTCTTATTCAAATCCTGTGTTATCTAAGAAAGTTTGGAAAAAATGCAGTGAAAAGGAGAATTGGGAATTCCCATCCCATGATGTGATTGCAAGAATCCTGTTTCAGGATTCCTCCAGTATTTCCCAAATACTTCAAATTGTGGCCTTTGTCCTCAATGCTGCCTCTTCCTCCCAATGGAATAAGAGGAGAATGCAAGTTGGAGACCATCAACCACCCCAGATTGTACAGCCATGGCAGGTAAGTCTTCTCCTGTGAAGTTCTATTGATTCTACCCAACCAATTCCTCAAATTAGATGTAGAGATGGATGAGATATTCCAAGAAAAGCTGTGAGGTGAGGTGCACTGTTCCACCCTCCAGAAGAAATGCCCCCCCAAATAAAGGAGGAGGATGAGGGGAAAGCTTTGGCATCCAAATGCCTTTGCTTTGCTGTCCTCTGGGTCAGGGCTGTCCAAAAGGGGCTTCCACAAGAGGCAACAGGATGAGCCAAGCCAAGAGTGATACAGCTACAAATGCGGCTGCAACTAAGCTTGGCTTTCTCTGTGGGTCCAACAGCAACATGGACATCAATCCATTGGACACCATTGACCAATGGAGAATGCCTTGGTTCAAAATTGGATTAAAATTTAACTTTGCTGACTAAAAGTTTCTAATGTAGCAACAAGAGATAAATGATAGCATCTTCTGGAGGCAACAAAAAGTTAATCCACACATCTCAACTAATGGATATTCTTCCATAGCTACTATTTGAAAGAGATATCATCACTATGCAATTTTTGTTGCATTCCTAGCCCAAAGTTAAACTCCACTAAATTTGTCTTGATCAGGATTGATGGTAAAATTCTCCATCTTCTCCAATTACAAGTTTTCCCATATCTGCAAAAGATGGACTCAGATGGACTGCTCTGGAAGATTCTGTGTGATTCAGTGAACCCCACAAATCCCACTCCTGTCAGGCCCTGGCCCACCTAACCTGCTCCCCCCAGACCAACCTACCCGTCCCCTCCCACCACAGGAGTCTCCATGTGCACTCTTTTGGATGCAGGTAAGTGCAGGGTCAGGATGGAGGCTCGGGGAGGGTGAAGAATTTCTCACACCCACACTATGGTGCAGGAGGCCGACTAGGCTATGCCCACTGTGGCCATCCCCACAGAGCAACTGGGCAGAGAAGCCTAAAATATTTGAAGCACAACCCTGGCTAAATCAATATCCTTCAGACTGTAGTGGTGATTTGAAGAGGTTGAATTATTCGGAGTGCCTTCAATCCAGAATAATAGGAAAACACTGAATAAAGGCTCAAATTGTAATGATTTTTCTATGTTTTAATGCAGCTTCATAAGTTCCTGAGAAACTTCCAACAACAAAATATTTCCAGAGATGGGATTTCTTTTGATGAAAATGGAGTTCCTATTGGTGACTTTGACATCATGCACTGGACATCAGTTTCAAACAAATCATATGCTGGGGTGAAAATTGGGAGTGTACAAATACAAGTCTCCTCAGAAGTTAAGATTTCTGTCAATCAAAGTGCCATTCAATGGCCAACTTTATTTAACAAAGTACTTGAGACTGCTTGTAATTTGCTCTTCTATTTGTCTCCGTATGTGGAATTTTTTCTGCTTGGAAATAATTCTTATGGAGGCCAATTGAGAGAACTTCCAAATAAGAGAACTTAAAGCCTCATTAATTTATTAGATATCATTTTACTTTTGAGATTTTATAATAATCTATCACACACTGGGACCTGCTGCATTGTATTGTGGGATTTCCAATCTACATTATTAAACTGGAATGTGTTGCCATAATTTATAGTACATGAAATTATCCTGTTTTCAGTAAGAGAAAATCCAGAATATCTAAGGAGATTCTCAGTCATCCAGGTCATGGTTGTGCCAAAAGTGTTTTTTAAAATCACCTGGAACTATGTTCACTCTAAGGTACGCGGCCATGTGGCCGCGTGCCCAAAAATTACCCTCCGCGCACCCTTTTCCAAGGCCGCACAAGGAGCCGGGCTTGGAGTTGGGGGCGGGGAGTGACGAAACTGCGGAGACCAGTGAAGGTTGTTTTGAATGTGAGAGAGAAAGAAAACGAGAGAGAGAAAGAAAGAGAGAGAGCAACAGACAGAGTGAGATAGAAAGGAGAGGGGGAGAGAGAAAGTGAGAAAAGAGAGAGAGAGCAAGAGGGGAAGAAAGAGAGAAAAAGAAAGCAAGAGAGAGAAAGAGAGAGAAGAGAGGAAGGAAGAGAAAGAGTGAGAGCAAGAAAAAGAGAGAGAGAGAGGAGAGAGGAAGGGAGAGAGGGAGAGAGAGGAAGAAAGCAAGAGAGAGAGAGATAAAGCAAGAGAGAGAAATGATAGAAAAAGGGGAGAAAAAAGAGAAATGAGAAAATGATTGAGGCAGAGAATGACAGGAAAGAGAGAGAAACAGAGAGAGAAGTGACTCTTGATTTAAAGCATATGGTGAAAAGCACTTAAATAATAACAGAGAAAAAACCCCAGCCCTCACCTGTTTTTTTGGAAGTGGTTCAAGAGCTCTCTCTCTCTCGCACACACACATACACACACAGGCAGGGGGGAGATTTATTTATTTATGTATTTATTCATTTATTCATTCATTCATTGTTTGTTTGTTTGTTTGTTTACTTACTTACTTACTTACTTACTTACTTACTTACTTACTTACTTACTTACTTACTTATTTATTTGTACTTCTATGCTGCTCAGTCCCAAAGGGACTGCCACTCAGACGCTATACTTTTCCACCCACACTGAAAAAAAAATTAGACAGAACATTGATCTGGAATTTATTTTCCCTTGTAGATGGTTCACTTCTCATCCAAGAAGCTTCTTCAGTTCTGACTGAATGATGGAGGATTGAAAGATTTGGAACTGCTGAAAAAAACTATGTTGTAAACATCATATAGATTCATCAGTTGAAAAAAGGTCCATACTCATTTGCATTATTCAAGTGAGCCTGGGGGCACAGATAAATTCCAAGTGGCCTCAACAACTATCAGAAAGATTGCGAACAATCAGAAGACTGAAAGGAATATAAATCCTTCCATTCTCCTCCATTCAGTCAGAACCAAAGAAGTTTCTGGAATGAGAACCAAAACATTTTCAAGGGAAAACAAAGATCAATTGTCTTTGAAAAAAAACACCTTTGGGAGAAAATCCCTAATATGAAGGGTTTAGCCCACTGAATTGCATAAGAGAAAGATATCACTTAGAATGTGGAGAGGGAAATAAGGGCAGCTAAAAAAGTGATATGATGATACAATAATCAGTTGTAGGAGAGAAATATGGGACTCTAAAGAAAGCTAGATGTTTGAGGTTTCCTGACACTACTCACTGTGCTCCTGAGCTACAGGAAAACAGTTGATGTCAGTAAATCCTTCTAATTCATATGTTGTCCTGACTAATCTTTCTGTTTATATTTAGATTGGACCATATTCAAGATGTACAGAAAGTTGCTCCCCAGGTTTTGCCAAGCTTGTAAGAGAGGGAGCCCCACTTTGCTGCTATGACTGTTCTCTTTGTGTGGAAGGAACATTCTCTGGGCAGGAAGGTACAGTAGGTGACTTCAAAAACAAGAAAAATCAGGATACAACCATTATTCCTTGTTGATTTTTAGTGGGTATTTATTCAAGAAGCAAGAAAAACATTTCTTGAAGACATCCAAAAACATTTCAATGATTGGATGCTATCACCAAATTTTGTATGATGATGGGAGCATTAAAATAAATAATGAAAGTTTGCTTCTTTCTATTGAGTTGTTACTTACTTTCTTGCTTGGCTGCTTTCTTGGAAAGTGGACAAATTTTCAGAGCCGATAATCGCATTCAACTTCAGCCTTTAAAAAGAGTGTTTATTGTTTTAACTGATGCTATGTCATATGGATATCCTGGACAGAAATATTATATTATTACTTCAAAATGAAGTAATTGATTTCTGATGTGGTTTTCATGCTCCTACAGCTGCAGAAAAAGATTTATGCTAACCGTTTTTTCCAGATGCAGTACATTGTGAAAAGTGTCCAGATGACCAGTATTCCAATAAGAAGCGGGATCAATGTGTCCCCAAAAATATAAGCTTCTTATCCTATGAAGAATCATTGGGAATCACCCTGGCTTTCTTTGCAGTTGCTTTGTCCCTAATCACCATCTTTATTTTGGGAATCTTCTTTAAATACCGAGACACTCCCATAGTGAAAGCCAACAACTGTGAACTCACCTACATCCTCCTGGTTTCACTCCTACTTTCTTTCTTGACTTCCCTTCTATTCATTGGTCGACCCGTGAAAATGACCTGTCTGCTTCGACAAACCATTTTCAGTATTGTTTTCTCAGTTGCTGTGTCTTCCTTGCTGGCCAAGACTGTAATGGTGGTGGTGGCCTTTCTGGCTACAAAGCCAGGCAGCAGCATGAGGAAATGGCTGGGTAAGAGTCTGGCCAACTCTATTGTTTTATCCTGCTCTGGTATTCAAGTAGGCATATGTATGATATGGCTGGGAATCTTTCCCCCATTCCCAGATTCTGATTTTCAGTCCCTATCAGAACATATCCTGCTGCAGTGCAATGAAGGCTCTGTCACCATGTTCTACTCTGCTCTTGGCTACATGGGTTTTTTGGCTGCCATCTGTTTCTTGGTGGCATTTCTGGCTCGAAATCTGCCAGGAGCCTTTAATGAAACCAAACTGATCACCTTCAGCATGTTGGGTTTTTGTAGTGTTTGGATCTCCTTTGTTCCCGCATATCTGAGTACCAAGGGAAAATACATGGTAGCCGTGCAGATCTTCTCCATCCTGGCCTCCAGCCTGGGTTTACTGGGCTGCATCTTTATCCCCAAGTGCTACATTATTACCCTGAGACCAGCCATGAACACCAAAGAACATCTGATGCTAAAAAAGCAGTAAGGTTCCTTATGTTCGTGTCTATTTTTTACAGTTTACATGCAGTATAAAATCACAAACTTTGAAGTACTGTTTTATGTGTTGTCGCTTATCTTTCTTCATTCCACGTGGATTTTGAATTATAATAATTGAATAGTAATATTTCTACAAAAAACTCAAACTATTTGAATTAATCATATTCTTCAATTGCCACAAGCTGAATTCATGTTAAAGCATAGCCATCATCAATGTCAATAATAAAATTTCTGCAATCACACCAGATAAACTATTCTGATATGCTTTTTAATTAAATTAAAGACTATGGCTAATGTTGATGTCTTGTTTTATTACTATATAAGTTGGTGTTACATTATATTTTACTTTCTTGGGTGATGATCTAACATTGTTTTTTTAAAATATTTAATTCCAAATATTTATTTATTTGTTTGTTTGTTAATTTATTTATTATTTATTGTATTTATATGCTGCTCATTCCAAAGCAGACTCAGAGAAGTTAACAAATGTAATAAATACAATAATATTGAAATACAATCACATATACATAATAATATCAGTAATAACGATAAATAATAACTTTAAAAGAACCATACACACATAGCAGTCAATCTAATTCCAGGCCTGCTGGAAAAGCCAGGTCTTAATGGCATTCTGGAAGATCGGTAGGAAGGAGATAATGCGAATCTCTGGGGGCAGTTGATTCCATAGTGTCAGAGCCGCCACAGAGAAGGCTCTTTCCCAAGGTCCCACCAACCAACATTGTATGGTGGACGGGACCTGGAGAAGGCTGACTCTGTGGACCCTTACTGTTTGCAATGAGGTATGAGGGAGGAGATGGTCCTGTAAATAGTCTGGCCCTGAGCTATTTAGGGCTTTAAAGGTGATAACCAACACGTTGAATTGGGTTCAGAGACTGATTAGCAACCAATTTAGCTTGTGTAGAAATGGAGTAACATGGGCATACCTAGGTAAACCTCTTATTGCATGCACTGCTGCATTTTGGACCAACTGAAGACTCCGCAGTGCTATAGTCAAGACGACAGGTGATGAGGGCATGAGTTTATGTGCGGAGTGCCTCCTGGTCAAGGTGGACAGGTTGAACCTGTGTGAAAGCCCCCCTAGCCACAACTAAGAGATGTTGCTATAGCCTCAGCTATGGGTCTAGGAGAACACCCATGTTGCGAGTCCTATCTGAGGGAGAAATTGTTTCTCCCTCTAAGACCAAAGATGGAAAGATAGAAGTGTCTTTAGGAGGAAGGACCCACAGCCATTCAGTCTTGTCTGGGTTGAATTTTAACCTGTTAATCGCCATCCAGACCCTAACATCTTCAAGACACCAGCACATCACTTCCACTGCTTCACTGAACTGACATGGGGTGGTGATATACAGCTGAGTATCATCAGTGTATTGTTGATAACTCACCCCATGTCGTCGGAATAGAATAGAATATAATTCTTTATTGGCCAAGTGTGATTGGACACACAAGGAATTTGTCTTTGGTGCATACGTTCTCAGTGTACATAAAAGAAAATATACATTTGTCAAGAATCATGAGGTACAATGCTCAGGTCCAATAAGTGAAGGGACACAAAAAAATTACTACCACATAGGGGCATAACTTATTTTGTGGGTGTGGCCTGATGGTCATGTGACTGGATGGAAGAGGCTTGTCAACCATGTGACTGGGTAGGAGTAGCTTGATGATCATGTGACCGGGATGGTTTAAAGATCATGTGATTGACTTGTCACTCACATCAAGAGTTTGGGTTAGGGTGCCTGGCCTCTCCTTGTATATATTTCCTATGTGTACATACATATTATACATAGGCACTCAAAAATATACATTATCTACTATATGTACATGCACACACATGCACAGCTCTTCTAAAATTATACACATTCAACCCCATTTACAGCAATAGGAAAAACATACCCAGAGTGTCCTTTCTGCCACACATTTAACCATAACCTCTATACATTAGAAAATTACACATGCCTTCAGATGTACTTACTTCCCTAACTTGCACATCACTGTTAGAGTGTAGCAACCAAATTTTGGCCTCAGCTGTGGTCATAGGTTTGTCTTTCTTTCTTTCTTTCCTTCTTCCTCCTTCCCTCACTTCCTCCTTCCTTCCTTCCTTCCTTCCTTCCTTCTTTCTTTCTTTTTTCTCTTTTTCTTTTTCTTTTTTCTTTCTTTCTTTCTCTCTCTTCCTTCCTTTCCTCCCTTTTTCTTTTCTTTCCCTTCCTCTGTTCCATTTTTTTCTTTCCTTCAATTTCCTTCCCTCCTCCCATTTCCTTCCTTTCCTCCCTTTTTCTTTTCTTTCCCTTCCTCTGTTCCATTTTTTTCTTTCCTTCAATTTCCTTCCCTCCTTTCTCCTCCCATTTCCTTTCCTCATTTCCTTTCCTTTCCTTTATTTTGTTTCCCCGGTTCCATTCATTTCCTCCTTTCCATTCATTTCCCCTTCCCTTCCCTTTCCTCCCTTCTTTCTCCTCCCCTTTCCTTCTTTCCTTTCTTTTCCCCTGTTCCATTCCTTCCCTTCTTCCCTTTCCTCCCTTCCCCTCCCTTCTTCCCTTCCCTCAGCTCCATTTTCACTACCCGCAATGCATCCCGCCCCCCTGTATGGGCAGCAGCCCATGACTGGATCTGATCAGTTTAACTTCCAAAGCGGTGATTGATTTTCATGTTCTGTGGGACCTAGTTTGGTATTAATTTGCCCGGGTTTTTTCCTCCCACAAAATTCCCTAGAAGCCAGACATTTGTTTTGGAAATGTATATAGACTTTCTTGAGCAAGGGAATCATATCTTTGCAATGATTAATGCAGCAGAAAATTCAATCAAGCCTTTAAGAAAAGACCAGGCAGGGTGACAGTGAGACAATCTAAAATAAATCTTTCAGGTTATTTTTATGCACATTACAAAAATGTGGGATTTGTGGGTTGCTTGTGTTTTTTTCAGATGCAAACCCTTGTGGAAAGTGTCCAGATGTTGGGAATTCCCAATATGAAGCAAAATAAATATTTCCATAAATTCAAAATGTTCCTAGCTTATAAATAAATATTGGGTATTATCCTGACTCTCTTTGTCATTGTTTTATTCATAACTACTGCCTTTATCCTTGGAAACTTCGTTAGATACTGTGAAACTCCCATAAGTAAAGTCAACAATCAAGCACTCAGCTACATCCTCCTGATTTCACTCCTGCTTTCTTTCATGACCTCCATTCTATTCATTGGTTGCTCGGTTCTCTTGTGTCTGCACATGCTATGTGTGCATATCCCAGTGTGTTTTTGCTTCTGCACTGAAATTGTGAGGGAATGCATGCAAAAAAGAGATTTTGGTATGCGCAGAGGCAAAAAATAGCAGAAATCTCTGTTGCGCGCGTGTCCCCTCACAAGATTTTGCTTCTGTGCATGGGCATGAAGCAAAAATACAAAGAAATGAATAAAAAAGATGGCGGTTCCTATAGGACTGACACCGTAGCAGCCGCACACAAATTGAACAATCTGGCAGCCACTACCCATGCGCTGTCCCCTACTGTACCAGTAGCAACCCACAACTGCTGTGCATCATACAACATTGGCCCTGGACTCAGGTCCTCAAATTTTGTTTAGTGCCTCACCTTCACCCATTGTGGTATTGTACTCATATAGCGTCATCTCTTGGTTCCCTGCTAGATACCTTATTTATGTAAGAGAAAGCAAATGTCATCACATCAGGAGGAGGAGGGGGTTCATTAGTTAGTGTACAGTATTGCAGACTATTTGTGCTGCCTGCCAGGTGCCTGCAATTTGCAAGAGTCTTACCAGCTCAAGGTTGACTCAGTATTCCATTCTTCCAAGGTCATTAAAATGATTACCCAGACCCTTGGAGGATATATGTGGTCTCTGTAAACCACTTAGAGAGGGCTGTAAAAGCACTATGCAGTCATCTGTTAGTCTATTATTGCTATTGCTATCATGAAGAATTTAGTAATGGGCCATTGTTTCACGTTAAAACCCCAGGGAACTTTGACTAGATCTTCTTTATATCCATGAAGATTGATAGTCTTCTATATTTTGAAAGACACAAGACACAACAGGGGTCCACAATAGGTTGTTCAATATGTCATGATATGGAGTTAACAATTTTGGAGTATCTAACCTTCATTTAGGAAGATGGCCTCATCTACACCAGACACAATAAGAAGGAATTATAATAACCCACTGCCTAGTTCAAGAGTGTTGAACTGTTTTTCCACATTTTAATGTTTAGAATCTCAAGTACTGTATAGGTTTGGAGACCAAAACAATAAAGTTTCCCTCAATTTTCTCTCTTGACTCTTAAATTGGGATTATTCTCCTGAGTCAAACAAAACTCTTCTCCAGAGGCACACTTTTATGGCAATGCTGGTTCCCAATTCCCCTTCTAATTATTAAAATAATCATGATTATTTATTCTCATTTGAACAAGGTTTATGTGATAATCTACTATAAGCAGTGGTGAGATCAGAGTTTGGGGTAAAGCTGGGCAAATACTGTTGCATCTCTTTCAAATCTGAACCAAAGTGGACTTTTTTCATTGCAATTGTGGTCTTCTGTGATCTCTGAGATTCAATTCTGTCATGAAAAAAGAACAATAGGAAGGATCTCCTGCAGAATACTGTATAGGTCAAATGTTGCTTCTGCTGCATATACAGCTCTTTCTGCTTCTGCTTCTGTCTCAAATTCCCTGTGCCAGTATGCTGATGAAATGTCCATTAAAGGCGATAATAGAAGAAAAGGAGGGGTTCCATTACTACAAGCCAGGAGACTACTGGATTACTGGAATAATGTCTGGAACCTTAGCTCTATTGTACCAATTTTCATTCTCCAAGCCTCCAACCCACCAACTGAAGGGGTAGCTGTCAGCATGTCCAAGGTTTCTGGTGATTGATTTTACCTGCTCCAGTGTCTTTTCTAGGAAGGATTTCATTTCCTCCTATTCTTCACCTTTAGAAAGGCATGCCATTATTGCTTCTCCCAATTTGCTTTAGAGGAAAGGCTCCTGGGAAACCTGATGATTTTGTAAAATTTTAGTTTTTAAAGTTCCTTCTACATTCTTCCAAAGTGTCAGTCTTAACACTGGACAACAATGGGCACCACCAAAATGACTACCTTGGGACTGTGGAAAGTCACCAACATATTTATTTTATTTATTTATTTATTAACAATAGTTTAGCAATGACTCCCAATAAAGTGATTGGATGAATATCTTGGAACAGAGTGAGATCACTTGTATTTTCTCCCCACTGTTTATTCCCCTTCTCTACATATGCTCTATAATACTTACCACTTTCTCCACTCTTTCTTTCCACCCTTTAACACTTTTGCCACTTCAGTGTCTTCCCTGTTCTTTTTGGTTTAAATAACAGAATGCCTTTTAAAAACCAAATTCAAGGAGGGGAGAAACTTTATGTTGAAGGGACATAGTGACAAGAATCAATCTAACTTTGCTATGTCCTTCTGTTAAGAGTTGCTTTTGTTATTTTGCTACAATTAGGAATTATTTGTTAGGAATTAATTCTGTAAATCTTGCTTGTTAAGAATTGTATCCTTTGCTATCTGGTTTCTGGCTTCTTTTGTTCGCTTCAAAGCTAGGCTCGTCCTTGGAGAGTAAATAGAAAAGACAGGTCAGATAAACAGGAGCAGAGCAAGGTTGTCCATCAAATAGATAAAAAGAGCATGAACCCACATGGCTACAAGAAATGCTCTGTAAGATAACAAAAAAGCTTGGACAAAGCATAGACAGAGAATGCTCCATTGATAAGGGGGCATGGGCAAGACATTGTCCCGGTTGAGTAATGAATCTTTATATCTGATTGGCTAAATGAGTGCATAAGATCCTAGCTACACTCTTCTCGGGTGTGGCTTCTTCCTTGCATGGTTGCTGTCTATATGCATGTTGAATCAGTATACCCAGCTCTTCTTTCTACAAATAAAAGCTGTTTAATTTCCAAGCTTCTTCTTGAGTTGCATCCTGGCATTCTGGTGCATTTTTTGACCATATAACGTGATACATTAATGTTTAGCCACAGCAGACCACATTAAGTACAGTTAACTGTAGAATATAGGACAATAACTGCAAAGCCATGAATATTCTGCATTGATATGAGAGATATATTAGCTTTGCAAATAGGTAAGTAAATAAAATAAATGCATTGGTTTTCCAAACGTTTATTCTAAACCGATTGGAAAAATTACAATAGTAAGAAACATTCACACTTTCTTTTTGAGTAAAAGAAGGTGTGGAAGTTTCTTACTATTGTAACTGTTTTTGCTCCCTGGATATTGAACTATCAGAATAATGTTCTCAATTTTTCCTCCCAAGTCATAATGTGGAGAAAATCAGTTCTTGTGATTTTGATAGGATTCCTTTGATCTGATCCTGACATAACAAACTTGCTATCTCTCTCTCGGATATTTCTTTTGGCAAAAAGCTCCTTGTGGTGTCCTGTCATTACAGATTATTAGAGCTGAAAGGGACCTTGCAGGTCATCCAGTCCAATCCCCCGGTCAAGTAGGAGTCCCTTCACCATTTCTTTTACCATATGCTTTAAATCAAGAGTCATTTCTCTCTCTTTCTCTCTCCCCCTCTTGCTCTCTCTCTCTTTTTCTCACTTTCTCTCTCTGTCTCTTTTTTTCTTTCTCTCTTTCTATTGCTTTCTTTCTTTCTTTCTCTCTCTTTTTTTCTATCTCTCTTGCTTTCTTTCTCTTCTCTCTCTTGCTATCTCTCCCCCCTTTCTTTCTTTCTTTCTTTCTTTCTTTCTCTCTTTCTCACTTACTTTCTCTCTATCCCTCTCCGTCAGTGAGGGGGCTGCGAGAGCGCTTTCTCCGAGCGCTTCAGGAATGCCTGCCCTGCCTCTACTGCAGCCCCCTTGCTGGAAGTCTGGGACGAAAGCGCTCCCAGAGAAGGGGCTGCGAGAGGGGCAGGGGGGGGCATTCCCAAAACGGATGGAGAAAGCCCTCTCTCCCAGCGAAAGTGCTCCCAGCCAGGGGGCTGCGAGAGAGGGCTTTCTCCATCCATTTCAGGAAACCCCGCCCCGCCCCTCTCGCAGCCCCCTGGCTGGGAGCGCTTTTGTCCCGAGAAGCCGAAGCCGCAGCTGCAGCCGCCGTGAGAGAAGTCTCGCCCAAGGCAGGAGGCGGCGGAGGAGGAGAGGGGGCGGATCGGGCGGGCGGGCGGCAGGGTCAAGAGGCCAGGAGCGTGAGGGGGCCGGAGGCACCATGGAGAGGCAGGGGCGGCCACGGCTTCCTTGTACTGTCCGCACCCCCCCCCATGGGCTGGCAGGGGGATGGGGAGCACATGCCCGAGGAAAAGGCTGTGCGGGGGGTATTTGGAATGTGCACGCGCGCACATGCACAGCTTACCAGGAACGGTGCTCACAACCTCTGTAGGCAAGCTGTTCCACTGGTTGATCATTCTCCCTTGACATAACAATCTTACTATCTCTCTTTGACATTTCTTTTGGCAAGAAGCTCCTAATGGTGTCAAAGGATCTGTTCTTTTTCTAGAAATTTCAAAAATGTCTATCACCTGCAAAGTCCAAATAAATTGAATAATTTAATTGAATAATGAGTAACTGCTTATGTTTTTGGCATTGCACTATATAGCTATAAAACAACAGTAAGTATGACATTCTTTCATGAAAACCCAAACTAACAATTTATTTGTTTGTTTATTTGTTTGTCTGTTATTTATATATTTATTTATTTACTTGCTTGCTTGCTTACTTACTTATTTATTTATTGGAATTTGTCAAAATGAGAACAAAAATAAGAAAATAAAATACAATGATAGGGATGATAGGCACAATAGTGCACTTATGCATGCTCCCTCAATTTATGACTGAAACTTTGAAAATTTGTAGTTGAGACCAATGTTCCCTCTAATTTTTTTTGGGTGTGGGCAGAAAAGTATAATGTCTGAGCGGCACATTTTTATGCCTGAGCACCTGTCCCCCCCCACACACACACACACAGATGTCACCCAAGACAACTTGTTGCATAATTATTTGGGGCTCAGTGCTGGGGCAGAATAAAGTCACTTCCCACTATGTTATTCTGTTATTCTGGTTGCCTAATTATTGACATCACTAGCATATAAAGATTCCAACAGAAATTAACATGATCAATAATTTAAAGAACAGAAGATTACAAATAGGCAAACTTAGATCAGCCAATATGCAAGGGAAGAAACCATGTTAAACTTGTTTATATCTTATTTGTTAGCTAAACTAATTTATGAGTGGAAATAATATATTTAAAAGATATGTTTGCTCCCAAATAGTAATTATGTTCACAGAAGCCTTCATTTTAACGGAAGGCAAAAATTGTTTGCATGTTTTGTTGTACCAACTCGCAGTGGAATATACTAAATATCTTGCTAAATATCAGTCTAGTCACTAAAGTATCATACATTTGCTGATTCCTCCAGTTCAAAGTTTGGAAATGTAAATTAGCATATTACTTAATGCTCAATTTTATAAGAGATCTGTTTTAAGAGAACTGCCTGAGACAGCATACATTTACCAATATGTAAGAAGAGAAAATTATTCATCAAAATTTGAACTGCCAAATAGATAACAATTCATACAAATAGTTATTATCATTTTGCAAAACAACAGAATTATCTGTTGAACTGAATAATTTTACATTATCGGTAAAAATAATGGAATTGTTTTTAAATCATATAAATAATTGATATAGAGGGAAAAAAGATGATGAAATTTCTTATGTTGCAGTGAGAAAGCCTTTCAACACATTCTGCCCTTTTTGTTGGCTGTTCATGAAGTCAACCAGAATTCAAGGCTCTTACCCAACATCACCCTGGGCTACAACATCTATGATAACTTTTTCAGTGCAAGAATGACATATGAGGCCATGCTGGATGTGCTGTCTACAGGACAGGAGAATGTCCCGAACTACAGATGTGGAAGACAAAAGAACCTGCTGGCAATTCTTGAAGAGATGGATTCTGAACTCTTTGATCATATAGCTAATGTCTTGACAATCTATAAAATTCCACAGGTATAAAGCCAAATATAATTATTTCTGTGTTATAAATAGTTCTGATTTGACTAGAAGGCAGCACTTATATATATTTCTCCAAATAAATTGAAGGTCATAGTGTAAATATTAGAAGAGTTGAAAGAATTTTTAATTCACAAAGTATGTGTGTATGCATGCTCACAGAACATGTTGTTAAACTGGTTGAAACCCACCATCATACACACACACACACACACACACACACACACACGTATATGCACTGGGCATGTGTTTGCATATATTTTTTAAGAAGAGAATGGACAGTCACCTGTCTGAAATGGTATTGGGTCTCCTGCTTGAGCAGCAGGATGGCCTAGAGCAGGTATATCACTTGATTTCATTGAGGACCGCATCAAGTTTGTGTTTGATTTTGGGGAAGGCATAGCCAAGGTGGGCATGACCAGCATAATCTCACTTTTATCAGTGGCACCTGTGGTGGCTTGAATGCCCTGTCAGCAAAAACAGGATCCTGAGCTGTTTTCGGCTGGGACAGTCTCCTGCAACCTATTGTCAGCCAAAACAGAGCTTGGGAGGGCCATGCACGGTCCTCTCTAGCTCTATTTTCACTGGAAAGGGCACTGCAGGCTGGTCCTTTGCTATTTTCAGACGGCCCTGCAGGCTTGATCTAAGGACACCAGGTCTTGAGTTTGTTACCCCTGGACTAGTGGCTCCTGCTGGATCAGGTGGTTGGACTAGAAGTCTTTCCAGCTCTATTGCGATGGACTAATTGACTGATTGGATGATTGATCCACAGAGTTATAATGTGACCAGAAGAGTACACTCTATGAGGACCACCCATGAATATCACCCACAAATAATTCAGAGCTCCCTGATTTCAAAGGGAGCATACAAGATAACAGGACAGAACATCAGGGGAACTAGCAAAATTCATACTGTTAACGTTTGAAACTTCCCTCAGCAGTGGAGAAAGTACCTCAGATTTATCAACTGACTTTTATTATTAAAACTGGCACAAACTAGCAATACCTTCTCTTTTATCTTAGATCAACTATAGTCTCATCAACCAGATGACTGAACAAAATAATTGTTTCCCTTTTTCATATCGGATGACCCCAAACCAAGAACCTCCTTACTCAGCAATTGTCAAGCTGCTCCTGCAGTTCCAATGGATGTGGATTGGCCTCCTTTCTCAGGACAATGAAAAAGGAGAAAAATTCAAAAGACACTTGGAAGCTCTCACCCTCAAAAATAGAATTTGCATTGTCCTTTCAGGAACTGTCCCAGAAGCAAATATGAAGTCAAGTGCTAGAGATACTCTCATGCAGGAAAAAAGGGAAATGTTCCTTTCTCTTATCAAGAGTCAAATAAAAATTATAGTATGCCAACTAGATTCTCAGGCCTCAGGAGTGTTAGCAGCAATAATACAAATGATTGATATTACTAATACATCCATTGTGGGAAGGGTTTGGATTGCAACAACTTTGACACCTTTAAGTATAGACATTTTTAACTTTTGGATTGATCTCCAAAATAAATATGCTTTGTTTTCCTTCCTTATCCAGACAAAGAGAAGGACTCAGCATTATGACTTTAATTCTTATGCAACCATGGCCCTTTTGTATGGAAAGGAAGCACTTCAATGTTCTTATTCAAGTCCTGTGTTATCTAAGAAAGTTTGGAAAAAATGCAGGGAAAAAGAGAACTTGGAATTTCCACAACATGATGTGATTGCAAGAATCCTCTCTCAGGATTCCTCCAGTATTTCCGAAATAATTCAAATTTTGGCCTGGGTCCTCAGTGCTGCCTCTTCCTCTGAACAAAGTAAGGGGGAAAAAACCCAGGTTGTATGGCCGTGGCAGGTAAGTCTTCCCCTGTGAGGTTCCATTGATTCTCCCCTTCCAATTCCTCAATATTAATTTTTAAATTTTAAACTGTAACAAGATTGCTAGAAAAGCATTAAGATTTGTTAATCTAATCTTACATAGCTTCATCTCAAAAAATACTGCATTTCAAACCAGAGCTTACAAAACTTTTGTCAGACCAATTCTAGAATACAGCTCATCTGTATAAAACCTGCATTGCATATCAGACATAAATACAATTAAGAGAGTCCAGAAATATTTCACAAGAAGAGTCCTTCACTCCTCTCTAAACAAAACACCTTACTCCTCCAGACTTGAAATAATGTGATTAGACAATTTACAACTATGTTGCCTCCGATCCGATCTAACAGTAGTTCATACAATTATATACCAAAATGTCCTTCCTGTTAGTGACTACTTCAACTTCAACTGCAACAACATACGAGCACGAAATAGATTCAAATTTAAGGTAAACCACTCCAAACTAGATTCCAGAAAATACTTCTTCAGCAATAGAGTGACCAATGCCTGGAATGCATTACCTGACTCTGTGGTTTCTTTCCCAAAACCCAAAATCTTTAACTTCAGATTGTCTACAATTGACCTCACCCCTTTCTAAGAGGTTTGGAAGGGGCGTGCATAAGTGCACTGTAGTGCCCATCCAAAATAAAAACTGTGGCAGACCAAATGCAAGGCGATAGTCAGGAAAGCCAAGAGAGATTTTGAGGAGCATATAGCAAAGAATATTAAAAATAATAACAAAACCTTTTTTAAGTACATCAGAAGCAGGAACCCAACCAGAAAAACAGTTGGGCCGCTTGATGACAATGGTCAGAAGGGATAATAAGAGAAGACAAGGAGATTGCTGAGAGACTAAATGATTTCTTTGCCTCCGTTATCACTGAGGAGGATAGAGAGCATTTGCCTGCCACTGAATTAGTTTTCCCAGGGGGAGGGAATTAGAAGAATTAAACCAGATCGAGATAAACAAGGAAGATGTTCTTGGCTGCCTCTCTAAACTAAATGCTAAGAAATTGCCGGGTCCAGATGGCATCCACCCTAGAGTTCTCAAGAAACTCAAATTTGAAATTGCTGAACTTCTAGCTAAAATATACAATATTTCTCTAAGATCAGGCACTGTACCTGTAACCCCAATCTTCAAGAAAGGATCCAGAGGTGATCCAGGAAACTATAGACCAGTCAGTTTAACCTCAGTTCCAGGTAAAGTGATGGAAACCATTATTAAAGATAAAATTACTGGGCACATAGAAAAACAGGCATTACTGAAAGAAAATCAACATGGTTTCTACAAAGACAAATCATGTCTTACTGACTTGTCAGAATTCTTTGAGGGTGCAAATAAACACAGAGATAAAGAGGACCCTGTTGATATTGTATATCTTGACTTTCAAAAGGCTTTTGACAAAGTCCCTCACCAAAGGCTCCTAAAAAAGCTCTTCAGCCATGGAATTAGAGGACAGGTCTTGACCTGGATTGATAACTGGCTAAATTGTAGGAAGCAAATGGTGGCAATAAATGGACAGTTCTCTGGATGGAAAGAAGTAAGAAGTGGTGTACCCCAAGGTTCAGTTTTGGGACCTTTACTTTTTAATTTATTCATTAATGATCTGGATGTAGAAGTAAATAGTGAGGTAGCAAAGTTTGCTGATGATATTAAATTGTTCTGGGTAGTGAAAAGTGAAACTGATTGTCGGGAGCTCCAGAAGGATCTCTCAAAATTGAGTGAGTGGGCAACAAAGTGGCAAATGCATTTTAACCTAAAGAAATGCAAAGTTATGCACATCGGGGCAAAGAACCCCAAATATATCTACCAACTGATGGGGACAAAGCTTCCCGAGACAAACCAAGAAAGAGATCTTGGGGTTTTGGTGGACAGCTCAATGAAGATGACAACCCAGTGCGCAGCAGCAGTAAAAAAAAGCAAATTCCATGCTTGGCATGATTAGGAAGGGAATCGAAAATAGGTCAGTAAGTGTTGTATTGCCTCTGTACAAATCGATGGTGAGACCACACTTGGAGTAATGTGTAGAGTTCTGGACAACGCACCTCAAGAAGGATATAGTGGAACTGGAAAAGGTGCAAAAAAGGGCAACAAGAATGATAAAGGAAATGGAGCACCTCCCTTATGATAACAGGTTATAACAGCTTGGTCTCTTCAGCCTTGAAAGACGGCATTTAAGGGGTGACTTGATCGAAGTGTATAAAATCATGCATGGGGTAGAAAAGGTGGATAGAGAAAAATTATTTTCTCTATCACACAATACTAGGACAAGGGGGCACTCCCTAAAGCTCATAGGTAAGAAAGTGAGGACAAACCAAGGGAAATATTTCTTCACCCAGAGGGTCGTTGGTTTATGGAATTCACTTCCAGAAAAGCTCATGACAGCTGTCAGCCTTGATAGATTCAAGGCAGGATTAGACAGATTCATGGATGCCAAGTGGTTATTGAAATGGATGTCCAAGTGCTTCCTCTATGTTGGTTGAGGCAAGCAGGATTCCCTTGAGTACCACTTGTTCAGGGTCAAGAAAAAGGGAGGGTCTTGCCTTCTCTTTCTGCTCAAGATCCCCATGGACAATTGGTGGGCCAGTGTGTGACAAAGAATGTTGTATTCGATGGGCTTTGGCCTGATTCAGCATGACTCTTCTTATGTTCTTATGTTCTTATGACCTGACTAAGCCTTCAGTGTTGCCATATCGGAGCTAAGGGATAAGAACGGAGAAATAGAGATAGCTGGGATTTTGTAGCTAAAACAAAATACTTTCTCCTGGGAACCAGGGACATTCCCACCGATGGCCAGAGGGAGGTTGAGGGAAGACATCAGGCATTACTTTTTACATTACTAGCTCAAAGTTAAACTTTGCTAACTTCATCTTGATCAGGACTGATGGTAAAATTTATTCTCCATTTTTCCCCTTACAAGTTTTTCCATATCTGCAAATGATCTTGCCTCAGATTGGCTATGATGGTGAAGCAGCTAACCTTTTTTCCCTTGGGTGCTGAAAGAGCGTTAGTGCCCACACCTATAATTCAAAGCCTGTAGAGTGCAAAACAGCTTCCCCCAGCCCCCGGAGCCCCCTAGAGGCTGAAAACAGCCTGTTCTCCAATTTATGATGGGTCCAGTATTCTCATGTTTCACCTCCCTAGGGTCCAAAGTCTTCCCTGTAGCCAGGGGAGGGTAAAAATATCTTTGCTCATCTCCCTGGAGGCTCTCTGGAAGCCAAAAACATCCTCCCAGAGCCTCTGTGCGAGCCAAAAATCAGTTGGCCGGCACACACATGCACATTGGAGCTGAGCTAGGGCAACAGCTTGCATGCCAGCAGATATGGCTCTGCATGCCACCTGTGCCACCCATGCGATAGGTTCACCATCACTGACATAGAACATAAAACAGAATAATAAGCATTTGAAACAACTTCAGAGGTTTTCTAGTCCAACGCAATAATCGAGCAAGATACCCTATGTTATTTCCGACTAATGGTTGTTCAGGTGTCATTTTGAAAGGCTCCAATGTTGGAGCACTACAATTTCTGAAGGCAAACTATTCCATTGTTTGATTGCTCTCACTATTAGGAAATTTCTCTTTAGTTCTAGGTTTTTTCTCTTCTTCATTAGTTTCCAACCATTGTTTCTTGTCTTCTCTATTGGTGCTTTGGGAAATGTTTTGAACCCTCATCTTTGTATGAGCCTCTCAAGTGATACCATATCTCCCCTGTCCTTCTTTTTCCTTAGACTAGACATTCCAAATTCCATTAACTGTTGTTAGTATGTTTTAGCCTCCAGACTTCTTATCATTTTTGTTGCTCATCTCTACAGTTTTCCAAAGTTTTAGTATCTTTTTAATTTATTTATTATTAATTAATTAATTGGATGTGTTTGCCACACCTCTCTGAGTTCTCAGGGCGGCTCACAACAAATAAAAAATACAGAACAGTAAACATCTCAAAAATCTAACAAATATGACTAAAAAACTAAAACTCCAATATAATTTTTAAAAATTAATTCACCATTCATTCCATAAATATACTAAAACACTCGTTGGTAAGGAGGCTAGGATGTAATGGCCCCAGGCATGGTGGCATAAATAGCTCTTTAAACTTTTTCAGAAGGCAATGAGGGTGGGGGCACTGCGAATCTCTGGGGGGAGCTGATTTCAAAAGTCCTGGCCCCTCACAGATAAGGCTCTTCCCCAGGCCCCATCAAATGACATTGTCTGGTTGATGGGACCCTGAGGAGGCCGACTCTCTGGGACTTGACCGGGCACTGGGATTCGTGCGGCACAAGGCGGTCTTGGAGGTAATCTGGCCCGATGCCATGTAGGGCTTTACATTGTGTTGACCAGAACTGGATGCAGTATTCTAAATGTGGTCTTACTAAGGCTTTGTAAAGCAATACTAGAACTTCATGTGATCTTGATTCTATCTCTCTATTAATGCAGCTAGGATTGCATTGGAATTTTTGTTTGCTGCCATACATTGTTAGCTCACATTTAAATTGTCCAATAGGACTCCAAAATCTCTCTCACAGTTACTTGTGTTAAGCCTTAAGCCTAACTATAAAACCTTACTTTTATCTGTGTTGAATTTCATTTTCTTAGGTAGGGGCATGAAACTGGGAGTGTGCTTGAACAAAGCTTTAACATCATGATTTCTACTTCAAAAAGACAATCTTTGTTAGATGCTGTGCTAGGGAAAGCTTTCGGTGAGCAAAGGCATATGTTTAAGTAAAAAAATGGTCTTTATCTCAGGAATGCAGATAAGACTGAGTTTCTGGCGCTCTTCCTGGACATAGATTACAGCTAGTTCTAAAGAGAAAATTAACTGCTTCTGTGCTGTTTTAAACCCTGTGTTTCCTCATGCATGCTTGAGTTCGAATAAAGAGTGGGATTGTTATCATAAAATCAGTGATTTCTGAGTTGGGGTTCGCTCCGGAGGCCCATGCCCAGAACACATACTGTACTGGTGATTTTAAGAGGTTGAATTATTCAGAGTACCTCCAATCCAGAATAAGAGCAAGAAAAACATTGAATAGAGGCTCAAAATGTTTTTTCTGTTTTCTATGCAGCTTCATAGGTTCCTGAAAAACTTCCAACATCACAATATTTCCAGAGATGGGATTTCTTTCGATGAAAATGGAGTTCCTGTTGGTGACTTTGATATCATGCACTGGACATCAGTTTCGAAAAAATCATATGTGGGGGTGAAAATTGGGAGCATAGAAAGACAAGCTTCCTCAGAAGTCAAGATTTCTGTCAATCAAAGTGCCATCCAATGGCCAACTTCATTTAACAAAGTAGTTGAGACTGCTTGGAATTTGTTCTTCTATTTGAAACCATATGTGGAATTTTGCTGCCCAGAAATTAATTAATTAATTTACTCACTCACTCACTCACTCACTCACTCACTCACTTATTTATTTATTTATTTATCACATTTCTAAGCCTCCCCGCTCCTGATGGACAATAAGAAATAATTCTTTTATAGGCCAATTGAGATAACTTCCATATAAGAGCAGTTATGGGCATTCCAAGGCATACTCAAATTTCCCCAGCACTCCACAGACTGCATTGGTGGCTGATTGATTTCCAGATGAAGTTCAAAGTGTTGGTTATGACCTATAAAGCCATACATCGCATCAGATCAGATTACTTGCAGGGCTGCCTTCTGCTGCTTGAACCCCGGCAATCGGTTAGATCCCACTGAGTCGGCCTTCTCCAGGTCCCTTCAACTGGACAATGTCACTTGGTGGGACCTAGGGGAAGAGCCTTCTCTTTGGGCGGCCTGGCCCTCTGGAACCAGTTCCCCTAGTTGTGTCACCAGGCTTGGGGCCATTAGACCCTAGCCCCCTGGCCGATGAGTGTAGATATGTTTTGCTGTGCAAACGGACTGATTTTGACTCCAATTGGAATGCAGAGCCAGCAGGCAACAAGTCAGTTGGCGTGACAGGGGCTCATCTTGGTCCACCTGTTTGTAGTGAGTTTGACCTGGTGACACCTGATGAAGTGGACAATGCCATTTGAGCTGTGAGTTCCACCACCTGCTTGTTGCACCCATGTCCCTCCTGACTTGTCTTGGCCAGCAGGGAGGTGACATGGAGCTGGGTCCAGGAGATTACAACACTTCTCTTAGGGAGGGCTCCTTCCTGGCTCCCTGCAAGGAGGCATTTGTGCACCCCATCCTCCAGAAGCATTCTCTGGACCCAGCCATATTTAACACCTATCATCCTGTCTCCAACCTTCCTGTTATGGGGAAGGTCGTTGAGAAGATGGTGTTGCTCCAGCTCCAATGTTCCTTGGATGAAGCCGATTATCTAGCCAGTGATGGCAAACTTATGGCACGTGTGCCATAAGTGGCACACAGAACCATATCTGCTGGCACGCTAGCTGTTACCCTAGCTCAGCTCCAATGTGCATGTGTGTACCAGCGAGCTGATTTTTGGCTTACACGGAGGCTCTGGGTGGAAGTTTTTGGCTTCCAGAGTGCCTCTGGGGGATGGGAAAGGGCATTGTTATCCTCTCCTGGCTCCAGGGAAGTCTTTGGAGTCTGGGGAGGGTGAAACATGAGCCAACTGGGCCCACCAGAATTTGGAAAACAGGCCCTTTCTGGCCTCCTGAGGGCCTTGGGGGGGAGACTGTTTTTGCCCTCCCCAGGTATTGAATTATGAGTGTGGGCACTCACATATGCATGATAGCACATGCCCATGCTCTTTTTGCACCCAAGGGAAAAAAATCACTAATCTAGGCTTCAGTCAGGATTCAGACCCGGCTATAGCATAGAAACTGCTTTGGTCACGCTGATGGATGATCTCTGGTGGGCCCAGGACAGGGGATTATCCTCTTTTTGACCTCTCAGTGCCTTTTGATGCCATCGATCATGGTATCCTTCTGCGTCGACTGGAGGTGCTGGGAGTGGGAGGCAACATTTTATGGTGGTTCTCCTCTTATCTCTTGGGTCAGTTGAAGTCAGTGTTAGCAGGGGGTGAGAGGTTGATGCCTAGATCCCTACATTGTGGTGTACCTCAGGGGTCAGTCCTCTCCCCCCTGCTGTTTAATATCTACATGAAACTGCTGGGTGAGATCATCAAAGGGCACTCGGTGAGATACCATCAGTATGCTGATGACAATAGCTGTACATCTCCACCCTGTGTCCACACAGCGAAGCACTGGAAGTGATGTGCTGGTGTCTGGAGGCTGTCAGGGTCTGGATGGGTGCCAACAGGCTCACACTCACTCCAGACAAGATGGAGTGGCTCTGGGTACTGCCTCCCAAGGACACGTCCATTACCCTGCGAGGGGGAATTATTGATCCCTTCAGAGAGTGTCCGCAACTTGGGCATCCTCCTCAATCCACAGCTGACTTTAGATCACCATCTTTCAGCTGTGGCAAGGGGGGAGTTTTTCCAGGTCCGACTGGTGCACCAATTGCAGCCCTATTTGGACAGGGAGTCTTTTTTCATGGTCACTCATGCCCTTATCACCTTGAGGTTCGACTACTGCAATGCTCTCTACCTGGGGCTACCTTTGAAGCATGTTCGGAAACTTCAAATTGTGCAAAATGCAGCTGCGCAAACTGTTTTGGGCCATCCAAGACATGCCCATATCTCATCACCACTCCATGGACTGCATTGGCTGCTGATTGGTTTCCAGACACAATTCAAAGTCATGACTTATAAAGCCCTACATGGCATAGGACCAGATTATCTCCAAAACCGCCTTCTGCCGCATGAATCCCAGCGGCCGGTGAGGTCCCACAGAGTTGGTCTCTTCAGGGTCCCATCAACCAAACAATGCAGGTTGGTGAGACCTAGGGGAAGAGCCTTCTCTGTGGGGAGCCTGGTCCTCTGGAATCAATTCATACTACCCCCACCCTCCTTGCCTTCCGAAAGAGTTTAAAAACTCATCTTTCTTAACAGGCCTGGGGAAATTAGATCTTCCCTCTGACCAATGAGTGTTTTTAGAATAATTTATTGGGGGAATATAAATGAATGTTTTTTAAAATGTTTCAGAATTTTTTAAAAAAAATTAGTATTAATTGTATTTATTGTATTGTATCTACTATATATGCTGTGAACCACCCCAAGTCCTCAGAGAGGGGTGGCATACAAATCCAATTCAATATAAATATAAATATGAGTAATTTTAAATGTTATTAGGGTCTTTAAAGATATTTTAGCTATATTAATTGGATTTTAGATATGTGTACTATATATTGTTTTGTGAGCTGCGCCGAGTCCTTGGAGAGGGGCAGCATGTAAATCAAAGAAAGAAAGGATGGAAGGAATAAATAAATAAATAAATTTACCCTTTGCAAGTAGAGTATTTAAAGTTCATCCCACTACTCCTTGACTCATTTTGTTCAATGTCCTCTTGAGCTTCTGGAAGCCAGTTGATTTCAGTAAATCCTTCTAATTCACATATTGCCCTGACTAATCTTTCTGTTTATGTTTAGATGGTGCCTTATTCAAGATGTACAGAAAGTTGCTCCCGAGGTTATGCCAAGCTTGTGAGAGAGGGAGCCCCAGTTTGCTGCTACGACTGTTCACTGTGTGTGGAAGGAACATTCTCTGTGCAGGAAGGTAGAGTAGGTGGCTCCAAAAACAAAACAAATAGGTACAATCAAAATTCTCTATTGACTTTTGGGAGGTTTTTGCTCAAGAAGCAAAAAAAAGATGACATTTTTGAAGCCATCCACAAACTTTTCAAAGATTGGGCACTATCACCAAATTTTGATATGAGCATTAAAGTAAATATTGAAAGGTTGTTGCTTTCTATTAAGTTGTTACTTTCTTGCTTGGTTTTGGGAAAGAGGTCAAGTTTTCATATAATCACATTTTTGATTATTTTAAATAATATTGTGTCATATAAATATCCCTGGGCAGAAATATTATATTGTTCCTTGAAAATGAAGTAATTGATTTCTGATGCAGTTTGCATTCTCCTATAGCTGCAGAAAAAGATTCATGCTAACCATTTTTTTCTAGATGCAGTCCATTGTGAAAAGTGTCCCGATCATCAATATTCCAATGAAAAGCGGGATCACTGTGTTGCCAAAAATATAAGCTTCTTATCCTATGAAGAATCATTGGGACTCACCCTGGCTTTCTTTGCCATTGCTTTCTCCCTAACAACTGCCTTTATTCTGGGAATCTTCATTAAATATCAACAAACTCCCATAGTCAAAGCCAACAACTGTGAACTCACATACATCCTCCTGGTTTCACTTCTGCTTTCTTTCTTGACCACCCTTCTATTCATCGGTCGCCCCGTGAAAATGACCTGTCTCCTTCGACAAACAATTTTCAATATTATTTTCTCAGTTGCTGTGTCTTCCTTGTTGGCCAAGACTGTAATGGTGGTGGTGGCCTTTCTGGCCACAAAACCAGGCAGCAGCATGAAAAAATGTCTGGGGAAGAATCTGGCCAACTCTATTGTTTTATCCTGCTCTGGTATTCAAGTAGGCATCTGCCTTATATGGCTGGGAATCTTTTCCCCATTCCCAGATTCTGATTTTCATTCGCAACCAGAACATATCCTGCTGCAGTGCAATGAAGGCTCTGTCACCATGTTCTACTCTGCTCTTGGCTACATGGGGTTTTTGGCTGCCATCTGTTTCTTGGTAGCATTTATAGCTCGAAATCTGCCAGGGGCCTTTAATGAAGCCAAACTGATCACCTTCAGCATGTTGGTTTTTTGTAGTGTTTGGATCTCCTTTGTTCCCACATATCTGAGCACCAAGGGGAAATACATGGTGGCCGTACAGATCTTCTCCATCCTGGCCTCCAGCCTGGGTTTACTGGGCTGCATCTTTATCCCCAAGTGCTACATTATTATCCTGAGACCAGCCATGAATACCAAAGAACATCTGATGCTAAAAAAGCAGTAAGGCTCCTTATGTTGGTGTCTATTTTTGCACAGTTTACATGCAGTATAAAATCACAAACTTTGAAGTACTGTTTTATACGTTGTCCCTTATCTTTCTTCATTCCATGTGGATTTTGAATTATAATTGAATAGTAATATTTCTACAAAAAACTCAAACTATTTGAATTAATCATATCCTTCAATTGTCACAAACTGAATTCATGTTAAATCATAGCCATCATCAATGACAATAATAAAATTTCTGAAATCACACCAGATAAACTGTTCTGATATGCTTTTTAATTAAATTAAAGACTATGGCTAATGTTGATGTCTTGTTTTATTAATATATAAGTTGGTGTTATATTATATTTTATTTTCTTGTGTGATGTTCTAACATTGTTTTAAAAAAATATTTAATTCCAAATATTTATTTATTTATTTGTTTGTTTGTTTGTTAATTTATTTATTTATTGTATTTATATGCTGCTCATTCCAAAGCAGACTCAGAGAAGCTAACAAATGTGATAAATACAATAATATTGATATACAATCACAAATACATAATAAATTCAGTAATAATGATATTTAATAACTTTAAAAGAACCATACACACATAGCAGTCAATCTAATTCCAGGCCTGCTGGAAAAGCCAGGTGTTAACGGCATTCTGGAAGATCGGTAGGAAGGAGATAATGCAAATCTCTGGCGGCAGTTGATTCCATAGTGTCAGAGCCACCACAGAGAAGGCTTTTTCCTGAGGTCCCACCAACCAACATTTTTTGGTGGATGGGACCTGGAGAAGGCTGACTCTGTGGACCCTTACTGTTCACAATGAGGTATGAGGGAGGAGGTGGTCCTGTAAATAGTCTGTCCCTGAGCTATTTAGGGCTTTAACGGTGATAACCAACACCTTGAATTGGGTTCAGACACTGATTGGCAACCAATTTAGCTTGTGTAGAAATGGAGTAACATGGGCATACCTAGGTAAACCCCTTATTGCATGCGCTGCTGCATTTTGGACCAGTTGAAGTCTCTGAACATGCTTCAAGGGTAACCTCATGTAGAGCGCATTGCAATAGTCAAGATGACAGGTGATGAGGGCATGAGTGTATGTGCAGAGTGCCTCCTGGTCAAGGTAGGGCCATAAACTGGTGGACAGATTGAACCTGTGTGAAAGCCCCCCTAGCCACAACTGAGAGATGTTTCTATAGCCTCAGCTGTGGGTCTAGGAGGACACCCATGTTGCAAGCCCTATCTGAGGGAGAAATTGTTTTTCCCTCTAAGACCAAAGATGGAAAGGTAGAAGTGTCTTTAGGAGGAAGGACCCACAGCCATTCAGTCTTGTCTGGGTTGAGTTTTAACCTGTTAATCCCCATCCAGACCCTAACATCTTCAAGACACCAGCACATTACTTCCACTGCTTCACTGAACTGACATGGGGTGGTGATATACAGCTGAGTATCATCAGTGTATTGTTGATAACTCACCCCATGTTGTCGGAATAGAATAGAATAGAATTCTTTATTGGCCAAGGATTTTTTCTTTGGTGCATACATTCTCAGTGTACATAAAAGAAAATATACATTTGTCAAGAATCATGAGGTACAACGCTCAAGTCCAATAAGTGAAGGGCCACAAAAAAATGTACTACCACACTAGGGGCATAAATTATTTTGTGGGTGTGGCTTGATGGTCATGTGACTGGGTGGAAGTGGCTTGTCAACCATGTGACTGGGTAGGAGTGGCTTGACGATTATGTGATCGGGATGGTTTAAAGATCATGTAATTGGCTTGTCACTCACATCAAGGGTTTGGGTTAGGGTGCCTGGCCTTTCCTTGTATATATTCTCTATGTGTACATACATATTATACATAGGCACTCAAAAATATTCATTATCTACTATATATATACACACACACATGCACATCTCTTCAAAAATTATAGACATTGAACCCCATTTACAGCGATAGGAAAAACATACCCAGAGTGTCCTTTCTGGCACACATTTAACCATAACCTCTATACATTAGAACATTACACATGCCTTCAGATGTACTTCCCTAACTTGCACATCACTGTTAGAGTGTAGCAACCAAATTTTGAGCTCAGTTGTGGTCATAGGTTTTTCTTTCTTTCTTTCTTTCCTTCCTCCTTCCTTCCTTCCTCCCTCCTTTCTCTCTTTCTTTCTTTCTTTCTCTCTCTTCCTTCCTTTCCTCCCCTTTTCTTTCTTTTCCCTTCCTCTGTTCCATTTCTTTTCTTTCCTTCAATTTCCTTCCCTCTTTTCTCCTCCCATTTGCTTTTATCCTTTCCGTTCTTTTCCTTTCTCCTGTTCCATTCATTTCCTCCTTTCCTTTCTGTCCATTTCCTTCACTCCTTTCTCCTCCCATTTCCTTTCCTCCTTTCCTTGCCTTGCCTTTATTTCCTTTCTCTCCTTCCCATTCATTTCCTCCTTTCCTTCCCTTTCCTCCCTTCTTTCTCCTCCCTTTTCCTTCTTTCCTTTCTTTTCCTCTATTCCATTCCTTCCCTTCTTCCCTTTCCTCCCCTTCCCTCCCTTCTTCCCTTCCCTCAGCTCCATTTTCACTACCCCCAATGCACCCCTTCCTGTATGGGCAGCAGCCCATGACTGGATCTGATCTGTTTAACCTCCAAAGCGGTGATTGATTTTCATGTTCTGTGGGACCTAGTTTGGTATTAATTTGCCTGGTTTTTTTTTTCTCCCACAAAATGCCCTAGAAGCCAGACATTTGTTTTGGAAATGTATATAGACTTTCTTGAACAAGGGAATCATATCTTTGTAATGATTAATGCAGCAGAAAATTCAATCAAGCCTTTAAGAAAAGACCAGGCAGGGTGACAGTGAGACAATCTAAAATAAATCGTTCAGGTTATTTTTATGCACATTACAAAATTGTGGGATTTGTGGGTTGCTTGTGTTTTTCAGATGCAACCCATTGTGGAAAGTGTCCAGATGTTGGGAATTCCCAATATGAAGCAAAATAAATCTTTCCATAAATTCAAAATGTTCCTAGCTTATAAATAAATATTGGGTATTATCCTGACTCTCTTTGTCATTGCTTTATTCATAACTACTGCCTTTATCCTTGGAAACTTCATTAGACATTGAAAAACTCCCATAAATAAAGTCAACAATCAAGCACTCAACTACATCCTCCTGATTTCACTCCTGCTTTCTTTCTTGACCTCCATTCTATTCATTGGTGGCTCGGTTCTCTTGTGTCTGCACATGCTATGTGTGCATATCCCAATGTGTTTTTGATTCTGCACTGAAATTGTGAGGGAATGCATGCAAAAAATAGCAGAAATCTCTGTCGCGCGCGTGTCCCCTCACAAGATTTTCCTTCTGTGCATGGGCATGAAGCAAAAATACAAAAAAAAAAAAAAGAATAAAAAAGATGGCAGTTCCTATAGGACTGACACCGTAGGAGCCACACGCAAATTGAACAATCTGGCAGTCACTACCTATGCGCTGTCCCCTACTGTACCAGTAGCAACCCACAACTGCTGTGCATCATACAACATTGGCCCTGGACTCAGGTCCTCAAATTTTGTTTAGTGCCTCACCTTCACCCATTGTGGTATGTACTCATAAATCATCATCTCTTGGTTCCCTGCTAGATAACTTATTTATGTAAGAGACAGCAAATGTCATCACATCAGGAGGAGGAGGTGGCTCAGTAGTTAGAGTACAGTATTGCAGACTATTTGTGCTGCCTGCCAGCTGCCTGCACTTTGTTTTTTTTTGGGGGGGGGGTATTCAATTTTATTTTATTTTTTAAAATTAAATTTTATTTAATATATACATTAAAAACAGGGTACAGAAGAGCAAAGGGAATATATATAATGTACATTCTAACAATTATAATTTACTTATATAGTACACGTCGGTGGGTACGGAGAAAAGAAGAAAGGGAGGGGGTTGGGGAAGAGGAGAAAGAGATATGAGGGGAAGAGGGATAGGAAATTGAAGCAAAAGAGGAGTACAGTGATCCCCCGATTATCGCGAGGGTTCCGTTCCAAGACCCCTCGCGATAATCGATAACTCGCGATGTAGCGGCATGGAAGTAAAAACACCATCTGCGCATGCGCGTCCTTTTTTTTCATGGCCGCACATGCGCAGATGGTGGGGTTTGCGTGTGGGCGGCGGGGAAGACCCAGGGAAGGTACCTTCGGCCGCCTACCAGCTGATCTGCTTGGTAGCGCAGCAGCAGCGAGGAGCCGAAGATGGGGTTTCCCAGCTGCCCACGCAAAGAGGAAACCCCAGCGGCCGAAGGAACCTTCCCTGGGTCTTCCCCGCCACCTCGGATCCTCGCTGATGCCCGCCCGCCGTTTGCCGCTCGCCCGCCTACCCGCCATTTGCCGCTCGCCCCGTTCACCTGCCGTTTGCCGCTCACCCCGTTCACCCGCCGTTTGCCGCTCGCCCCGTTCACCCGCCGTTTGCCGCTCGCCCGCCTACCAGCCATTTGCAGCTCGACCCGTTCACCCGCCGTTTGCAGCTCGCCCTGTTCACCCGCCGTTTGCCACTCACCCCATTCACCTGCCGTTTGCCGCTCGCCCCGTTGACCTGCTCACCCGCCGTTTGCCGCTCGCCCCGTTCACCCACCGTTTGCCGCTCGCCCTGTTCACCCGCCGTTTGCTGCTCGCCCATCTACCCGCCGTTTGCAGCTCAGGTTTGGGGGGGTGCTAGGAAGCCCCCCATGCCGGCGGAGACCTTTTAAAACACCCGTGCCGCTTCCCAGCTGAGTCCTGAAGCCAAGCGCCAAAGACGAACTTCTGCACTTGGCTTCAGGACTCAGCTGGGAAGCGGCACGGGTGTTTTAAAAGGTCTCCGCCGGCATGGGGGGCTTCCTAGCACCCCCCCGAACCCCCAACCCGGGTTTGGGGGGGTGCTAGGAAGCCCCCCATGCCGGCGGAGACCTTTTAAAACACCCGTGCCGCTTCCCAGCTGAGTCCTGCAGCCAAGCGCAGAAGTTCGCCTTTGGCGTTTGGCTTCAGGACTCAGCTGGGAAGCGGCACGGGTGTTTTAAAAGGTCTCCGCCAGCATGGGGGGCTTCCTAGCACCCCCCCGAACCCCCAACCTGGGTTTGGGGGGGTGCTAGGAAGCCCCCCATGCCGGCGGAGACCTTTTAAAACACCCGTGCCGCTTCCCAGCTGAGTCCTGCAGCCAAGCGCAGAAGTTCGCCTTTGGCGTTTGGCTTCAGGACTCAGCTGGGAAGCGGCATGGGTGTTTTAAAAGGTCGCCGCCGGCATGGGGGGCTTCCTAGCACCCCCCAAACCCGGGTTGGGGGGTCGGGGGGTGCTAGGAAGCCCCCCATGCCGGCAGAAAGACCCAGGGAAGGTTCCTTCGGCCGCCCAGCAGCTGATCTGCCCGGCGGGGAACGCAAACTCCACCATCTACGCATGCGTGCAGATGCTGTTTTTACTTCCGGGTGGAAAAATCGCAATATAGCGATTCGCAATGTTCGGGATCGCGAAACTCGGGGGATCACTGTAGTAAGAAGAGTGTAGAGGGCCAGCGTTAGAGCTGGGGCTTTCATGCTTTGCGGCCTGTGGTTTGAACACATAGGTGGTGTAGATTTCCCTAAAGTTTTATCCATATGTTTTTGACGTAATTGTTAGTGCCAACACGCATCGGTGGTTTAAGGGTTTGTTCATTCAGTTTCTTTGTAATTCAAAATTTGTGTCAATCGATGTTTACAGTTTGTTGTTTCAATTTTGATATTATGATTTGTGACGTAGATTGCTGGTTTTACAAGTTGTTTTTATTGGATATTTTTCTTGATGAATAATTTTTCAGTAATTTCTTTTTTTTAACCAATGTACCATTTGTCCCATGCTTTATAGAAATCTGTCTCATCCTTGTTTTGCAATTCCATTGTTAGCTTGGACATTTCTGCACATTCCATTATTTTAATCAAAAGGGATAGAATGGTTGGGTTTTTTTCCTGTTTCCAGAATTGTGCATATAAAATCCTTGCGGCTGTAATAATGTGAATTATAATATATCTGTTTTCTTTATTAAAGTTTTGTCTTATGATTCCTAATAAAAATAGTTCGGGTTTTGCATGGATGATCTGGGAAGTGATTTGTTCTAGCATGATTTTGATTTTATACCAATATTTTTGGGTGGTTTCACATGTCCACCAGATGTGGTAGTATGTACCTGGTTTTTTGCTGCATTTCCAACATAGTGGTGATATGTTTGGATACATTTTTGCAAGTCTAGCAGGTGGCAGGTGCCATCTGTAGAACATTTTGTAATTATTTTCCTTATATGAAGTTGCCATCGTTAATTTGTAGTAAACAGTCCAAATTTTTTCCCATTCATTTAAATTAATTGTGTATCCAAAATTTTGTGACCACGCTATCATAGTTCCTTTAACTATTTCTTCTACTGTATCGTGTTTAAGGAGGATATTGTATATGTTTGATATTTGGTTTTTTTTGTGGACCAAAAATTATCTTATCAAGGAGATGGTTTTTTGAAAGCCTAATTTGTTCTTATCTTCATTATATTTTGATTTGATTTGTAGGTAGTATAACCAATCCACTTTAATACCTTTTTCCATGAGTTTTTGATTAGGGATTAGATCATTATTTTTGTTTAACAGTTGGTCGTATGTTATAATTTTGTCAGGGGTTAATGCATTCGGGTATATAATTGCTTCTGTTTGGGATATCCATTTTGGGATACAGAGGTAATGTTTTTTTAAAATGAAGTGCCAGGTGTTAATTAAGGTTTTTCGTATGTAGTTTGATCTGAAGTATGTTGGTATTTTACCTATGTCTGCCATCAGAAACTTGTGCCACCCGGATTGAAGGTCATAGCCTTCAAGTGTTAATATTCTAGAATTTTTAAGTGTTATCCATTCTTTCAGTAAGTTAGCAATTGAGTCATGGTAATATAGTTCCATGTTTGGTAACCCGAATCCACCTCTTGACCTATGATCTTGTAGGTCTTTAAGTTTTATTCTGCCCTTTTTTTTTTTGTCCATATAAATTTGCGAATTTTTTTGTGTAAGTTTTTGAAAAAAGTCCTGTTTAATTTAATGGGTGCAGTTTGAAAAAGGTATAAAAATCTAGGGAGTATATTACTTTTAATTACGGCAATTTTCCCCATTATAGAAAGTGAGAGCTTTGACCATCTGCAAAAATCTTTGTCCATTTCATTGATTAGTTTATCGTAGCTGTCTTTCTTGATAGTGCTACAATTAGCGGTAATCCATAGTCTTAGGTATTTAACTTTTTGGCGGTTTTGATTTTAGTAGATTCCTCTAGTTTCAATATCTGCTGTTTTGTCATATTTTTTGTTATCATTTTTGTTTTTTCCCTGTTGATTTTTAGTCCGGCAATCTTTCCAAATTTATTTATTTCATTAATTAGAATAGGTGCAGATTTTAAGGGGTCTTGTACACCATGTCATCAGCAAATGCTTGAAGTTTATAGTGTTCACTTTTAATTTTTAGTCCTTGGATTTCCTTGTTGTGTCTTATTTTATTTAGTAGAACTTCTAGTGCGAAAATAAAAATCAGGGGGGTTAAGGGACAGCCCTGCCTCACTCCTTTTTTATGTTTATTGTTTCTGTCATATCATTGTTTATCAGTATTTTGGCTGTTTGTATTGAGTATATAGTTTTAATGAGTTCTGTAAATTTATTACCAAGTTGCATTGACGCCGTTTGTGTTGTGAAGAATTGCCAGTATAAACTATCAAAGGCTTTCTGTAAATCTACGAATAGGTATGCTACTGGTTTATCTATGTTTTTATCGTAATATTCTAAAGAGTCCAAAATAATCTTTGTATTTGTTGCTATATTTCTTGCTGGAAGAAAGCCATTTTGGTCTGTATGTATTCTAACAGTTAGTATTCTTTTAAATCTTTCAGCTATGATTGATGCAAAGATTTTATAGTCTGAATTAAGAAAGGATATTGGGCGATAATTTTGAATGTAAGCTCTATTTTGTGTATCTTTAGGTATTAAAGTTATATAAGCCTCATTCCAAGAGGAAGGAAGCTTTGAACCTTCGAAGATTTCATTAAAAAGAGGTAACATTATAGGCTCCAGCATTTCTTGAAATTGTTTGTAGAATTCAGCAGGTATACCGTCTGCGCCCGGGGTTTTATTATTATTTTGTTTCATAATTGCATTGATTAGTTCTATTGATGTTATTTTGTCATTTAGCATATCCTGATCTTCCTTATTTATTTTTTCTGTATTTTCTAAGCTCTCGTATAGATTATTTATTAGTTGTTCATTTACGTCATCTTTTTTATACAATTCCTCAAAGAAGGATTTAATTATTTGTTTTTTATCACTAAGTGTTGTTTTTAAGACACCTGTATGATCATATATTGCCTCTATGATTTTTTCTGCTTTTTGATGAGCGAGTTTTGAGGCTAACCATCGCCCGGGTTTGTTTGCAAATTCAAAATGCTTTTGTTTGGCAATCCTTAATTTATGTGAGAGTTCTTCTTGAGTTTGTAGGTTTATGTAGTGTTTTGTAATATTCAGTTCTCCTAAAATTTCAGTGTTATTTGGTTTGGTTTGTAGGGTTTTTTCAAGGTTCTGAAGTTTTATTTTTAGAGTTTGGAGTAAAGCTGGGCAAATACTGTTGCATCTCTTTCAAATCTGAGCCAAAGTGGACTTTATTCATTGCAATTGTGGTCTTCTGTGATCTCTGAGATTTAATTCTGTCATGAAAAAAGAACAATAGGAAGGATCTCCTGCAGAATACTGTATAAGTCAAATGTTGCTTCTGCTGCATATACAGCTCTTTCTGCTTCTGCTTCTGTCTCAAATTCCCTGTGCCAGTATGCTGATGAAATGTCCATTAAAGGTGATAATAGAAGAAAAGGAGGGGTTCCATTACTACAAGCCAGGAGACTACTGGATTACTGGAATAATGTCTGGAATCTTAGCTCTATTGTACCAATTTTCATTCTCCAAGCCTCCAACCCACCAACTGAAGAGGTAGCTGTTACCATGTCCAAGGATTCTGGTGATTGATTTTACATGCTCCAGTGTCTTTTCTAGGAAGGATTTCATTTCCTCCTATTCTTCACCATTAGAAAGGCATGCCATTATTGCTTCTCCCAATTTGCTTTATAGGAAAGACTCCTGGGAAACCTGATGATTTTGTAAAATTTTAGTTTTCAAAATTCTTTTTACTTTCTTCCAAAGTGTCCGTCTTAACACTGGACAACAATGGGCACCGCCAATACTGTTACAAGATGAATCTTGCTTGGATGGATTATGCCTGCTTTCAAAATGACTACCTTGGGACTGTGGAAAGTCACCAGCATATTTATTATATTTATTTATTAACAATAGTTTAGCAATGACTCCCAATAAAGTGATTGGATGAATATCTTGGAACAGAGTGAGATCACTTGTATTTTCTCCCCACTGTTTATTCCCCTTCTCTACATATACTCTATAATACTTACCACTTTCTCCACTCTTTCTTTCCACCCTTTAGCACTTTTGCCACTTCAGTGCCTTCCCTGTTCTTTTTGGTTTAAATAAACAGAATGCCTTTTAAAAAGTCAAGGGATGTTGCCGGCTAGGCTCTAGGAAGAGCAGATGCGGCTCTTCAAGTCAAAGCCTCATTGTTCCTTCCCCCCCTTTGCATCCCAACTAGATGGCTTGTTATATGCTGTTATAGTGAGCTATGGAGCATAAATCTCAGAGAGAAGTATACCTAGGTTCTTAAGTGAGGGTCATCTTCTAGATCAATATTGATATTCTGATTATGTTTAACAATATGTAAGAAGAGAAAATATTCATCAAAATTTGAACTGCCAAATAGATAACCATTCATACAAATAGTTATTATCATTTTACAAATAATTTTACATTATCGGCAAAAATAATGGGATTGCTTTTAAATCACATAAATAATTGATATAGAGGAAAAAAAGATGATGAAATTTCTTTCTTTCTTTTTTTTAAAATATTTTTTATTATTTTCAAAAAAGACAGACAAAGACATACAACATTGAACATTTAAGGAGCTACCATTGCTCCGCTTATCGTAGAAGTCTACTAATACAGAATATAAAAAACTCTAACTGTTACAAAATCTAAGCAGAAATGCCACTCTTGCAAAATACATTATCATTAAATTTAATTCCATATTTTTAAGATTAAAATTATTGATTAAATTTCTTTATGTTTTAAAAAAAGATACACTTGTATATATATATGTATATATAAAGAACAATAAACAAATTATTAGTAGTACAAAAAGAAAACAAAATAAACACTTCTAGGTTAGTTATCATATAAACTATTTAATTCTATCTTATAATTTTTCAAATAGTCATTTATTCTTGCATATTTAATTTTTAGTACTATTTTTAACATTCCACCAATCATATACTTTATCCCATATTTTGTAAAATTCCGTTTCGGTTTGGTTATTCAAACGTTTAGTCATCATGTCTAATTCTGCACATTCTATAATTTTTTTGAATACCTCCGTATCTTTCGGTATCGTCTTTTCTTTCCATTTCTGTGCAAATACTATTCGTGCCGCCACCAATATATGTATTATTAAATAGTAAATTTCTTTTTTATACTTTATATTTGAAATACCCAATAGGAAAAATTCAGGAGATTTTTTGATCTTCTCCTTAGTTATTTCATTTATCCAATTCTCTACTTTATTCCAAAATATTTTTGTCTCAGGACAGGTCCACCATGCATGATAATATGTGCCAACTTCTTTTTTGCATTTCCAACAAATAGGCGATACAGATGGAAACATTTTAGAGATTCTATATGGTGGAAGGTGCCATCTATAAAACATCTTAATTTGGTTTTCTTTGAAGGAAATGGATTTTGTTATTTTCCAATTATACTTCCATACATTTTCCCAAGTATCTAAGTCAATCTCTTTACCAAAATTTTTGCACCAACTGATCATATTATCTTTCAATATCCAACCTATCGTTCTATGATTTAATAAATATTTATAAACATTTCCAATTGTCTTTGTTTGACTTTGGAATAATAATTTGCTCAGTACATTATTTTCTTTTTTAAAAATATAAGTCTTTATGTCTATTTGGTATCTAGAACTAATCTGCATATAATGCCACCAATCTAAATCTATACCCAACTCGTATAACTCTTGTTTTGTTCTTAGTTTTAATTGGTTATCTAACAAGTCACTGTATTTCCAAATCTCACTTTTTCCTTTAAGATTCGGATGTACAATAGCTTCAAAGGGTGAAACCCATTCTGGCATTACTAAAAAGTGATTTTTCTTTATTTCATTCCACACTTCTATTAATGCTTTTCTAATAACATTGTTTTTGAAATATGAGTGAGTTTTTAATTTATCATACCATACAAATGCGTGCCATCCGACCATCAAGTCGTGACCTTCTAGATTGAGCAATCTTTGATTTTCTAGTGTCAGCCATTCTTTTATCCATGTCAGAGCTGTGGCATGATAATATAGTTTCCAATTTGGGAGACCTAGACCTCCTCTTTCCTTACGATTTTCTAGTGAATTTTGTTTTATTCTTGCTTTTTTGCCTTGCCAAATAAATTTTCTTATTATCTTATTCAATTCGGCAAAGAATTTCGTTCCTGGGTTTATTGGGATCACTTGGAAAAGAAACAATATTTTTGGAAGAATATTCATTTTAACTGTGGAGATTCTTCCTACAAGTGATAATTGTAAATTACTCCATATTTCTAAGACTTTTTAAATCTGACTTAATAATTTTAAATAATTATCACTTTTTAAGGATAGGGCTTTAGAAGTCATCCATATCCCTAAGTATTTAACTTTTTTCGTGATCTTCATGTTTGATAAGTCACCTAAATATTTTCTCTGTACTTCAGTCATATTTTTTGTTAATATCTGTGTCTTTTCCTTGTTTATTTTCAATCCTGCAACTTTCCCATATTCTTCGATCACATTTATTAAGTTTAAAATAGATTCTATTGGGTCATCCAAAACAAACACTACGTCGTCAGCAAATGCTTGTATTTTATAAGTTTCTTTTCTAATTTCCAGTCCTTTTATTTCCTTATACGCTCTTATTTTTATCAACAATGCTTCTAAGGTTAGAATAAATAACAATGGTGATATTGGGCAACCTTGTCTTACTCCTCTTTGTATAACTACTTTTTCTGTCTGTTCACTGTTTATAATAATTTTAGAAGTTTGTTCAGAATATATAGCGTCTATTATATTAAAAAAAAATGTTCCTACTTCCATCTTATTTAATTGTATTTTCATAAAATTCCAATCCACGTTGTCAAATGCTTTTTTGGCATCCAGAAATATAAGTGCCATTTGTTTTTCTGGATGCTGCTCGTAGTATTCTAAAGTATTAACTATTATTCTTAAATTATTTTTAATTTGTCTTCCTGGTAGAAATCCATTTTGATCACTATGTATCATATTATTTATAATACTTTTAAGTCTATTAGCAAATATTGATATAAAGATTTTATAATCCACATTCAACAATGAAATGGGTCTGTAATTTTCAATTTTTTCCTTCTTTGTGTCAGCCTTATGTATTGAAGTTATTAAAGTTTCTGACCAAGTTTTTGGTAATTTACCTATTGTCAATATTTGATTATATATCTCAAGCATGTTTGAAGAAAGTATTTCTAAATCTAATTTATAAAATTCAGCTGGTATTGCGTCTGGACCAGTCGCTTTATTGTTTTTTTGATTCTTTATAGATTGTTTTAATTCCATATCTGTAATAGGTCTATTTAAACTTTGCTGTTGTGTTTCGGTTAAAACTGGAAGTTCTATTTTTTCCAGATATTTAAAAATTAAATCCTCACTTATCTCTTCTTTCTTATATAATTGTTTATAAAATTCTAATACTATTTCCTTTTTATCTTCTATTCTATGTTTTATTGTACCTTTTGAATCTATCAAATTTTTTATAATTTTATTTTCTCTCTCTTTTCTTAGTTTGTATGCCAACCATCTTCCGGGTTTATTTGCATGCTCAAAATAATCTTGTTTTACTCTCTTTATCTTTTCTACAATTGGTTCTTGTTCTATTAATCTCAATTTGTGTCTTATTAATTCTCTCTGATTTTTTAATTTGTCATCCTTATCCTCTTTTTGCATTAAAATTTCTAATTTTCTTAGTTCTTCTACTAGTGTTCCTTGGTATTTTTTCTTTTCTTTATTTTTTCTTGCTATAAATGATATTGTTAGTCCACGTATATATGCTTTAGTTGTATCCCATAAATTTTGAGGTGTGGTATCTGTGTTTTTATTTATTTTTTAAAAAATCTCTAATTCCTTCTCTATCCATTTCTTATATTCAGGATCTTTTATTATAGTTCTATTCATTGACCAATTCTTTATTCTCCTTTTACCTTTCCAATATAAGGATAAAGGGTTATGGTCCGCCCAGGTATTTGTCTCTATTTCTATTTCACTTATTTGTTCCATTATGTGTGCAGGAGCCCAAGCCATATCAATTCTAGACCATGTCTTATGCGGGTTGGAATAAAAGGTATACTGTTTATCTTTTAAATGCTGTTCTCGCCATACATCTTTTAATGTTAATTCTGAACTCATTTTCCAAAATGACGCCGGTAGAATTACCTTTTTTTTTTTTCTTTTCCCATTGTAATCCATTTGGTCATCTGAGATTGCATTAAAGTCTCCTATTATTATCATATTTTCAATTAATAACTCATTAATTTTTTCATGTAAATCTTTATAAAATTGTTTTTGATTATCATTTGGTGCATAAATTGAGACAATTGTTAATGGTTTTGTTTCTAAATCTAACTGTACTATCAAAATCCTTCCATCCCCTTCATTGTATATTTCTTTTGATTCAATTAGTTCATCAATATACATTGCTACACCTCTTTTCTTTTGGTTAGCCAAACTAGTATATAATTTTCCCAATTTTGAATTTTTGAGGAGACTTCTTTTTGATTTTTTGATATGGACTTCTTGTAGAATGTTTATCTGGGCTTTTTGTTTCGAGAGTTTAGTTAAGACTTGGTTTCTCTTCCTTGGGTTATTTAGTCCATTTACATTAACTGAAAATATTTTCAGATCATGTGTCATCTTTATTTATAGTACCTTTTGGCTTCTTTTGGTTCTCGGAGTTGAGTATCCAAGATTAAGTCCTGTGAAATCTGTGGTTGTTTCTGTTTCACCACCAATGCTTTTTCCCCTCCGCCACCTGTGGCCCCCACCATATCGTCGCTAGGTTTTGGTTGAACCTGAATTTGTGCAGTACTGTCCAGTCCACTGCGTGTTAGAAAATATCTTGCTTGTTCTATGCTTTCTATTTTCACTCTCGTTTGTTGCCATGTTAGGGTCAACCCTTCTGGTATCAGCCATCTGAAAACAATGTTCTTTCTGATTAAAATGCTTGTAAGAAAGTAATATTGTCTTCTACTTTCTTGAACTCTCCTCGGAACTTGTTTCAGAATCGTGATTTCTTTCCCATTACGTTGAAGGGACTCATTTTTGGTGTATTTCAGTATCGCGTCTTTGACGATTCTTCTTGTGAACTTAATGTGAACTTCTCTGGGTAAGTTATGGCGCCTTACATAGCCAGTCTGGACTCAGTAGACTTCATCGATTTCTTTTACAAGGTCTGTTGGGTCCAGCTGCAAAATAGCTCCCATGACTTCTGCCATTTTTGAAGGCAAATCTTCATCTTTTTCTTCTTCAATATTTTGGAACCTCAAACCATGTTGTGCGGAGTGGAGTTCTAAATTGGTTATCGCTATATCAAAGTCTCTGCGGGCTGCGTAGTTGCGGTCTTCATATTCTTCTACTCTCTGTCCCACATCTTGAATTTTTTCTTCTGTCACTTGTATTCTCTTTTCGCTGTCTTGTAGTTTTTGTTGAATAGCTTTTATATTTCCGTCCATTACAACAACATTTCTTTTACTTCAGTTAATTCTGTTTTAAGTTCCGCAATTTCTTTTTTAATTTCATCTTTCATCTCCTTCATCTCTTGTCTCAATTCTTGTAAGTAGGTTTTCATTTCTTCTTTGTATGAGTCACTTTCAGTTTTTGCCTGGGTTTGTAATGCCTTAATGTCTGCTAATGCTTCTTGAATAATCTGGAGGTTAGGGTCCATCATAGGCTTATCTTTTTCTTTCTCTTTAGCCAACATTGTGGGTATGGTCCTTTGTTGTAATGGTGATGAAGTTGGGGAGACCCTGGGTGAAGAGGTTGGGACAGGAGTAGTTGGTTGTTTTCGCGATGTTAGTGTGGTCACTGAAGTCACACTCTGTGCCCTGTGGGAATCTTTCATCATGCAAAATCATTGTTATTATTTTAGTTTAAAAATGTTTTAATCTAGATCTTATATATTCTTAATAAGAAAATGAAACAAAAAAAGAAAGAAGAAAGAAATTGAGTATATCAATACAATTCAGTTAATATTGTAATCAATTATTGGTTTAATTGGAGAGGAAAATGGAAAAGAAAGAGAAAAAGAAGAGGGGGTAGGTGGAAAAGTATTTCAATGAGTTCCTAGGCACCTTAAAAGGGAGATCAGGTGGGGGAAAGGAAGAAACCAATATTCTAGCACATAGCTATTTAATGCTAAAAGAGAGAAAAAATATAAATGTCATTTTGAAAGAGAAAAAAGGGAAAAAAATTAATAATAATTAAAAAATAATGGTAATTGAAGATTAAAAATATAAAAGGGAGGGGGAGAAAAAGGGAGATAAGGAAGAAATAAGGTAAAAAGGTAGGAAGATTTCTTTAGGGAGAGGAAAGTGATAGGGGAGAAAAAGAAAAAAAAACTGGAAAAGATTTCTTTAAAAGAGAAAAGGAAGAAAGAAAATATGAAAGGGTATATATAAAGAAAATAATAACAATACAATAATAATAATCTATTAACTAAGAAAAGGTAAAAAAAAGAAAAGATCTAAAAAATCTAAAGGAAAAATCCAAAAAGTAGAAAAAGAAGCAAAAAAAGAGGAAACTATTAAGTCCAAAAATGCCAAATATAAGTTATACTTTAATAAAAATCTCAAAAAAGAGATACTCCAAGCAAATGTCCAATGTAATGTCCAATATAATGTCCAGTTTAAAAAAGTGTCTTCTTATTGTATAAAAAAGAAAGAAAAAAACAAGGAGAGAAGAGACAAGCACAAAAGATATCCTTACGCCTCCAAATTTGTATTGAGAGAAAAAGAAAAAAATAGTCCCACTTAGTCCATAGAAAAAAAAAGGATGCAAATATTTCTAACAATAAATCCAATTAAAGTGAACCTAAATTATGTTCTAATAAAATTATCCAAGAAAAATAAGAATAAGTCCAAAACCAATGTCCAGTGTAATTTCCAAATTCAAATACTTGTAAAATAATCCAAGTCTCTTTATTTTATAAAAAGGGCAGAAGAAAGTAAAAATACAAAAGATATCCTTACAGCTCTATTATAACGCAGAAAAATAGTCCCATCAAATCCAAAAACAAGGGTAAAAAAGAAGTAAAAATAATGTCAAAAATTTTAAAAGTAGAAAAATAGAGTAAGTAATCCAAATTTCATTGCAAATAATTATAGCTTCAGTAGGATTCCATTCGAAATTTTTTATGTTGCAGTGAGAAAGCCTTTTACCACATTCTGCCCTTTTTGTTGGCTGTTCATGAAGTCAACCAGAATTCAAGGCTCTTACCCAACATCACCCTGGGCTACAACATCTATGATAACTTTTTCAATGCAAGAATGACATATGAGGCCATGCTGGATGTGCTGTCTACAGGACAGGAGAATGTCCCGAACTACAGATGTGGAAGACAAAAGAACCTGTTGGCGATTCTTGAAGAGATGGATTCTGAACTCTTTGATCATATAGCTAATGTCTTGAGCATCTATAAAATTCCACAGGTATAAAGCCAAATATCATTATTTCTGTGTTATAAATAGTTCTGATATGATTAGAAGGCAGCACTTATATATATTTCTCCAAATAAATTGAAAGTCAGACTGTAAATATTAGAAAAGTTGAAATAATTTTTAATTCACAAAGTATGTGTGTATGCATGCTCACAGAACATGTTGTTAAACTGGTTGAAACCCACCATCATACACACACACACACACACACACACACACACACACACACACACGTATATGCACTGTGCATGTGTTTGTATATATTTTTTAAGAAGAGAATGGACAGTCACTTGTCTGAAATGGTATTGGGTCTCCTGCTTGACCAGGAGGATGGCCTAGAGCAGGGATATCACTTGATTTCATTGAGGAACACATCAAGTTTGTGTTTGATTTTGGGGAAGGCATAGCCAAGGTGGGCATGACCAGCATAATCTCACTTGTATCAGGGGCACCTGTGGTGGCCTGAATGCCCTGTCAGCAAAAACAGGATCCTGAGCTCTTTTCGGCTGGGACAGTCTCCTGCAACCCATTGTCAGCCAAAACAGAGCTTGGGAGGGCCATGCACGGTCCTCTCTAGCTCTATTTTCACTGGCAAGGGCACTGCAGACTGGTCCTTTGCTATTTTCAGATGGCCCTGCAGGCTTGATCTAAGGACGCCAGGTCTTGAGTTTGATACCTCTGGACTAGGGGCTCCTGCTGGAGCAGGTGGTTGGACTAGAAGTCTTTCCAGCTCTATTCTGATTGACTAATTGACTGATTGGATGATTGATCCACAGAGTTATAATGTGACCAGAAGGGTACACTCTATGAGGACCACCCATGAACATCACCCACAAATAATTCAGAGCTCCCTGATTTCAAAGGGAGCATACAAGATAACAGGACAGAACATCAGGGGAACTAGCAAAATTCATAGTGTTAACATTTGAAACTTCTCTCTGCAGTGGAGAAAGCACCTCAGATTTATCACCTGACTTTTATCATTAAAACTGGCACAAACTAGCAATACCTTCTCTTTTATCTTAGATCAACTATAGTGTCATCAACCAGATGACTGAACAAAATAATCATTTCCCTTTTTCACATCGGATGACCCCAAACCAAGAACCTCCTTACTCAGCAATTGTCAAGCTGCTCCTGCAGTTCCAATGGATGTGGATCGGCCTCCTTTCTCAGGACAATGAAAAGGGAGAAAAATTCAAAAGACGCTTGGAAGCTCTCACCCTAAAAAATGGGATTTGCATTGTCCTCTCAGGAACCGTTCCAGAAGCAAATATGAAGTCAAGTGCTAGAGATACTCTCATGCAAGAAAAAAGGGAAATGTTCCTTTCTCTTATCAAGAGTCAAATAAAAATTATAGTATGCCAACTAGATACTCAGGCCTCAGGAGTGTTAACAGCAGCAATACAAATGTTTGATATGACTAATACATCCATTGTGGGAAGGGTTTGGATTGCAACAACTTTGACACCTTTATGTATAGACATTTTTAACTTTTGGATTGATCTCCCAAATAAATATGCTTTGTTTTCCTTCCTTATCCAGACAAAGAGAAGGACTCAGTATTATGACTTTAATTCTTATGCAACCATGCCCTTTTCGTATGGTCCTGTGTTATCTAAGAAAGTTTGGAAAAAATGCAGAGAAAAGGGGAACTTGGAATTTGCACAACATGATGTGATTGCAAGAATCCTCTCTCAGGATTCCTCCAGTATTTCCCAAATAATTCAAATTTTGGCCTGGGTCCTCAGTGCTGCCTCTTCCTCCCAACAAAGTAAGGGGGGAAAAACCCAGGTTTTATGGCCATGGCAGGTAAGTCTTCCCCTTTGAGGTTCCATTGATTCTCCCCTTCCAATTCCTCAATGTTAATTTTTAAATTTTAAACTGTAACAAGATTGCTAGAAAAGCATTAAGATTAGTTAATCTAATCTTACATAGCTTCTCCTCCAAAAACCCACTTCAAACCAGAGCTTACAAAACTTTTGTCAGACCAATTCTAGAATACAGCTCACCTGTATGGAACCTGCATTGCTTATCAGACAATAAATATAATTAAGAGAGTCCAAAAATATTTCACAAGAAGAGTCCTTCACTCCTCCTCTCTAAACAAAACGCCTTACTTCTCCAGACTTGAAATACTGTGATTAGACAATTTACAAGTATGTTGCCTCTGATCCGATCTAACAGTAGTTTATAAAATGTCCTTTCTGTTAGTGACTACTTCACCTTCAACTGCAACAACACACAAGCACGAAATAGATTCAAACTTAAGGTAAACCACTCCAAACTAGATTCCAGGAAATAATTCTTCAGCAATAGAGTGACCAACGCCTGGAATGCATTACCTGACTCTGTGCTTTCTTTCCCAAACCCCAAAATCTTTATGTTCAGATTGTCTACAGTTGACCTCTCCCCTTTTTAAGAGGTTTGGAAGGGGCATGCATAAGCGCACCATAGTGCCCACCCAAATTAAAAAAAAATATTACCATACTGTGGGTGTGGATTATTTTGTGGCCGGCTTGCTGGCCATGTGACCAAGTGGGAGTGGCTTGGTGATCATGTGACTAAAGGTGGCTTAAAGATCATGTGACTGGCTTAAAGGTGGCTAACTTGATGTCACTCACGTCAAGGGTTTGGTTTAGGGTTGGATTGCCTAGCCTCTCCTCACCTCAAAGGGATACAATTTTCCGTATCTATTTACTATTACTGAACATCCAAAATATGACTGATGTGTGTGTATGGTTCTTTTTAGGATATTATTTTATTGTTTGATTATGTCACTGATTTTATTATATATTTTGATTGCATTTTTGTATTTATCCCACTTGTTAGCTGCTCAGTGTCCACTTTGGAATGAGTGGTGTATAAATACAATAAATAAATATACTATTTAATTCTATGTATATATGCCATATGTGTACATGCGTATCACACACAGGCACACAAAAGTATACATTATCTACTATATAAACTTTATGTGTATGTACAAACACACACAGAGAGAGAGAGAGAGACATACACACACACAGCTCTTTTAAAATTATATGCATTAGAAACATAGAAACATAGAAGTCTGACGGCAGAAAAAGACCTCATGGTCCATCTAGTCTGCCCTTATACTATTTTCTGTATTTTATCTTAGGATGGATATATGTTTATCCCAGGCATGTTTAAATTCAGTTACTGTGGATTTATCTACCACATCTGCTGGAAGTTTGTTCCAAGGATCTACTACTCTTTCAGTAAAATAATATTTTCTCATGTTGCTTTTGATCTTTCCCCCAACTAACTTCAGATTGTGTCCCCTTGTTCTTGTGTTCACTTTCCTATTAAAAACACTTCCCTCCTGGACCTTATTTAACCCTTTAATATATTTAAATGTTTCGATCATGTCCCCCCTTTTCCTTCTGTCCTCCAGACTATACAGATTGAGTTCATTAAGTCTTTCCTGATACGTTTTATGCTTAAGACCTTCCACCATTCTTGTAGCCCGTCTTTGGACCCGTTCAATTTTGTCAATATCTTTTTGTAGGTGAGGTCTCCAGAACTGAACACAGTATTCCAAATGTGGTCTCACCAGCATTCTATATAGTGGGATCATAATCTCCCTCTTCCTGCTTGTTATACCTCTAGCTATGCAGCCAAGCATCCTACTTGCTTTCCCTACCGCCTGACTGCACTGTTCACCCATTTTGAGACTGTCAGAAATCACTACCCCTAAATCCTTTTCTTTTGAAGTATTTGCCAACACTGAACTGCCAATACAATACTCAGATTGAGGATTCCTTTTCCCCAAGTGCATTATTTTACATTTGGAAACATTAAACTGCAGTTTCCATTGCTTAGACCATTTATCTAGTAAAGCTAAATCATTTACCATATTACAGACGCCTCCAGGAATATCAACCCTATTGCACACTTTAGAGTCATCGGCAAATAGGCAAACCTTCCCTACCAAACCTTCCCCTATGTCACTCACAAATATATTAAAAAGAATAGGACCCAGAACAGATCCTTGTGGCACACCGCTTGTAACCTGACTCTGCTCGGAATACTTGCCATTAACAATAACTCTCTGATGTCTACGCTTCAGCCAGCTGCAAATCCATTGAACTATCCAGGGATTAAGTCCAATCTTCACTAATTTATCTATCAGCTCTTTATGTGGAACCGTATCAAAGGCTTTGCTGAAGTCCAGGTAGGCAATATCCATGGCACCACCTTCATCCAACACCTTTGTGACATAGTCAAAGAAATCAATGAGATTAGTCTGACATGATTTGCCTTCAGTAAAGCCATGCTGATTTGGGTCTAATAAGTTATTGTTTTTTAGGTGCTGATTTATCCTCTTTTTGAGTAGAGTCTCCATCATTTTAACTACAACTGATGTCAAGCTAACTGGCCTGTAGTTACCAGCTTCTTCTCTACTGCCCTTCTTGTGAATAGGCACAACACTGGCCATTCTCCAATCCTCAGGAACTTCTCCTGTTAACAAGGATTGGTTAAACAAATCAGTCAGGGGGGTAGCAATGACAGATCTGAGTTCTTTAAGAACTCTGGGGTGGATGCCATCTGGACCCATTGCCTTATTTATCTTTAATCGTTCAAGTTCTTCTAAGACATCGGCTTCTAAGATCACTGGAGCTGAATCCGTACAGCTGGAAGCAATGCTATATCCCTCTATAGTATTATTTTGTAAGGTGTCTTTTGAGAAAACTGAACAGAAGTAGCTATTGAAATGGTCAGCGATCTCCTTATTCCCATTAATGCATGTATTATTCCCGGTACTAAGCTTCGTGATGCCGCAGTTTTTCTTCTTCTTATCATTAATATATCTGAAGAAGGTTTTATCCCCCTTCTTTACAGATTTGGCAATTTCTTCCTCTTTTGAGGCTTTAGCAGCATATATTATCTGTTCGCCTCCTTCTGTCTCATTTTATATACCTCCCTATCAGCTATACTTCCAGACTCTTTATACCTCCTATAGGCAGCCTTTTTTTCATTGACTATAGCCCTTACATCATTGCTAAACCATAGCGGTTTCTTCTTCCTTTTACCTTTAGTTATTTGTCTTACATACAGTCCAGTGGCTTTTAAGATGGCCTTTTTTAATACAGTCCACTGGATGCTCGCTCCTGCCATTTTATCCCTCCCCTTTAATTCATTATCTAATTCAATTAATCTAATTATCTAATTCAATCTCATTTACTATGATAGGAAAAACATATCCAAAGCCCAGAAGGGAAAAAAGAAAAAAAATCAAAAATTTTCTACCGGTTTTACGTACCTGATCATATCCGTAGCAGCCCCAGGGCCGTCATCAGGAATTTTGGGGCTCCATACAGCCTAAGTGTCTGGGCCCCCCCTGCCATTTAAAAACTACTTTATTTTGCGACATACCAATTATGTATTAAATTTACCTTTCCCCAAAAAAATTTAAACCCTGCCACTACAACAAGGTACACATGTTTGACAGATTAATAATATGTTAATAACGCAGAAAATATATTCAAGTGACATCAACATATTACATACATATAAATAAATAACCAGAACAGTGCAAATACACCAAATTAACAAAATATTATTAATTTTGCCATCAACGATATTAAAAGCAGCAATAAGATGGCACAAAGGATAAAGACAAAATACTCCTGCATCACACTAGAAAAATATTTGTTTTCACAATAATACCAATAAATAACAGGTAACCAGAGGTGTAAAAAAAAAGTCAACCCTTTACAGATAATTAGCACCTATTAAAAAATACCCCTAAAAAAATTGAAAACATCTTGCAGTAGCATAATCAAAGGGGGAAAAAACAAACAAATAGGATCACCAAATATTGCCTAATTTGCTATTAAGTTCCATAACTTAATATATTTAAGCTTTTAAATGTGTAATGTATAATGTCTCTTAACAAATAGCATGTCCGTGGCTCTAAGAACAACACCTTTATTTCTCTTTTCTTCTTTTTCTTCTTTTCCTAGGATGTTATCATATCTATTAAACATACGGTGAGATATTACTGTGTATTCATTTAACATAATTTAGAATGTAAATTTAAAATAACAAACTCCCGCTTCAGATCTTCTCTGCAAAGTCTCAAAATATGATGTAGTTGTTTGTTTTTTGAAAAGTCCTTAGTCCTTAGCTCTACCCAGTTTCTGCTTTGCATATTCAAATCTTCCCACTTCCCACAATGCTTGCTTCTCGAATCCAGGATGGTGTTTGCTTCTCAAATCTAAAATGTCGAGACGGCTCCAAAAAATATGTCAACTCCAAAGCAACACATCTTTTCCTCACACTAAGAAGGGAACAATTTCAAAAAAAATCTAACACCATAATCAAAATGTATACCAAACTAGCTCTGATCCAAACTTCATCTTTAACAGCTATGAAGCTCTTCAGGCAGAATAGAGAAAATTAGGCATTTTTGCTGATCTGTGCTCTTGCCTGGTCCCGATTGTAACAATTTTGCAACTTAATCCAATTAGCTTCCTTAGCACTCCAACTCACCAGCAACCGCAGATGTTACTGGTCTTCTTCAATCGCTGCCCCCTCCCATTTTTCAATTTGGCCAGGCCCCTGACGCCAGTACCGGTAGTATTGCCCTATTGGCAGCCCGGAGCAGCCCATCACAGTGTCTGCCATCCCTGTCCTAATGTCCTATTTTCTTTCTTATCATTACTTTCTACTTATGTTATGCTTATATGAACTACAATCCTATATTTGTTCAACAAAGTAAATAAATAAATATAAAGAAATAAATAAAATAAAAAATGGGAAAGATATTCCTCAGGGAAGTTGCCAAGTTTGTAGTATTTGAAAATGAGTGTCAACACTAAAGCTGACCATTCCTAAAAGAAGAAAGAGGATTGGAAAGTCCAAGAGGATACCAGTATGGCTTACGCATGAGGTAAAGGAGGTTATTGGAAAAAAGAAAAACTCATTTAGGGAATGGAAGGCTCTTCCTACCGAGGAGAACAGCAAGATCACAAACTCTGGCAGACCAAATACAAGGCAATAGTCAGGAAAGCCAAGAGAGATTTTGAGGAGCATATAGCAAAGAATATTAAAAATAATAACAAAAACTCTTTTAAGTACATCAGAAGCAGGAACCCAACCAGAAAAACAGTTGGGCCACTTGATGACAATAGTCAGAAGGGATAATCAGAGAAGACAAGGAGATTGGTGAGAGACTAAATGATTTCTTTGCCTCCGTTTTCATTGAGGAGGATAGAGAGCATTTGCCTGCCACTGAATTAATTTTCCCAGGGAAGGAATTAGAAGAATTAAACCAGATAGAGATAAACAAGGAAGATGTTCTTGCCTGCCTCTCTAAACTAAATGTTAACAAATTGCCGGGTCTAGATGGCATCCACCCTAGAGTTCTCAAGGAACTCAAGTTCGAAATTGCTGAACTTCTAGCTAAAATATACAATATTTCTCTAAGATCAGGCAATGTACCTGAGGATTGGAAGGAGGAAAATGTAACCCCGATCTTCAAGAAAGGATCCAGAGGTGATCCAGGAAACTATAGACCAGTCAGTTTAACCTCAGTTCAAGGTAAAGTGATGGAAACCATTATTAAAGATAAAATTACTGGGCACATAGGAAAACAGGCATTGCTGAAAGAAAATCAACATGGTTTTTACAAAGGCAAATCATGTCTTACTAACTTGTTAGAATTTTTTGAGGGTGTAAATAAACACACAGGTAAAGGGTTTTGACAAAGTCCCTCACCAAAGGCTCTTCAGCCATGAAATTAGAGGACAGGTCTTGACCTGGATTGGTAACTGGCTAAATTGTAGGAAGCAAAGGGTGGCAATAAATGGACAATTCTCTGGATTGAAAGAAGTAAGAAGTGGTGTACCCCAAGGTTCAGTTTTGGGACCTTTACTTTTTAATTTATTCATTAATGATCTGGATGTAGAAGTAAATAGTGAGGTAGCAAAGTTTGCTGATGACACTAAATTGTTCTGGGTAGTGAAAAGTGAAACTGATTGTCAGGACCTTCAGAAGGATCTCTCGAAATTGAGTGAGTGGGCAACAAATTGGCAAATGCATTTTAACCTAAACAAGTGCAAAGTTATGCACATCGGGGCAAAGAACCTCAATTATACCTACCAACTGGTGGGGACAAAACTTTCTGAGACAACCCAAGAAAGGGATCTTGGGGTTTTGGTGGACAGCTCAATGAAGATGTCAACCCAGTGCGCAGCAGCAGTAAAAAAAGCAAATTCCATGCTTGGCATGATTAGGAAGGGAATTGAAAATAGGTCAGCAAGCGTTCTATTGCCTTTGTACAAATCGATGTTGACACTACACTTGGAGTACTGCGTACAGTTCTGGACAACGCACCTCAAGAAGGATATAATGGAACTGGAAAAGGTGCAAAAAGGAAACAAGAATTATAAAGGAAATCGAGCATCTCCCTTATGATAACAGGTTACAACACATTGGTCTCTTCAGCCTTGAAAGACGGCTTTTAAGGGGTGACTTTATCGAAGTGTATAAAATCATGCATGGGGTAGAAAAGGTGGATACTAAGACAAGGGGGCACTCCCTAAAGCTTATAGGTAAGAAAGTGAGGACAAATCAAAGGAAATTTTTCTTCACCTAGAGGGTCGTTGGTTTATGGAATTCACTTCCAGAAAAGGTCGTGACAGATGTCAGCCCTGATAGCTTCAAGGCAGGACTAGATAGATTCATGGATGCCAAGTGGTTATTGAAACGGATATCCAAGTGCTGCCTCTATGTTGGTTGAGGCAAGCAGGATTCCTGTGAGTACCATTTGTTGAGGGTCAAGGGAAAGGGAGGGTCTTGCCTTCTCTTTCTGCTCAATATCCCAATGGACAATTGGTGGGCCAGAATGCTGGACTTCCTGGGCTTTGGCTTGATTCAGCATGACTCTTCTTATTTCTTATATTTCTTATGACCTGACTGAGCCTTCAGTGTTGCCACATTGTAGCTGAGGGATAAAAACAGAGAAATAGAGATAGCTGTGGTTTTGTAGCTAAAATAAAATACTTTCTCCTGGGAACCAGGGACATTTCCATCGATGGCCAGAGGGAGATTGAGGGAAGTCATCAGGCAATTTTTGTAACATTACTAGTTCAAAGTTAAACTTTGCTAACTTCATCTTGATCAAGAGTGATGGTAAAATTTATTCTCCATTTTTCCCCTTACAAGTTTTGCCATATCTGCAAATGATCTTGCCTCAGATTATCTGTGATGGTGAAGCAACAAAACATCTTATAGAGCATGCGCGAGTGCCCACACCTATAATTCAATGCCTGGAGAGTGCAAAACAGCTTCCCCAAGCCCACGGAGCCCCCTAGAGGCTGAAAACAACCTGTTCACCAATTTATGATGGGTCCAGTATTCTCATGTTTCACCTTCCCTAGGGTCCAAAGTCTTCCCTGTAGCCAGGGGAGGGTAAAAATATGTTCGCTCATCTCCCTGGAGGCTCTCTGGAAGCCAAAAACACCCTCCCAGAGCCTCTCTGTGAGCCAAAAATCAGTTGGCCAGCACACACATGCACGTTGGAGCTGAGCTAGGGCAACAGCTTTCATGCCAGCAGATATGGCTCTGCATGCCACCTGTGCCACCCATGTGATAGGTTCGCCATCACTGACATAGAACATAAAACAGAATAATAAGCATTTGAAACAACTTCAGAGGTTTTCTAGTCCAACGCAATAATCGAGCAAGATACCCTATATTATTTCAGACTAATGGTTGTTCAGGTCTCATTTTGAAAGGCTCCAATGTTGGAGCACTACAATTTCTGAAGGCAAACTATTCCATTGGTTGATTGCTCTCACCATTAGGAAATTTCTCTTTAGTTCTAGGTTTCTTCTCTTCTTCATTAGTTTCCAACCATTGTTTCTTGTCTTCCCTATTGGTGCTTTGAGAAATGTTTTGAATCCTCATCTTTGTATGAGCCCCTCAAGTGATACCATATCTCCCCTGTCCTTCTTTTCCTTAGACTAGACATTCCAAATTCCATTAACTGTTGTTAGTATGTTTTAACCTCCAAACTTATTATCATTTTTGTTGCTCATCTCTACAGTCTTTCCATAGTTATAGTATCTTTTTAATTTATTTATTATTAATTAATTAATTGGATGTGTATGCCGCCCCTCTCTGAGTTCTCAGGGCAGCTCACAACAAATCAAAAATACAGAGCAGTAAACATCTCAAAAATCTAATAAATATGACTAAAAAACTAAAACTCCAATATAATTTTAAAAAATTCATTCACCATTCATTCCATAAATATATTAAAACACTCGTTGGTAAGGGGGCTAGGATGTAATGGCCCCAGGCGTGGTGGCATAAATAGCTCTTTAAACTTTTTCAGAAGGCAATGAGGGTGGGGGCAGTGCGAATCTCTGGGGGGAGCTGATTTCAGAAGGCCGGGGCCCCCACAGAGAAGGCTCTTCCCCAGGCCCCATCAAATGACATTGTCTGGTTGATGGGACCCTGAAGAGGCCAACTCTGTGGGACTTGACCGGGCACTGGCAGAAGGTGGTCTCAGAGGTAATCTGGCCCGATGCCATGTAGGACTTGACATTGTGTTGACCAGAACTGGATGCAGTATTCTAAATGTGGTCTTACCAAGGCTTTGTAAAGCGATACTAGAACTTCATGTGATCTTGATTCTATCTCTCTATTAATGCAGCTAGGATTGCATTGGCATTTTTGTTTGCTGCCATACATTGTTAGCTCACATTTAAATTGTTCAGTAGGACTCCAAAATCCCTCTCACAGTTACTTGTGTTAAGCCTTAAGCCTAACTATAAAACCTTACTTTTATCTGTATTGAATTTCATTTTGTTAGGTAGGGGCATGAAACTGGGGGTGTGCTTGAACAAAGCTTAAAATCATGATTTCTCCTTCAAAAAGACAATCTTTGTTAGATGCTGTGCTAGGGAAAGTTTTCGGTGAGCAAAGGCATATGTTTCAGTAACAAAAGGTCTTTATCTCATGAATGCAGAAAAGGCTGAGTTTCTGGCGCTCTTCCTGGAAGTAGATTAGAGCTAGCTCTAAAGAGAAAAATAACTGCTTCTATGCTGTTTTAAACCCTGCGTTTCCTCATGCATGCTTGAGTCCAAATAAAGAGTGGGATTGTTATCATAAAATCAGTGATCTCTGAGTTGGGGTTCGCTCCGGAGGCCCATGCCCAGAACACATACTGTACTGGTGATTTTAAGAGGTTGAATTATTCAGAGTACCTCCAATCCAGAGTAAGAGCAAGAAAAACATTGAATAGAGGCTAAAAATGTTATTTATATGTTTTCTATGCAGCTTCATAAGTTCCTGAAAAACTTCCAACATCACAATATTTCCAGAGATGGGATTTCTTTTGATGAAAATGGAGTTCCTGTTGGTGACTTTGATATCATGCACTGGACATCAGTTTCGAACAAATCATATGTGGGGGTGAAAATTGGGAGCATAGAAAGACAAGCTTCCTCAGAAGTCAAGATTTCTGTCAATCAAAGTGCCATCCAATGGCCAACTTCATTTAACAAAGTAGTTGAGACTGCTTGGAATTTGTTCTATTTGAAACCATATGTGGAATTTTGCTGCACAGAAATTAATTAATTAATTTACTTACTTAGTTACTTAGTTACTTAGTTACTTACTTACTTACTTACTTACTTACTTACTTACTTACTTACTTGTTTGTTTGTTTGTTTGTTTGTTTGTTTATCACATTTATAAGCCTCCCCTCTCCTGATGGACAATAAGAAATAATTCTTTTACAGGCCAATTGAGATAACTTCCAAATAAGAGCAGTTATGGGCCTTCCAAGGCATACTCATATTTCCCCAGCACTCCACAGACTGCATTGGTGGCTGATTGATTTCCAGATGAAGTTCAAAGTGTTGTTTATGACCTATAAAGCCCTACATGGCATTGGATCAGATTACTTGCAGGGCTGCCTTCTGCTGCTTGAACCCCGGCAATCGGTTAGATCCCACTGAGTCGGCCTTCTCCAGGTCCCTTCAACTGGACAATGTCACATGGTGGGACCTAGGGGAAGAGCCTTCCCTGTGGGTGGCTTGGCCCTTTGGAACCAGTTCCCTCCAGGAATTTATACTTCCCTACCCTTCTTGCCTTCCATAAGAGTCTAGTTGTGTCACCAGGCTTGGGGCCATTAGACCCTAGCCCCCTGGCCGATGAGTGTAGATATGTTTTGCTGTGCAAACGGACTGATTTTGACTCCAATTGGAATGCAGAGCCAGCAGGCAACAAGTCAGTTGGTGTGACAGGGGCTCATCTTGGTCCACCTGTTTGGAGTGAGTTTGACCTGGTGACACCTGAGGAAGTGGACAAGGCCATTTGAGCTGTAAGTTCCACCACCTGCTTGTTGCACCCATGTCCCTCCTGACTTGTCTTGGCCAGCAGGGAGGTGACATGAAGCTGGGTCCAGGAGATTACCAACGCTTCTCTTAGGGAAGGGTCCTTCCTGGCTCCCTGCAAGGAGGCATTTGTGCACCCCTCCTCCAGAAGCCTTCCCTGGACCCGGCCATATTTAACAACTATCATCCTGTCTCCAACCTTCCCTTTATGGGGAAAGTTGTTGAGAAGATGGTGTTGCTCCAGCTCCAATGTTCCTTGGATGAAGCCGATTATCTAGCCAGTGATGGCAAACTTATGGCACGTGTGCCACAAGTGGCACGCAGAACCATATCTGCTGGCACGCGAGCTGTTACCCTAGCTCAGCTCCAAAGTGCATGTATGTAACAGCCAGCTAATTTTTGGCTTACACGGTGGCTCTGGGAGGACGTTTTTGGCTTCCTGGGTGCCTCTTGGGGATGGGAAAGTGCATTGTTATCCTCTCCTGGCTCCAGGGAAGCCTTTGGAGTCTGGGGAGGGTCAAACATGAGCCAACTAGGTCCACCAGAAGTAGGGAAACAGGCCCTTTCCGGCCTCCTGGGGGCCTTGGGGGAGACTGTTTTTGCCCTCCCCAGGTATTGAATTATGGGTGTGGGCACTCACATATGCACGATAGTGCATGCCCATACTCTTTTGGCACCCAAGGAAAAAAAATAACTAATCTAGGCTTCAGTCAGGATTCAGACACTGCTATAGCACGGAAACTGCTTTGGTCACGCTGATGGATGATCTCTGGCGGGCCCGGGACAGGGGATTATCCTCTGTCCTGGTGCTTTTTGAACTTTCAGTGCCTTTTGATACCATCGATCATGGTATCCTTTTGCGTCGACTGGAGGGGCTGGGAGTGGGAGGCACCATTTTATGGTGGTTCTCCTCCTATCTCTTGGGTCAGTTGCAGTCAGTGTTAGCGGGGGGTGAGAGGTCGATGCCTAGGTCCCTACATTGTGGTGTTCCTCAGGGGTCATTCCACTCTCCCCTGCTGTTTAATATCTACATGAAACTGCTGAGTGAGATCATCCAAGGGCACTGGGTGAGATACCATCAGTATGCTGATAATACTCAACTGTACATCTCCACCATGTGTCCACTCAGTGAAGCACTGAAAGTAATGTGCCGGTGTCTGGAGGCTGGCAGGGTCTGGATGGGTGCCAACAGGCTCAGACTCAATCCAGACAAGATGGAGTGGCTCTGGGTACTGCCTCCCAAGGACACGTCCATTACTCTGGGGTCCGCAACTTGGGCATCCTCCACAATCCACAGCTGAATTTAGATCACCATCTTTGAGCTGTGGCAAGGGGGGAGTTTGTCCAGGTCTGACTGGTGCACCAATTGCGGCCCTATTTGGACAGGGTGTCTTTGCTCATGGTCACTCATGCCCTTATCACCTTGAGGTTCGACTACTGCAATGCTCTCTAAGTGGGGCTACCTTTGAAGCATGTTCGGAAACTTCAAATTGTGCAAAATGCAGCTGCGCAAACTGTTTTGGGCCATCCAAGACGTGCCCATATCTCATCACCACTCCATGGACTGCATTGGCTGCTGATTGGTTTCCAGACACAATTCAAAGTGTTGGTTATGACTTATAAAGCCCTACATGGCATAGGACCAGATTATATCCAAAACCGCCTTCTGCCACATGAATCCCAGCAGCCAGCCGGTGAGGTCCCACAGAGTTGGTCTCCTCAGGATCCCATCAACCAAACAATGCAGGTTGGTGAGACCTAGGGGAAGAGCCTTCTCTGTGGGGGGCCTGGCCCTCTGGAATCAATTCCTCCTGGATATTCATACTACCCCCACTCTCCTTGCCTTCCGAAAGAGTTTAAAAACTCATCTTTGTTGCCAGGCCTGGGGAAATTAGATCTTCCCTCTGACCAATGAGTGTTTTTATAATAATTTATTGGGGAAAATTAAATGAATGTTTTTAAAATGTTTCAGAAGTTGTTTAAAAAAAATTGTATTAATTGGATTTATTTTATTGTTATGTCTACTATATATGCTGTGAACCACCCCAAGTTCTCGGAGATGGGCGGCATACAAATCCAATTCAATATAAATATAAATATGAATAATTTTAAATGTTATTAGGGTCTTTAAGGATATTTTAGCTATATTAATTGGATTTTAGATATGTGTACTATATATTGTTTTGATAGATTGTGAGCTGCCCTGAGTCCTTGGAGAAGGGCAGCATGTAAATCAAAGAAAGGAAGGAAGGAAGGAAGAAAGAAAGAAAGAAATTTACCCCTTGCAAGTAGAGTAATTAGAGTTCATCCCACTACTCCTTGACTCATTTTGCTCAATGTCCTCTTGAGCTTCTGGAAGCCAGTTGATTTCAGTAAGTCCTTCTAATTCACGTATTGCCCTGACTAGTCTTTCTGTTTATGTTTAGATGGCGCCTTATTCAAGATGTACAGAAAGTTGCTCCCGAGGTTATGCCAAGCTTGTGAGAGAGGGAGCCCCAGTTTGCTGCTACGACTATTCTCACAAAACCCACAAAACCAGGCAGCAGCATGAAGAAATGGCTGGGGAAGAATCTGGCCAACTCTATTGTTTTATCCTGCTCTGGTATTCAAGTAGGCATCTGCATTATATGGCTGGGAATCTTTCCCCCATTCCCAGATTCTGATTTTCATTCCCAACCAGAACATATCCTGCTGCAGTGCAATGAAGGCTCTGTCACCATGTTCTACTCTGCTCTTGGCTACATGGGGTTTTTGGCTGCCATCTGTTTCTTGGTAGCATTTATAGCTCGAAATCTGCCAGGGGCCTTTAATGAAACCAAACTGATCACTTTCAGCATGTTGGTTTTTTGTAGTGTTTGGATCTCCTTTGTTCCCACATATCTGAGCACCAAGGGGAAATACATGGTGGCTGTACAGACCTTCTCCATCCTGGCCTCCAGCATGGGTTTACTGGGCTGCATCTTTATCCCCAAGTGCTACATTATTATCCTGAAACCAGCCATGAACACCAAAGAACATCTCATGCTAAAAAAGCATTAAGATTCTTTATGTTGGTGTCTACTATTACACAGTTTACATGCAGTATACAATCACAAACTTTGAAGTAGTGTTTTATGTGTTGTTGCTTATCTTTCTTCATTCCATGTGGATTTCCAATTATAATAATTGAATAGTAAAATTTCTACAAAAAACTCAAACTATTTGAATTAATCATGTTCTTCAATTGCCACAATTTGTATTCATGTTAAATCATAACCATCATCAATGGCATTAATATTTTTTTTGTTAGGGATGTTCTGATATGCTTTTAGATTAAATTAAAGACTATAGATAATAATTATGTATGTTTTGGTGTTATATTTTGTTTTCTAGGGTAATGTTCTGACTTTGTTTAAAAATAGTTAATTTCAAATACTGTATACTGTATATTTGATTGATCACACCAGACACAATAAGAAGGAATTATAATAACCCACTGCCTAGTTCAAGAGTGTTGAACTGTTTTTCCACATTTTAATGTTTAGAATCTCAAGTATAGGTTTGGAGACCAAAAATAATAAAGTTTCCCTGAATTTTCTCTCTTGACTCTTAAAATGGGATTATTCTCCTGAGTCAAACAAAACTCTTCTCCAGAGGCACACTTTTATGGCAATGCTGGCTCCCAATTCCCCTCCTAATTATTAAAATAATCATGATTATTTATTCTTATTTGAACAAGGTTTATGTGATAATCTACTATAAGCAGTGGTGAGATCAGAGTTTGGAGTAAAGCTGGGCAAATACTGTTTCATCTCTTTCAAATCTGAGCCAAAGTGGACTTTCTTCATTGCAATTGTGGTCTTCTGTGATCTCTGAGATTTAATTCTGTCATGAAAAAAGAACAATAGGAATGATCTCCTGCAGAATACTGTATAGGTCAAATGTTGCTTCTGCTGCATAAACAGCTCTTTCTGCTTCTGTCTCAAATTCCCTGTGCCAGTATGCTGATGAAATGTCCATTAAAGGTGATAATAGAAGAAAAGGAGGGGTTCCATTACTACAAGCCAGGAGACTACTGGATTACTGGAATAATGTCTGGAATCTCAGCTCTATTGTACCAATTTTCATTCTCCAAGCCTCCAACCCACCAACTGAAGAGGTAGCTGTCACCATGTCCAAAGTTGCTTGTGCTATTTTGCTACAATTAGGAATTATTTGTTAGGAATTAATTCTGTAAATCTTGCTTGTTAAGAATTGTATCCTTTGCTATCTGGTTTCTGGCTTCAGTTGTTCGCTTCAAAGCTAGGCTCATCCTTGGAGAGTAAATAGAAAAGACAGATCAGATAGTTACTCAGGAACATCCTGCTCCACAGATAAACAGGAGCAGAGCAAGGTTGCCCCAAAATGTCCATCAAATAGATAAGAAGAGCATGAGCCCAAATGGCTACAAGAAATGTTCTATAAGATGACAAAAAAGCTTGGACAGTGCATAGACAAAAAATGCTCCATTGATAAGGGGGGCATGGCCAAGACATTGCCCAGGTTGGGTAATGAATCTTTATCTCTAATTGGCTAAATGAATGCATAAGATCCTAGCTACACTCTTCTCAGGTGTGGCTTCTTCCTTGCATGGTTGCTGTATATATGCAGGTTGGAATCAGTATACCCAGCTATTCTTTGTACAAATAAAAGCTGTTTAATTTCCAAGCTTCTTGTTGAGTTGCATCCTGGCATTCTGGTGACTGCATTCTGGTGCATTTTTTTTTACCATATAATGTGATACATTAATGTTTAGCCACAGCAGACCACATTAAGTACAGTTAACTGTAGAATATAGGACAATAACTGCAAAGCCATGAATATTCTGCAGTAATTGTTTGGTCTAATGAAATTTTGTTGAAGAGATATTCATCTCCAATCCAACACTTGAATACAGCTATTAGTCATCTCCAGAAGAAGAAATCATATCATATAATCACAATATACACAATATACATTTTGATAGCATTGATATGAGAGATATATTAGCTTTGCAAATAGGTAAGTAAATAAAATTAATGCATTGGTTTTCCAAACGTTTATTCTAAACTGATTGGAAAAATTACAATAGTGAGAAACATTCACACTTTCTTTTTGAGTAAAAGAAGGTGTGGATGTTTCTTAGTATTGTAACTGTTTTTGCTCCCTGGATATTGAACTATCAGAATAATTTTCTCAATTTCTCCTCCCAAGTCATAATGTGGAGAAAATGATAGGTAAAATCACTTCTTGTGATTTTGATAGGATTCCTTTGATCTTGACGTAACCAACTTGCTATCTTTCTCTGTGATATTTCTTTTGGCAAAAAGCTCCTAGTGGTGTCCTGTCATTACAGATTATTAGAGCTGAAAGGGACCTTGCAGGTCATCTAGTCCAATTACCTGCTCAAGCAGGAGTCCCCACACCATTGCACACAAATGGCAATCCAATCTCCTTTTTAAAGTCTCAAGTGTTGGAGCTCACACAACCTCTATAGCATGTATGGTCCCTCAATTTATGACTGAAACTTTGAAAATTTGTAGTTGAGACCAATGTTCCCTATAATTTTTGGGTGGTGTTGGCAGAAAAATATAATGTCTGAGTGGCACATTTTAATGCCTGAGCACCGGGTTTTTTTATTTTTTTTCACAGATGTCACCCAAGACAACTTGTTGCATAATTATTTGGAGCTCAGTGCTGGGGCAGAATAAAGTCACTTCCCAATATGTTATTCTGTTATTCTGGTTGCCTAATTATAGTTTGTAGTTATAGTTTATTAGATTTGTATGCAGCACCTCTCCGAAGATTCAGGGCAGTGCCGTGTTTCACCCCTAATTATTGACATCATTAGCATATAAAGATTCCAACAGAAATTAACATGATCAACAATTTAAAGAACAAAAGACTACAAATAGGCAAACTTAGATCAGCCAATATGCAAGGGAAGAAACCATGTTAAGCTTGTTTATATCTTATTTGTTAACCAAACTAATTTATGAGTGGAAATAATATATTTAAAAGATATATTTGCTCCCAAATAGTATATTATGTTCACAGAAGGCTTCATTTTAATGGAAGGCACCAATTGGTTGCATGTTTCGTTGTACAAGCTAGCAGTGGAATATACTAAATATCTTGTTAAATATCAGTCTAGTCACTAAAGTATCATATATTTGCTACAAATGTTGGTCTTTTTGTGACAGTTTCCATCATTTTCCAACCATAGTTTATAGGGGGGAAAGTTTCCTATTTTTTAAAAGTTTGGAAGTGAAATTTGTGGCATCTCACTATGATACCGCGCAGTATTCCAAGTGAAGGTCACACTTGGAATATTGCATTCAGTTTTGGTTGCCATGATGCAAAAAAGGATGTTGAGACTCTAGAAAGAGTGCAGAGAAGACTGACAAAGATGATTAGGGGACTAGAGGCTTAAATGTATGAAGAATGGTTGCAAGAACTGGTCATGGCTAATTTAATGAAAAGAAGGACCAGGGGAGACAGGATAGCAGTGTTCCAACATCTCAGGAATTGCCACAAAGAAGATTGAGTCAACCTATTCTCCAAAAGACCTGAGGGTAGAACAAGAAGCAATGGGTGTGTTCTGTCTGGGTCCCCCCAGACGCCAACACCATCCAAAAAGAGTATCCAGACACACTGGTAAAAAGCAAAGGCAGTTTATATACTGGAAAGCAAACACAGGTAACAAAAACTGTTCTTACAGACAGGAACACGATGAAGCTTCACAGAGGTTTCACGAAGGCCAGGCAATAAAACAGGATTCTTGCTGGCAGAAACAACACTGGAGATAATAAAACCCACGCCTCCCCCAAGTCTTTCAGCCTTCTAGGCCACAAGCCAAGATCAGAGACGCCAAGAATCGAAGCAAGGTCACAGGACTCCCAGTTGATAACTCTCCACAAGACTGTAAGGGCGGGCCTGCCTTTTCAACCCTGCTGAGGAGAACCACACCCAAACCCAGCTGTTGCCAATTCAGGGATGGAAATACCTTTCTAATTGGCCCCTTCTTTGAGCTGCACGTCTCTGCCTCATGTCTATTATAGCCTGTGCGTCTTCATCCAATGAATCCAGGCTACTAGCTGGGGAGAGGGCCCCCCCGGGGGTCTCAGGCTGCTCTCCCTCCTCCTCTTCCTGACATTCCTCTCCCCCGTCTGCCTGGTCCTCCCCCTCCTGGTCACTGTCCTCCTCCTCTGGGCATGAATCCGGCAGAGCTCCAGCCGGTCCCTGAGGAGCCTCAGGCGGAATCACAACAGGGTGGAAACTAAAAAAGGAGAAAAGTAACTTAGAACTAAGGAGAAATGTCAGGAACAGCTTAGTTCAGTTGACCAGCTTGCCTCCAGAAGTTGTGAATGCTCCAACACTGGAAATTGTCTGAAGTAGTGTAGGGTTTCCTGCCTAAGCAGGGATTGGACTAGAAGACCTCCAAGGTCCCTTACAGCTCTGTTGTTGTTGTTGTTGTTGTTGTTGTTGTTGTTGTTGTTGTTGTTATTATTATTTTGTCAGTACAACACAGAAAACGAGATCACTATGCTGGATTTCGTATTTCATCACCAGTCGGCTCTTCCCAAGCACCTAGGACTGTATGATGTAGCGTCGAATTATGTTTGCCGATCCCAGTAAAGCAGCCTTTTGCAATTGACAGATGGAGATTTTGTCAATTCTGACAGTTTTCAAATGTCCGCTGAGATCATTTGGCACTGCACCCAGTGTGGCAAGTACCACTGGGACCACTTTCACTGGCTTGTGCCAGAGTCGTTTTAGCTCGATTTTTAGATCTTCGTATTTCACTAATTTCTCCAGCTGCTTCTCCTCGATTCTGCTGTCCCCTGGGATTGCGATGTCGATGATCCATACTTTCTTTTTCTCCACAATCAGTATGTCTGGTGTGTTATGCTTCAGAATTCGGTCAGTCTGAAGTCGGAAGTCCCACAGTAGTTTTGCTTGCTCATTTTCGACCACTTTTTCGGGCTTATGATCCCACCAGTTCTTTGCCACTGGTAAATGGTAGTTCCAGCACAGGTTCCAGTGGATTATCTAAGCCACAGCATCATATCTATGCTTGTAGTCAGTCTGTGTGATCTTTTAGCAGCAGCTGAGTATGTGATTGATTGTTTCATCTCCTTCTTTACAGAGTCTACACTTCAGATCGTCTTTTGATGTTTCAATTCTGGCTTTGATAGCATTCGTTCTAATGACCTGTTCTCATGCAGCCAGTATTAGTCATTTTGTCTCCTTTTTGAACATTCCACTTGTAAGCCATGACCAGGTCTTTTTTTTAATCCACTTTGCCTTCAATCTTTTCCAAGAACTGGCCATGCAATGCTTTGCTCCGCCAGCTGTCCATACGACATTGACTGTATTGGTCTTTAGTTTGCTTCACCTTGATAAGCTTCCTATTGTTGTCCTCTATCAATGCTGACTCTTTGCTCTCTTTCACATAGTCTGCTAATGCATGCTTCTCTCCTTCCACTGTCTGCCTCACTTGAAAAAGTCCTCTGCCACCTGTTTTCCTTGGTAAATATAGCCTGTTAACGTCACTGCAGTGGTGTAGTGCCTGATGGCACTTGATGGTTTGACCATTTGGCATTTCAATGCCCTCATTTTCAGTGATTTTCCCCTTTTTCAATGCCACTGTGGCACACCTATCCAGGCCAAACTCCATGCTGATGTCATTGCTGAAGATTCATACAGTGTTGGTTAGTGACTGTATCTCAGTTTCTGATTTTCCGTATAACTTCAGGTCATCCATATACAACAGGTGTGAAATTTTTTTGTGAATTCCTAGCAGTTTTGTAGCCTAGGTTTGTTTTGTGTAGGATAATAGTGGGATTATAGCAATGATGAATAGCAATGGGGACAAGAAATCCCCCTGGAAGATGCCTCTCCTGATATTGATCAGTCCATAGCTTTCATTCCTGACAAAAAGCTCAGTCTTCCAATATTTCATCACCTTTTCTATGAATTTCTGATGTTTTCATTGACTCCAATGACTTCCAGGCATTTTATGATCCAGCCAAAGTCAAAGGCTTTCTTGTAGTCAATCCAGGTCATGTATAGGTTTGTTTTCCTACTCTCCAAAATCATTTTATCAATTAGGAGCTGGTCTTTCAGACCTCTGCTTCATCTTTTATTGCCATTTTGCTCCACTGGCATGATTTCATTTTCTTGTAGGTAGTCCTGAATTCTGTCAGCTATGATACCCATCAGCAGTTTGAGCATGGTCAGCAGACATGTTATCAGCCTGTAGTTTCCTGGTATTGCTCTTTTCGCTGCATCTTTCAATATTAAGTATGTTTTGCCAGTTGTAAAACATTCATTGATATTTTCTGTCTGCAGCATTTTGTTGAACAATTCAGCCATTTTTGCATGCAGGATGGACAGGTATTTGAGCCAGAAACCATGCACCTGATCAGTGCCAGGGGATGTCCAGTTCTTTACTTTCTTCACTCTTTTTGCAATCATTTCAGGTGTTATTTCCAGCTACTGCCTTTTGTTCTTTGAGAATTTTTTCTCAAACTCCTTTATCCACCTGGCAGTTTTGTTATAGTCCTTTTCAACCTCCCAGAGATCTTTCCCGAACTTTGTTGTTATTTTCACCTCTGGCTTTTCAATTTTCTTATCTGTTTGCTGATGCAGGTTCTGGTAGAACTACCTCTGGTTGGATTGAAATGTTTGATTCTGTCTGTATTGGGTGATCCTAGCATCATATCGCTCAATTTTACTGGCCATTGCTGTTATCTGCTGCTTTACAATTTCCAGAGCTTCCTTGATTTTTCTTGTATTAAGCCAGTATCTTTTGGTCAAATAGTTTTTGATCTTCTGATTGTTCAATTTCTGCTCCTTAATGTTCTTCAAGTTACCTACATCTGATCTCAAGCTTTTGATTTTCAGTTCTAGTCAGATTTTCCATTTTGGTTTTCTGATTGGCTTCTGTTGCAGTAATCCTAGTCCTTCAGTTACTATCACAGCTGTACTGTAGGCAAGCTGATTCAATTCTTCAATTGATGTTACATTGACAATTGGAAGTGCAGAGTTAATAGCTTCCATCAGTGGGACAAGTCGTTTCTTGCTTATAGTTTTTAAGGCTGCCAGTATCTTTCACTCTGCATTGGACCCTGCGTGAGCAAGTATTTGGTCCTTCAGTTCTTGCTGCCTGTGTTTCATCTGCAGCTTCTTGCTGTCTTTCCAAATTTTCATCAGTTTCCAGTTGTGCAGTGACTCCAGATCTTATTGGAGCTTCTACTGGTGCCAGATCAGATTTTGGTGTTTTTATTTTGCAAGTTTTCCGTATTTCTTCTAATTTGACTTCACTGAAAATTTGGTTCCTGATTATGAATCGTCGCTGATCGACCAGTCAAAGTTCCGTTATTTTTGAGTTTGCATGTTCTTGTTTCCATAATTGGTACATCCGTCTCTGATATCTACATTTTTCAGGCTCCGAGTTTTAATAACAGTTCATGATTGTGCGATTCCCTGACATTGAAAATTTCTGCCGCTCTTTGATTTGTAAGTTTTGTTTGTTTTCTTCCTGTAGCTCATTTGTCAATGGCTGCCCATGTTCCTCAGCAGCCACCATGGTCCTTTTTATCCTGGGTGATGACTGAGCCAGTATAGACTTCTTTTTGTTTTGTCTCTCCATTAGTTTAAATGGGTTAGGTATGTTTAGTCTGGCTCCTCTGCTTTGACCACTCTGGCGAGGTTAGACCTACTGGTAGTTTGTACTCCAGCCGGCATAGCTCTCAGCTTCATTGAAGCATGCAAGCCCTGCCACCACAACAAGGCATACCCATCAGTTGGGATGATGATGATGATGATGATATAACTTTTTCTTCCAAAATGGTTCTGGTGCGAGCAGCGAGGAGATGGAGGATCCGCCACTCCTCTGAGACTATGGTGAAAAAATCATCAGAAATGAATCAACCCAGGCTGGATATGGCTCAAGGTCTATTTGCTGCTCTGCCCCCCATTTTGGGGGTTCAAAATTGAGTGCTACCATGCTGTCTGTGGGGGCGCCAGGGACTGCAGAGCCGAGAGAGTTTGGCAGAGTGATCAGCTGGGGCATGGAAGATGGCAGCCACTCCCGGGTGCCGAACACTGAAGGGGAAGGAGTTGAGAGAGATGAGAGAACTGAGACCATGATTGAACCAAGACTCTCAGCGCAGCACCGGTGAGTGAGAGTGACCAGTGCCGCGATGGTGGAGGTGAAGGAGTAACGGAGCGGAGACCAGCGCCGAGACCGAGGCGAATTCACCTGCATTGTGAGGCCAAAGACGCCAAGGATCCAGTCCGGTGGGAGCGACTTGCTGTCGGCATCAGAGGACGTCCATGGAGATATGGTATGTGAGGAACAACTAGGAGCAATGATACAGTTCCCCGCATGGCACCAATGAGTGAGAGCTGCTGGTGCCGTGGGGACGAAAGGAGACAAAGGAGACAGACGGCCAGTATGAGCAGAGAGGTGGCTGAAGTGAGTTGGGGCTGCCCTGTGGAGTGGAAGGCATTGGCTGATATTAGAACAACAGACTAGAGCAACCAGAATAACTAGTGTCAGGGGTGAGAATGTTGGAATTAAACTGCCTAAGAACATCAAGGCCAACTAGACTGGGGATATCAATCAATGTTTAATTCTTGCTTTGTGATCTTTGTCATCTCCCCCCACCCCCTCCATCTTCCTATTCACTACAAAAGATCACAGAAGAATTGTACCCCTAGTGGGAAGATCGCATAATACAGCAGACTCTAAGACTTTATTGAAGATCTATGGAGGACATTATACCTGGATTGATTGATTGACTGATGAATTTGCACTAGTGACTAAGAACTTATTTTATATTCATTGATACTAATTTATTATTGTCTCACTATTTGAAAGCGATCCCTTGTTCTGGCCTCATGGACTCAACCTGGCGTGCCCCCTCCTCAAGAAGCCTTCCCTGAACCCAGCCATTCTTAACAACTATTGTCCAGTCTCCAACCTTCCCTTTATGTGAAGGTTGTTGAGAAGGTGGTGGTGCTCCAACTCGAGTGTCCTTGGAAGAAGCCGGTTATCTAGGCCCTCAGCCATCAGGATTCAGGCTCGGTTACAGCACAGAAACTGCTTTGGTCACACTGATGGATGTTCTCTGGCAGGCCCAGGATCGGTTCTCCTCCTATCTCTCCAGTTGGTCTCAGTCGGTGTTAGTGGGGGGTTAGAGGTCAACCTCTAGGTTACTCCTGGTGGGGTGCCTCAGGGGTCAGTCCTCTCCCCCCTGCTACTCAATATCTACATGAAACTGCTGGGTGAGATCATCCAAGGGCATGGGGTGAGGTATCATCAGTACGCTGATGATTCCCAGCTGTACATCTCCAACCTATGTCCAGTCAACGAAGCAGTGGAAATGATGTGCCGGTGCCTGGAGGCTGTTAGGGTCTGGATGGGTGTCAACGGGCTCAAGCTCAACCCTGACAAGACAGAGTGGCTGTGAGTTTTGCCTCCCAAGGACAATTCCATCAGTCTGTCCATCACCTTGGGGGGAGGGAATTATTATAGCCGCCCCGAGTCTATGGAGAGGGGTGGCATACAAATCTAATAAATAAATAAATAATAAATAAATAAATAATATTGACCCCCTCAGAGAGGGTCCACATCTTGGGCATCCTCCTCGATCCACAGCTAACATTAGAGCATCATCTTTCAACTGCGGCAAGGAGGGCGCTTGCCCAGGTTCACCTGGTGCACCAGTTGTAGCCCTATTTGGACTGGGAGTCACTGCTCACAGTCACTCATGCCCTCATCACCTCGAGATTCGACTACTGCAATGCTCTCTGCATGGAGCTACCTTTGAAGAGTGTTCGGAAACTTCGGATCGTGCAGAATGCAGCCGCGAGAGCAATCATAGGCCTTCCTCGTTATGCTCATGTCTCATCAACACTCTGTGGCCTGCACTGGCTGCCGATCAATTTCCGGTCACAATTCAAAGAGTTGGTTAGCCCTACATGGCATCAGACCAGAATACCTACAAGACCACCTTCTGCCGCACGAATCCCAGTGGCCGATTAGGTCCCACAGCGTTGGCCTTCTCCGGGTCCTGGCGACAAAACAATGTCATCTGGTGGGACCCAGGAGAAGAGCCTTCTCTGTGGTGGCCCCATCCCTCTGGAACCAACTCCCCCCAGAGATTAGGACTGCCCCCACCCTCCTTGCTTTTTGTAAGTTATTAAAAACTCATCTTTGCTGCCAGCCATGGGGAAATTAACGCACACCCCAATTATCAAGGTTGGTGTATGGTTTGATTGGAGTGTGTGATTATTTTATTATAAGTGTTTTAAATTGTATTTTTTTAAAAATTGGATTTGTACACTGTTTTATGTTGTTATGAGCCGACCTGAGTCTTCAGAGAGGGGCAGCATACAAATCTAATAAATTCTTATTCTTATTCTTATTCTTATTCTTATTCTTATTCTTATTCTTATTCTTATTCTTATTCTTATTCTTATTCTTATTCTTATTCTTATTCTTATTCTTATTCTTATTCTTATTCTTATTCTTATTCTTATTCTTATTCTTATTCTTATTCTTATTCTTATTCTTATTATTATTATTATTCTTATTCTTATTATTATTATTATTATTATTATTATTTTAATTTCTTGCACCTTTCCAATTTTGGGCCTACTACTTCCTCCCCTTCCTAAATCTCTTCTGCTATATCCTTTTTTATTCCTTCTTTTATCGTAACCAAAAACCTCTAAAAATATATTTAGGTATGTAATCAAATTTGTTATCTTCATCTTCATTACAAGAGTCTTCTGAGAGGTTCAGCATACAAGTCTAATAAATTATTATTATTATTATTGTTGTTGTTGTTGTTATCATCATCATCATCATTATAATGTTCTTAATAATCAGAATTTCATATATTATTTCAAAAGAATTGCTTAACTCAAATTTCCATATGATAAATATTCAGATTTTCCATTTAAAACATATTTCACAAGTTAAAATCATTACTATCTCAATACATCAGTAAACAACAGTTTGGGGCTGCTCAATCATTAATTGTAAAATGTTTCTTCTACAAGATGATATTTATCTTATATAAGAAGAAACCACACTCTCCAAAAAAAGTAAATATATTATATTAATTCCGAAGAACAAATGATTAATGCCAAAATTCATACTACTATAATATTATCCTAACCTTTGTATTGTTTTAAACTTACGATTTTTGTAAATCAAAGTTATCCTCAAATTTTACTATTGTTATCTGCAAACCAACATATAAAATGTATTCATATATTTCAAAGAGAGCTTACCTTTAATCAAATCTCATATAACTAACTTATAAGATATATTTGCTTATTTCAAAAAGAAACAGTATACAGTGTTCAATAAAAAAAAAGAAAGACAATCAGAAGCCAAACAAAAGTTTCCAGTACTCACAATATTCTGTTATACATTGTTATGCATTGCAATGTATTATTCCTTGAAGCTGTCTGGCTGTGCACAACCTTGCATCATCAGTTTCTATTGCAGCGGGGAACTGTAGCTGGCTGGGACACAAACTTGAACATTTGAGCGTGATCTCTATATAAAAGAAGAATTATAATAATTTGCGACATGTTGATTGTAAAATCATTTTCATTTACTAAAACTCAAAAGTCAACAGGACTCACATTAACAATCCTCTTGGTTGTGATGATTTGTTGGAAGAAAAAGTATACAGTGGAACCCCGACATAAGAGCTGCTCTACTTAAGAGCAACTCGAGATAAGAGCTGGGAGGGGAGAGATATTTTTGTTCTACTTACAAGCCCAAATTCGAGATACAAGCACCAAGGAGCTGTCTCCTGAAGCCAAACGCTAACTTCCGCGTTCGGCTTCAGGAGACAGCTGTGAAGCGGCGCGCGTGTTTTAAAAGGTTGCAGCCGGCCTGGGGGGCTCGGGGGGGGGCTTGCAGCTTTCTTTCTTGCTCTTTTTCTTTCTCTCTTTTACCTTCCCTTCCTCTATTTCTTCTTTTCTTTCTCCTTCCCACCTTCTTCCCTCCCTCCCTCCCTTCACTCATTCCTCTCTTACTCTCCCCTTTCATAAGTTTCCTTGCTTCCTTCCTCTGTTCCTGTCCCTTCCCCCTTTCTTTCTTTCTTTCTTTCTTTCTTTCTTGCTCTTTTTCTTTCTCTCTTTTACCTTCCCTTCCTCTATTTCTTCTTTTCTTTCTCCTTCCCACCTTCTTCCCTCCCTCCCTCCCTTCACTCATTCCTCTCTTACTCTCCCCTTTCATAAGTTTCCTTCCTTCCTTCCTCTGTTCCTGTCCCTTCCCTCTTTCCTTCCTTCCTTCCCACCCTCCGTCCATTCATTCACCCATTCCTCTCTTGATCGCTTAAAGCCGGTCCCTGGTGCAAAAAGGGTTGGGGACCTCTGTCCTACAGGATTGGGTGGCAGAGAAGTTGAACATATGTAAATTTAAAAGTTTAAGAAAGTTTACAAGTTAAGTGAAAGAAACTTCATTATTCATTTATATGTACATGTACATTTCTTCATTAAAAACATGTCTTTCTGCATAATTTAGACTAACTTTGTGAGTTTTTTGAGGGCTGGAACCAATTAAAATTATTTACATTAATTCCTATGGGGAAAAGTCGTTCGAGATAAGAGCTGCTCGACTTAAGAGCCCAGGTCCGGAACGAATTAAACTCGTATCTCGAGGTACCACTGTACATACACAGTGTTAAGTATGTTCCCATTTGAAGTAACATTTTATTACAAAATTACCTCTTCTGTTACTAGAAATGAATCAAATGTAAATTGGTAACTTATTTTACTTGTAAAATATATCACCGGCTTGCTGGAAGGGACTTCTATTTCTAAACAGAAGAGAAAGCCAAGGTCACCTGAAGCGGCTCCCCTCGGAGAAAGATAACATTTTCATCGCCTTTACCTTCCGAAAGGCCCTTCTATCCTCCCGCCCTTTCTCTCAGTGCCTTTTTTCCATGTAGAGGAGGAGTCACATCCTTGCAGCGATTGGTTCAGCCTGCTGCCAATCGGGCAGTCAAGGGATGTTGCCGGCTAGGCTCTAGCAAGAACAGATGTGGCTGTTCAAGTCAAAGCCTCGTTGTTCCTTCCCCCCCTTTGCATCCCAACTAGATGGCTTGTTATATGATGTTATAGTGAGCTATGGAGCATAAATCTCAGAGAGAAGTATACATAGGTTCTTAAGTGAGGGCCATCTGCTAGATCAATACTTGACATTCTGATTACGTTTACCTATAGGTAAGAAGAGAAAATTATTCATCAAAATTTGAACTGCCAAATAGATAACCATTCATACAAATAGTTATTATCATTTTGCAAAACAACAAAATTATCTGTTGAACTGAATAATTTTATATCATTGGCAAAAATAATGGAATTGCTTGTAAATCACATAAATAATTGATATAGAGGAAAAAAAATATCATGAAATTTCTTATGTTGCAGTGAGAAAGCCTTTCACCACATTCTGCCCTTTTTGTTGGCTGTTCATGAAGTCAACCAGAATTCAAGGCTCTTACCCAACATCACCCTGGGCTACAACATCTATGAGAACTTTTTCAGTGCAAGAATGACATATGAGGCCATGCTGGATGTGCTGTCTACAGGACAGGAGAATGTCCCGAACTACAGATGTGGAAGACAAAAGAACCTGCTGGTGATTCTTGAACAGATGGATTCTGAACTCTTTGATCATATAGCTAATGTCTTGACAATCTATAAAATTCCACAGGTATAAAACCAAATATCATTATTTCTGTGTTATAAATAGTTCTGATTTGACTAGAAGGCAGCATATATTTCTCCAAATAAATTGAAAGTCAGAGTGTAAATATTAGAAGAGGTGAAATAATTTTTAATTCACAAAGTATGTGTGTATGCATGCTCACAGAACATGTTGTTAAACTGGTTGAAACCCACCACCATACACACACACACACGCATATGCACTGTGCATGTGTTTGTATATATTTTTTAAGAAGAGAATGGACAGTCACTTGTCTGAAATGGTATTGGGTCTCCTGCTTGACCAGGAGGATGGCATAGAGCAGGGATATCACTTGATTTCATTGAGGAACACATCAAGTTTGTGTTTGATTTTGGGGAAGGCATAGCCAAGGTGGGCATGACCAGCATAATTTCACTTGTATCAGGGGCACCTGTGGTGGCCTGAATGCCCTGTCAGCAAAAACAGGATCCTGAGCTCTTTTCGGCTGGGACAGTCTCCTGCAACCCATTGTCAGCCAAAACAGAGCTTGGGAGGTCCATGCACGGTCCTCTCTAGCTCTATTTTCACTGGCAAGGGCACTGCAGACTGGTCCTTTGCTATTTTCAGACGGCCCTGCAGGCTTGATCTAAGGACGCCAGGTCTTGAGTTTGTTACCCCTGGACTAGGGGCTCCTGCTGGAGCAGGTGGTTGGACTAGAAGTCTTTTCAGCTCTATTCTGATTGACTAATTGACTGATTGGATGATTGATCCACAGAGTTATAATGTGACCAGAAGGGTACACTCTATGAGGACCACCCATGAACATCACCCACAAATAATTCAGAGCTCCCTGATTTCAAAGGGAGCATACAAGATAACAGGACAGAACATGAGGGGAACTAGCAAAATTCATAGTGTTAACATTTGAAACTTCCCTCAGCAGTGGAGAAAGTACCTCAGATTTATCAACTGACTTTTATCATTAAAACTGGCACAAACTAGCAATACCTTCCCTTTTATCTCAGATCAACTATAGTCTCATCAACCAGATGACTGAAAAAAATCATTGTTTCCCTTTTTCACATCGGGTGACCCCAAACCAAGAACCTCCTTATTCAGCAATTGTCAAGCTGCTCCTGCAGTTCCAATGGATGTGGATCGGCCTCCTTTCTCAGGACAATGAAAAAGGAGAAAAATTCAAAAGACGCTTGGAAGCTCTCACCCTAAAAAATGGGATTTGCATTGTCCTCTCAGGAACCGTCCCAGAAGCAAATATGAAGTCAAGTGCTAGAGATACTCTCATGCAGGAAAAAAGGGAAATGTTCCTTTCTCTTATCAAGAGTCAAATAAAAATTATAGTATGCCAACTAGATACTCTGGCCACAGGAGTGTTAACAGCAACAATACAAATGTTTGATATGACTAATACATCCATTGTGGGAAGGGTTTGGATTGCAACAACTTTGACACCTTTAAGTATAAGCATTTTTAACCTTTGGATTGATCTCCAAAATAAATATGCTTTGTTTTCCTTCCTTATCCAGACAAAGAGAAGGACTCAGTATTATGACTTTAATTCTTATGCAGCCATGGCCCTTTTGTATGGAAAGGAAGCATTTCAATGTTCTTATTCAACTCCTGTGTTATCTAAGAAAGTTTGGAAAAAATGCAGGGAAAAAGAGAACTTGGAATTTCCACAACATGATGTGATTGCAAGAATCCTGTCTCAGGATTCCTCCAGTATTTCCCAAATTATTCAGATTTTGGCCTGGGTCCTCAGTGCTGCCTCTTCCTCCCAACAAAGTAAGGGGGAAAAAACCCAGGTTTTATGGCCATGGCAGGTAAGTCTTCCCCTTTGAGGTTCCATTGATTCCCCCCTTCCAATTCCTCAATATTAATTTTTAAATTTTTAACTGTAACAAGATTGCTAAAAAAAGCATTAAGATTTGTTAATCTAATCTTACATAGCTTCTCCTCCAAAAACACTGAACTTCAAACCAGAGCTTACAAAACTTTTGTCAGACCTGCATTGCATATCAGAAATAAATACAATTAAGAGAGTCCAAAAATATTTCACAAGAAGAGTCATTCACTTCTCCTCTTCTCCAGACTTGAAATACTGTGATTAGACAATTTACAACTATGTTGCCTCCGATCAGATCTAACAGTAGTTTATAAAATTATATACCAAAGTGTCCTTCCTGTTGGTGACTACTTCACCTTCAACTGCAACAACACACGAGCACAAAACTAGATTTCAGAAAATACTTCTTCAGCAATAGAGTGACCAATGCCTGGAATGCATTACCTGACACTGTGGTTTCTTTCCCAAACCCCAAAATCTTTAACTTCAGATTGTCTACAGTTGACCTCTCCCCTTTCTAAGATGTTTGGAAGGGGCGTGCATAAGTGCACCATAGTGCCCACCCAAATAAAAAAAATATTACCATACTGTGGGTGGGTATTATTTCGTGGCCGCTTGCTGGCCATGTGACCAGCCTCTCCTCACTTCAAAGGGATACAATTTCCCTATCTACTTACTATTACTGAACATACAAAATATGACTGATGTGTGTGTGTTCTTTTTAGGATATTATTTTATTGTTTTATTATGTCACCGATTTTATTATATATTTTGATTGCATTTTTGTATTTATCCCACTTGTTAGCCACTCAGAGTCCACTTTGGAATGAGTGGCATATAAATACAATAAATAAATATACTATTTAATTCTGTGTATATATGCCATATGTGTACATGCATATTACACACAGGCACACAAAAATATGCATTATTTATTATATAAACTTTATGTGTATGTACACAGAGAGAGAGAGAGTCATACATACACACAACTCTTTTAAAATTATATGCATTCAATCTCATTTACTATAGGATAGGAAAAACATATCCAAAGCCCAGAAGGGAAAAAAAGAAAAAAATTCTAAATTTTTCTACCCGGTTTGCATATCTAACCAAAAATTTTCTACCAGTTCTGCGTATCTGACCATATCTGTAGCAGCCCATCACTGTGTCTGCCATCACTGTCCTAATGTCCTATTTTCTTTTTTATCATTACTTTCTACTTATGTCATGCTTATATGAACTAAAAACCTATATTTGTTTGACAAAGTAAATAAATAAATATAAAGAAATAAATAAAATAAAAAATGGGAAAGATATTCCTCAGGGAAGTTGCCAAGTTTTTGGTATTTGAAAATGAGTGTCAACACTTAAGCTGACCATTCCTAAAAGAAGAAAGAGGACTGGAAAGTCCAAGAGGATACCAGTATGGCTTACGCATGAGGTAAAGGAGGTTATTGGAAAGAAGAAAAACTCATTTAACGAATGGAAGGCTCTTCCTACCGACGAGAACAGGAAGGATCACAAACTCTGGCAGACCAAATGCAAGGTGATAGTCAGGAAAGCCAAGAGAGATTTTGAGGAGCCTATAGCAAAGAATATTAAAAATAATAACAAAAACTTTTTTAAATACATCAGAAGCAGGAACCCAACCAGAAAAACAGTTGGGCCACTTGATGACAATGGTCAGAAGGGATAATAAGAGAAGACAAGGAGATTGCTGAGAGATTAAATGATTTATTTGCCTCTGTTTTCACTGAGGAGGATAGAGAGCATTTGCCTGCCACTGAATTAGTTTTACCAGGGAGGGAATGAGAAGAATTAAACCAGATAGAGATAAACAAGGAAGATATTCTTGCCTGCCTCTCTAAACTAAATGTCAACAAATTGCCGGATCCAGATGGCATCCACCCTAGAGTTCTCAAGGAACTCAAATTCGAAATTGCTGAACTTCTAGCTAAAATATACAATATTTCTCTAAGATCAGGCACTGTACCTGTAACCCCAATCTTCAAGAAAGGATCCAGAGGTGATCCAGGAAACTATAGACCAGTCAGTTTAACCTCAGTTCCAGGTAAAGTGATGGAAGCCATTATTAAAGATAAAATTACTGGGCACATAGAAAAACAGGCATTACTGAAAGAAAATCAACATGGTTTCTACAAAGGCCAATCATGTCTTACTAACTTGTCAGAATTCTTTAAGGGTGTAAATAAACACAGAGATAAAGGGGATCCAGTTGATATTGTATATCTTGACTTTCAAAAGGCTTTTGACGAAGTCCCTCACCAAAGGCTCCTAAAAAAGCTCTTCAGCCATGGAATTAGAGGACAGGTCTTGACCTGGATTGGTAACTGGCTAAATTGTAGGAAGCAAATGGTGGCAGTAAATGGACAGTTCTCTGGATGGAAAGAAATAAGAAGTGGTGTACCCCAAGGTTCAGTTTTTGGACCTTTACTTTTCAATTTATTCATTAATGATCTGGATGTAGAAGTAAATAGTGAGGTAGCAAAGTTTGCTGATGACATTAAATTGTTCCGGGTAGTGAAAAGTGAAACTGATTGTCGGGAGCTCCAGAAGGATCTCTCGAAATTGAGTGAGTGGGCAACAAAGTGGGAAATGCATTTTAACCTAAAGAAATGCACAGTTATGCACATCGGGACAAAGAACCCCAATTATACATACCAACTGATGGGGACAAAGCTTTCCGAGACAACCCAAGAAAGAGATCTTGGGGTTTTGGTGGACAGCTCAATGAACATGTCAACCCAGTGCACAGCAGCAGTAAAAAAAAGCAAATTCCATGCTTGGCATGATTAGGAAGGGAATCGAAAATAGGTCAGTAAGCCTTGTATTGCCTCTGTACAAATCGATGGTGAGACCACACTTGGAGTACTGTGTACAGTTCTTAACACCACACCTCAAGAAGGATATAATGGAACTGGAAAAGGTGCAAAAAAGGGCAACAAGAATGATAAAGGAAATGGAGCACCTCCATTATGATAACAGGTTATAACACCTTGGTCTCTTCAGCCTTGAAAGATGGCATTTAAGGGGTGACTTGATCGAAGTGTATAAAATCATGCATAGGGTAGAAAAGGTGGATAGAGAAAAATTATTTTCTCTATCACACAATACTAGGACAAGGGGGCACTCCCTAAAGCTCATAGGTAAGAAAGTGAGGACAAACCAAGGGAAATATTTCTTCACCCAGAGGGTCATTGGTTTATGGAATTCACTTCCAGAAAAGGTCATAACAACTTTCAGCTTTGATAGCTTCAAGGCAGGATTAGACAGATTCATGGATTCCAAGTGGTTATTGAAACGGATGTCCAAGTGCTGCCTCTATGTTGGTTGAGGCAAGCAGGATTCCCTTGAGTACTACTTGTTCAGGGTCAAGGAAAAGGGAGGGTCTTGCCTTCTCTTTCTGCTCAAGATCCCCATGGACAATTGGTGGGCCAGTGTGTGACAAAGAATGTTAGACTCGATGGGCTTTGGCCTGATTCAGCATGGCTCTTCTTATGTTCTTGTGAATTGACTGAGCCTTCAATGGTGCCACATTGGAGCTGAGGGATAAGAACGGAGAAATAGAGATAGCTGGGCTTTTGTAGCTAAAACAAAATACTTTCTCCTGGGAACCAGGGACATTCCCACCGATGGCCAGAGGGAGGTTAAGGGAAATCAACAGGCAATTTTTGTTACATTACAAGCTCAAAGTTAAACTTTGCTAACTTCATCTTGATCAGGACTGATGGTAAAATTTATTCTCCATTTTTCCCCTTACAAGTTTTCCCATATCTGCAAATGATCTTGCCTGAGATTAGCTGTGATGGTGAAGCAGCAAAACATAGAACATTGATGGCTAACCTTTTTTCCCTTGGGTGCTGAAAGAGTGTGTGTGCATTTTATAGAGCATGCGCGAGTCCCCACACCTATAATTCAATGCCTGGAGAGTGCAAAACAGCTTCCCCCAGCCCCCGGAGCCCCCTAGAGGCTGAAAACAGCCTGTTCTCCAATTTATGATGGGTCCAGTATTCTCATGTTTCGCCTCCCTAGGTTCCCAAGTCTTCCCTGTAGCCAAGGGAGGGTAAAAATATCTTTGCTCATCTCCCTGGAGGCTCTCTGGAAGCCAAAAACATCCTCCCAGAGCCTCTGTACAAGCCAAAAATCAGTTGGCCAGCACACACATGCACGTTGGAGCTGAGCTAGGGCAACAGCTTGCATGCCAGCAGATATGGCTCTGCATGCCACTTGTGCCACCCGTGCGATAGGTTCGCCATCACTGACATAGAACATAAAACAGAATAATAAGCATTTGAAACAACTTCAGAGGTTTTCTAGTCCAACGCAATAATCGAGCAAGATACCCTATATTATTTCAGACTAATGGTTGTTCAGGTCTCATTTTGAAAGGCTCCAATGTTGGAGCACTACAATTTCTGAAGGCAAACTATTCCATTGGTTGATTGCTCTCACCATTAGGAAATTTCTCTTTAGTTCTAGGTTTCTTCTCTTCTTCATTAGTTTCCAACCATTGTTTCTTGTCTTCCCTATTGGTGCTTTGGGAAATGTTTTGAACCCTCATCTTTATATGAGCCCCACAAGTGATACCATATAATATTATTATTATTATTATTATTATTATTATTATTATTATTATTATTATTATTATTATTATTATTACTATTTATTAGATTTGTATGCCGCCCCTCTCCGAAGACTCTGGGCGGCTCACAACAAGCGATAAAAAAACAATATTATACAGGCACAAATGTAATATTAAGAAAAAACTAAAAACCCTATCATAATTAAAAACCAAACAGCACATACATACCAAACATAAATTATAATAAGCCTGGGGGAAAGGTGTCTCAAATCCCCCATTCCTGGCGGTATAGGTGGGTCTTAGGTAGTTTACGGAAGACAAGGAGGATGGGAGTAGTTCTAATCTCCGGGAGGAGTTGATTCCAGAGGGCCGGGACCACCACAGAGAAGGCTCTTCCCCTGCGGCCCACCAGACAACATTGTTTAGTCGACGGGACCCGGAGAAGGCCAACTCTGTGGGACTTTATTGGCCGCTGGGATTTGTGCGGTAGCAGGTGGTTCCAGAGGTATTCTGGTCCAATGCCATGTAGGGCTTTGAAGGTCATGACCAACACTTTGAATTGTGACCGGAAACTGATCGGCAGCATATACATACTGTACTGGTGATTTTAAGAGGTTGAATTATTCAGAGTACCTCCAATCCAGAATAAGAGCAAGAAAAACATTGAATAGAGGCTCAAAATATTTTTTCTATGTTTTCTATGCAGCTTCATAGGTTCCTGAAAAACTTCCAACATCACAATATTTCCAGAGATAGGATTTTTTTTTGATGAAAATGGAGTTCCTGTTGGTGACTTTGATATCATGCACTGGACATCAGTTTTGAACAAATCATATGTGGGGGTGAAAATTGGGAGCATAGAAAGACAAGCTTCCTCAGAAGTCAAGATTTCTGTCAATCAAAGTGCCATCCAATGGCCAACTGCATTTAACAAAGTAGTTGAGACTGCTTGGAATTTGTTCTATTTGAAACCATATGTGGAATTTTGCTGCCCTGAAATTAATTATTTTACTTACTTACTTACTTACTTACTTACTTACTTACTTACTTACTTACTTACTTACTTACTTACTTACTTACTTACTTACTTATCACATTTATAAGTCTCCCCTCTCCTGATGGACAATAAGAAATAATTATTTTACAGACCAATTGAGATAACTTCCAAATAAGAGCAGTTATGGGCCTTCCAAGGCATACTCATATTTCCCCAGCACTCCACAGACTGCATTGGTGGCTGATTGATTTCCAGATGAAGTTCAAAGTGTTGGTTATGACCTATAAAGCCCTACATGGCATTGGATCAGATTACTTGCAGGGCTGCCTTCTACTGCTTAAACCCCGGCAATCGGTTAGATCCCACTGAGTCAGCCTTCTCCAGGTCCCATCAACTGGACAATGTCACTTGGTGGGATCTAGGGGAAGAGCCTTCTCTGTGGGCGGCCTGGCCCGCTGGAACAAGTTCCCCCCAGGAATTCATACTGTCCCACCCTTCTTGCCTTCTGTAAGAGTCTAGTTGTGTTGCCAGATTGGGGCCATTAGACACTAGCCCCCTAGCCGATGAGTGTAGATATGTTTTGTTGTGCAAATGGACTGATTTTGACTCCAATTGGAATGCAAAGCCAGCAGGCAACAAGTCAGTTGGTGTGACAGGGGCTCATATTGGTCCACCTGTATGGAGTGAGTTTGACCTGGTGAACCTGATGAAGTGGACAAGGCCATTTGAGCTGTGAGTTCCCCCACCTGTTTGTTGCACCCATGTCCCTCCTGACTTGTCTTGGCCAGCAGGGAGGTGACATGGAGCTGGGTCCATGAGATTACCAACGCTTCTCTTAGGGAGGGGTCCTTCCTGGCTCCCTGCAAGGAGGCACTTGTGCACCCCCTGTTCCAGAAGCCTTCCCTGGACCCAGCCATATTTAACAACTATCATCCTGTCTCCAACCTTCCCTTTATGGGGAAAGTTGTTGAGAAGATGGTGTTGCTCCAGCTCCAATGTTCCTTGGATGAAGCCGATTATCTAGCCAGTGATGGCAAACTTATGGCACGTGTGCCACAAGTGGCACGCAGAACCATATCTGCTGGCACACGAGTTGTTACCCTAGCTCAGCTCCAATGTGCATGTGTGTACCAGCCAGCTGATTTTTGGCTTATACGGAGGCTCTGGGAGGGCGTTTTTGGCTTCCAGGGTGCCTCTTGGGGATGGGAAAGGGCATTGTTATCCTCTCCTGACTCCAGGAAAGCCTCTGGAGTCTGGGGAGGGTAAAACATGAGCCAACTGGGCCCACCAGAAGTTGGGAAACAAGAAGTTGGGAGACTGTTTTTGCCCTCCCCAGGTATTGAATTATGGGTGTGGGTACTTACATATGGAGGATAGCGCATGCCCATGCTCTTTCGGCACCCAAAGAAAAAAATCACTAATCTAGGCTTCAGTCAGGATTCAGACCCGGCTATAGCACAGAAACTGCTTTGGTCACGCTGATGGATGATCTCTGGTGGGTCCGGGACAGGGGATTATCCTCTGTCCTGGTGCTTTTTGACCTCTCAGTGCCTTTTGATACCATCGATCATGGTATCCTTCTGCGTCGACTGGAGGGGCTGGGAGTGGGAGGCAATATTTTATGGTGGTTCTCCTCCTATCTCTTGGGTCAGTTGCAGTCAGTGTTAGCGGGGGGGTGAAAGGTTGATGCCTAGGTCCCTACATTGTGGTGTTCCTCAGGGGTCAGTACTCTCTCCCCTGCTGTTTAATATCTACATGAAACTGCTGAGTGAGATCGTCCAAGGGCATTGGGTGAGATACCATCAATATGCTGATGATACTCAGCTGTATATCTCCACCATGTGTCCACTCAGTGAAGCACTGGAAGTGATGTGCCGGTGTCTGGAGGCTGGCAGGGTCTGGATGGGTGCCAACAGGCTCAGACTCAATCCAGACAAGACAGAGTGGCTCTGGGTACTGCCTCCCAAGGACACGTCCATTACTCTGGGGGGGGGGGGAAATTATTGACCACTTCAGAGAGGGTCCGCAACTTGGGCATCCTCCTCAATCCACAGCTGAATTTAGATCACCATCTTTGAGCTGTGGCAAGGGGGGAGTTTGTCCAGGTCCGACTGGTGCACCAATTGCGGCCCTATTTGGACAGGGAGTCTTTGCTCATGGTCACTCATGCCCTTATCACCTTGAGGTTTGACTACTGCAATTCTCTCTACATGGGGCTATCTTTGAAGCATGTTCGGAAACTTCAAATTGTGCAAAATGCAGTTGCACGAACTGTTTTGGGCCATCCAAGACATGCCCATATCTCACCACCACTCCGCGGACTGCATTAGCTGCTGATTGGTTTCCAGACACAATTCATAGTGTTGGTTATGGCTTATAAAGCCTTACATAGCATAGGACCAGATTACCTCCAAAACCGCCTTCTGCCGCACGAATCCCAGCAGCTGGTGAGGTCCCACAGAGTTGGTCTCCTCAGGGTCCCATCAACGAAACAATGCGGGTTGGTGAGACCTAGGGGAAGAGCCTTCTCTGTGGGGGGGCCTGGCCCTCTGGAATCAATTCCCCCTGGAGATTCATACTACCCCCACCCTCCTTGTTTTCCGAAAGAGTTTAAAAACTCATCTTTGTTGCCAGGCTTGGGGAAATAAGATCTTCCCTCTGACCAATGAGTGTTTTTAGAATAATTTATTGGGGGAATGTAAATGAATGTTTTTAAAAATGTTTCAGAATTTTTTTAAAAAAATTAATTGTATTAATTGTATTAATTGTATTGTTATGTCTACTATATATGCTGTGAACCACCCCAAGTCCTCGGAGAGGGGTGGCATACAAATCCAATTCAATATAAATATAAATATGAATAATTTTAAATGTTATTAGGGTCTTTAAGGATATTTTAGCTATATTAATTGGATTTTAGATATGTGTACTATATATTGTTTTGATAGGTTGTGAGCTGCCCCAAGTCCTTGGAGAGGGGCAACATGTAAATCAAAGAAAGGAAAGAAGGAAGGAAGGAAGGAATAAATAAATAAATAAGTAAATAAATCTACCCCTTGCAAGTAGAGTAATTAGAGTTCATCCCACTACTCCTGACTCATTTTGCTCAATGTCCTCTTGAGCTTCTAGAAGCCAGTTGATTTCAGTAAATCCTTCTAATTCACATATTTCCCTGACTAATCTTTCTGCTCTTGTTTAGATGGTGCCTTATTCAAGATGTACAGAAAGTTGCTCCCGAGGTTATGCCAAGCTCGTGAGAGAGGGAGCCCCAGTTTGCTGCTACGACTGTTCTCTGTGTGTGGAAGGAACATTCTCTGTGCAGGAAGGTAGAGTAGGTGGCTCCAAAAACAAAACAAATCTGTAATATCAAAATTCTCTATTGACTTTTGGGAAGTTTTTGCTCAAGAAGCAAGAAAAAGATGACATTTTTGAAGTCATCCACAAACTTTTCAAAGATTGGGCACTATCACCAAATTTTGATATGCGCATTAAAGTAAATAATGAAAGGTTGTTGCTTTCTATTAAGTTGTTACTTTCTTGCTTGGTTTTGGGAAAGAGGTCAAGTTTTCATATAATCACATTTTTGATTATTTTAAATAATATTGTGTCATATAAATATCCCTGGGCAGAAATATTATATTGTTCCTTGAAAATGAAGTAATTGATTTCTGATGCAGTTTTCATTTCTCTATAGCTGCAGAAAAAGATTCATGCTAACCATTTGTTTCTAGATGCAGTCCATTGTGAAAAGTGTCCCAATCATCAATATTCCAATAAAAAGCGAGATCACTGTGTTGCCAAAAATATAAGCTTCTTATCCTATGAAGAATCGTTGGGACTCACCCTGGCTTTCTTTGCCATTGTTTTCTCCCTAACAACTGTCTTTATTCTGGGAATCTTCATTAAATATCAACAAACTCCCATAGTCAAAGCCAACAACTGTGAACTCACCTACATCCTCCTGGTTTCACTTCTGCTTTCTTTCTTTACCTCCCTTCTATTCATCGGTCGCCCCGTGAAAATGACCTGTCTCCTTCGACAAACCATTTTCAGTATTATTTTCTCAGTTGCTGTGTCTTCCTTGTTGGCCAAGACTGTAATGGTGGTGGTGGCCTTTCTGGCCACAAAACCAGGCAGCAGCATGAAGAAATGGCTGGGGAAGAATCTGGCCAACTCTATTGTTTTATCCTGCTCTGGTATTCAAGTAGGCATCTGCATTATATGGCTGGGAATATTTCCCCCATTCCCAGATTCTGATTTTCATTCCCAACCAGAACATATCCTGCTGCAGTGCAATGAAGGCTCTGTCACCATGTTCTACTCTGCTCTTGGCTACATGGGGTTTTTGGCTGCCATCTGTTTCTTGGTAGCATTTATAGCTCGAAATCTGCCAGGGGCCTTTAATGAAACCAAACTGATCACTTTCAGCATGTTGGTTTTTTGTAGTGTTTGGATCTCCTTTGTTCCCACATATCTGAGCACCAAGGGGAAATACATGGTGGCCGTACAGATCTTCTCCATCCTGGCCTCCAGCATGGGTTTACTGGGCTGCATATTTATCTCCAAGTGCTACATTATTATCCTGAAACCGGCCATGAACACCAAAGAACATCTAATGCTAAAAAAGCATTAGGATTCTTTATGTTGGTGTCTATTATTGCACAGTTTACATGCAGTATACAATCACAAACTTTGAAGTACAGTTTTATGTGTTGTCGCTTATCTTTCTTCATTCCATGTGGATTTCGAGTTATAATAATTGAATAGTAAAATTTCTACAAAAAACTCAAACTATTTGAATTAATCATATTCTTCAATTGCCACAATCTATATTCATGTTTAATCATAACCATCATCAATGGCACTAATAATTTTTTTGTTATTAGGGATGTTCTGATATGCTTTTAGATTAAATTAAAGTCTATAGCTAATAATTATGTATTTTTTGGTCTTATATTTTATTTTCTAGGGTAATGTTCTGACTTTGTTTAATTTCAAATACTGTATACTGTATATTTGATTGATCACACCAGACACAATAAGAAGGAATTATAATAACCCACTGCCCAGTTCAAGAGTGTTGAACTGTTTTTCCACATTTCAATGTTTAGAATCTCAAGAATAGGCTTGGAGACCAAAAACAATAAAGTTTCCCTGAATTTTCTCTCTTGACTCTTAAATTTGGATTATTCTCCTGAGTCAAATCAAACTCTTCTCCAGAGGCACACTTTTATGGCAATGCTGGCTCCCAATTCCCCTTCTCATTATTAAAATAATCATGATTATTTATTCTCATTTGAACAAGGTTTATGTGATAATCTATTATAAGCAGTGGTGGCATCAGAGTTTGGGGTAAAGCTGGGCAAATACTGTTACATCTCTTTCAAATCTGAGCCAAAGTGGACTTTCTTCATTGCAATTGTGGTCTTCTGTGATCTCTGAGATTTAATTCTGTCATGAAAAAAGAACAATAGGAAGGATCTCCTGCAGAATACTGTATAGGTCAAATGTTGCTTCTGCTGCATATACAGCTCTTTCTGCTTCTATCTCAAATTCCCTGTGTCTGTATGCTGATGAAATGTCCATTAAAGGTGATAATAGAAGAAAAGGAGGGGTTCCATTACTACAAGCCAGGAGACTACTGGATTACTGGAATAATGTCTGGAATCTTAGCTCTATTGTACCAATTTTCATTCTCCAGGCCTCCAACCCACCAACTGAAGAGGTAGCTGTCAGCATGTCCAAGGATTCTGGTGATTGATTTTACCTGCTCCAGTGTCTTTTCTAGAAAGAATTTCATTTCCTCCTATTCTTCACCTTTAGAAAGGCATGCCATTATTGCTTCTCCCAATTTGCTTTAGAGGAAAAGCTCCTGGGAAACCTGATGATTTTGTAAAATTTTAGTTTTCAAAGTTCTTTTTACTTTCTTCCAAAGTGTCAGTCTTAACACTGGACAACAATGGGCATCGCCAATACTGTTACAAGATGAATCTTGCTTGGATGGATTATGCCTGCTTTCTAAATGACTACCTTGGGACTTTGGGAAGTCACCAGCATATTTATTTTATTTATTTATTAACAATAGTTTAGCAATGACTCCCAATAAAGTGATTGGATGTATATCTTAGAACAGAGTGAGATCACTTGTATTTTCTCACCACTGTTTATTCCCCTTCTCTACATATACGCTATAATACTTACCACTTTCTCCACTCTTTCTTTCCACCCTTTAACACTTTTGCCACTTCAGTGCCTTCCCTGTTCATTTTGTTTTAAATAAACAGAATGCCTTTTAAAAACCACATTCAAGGAGGGGAGAACTTTATGTTGAAGGGACATAGTGACATGAATCAATCTAACTTTGCTATGTTCTTCTGTTAAGAGTTGCTTGTGCTATTTTGCTACTATTAGGAATTATTTGTTAGGAATTAATTCTGTAAATCTTGCTTGTTAAGAATTATATCCTTTGCTATCTGGTTTCTGGCTTCAGTTGTTCGCTTCAAAGCTAGGCTCATCCTTGGAGAGTAAATGGAAAAGACAGGTCAGATAGTTACTCAAGAACATCCTGCTCCACAGATAAACAGGAGCAGAGCAAGGTTGCCCAAGAATGTCCATCAAATAGATCAGAAGAGCATGAACCCACATGGCTACAAGAAATGCTCTGTAAGATAACAAAAAAGCTTCGACAGAGCATAGACAAAAAATGCTCCATTGATAAGGGGGGCATGGGCAAGACATTGCCCAGGTTGGGTAATGAATCTTTATCTCTGATTGGCTAAATGAATGCATAAGATCCTAGCTACACTCTTCTCAGGTGTGGCTTCTTCCTTGCATGGTTGCTGTATATATGCAGGTTGGAATCAGTATACCCAGCTCTTCTTTGTACAAATAAAAGCTGTCTAATTTCCAAGCTTCTTCTTGAGTTGCATCCTGGCATTCTGGTGACTGCATTCTGGTGCATTTTTTTGACCATATAATGTGATACATTAATGTTTAGCCACAGCAGACCACATTAAGTACAATTAACTGTAAAATATAGTACAATAACTGTAAAGCCATGAATATTCTGCAGTAATTGTTTGGTCTAATGAAGTTTTGTTGAAGAGATATTCATCTCCAATCCAACACTTGAATACAGCTATTAGTCATCTCCAGAAGAAGAAATTATATCATATAATCACAACATACACAATATACATTTTGATAGCATTGATATGAGAGATATATTAGCTTTGCAAATAGGTAAGTAAATAAAATTAATGCATTGGTTTTCCAAACGTTTATTCTAAACTGATTGGAAAAATTACAATAGTAAGAAACACTCACACTTTCTTTTTGAGTAAAAGAAGTTGTGGAAGTTTCTTACTATTGTAACTGTTTTTGCTCCCTGGATATTGAACGATCAGAATAATTTTCTCAATTTTTCCTCCCAAGTCATAATGTGTAGAAAATGATTCTTCACAATTCTTGTGATTTTGATAGGATTCCTTTGATCTTGACATAACTAACTTTCTATCTTTCTCTCTGATATTTCTTTTGGCAAAAGCTCCTAGTGGTATCCTGTCATTACAGATTATTAGAGCTGAAAGGGACCTTGCAGGTCATCTAGTCCAATCACCTGCTCAAGTAGGAGTCCCTTCACCATTTCTTTTACCATATGTTTTAAATCAAGAGTCATTTCTCTCTCTTTCTCTCTCCCCCTCTTGCTCTCCACACAAATGGCAATCCAATCTCCTTTTGAAAGTCTCAACTATTGGAGCTCACACAACCTCTATAGCATGTATGCTCCCTCAATTTATGACTGAAACTTTGAAAATTTATAGTTGAGACCAATGTTCCCTATAATTTTTTGGGGAGAAAAGTATAATATCTGAGCGGCACATTTTCATGCCTGAGCACCTGGGGGTTTTTTTCACAGATGTCACCCAAGACAACTTGTTGCATAATTATTTGGAGCTCAGTGTTTGGGCAGAATAAAGTCACTTCCCACTATGTTATTCTGTTATTCTGGTTGCCTAATTATAGTTTGTAGTTATAGTTTATTAGATTTGTATGCGGCCCCTCTCCAAAGACTCGGGGTGGTGCTGTGTTTTACCCCTAATTATTGACATCACTAGCATATAAAGATTCCAACAGAAATTAACATGATCAATAATTTAAAGAATAGAAGACAACAAATAGGCAAACTTAGATCAGCCAATATGCAACGGAAGAAGCCATGTTAAGCTTGTTTATATCTTATTGCACGGCTTTGGAAAATGCTGCTTGGAGTTTCTGTTGGCCATGTTGGCTGCACAGCCACTCAGCTTAGAGGGAACAGTGGTTGAGACAACTGAATCAGGTAGGGAATTCCAGAATTTGACAACTCTATTACAGAAATAATATTTTTATAAGCAGGTTTAAAATTATTTACATGGCATTTAAAGTGGTGTTTTGCATGCATATTATTGCAATTAAAACAGAAAAAATTACAAGCAAAACATTACTATGTATAATTTTGTATGTAACATTAGGTTTGACCTCAAGCAAAGCAGTTATAAGTTATTCAAACTGAGAATTGGATTCTAGTAGAATAATGATTTCTGCTGTGTACAGAAGAGTGCAAGACATTTCTCATGAAGTACGTCTGAACTTACTCAATTGTACTGATGTCAGATATATGGTGGGGATTCCAAACAGTTGAATAATACTCTAAAATTAAGTTTTATAAGCTTTAGTTAGCAATAAAATGTTACCAGAGAAAGGCTTTGCAAAATTATGTTTACAACTCTTAATACTCTTTTAGAAATGCTGTTACAGTGAGCTATGGAGCATAAATCTCAGAGAGAAGTATACCTAAAAACAAGAAAGACAATCAGAAGCCAAAGAAAAGTCTCCAGTGCTCATAATATTCTGTTATATATTGTTATATATTGCACTGTACAATTCCTTGAAGCTGTCTGGCTGTGCACAACCTTGCAGCATGAGTTTCTATAGGAGCTGGGAACTGTAGCTAGCTGGGACACAGGCTTGAACATTTGAGCGTGATCTCTATATAAAAGAAGAATTATAATAATTTGTGACATGTTGATTATAAAATCATTTTCAGTTACTAAAACTCAAAAGTCAGCAGGACTCACATTAACAATCATCTTGGTGGTGATGATTTGTTGGAAGAAAAAGTGTACTTACACAGTGTTAAGTATGTTCCCATTTGAAGTAACATTTTATTACAAAATTACCTCTTCTGTTACTAGAAATGAATCAAATGTAAATTGGTAACTTATTTTACGTGTAAAATATATCACCGGCTTGCTGGAAAGGACTTCTATTTCTAAACAGAAGAGAAAGCCAAGGTCACCTGAAGCGGCTCCCCTCGGAGAAAGATAACATTTTCATCGCCTTTACCTTCCGAAAGTCCCTTCTATCCTCCTGCCCCTTCTCTCAGTGCCTTTTTTCCATGTAGAGGAGGAGTCACATCCTTGCAGTGATTGGTTCAGCCTGCTGCCAATCGGGCAGTCAAGGGATGTTGCCGGCTAGGCTCTAGCAAGAACAGATGCGGCTGTTCAAGTCAAAGCCTCGTTGTTCCTTCCCCCACATTGCATCCCAACTAGATTGCTTGTTATATGATGTTATAGTGAGCTATGGAGCATAAATCTCAGAGAGAAATATACCTAGGTTCTTAAGTGAGGGTCATCTGCTAGATCAATACTTGACATTCTGATTACATTTACCAATATGTAGAAGAGAAAATTATTCATCAATATTTGAATTGCCAAATAGATAACCATTCATACAAATAGTTATTATCATTTTGCAAAACAGCAGAATTATCTGTTGAACTGAATAATTTTACAACATCAGCAAAAATAATGGAATGGCTTTTAAATCACATAAATAATTGATATAGAGGGGAAAAAGATGATGAAATTTCTTATATTGCAGTGAGAAAGCCTTTCACCACATTCTGCCCTTTTTGTTGGCTGTTCATGAAGTCAACCAGAATTCAAGGCTCTTACCCAACATCACCTTGGGCTACAACATCTATGAGAACTTTTTCAGTGCAAGAATGACATATGAGGCCATGCTGGATGTGCTGTCTACAGGACAGGAGAATGTCCCGAACTACAGATGTGGAAGACAAAAGAACCTGCTGGCGATTCTTGAAGACATGGATTCTGAACTCTTTGATCATATAGCTAATGTCTTGAGTATCTATAAAATCCCACAGGTATAAAGCCAAATATAATTATTTCTGTGTTATAAATAGTTCTGATTTGACTAGAAGGCGGCACTTATATATATTTCTCTCCAAATAAATTGAAAGTCAGAGTGTAAATATTAGAAGAGTTGAAAGAATTTTTAATTCACAAAGTATGTGTGTATGCATGCTCACAGAACATGTTGTTAAACTGGTTGAAACCTGCCATCATACACACACACACACACACACACACACATATCCAAATGCACTGTGCATGTGTTTGTATATATTTTTAAGAAGAGAATGGACAGTCACTTGTCTGAAATGGTATTGGGTCTCCTGCTTGAGCAGGAGGATGGCCTAGAGCAAGGATATCACTTGATTTCATTGAGGACAGCATCAAGTTTGTGTTTGATTTTGGGGAAGGCATAGCCAAGGTGGGCATGACCAGCATAATTTCACTTGTATCAGGGGCACCTGTGGTGGCCTGAATGCCCTGTCAGCAAAAAGAGGATCCTGAGCTCTTTTTGGCTGGGACAGTCTCCTGCAACCCATTGTCAGCCAAAACAGAGCTTGGGAGGACATACACGGTCCTCTCTAGCTCTAATTTTCACTGGCAAGGGCACTGCAGGCTGGTCCTTTGCTATTTTCAGACGGCACTGCAGGCTTGATCTAAGGACGCCAGGTCTTGAGTTTGTTACCCCTGGACTAGGGGCTCCTGCTGGAGCAGGTTGTTGGACTAGAAGTCTTTCCAGCTCTATTCTGATGGACTAATTGACTGATTGGACGATTGATCCACAGAGTTATGAAGTGACCAGAAGGGTACACTCTATGAGGACCACCCATGAACATCACCCACAAATAATTCAGAGCTCCCTGATTTCAAAGGGAGCATACAAGATAACAGGACAGAACATCAGGGGAACTAGCAAAATTCATAGTGTTAACATTTGAAACTTCTCTCAGCAGTGGAGAAAGTACCTCCGATTTATCAACTGACTTTTATCATTAAAACTGGCACAAACTAGCAATACTTTCTCTTTTATCTTAGATCAACTTTAGTGTCATCAACCAGATGACTGAACAAAATCATTGTTTCCCTTTTTCCCATCGGATGACCCCAAACCAAGAACCTCCTTACTCAGCAATTGTCAAGCTGCTCCTGCAGTTCCAATGGATGTGGATCGGCCTCCTTTCTCAGGACAATGAAAAAGGAGAAAAATTCAAAAGACGCTTGGAAGCTCTCACCCTAAAAAATGGGATTTGCATTGTCCTCTCAGGAACCGTCCCAGAAGCAAATATGAAGTCAAGTGCTAGAGATACTCTCATGCAAGAAAAATGGGAAATGTTCCTTTCTGTTATCAAGAGTCAAATAAAAATTATAGTATGCCAACTAGATACTCAGGCCTCAGGATTGTTAACAAAAACAATACAAATGTTTGATATGACTAATACATCCATTGTGGGAAGGGTTTGGATTGCAACAACTTTGACACCTTTAAGTATAAGCATTTTTAACCTTTGGATTGATCTCCAAAATAAATATGCTTTGTTTTCCTTCCTTATCCAGACAAAGAGAAGGACTCAGTATTATGACTTTAATTCTTATGCAACCATGACCCTTTTGTATGGAAAGGAAGCATTTCAATGTTCTTATTCAAGTCCTGTGTTATCTAAGAAAGTTTGGAAAAAATGCAGGGAAAAAGAGAACTTGGAATTTCCACAACATGATGTGATTGCAAGAATCCTGTCTCAGGATTCCTCCAGTATTTCCCAAATTATTCAGATTTTGGCCTGGGTCCTCAGTGCTGCCTCTTCCTCCCAACAAAGTAAGGGGGGAAAAACCCAGGTTTTATGGCCTTGGCAGGTAAGTCTTCCCCTTTGAGGTTCCATTGATTCTCCCCTTCCAATTCCTCAATATTAATTTTTAAAGATTGCTAGAAAAGCATTAAGATTTGTTAATCAAATCTTACATAGCTTCTCCTCCAAAAACATTGAACTTAAAACCAGAGCTTACAAAACTAGAATACAGTTCACCTGTATAGAACCTGCATTGCTTATCAGACAATAAATACAATTAAGAGAGTCCAAAAATATTTCACAAGAAGAGTCCTTCACTCCTCCTCTCTAAACAAAACACCTTACTTCTCCAGACTTGAAATACTGTGATTAGACAATTTACAAGTATGTTGCCTCTGATCCGATCTAACAGTAGTTTATAAAATGTCCTTCCTGTTAGTGACTACTTCACTCATGTCAAGGGTTTGGTTTAGGGTTAGATTGCCTAGCCTCTCCTCACCTCAAAGGGATACAATTTCCCTATCAATTTACTATTACTGAACACCCAAAATATGACTGATGTGTGTGTATGGTTCTTTTTAGGATATTATTATATTGTTTTATTATGTCATCTATTTTATTATATATTTTGATTGCATTTTTGTATTTATCCCACTTGTTAGCTGCTCAGAGTCCACTTTGGAATGAGTGGCATATAAATACAATAAATAAATAAATATACTATTTAATTCTATGTATATATGCCATATATGTACATGCATATTACACACAGGCGCACAAAAGTATACATTATCTACTATATAAACTTTATATGTATGTACACAGAGAGAGAGACATACATACACACAGCTCTTTTAAAATTATATGCATTCAATCTCATTTACTATGATAGGAAAAAAGAAAAAAATCAAAAATTTTCTACCGGTTTTGCGTACCTAACCATATCCGTAGCAGCCCACAACTGTGTCTGCCATCCCTGTCCTAATGTCCTATTTTCTTTTTTATCATTTCTTTCTACTTATGTCATTCTTATATGAACTACAATCCTATACTTGTTCGACAAATTAATAAATAAATAAAAATAAATAAATAAAATAAAAAATGGGAAAGATATTCCTCAGGGAAGTTGCCAAGTTTGTAGTATTTGAAAATGAGAGTCAACACTAAAGCTGACCATTCCTAAAAGAAGAAAGAGGACTGGAAAGTCCAAGAGGATACCAGTATGGCTTACGCATGAGGTAAAGGAGGTTATTGGAAAGAAGAAAAACTCAGTTAAGGAATGGAAGGCTCTTCCTACCAAGGAGAACAGGAAGGATCACAAACTCTGGCAGACCAAATGCAAGGTGATAGTCAGGAAAGCCAAGAGAGATTTTGAGTAGCATATAGCAAAGAATATTAAAAATAATAACAAAAACTTTTTTAAGTACATCAGAAGCAGGAACCCAACCAAAAAAATAGTTAGGCCACTTGATGACAATGGTCAGAAGGGATAATCAGAGAAGACAAGGAGATTGCTGAGAGACTAAATGATTTATTTGCCTCCATTTTCACTAAGGAGGATAGAGAGCATTTGCGTGCCATTGAATTAGTTTTCCCAGGGAAGGAATTAGAAGAATTAAACCAGATAGAGATAAACAAGGAAGATGTTCTTGCCTGCCTCTCTAAACTAAATGTTAACAAATTGCTGGGTCCAGATGGCATCCACCCTAGAGTTCTCAAGGAACTCAAGTTCAAAATTGCTGAACTTCTAGCTAAAATATACAATATTTCTGTAACATCAGGCACTGTACCTGAGGATTGGAGGGAGGAAAATGTAACCCCGATCTTCAAGAAAGGATCCAGAGGTGATCCAGGAAACTATAGACCAGTCAGTTTAACCTCAGTTCCAGGTAAAGTGATGGAAACCATTATTAAATATAAAATTACTGGGCACATGGAAAAACAGGCATTGCTGAAAGAAAATCAACATAGTTTTTACAAAGGCAAATCATGTCTTCCTAACTTGTTAGAATTCTTTGAGGGTGTAAATAAACACAGAGGTAAAGGGGACCCAGTTGATATTGTATATCTTGTCTTACAAAAGGCTTTTGACAAAGTCCCTCACCAAAGGCTCCAAAAAAGGCTCTTCAGCCATGGAATTAGAGGACAGGTCTTGACCTGGATTGGTAACTGGCTAAATTGTAGGAAGCAAAGGGTGGCAATAAATGGACAATTCTCTGGATGGAAAGAAGTAAGAAGTGGTGTACCCCAAGGTTCAGTTTTGGGACCTTTACTTTTTAATTTATTCATTAATGATCTGGATGTAGAAGTAAATAGTGAGGTAGTAAAGTTTGCTGATGACACTAAATTGTTCTGGGTAGTGGAAAGTGAAACTGATTGTCAGGACCTCCAGAAGTATCTCTCGAAATTGAGTGAGTGGGCAATAAATTGGCAAATGCATTTTAACCTAAACAAGTGCAAAGTTATGCACATCTGGGCAAAGAACCCCAATTATACCTACCAACTGGTGGGGATAAAACTTTCTGAGACAACCCAAGAAAGGGATCTTGGGGTTTTGGTGGACAGCTCAATGAAGATGTCAACCCAGTGCGCAGCAGCAGTAAAAAAAGCAAATTCCATGCTTGGCATGATTAGGAAGGGAATTGAAAATAGGTCAGCAAGTGTTGTATTGCCTCTGTACAAATCGATGGTGAGACCACACTTGGAGTACTGTGTACAGTTCTGGACAACGCACCTCAAGAAGGATATAATGGAACTGGAAAAGGTACAAAAAATGGAAACAAGAATTATAAAGGAAATCGAGCACCTCCCTTATGATAACAGGTTACAACACGTTGGTCTCTAAAGCCTTGAAAGACGGCGTTTAAGGGGTGACTTTATCGAAGTGTATAAAATCATGCATGGGGTAGAAAAGGTGGATACTAAGACAAGGGGGCACTCCCTAAAGCTCATAGGTAAGAAAGTGAGGACAAATCAAAGGAAATATTTCTTCACCTAGAGGGTCGTTGGTTTATGGAATTCACTTCCAGAAAAGGTCGTGACAGATGTCAGCCCTGATAGCTTCAAGGCAGGCTTAGATAGATTCATGGATGCCAAGTAGTTATTGAAACAGATATCCAAGTGCTGCCTCTATGTTGGTTGAGGCAAGCATTTGTTGAGGGTCAAGGGAAAGGGAGGGTCTTGCCTTCTCTTTCTGCTCAAGATCCCCATGGACAATTGGTGGGCCAGTGTGTGACACAGAATGCTGGACTTCATGGGGTTTGGCTTGATTCAGCATGACTCTTCTTATGTTCTTATATTTCTTATGACCTGACTGAGCCTTCAGTGTTGCCACATTGTAGCTGATGGATAAAAACGGAGAAATAGAGATTGCTGGGATTTTGTAGCTAAAACAAAATACTTTCTCCTGGGAACCAGGGACATTCCCACCGATGACCAGAGGGAGGTTGAGGGAAGTCATCAGGCAATTTTTGTTACATTACAAGCTAAAAGTTAAACTTTGCTAACTTCATCTTGATCAGGACTGATGGTAAAATTTATTCTCCATTTTTCCCTTTAGAAGTTTTCCCATATCTGCAAATGATCTTGCCTCAGATTAGCTGTGATGGTGAAGCAGCAAAACATAGAACATTGATGGCTCACGTTTTTTCCCTTGGGTGCCGAAAGAGTGTGTGTTTATCTTATAGAGCATGTGCGAGTGTCCACACCAATAATTCAATACCTGGACAGTGCAAAACAGCTTCCCCCAGCCCCCGGAGCCCCCTAGAGGCTGAAAACAACCTGTTCTCCAATTTATGATGGGTCCAGTTTTCTCATGTTTCGCCCTCCCTAGGCTACAAAGTCTTCCCTGTAGCCAGGGGAAGGTAAAAATATCTTCGCTCATCTCCCTGGAGGCTCTATGGAAGCCAAAAACACCCTCCCAGAGCCTCTGTGCAAGCCAAAAATCAGTTGGCCAGCACACACATGCACATTGGAGCTGAGCTAGGGCAACAGCTTGCATGCCAGCAAATATGGCTCTGCATGCCACCTGTGCCACCCATCACTGACATAGAACATAAAAAGGAATAATAAGCATTTGAAACAACTTCAGAGGTTTTCTAGTCCAACGCAATAATTGAGCAAGATACCCTATATTATTTCAGACTAATGGTTGTTCAGGTCTCATTTTGAAAGGCTCCAATGTTGGAGCACTACAATTTCTGAAGGCAAACTATTCCATTGGTTGATTGCTCTCACCATTAGGAAATTTCTCTTTAGTTCTAGGTTTCTTCTCTTCTTCATTAGTTTCCAACCATTGTTTCTTGATTTCCCTATTGGTGCTTTGGGAAATGTTTTGAACCCTCATCTTTGTATGAGCCCCTCAAGTGATACCATATCTCTCCTGTCCTTCTTTTCCTTAGACTAGACATTCCAAATTCCATTAGTATGTTTTAGCCTCCAGACTTCTTACCATTTTTGTTGCTCATCTCTACAGTCCTTCCAGAGTTTTAGTATCTTTTAAATTTATTTATTATTAATTAATTAATTGGATGTCTATGCCGCCCCTCTCTGAGTTCTCAGGGCAGCTCACAACAAATAAAAAATACAGAACAGTAAACATCTCAAAAATCTAATAAATATGACTAAAAAACTAAAACTCCAATATAATTTTTAAAAATTCATTCACCATTCATCCCATAAATATACTAAAACACTTGTTGGTAAGGGGGCTAGGATGTAATGGCCCCAGGCGGGGTGGTATAAATAGCTCGTTAAACTTTTATCAGAAGGCAATGAGGGTGGGGGCAGTGCGAATCTCTGGGGGGATCTGATTTCAAAAGGCCGGGCCCCCCACAGAGAAGGCTCTTCCCCAGGCCCCATCAAAGGGCATTGTCTTTTTGATGGGACCCTGAGGAGGCCTACTCTGTGGGACTTGACTGGGCACTGGGATTAGTGCGGCAGAAGGCGGTCTTGGAGGTAATCTGGCCCGATGCCATGTAGGGCTTTATATTGTGTTGACCAGAACTGGATGCAGTATTCTAAATGTGGTCTTACTAAGACTTTGTAAAGCGATACTAGAACTTCATGTGATCTTGATTGTATCCCTCTATTAATGCAGCTAGGATTGCATTGGCATTTTTGTTTGCTGCCATATGTTGTTAGCTCACATTTAAATTGTCCAGTAGGACTCCAAAATCTCTCTCACAGTTACTTGTATTAAGCCTTAAGCCTAACTATAAAACCTTACTTTTATCTGTGTTGAATTTCATTTTGTTAGGTAGGGGCATGAAACTGGGGGTGTGCTTGAACAAAGCTTTAAAATCATGATTTCTACTTCAAAAAGACAATCTTTGTTAGATGCTGTGCTAGGGAAAGCTTTCGGTGAGCAAAGGCATATGTTTAAGTAAAAAAATGGTCTTTATCTCAGGAATGCAGATAAGACTGAGTTTCTTGCGCTCTTCCTGGACATAGATTAGAGCTAGCTCTAAAGAGAAAATTAACTGCTTCTGTGCTGTTTTAAACCCTGAGTTTCCTCCTGTATGCTTGAGTTCGAATAAAGAGTGGGATTGTTATCATAAAATCAGTGATCTCTGAGTTGGGGTTCGCTCCGGAGGCCCATGCCCAGAATACATACTGTACTGGTGATTTTAAGAGGTTGAATTATTCAGAGTACCTCCAATCCAGAATAAGAGCAAGAAAAACATTGAATAGAGGCTCAAAATGCTTTTTCTGTTTTCTATGCAGCTTCATAGGTTCCTGAGAAACTTCCAACATCACAATATTTCCAGAGATGGGATTTCTTTTGATGAAAATGGAGTTCCTGTTGGTGACTTTGATATCATGCACTGGACATCAGTTTCGAACAAATCATATGTGGGGGTGAAAATTGGGAGCATAGAAAGACAAGCTTCCTCAGAAGTCAAGATTTCTGTCAATCAAAGTGCCATCCAATGGCCAACTTCATTTAACAAAGTAGTTGAGACTGCTTGGAATTTGTTCTATTTGAAACCATATGTGGAATTTTGCTGCCTAGAAATTAATTAATTAATTAATTAACTTACTTACTTGTTTATTTATTTATTTTTGGTTATTTGTTTATTTATTTATTTATTTATCACATTTATAAGCCTCCCCTCTCCTGATGGACAATAAGAAATAATTCTTGTACAGGCCAATTGAGATATCTTCCAAATAAGAGCAGTTATGGGCCTTCCAAGGCATACTTATATTTCACCAGCATTCCACAGACTGTATTGGCGGCTGATTGATTTCCAAATGAAGTTCAAAGTGTTGGTTATGACCTATAAAGCCCTACATGGCATCGGATCAGATTACTTGCAGGGCTGCCTTCTACTGCTTGAACCCAGGCAATCGGTTAGATCCCACTGAGTTGGCCTTCTCCAGGTCCCTTCAACTGGACAATGTCACTTGGTGGGACCTAGGGGAAGAGCCTTCTCTGTGGGCAGCCTGGCTCTTTGGAACCAGTTCCCCCCAGGAATTTATACTGCCCCACCCTTCTTGCCTTCCGTAAGAGTCTAGTTGTGTCGCCAGGCTTGAGGACATTAGACCCTAGCCCCCTGGCCGATGAGTGTAGATATGTTTTGCTGTGCAAACGGACTGATTTTGACTCCAATTGGAATGCAGAGCCAGCAGGCAACAAGTCAGTTGGTGTGACAGGGGCTCATCTTGGTCCACCTGTTTGGAGTGAGTTTGACCTGGTGACACCTGATGAAGTGGACAAGGCCATTTGAGCTGTGAGTTCCACCACCTGCTTGTTGCACCCATGCCCCTCCTGACTTGTCTTGGCCAGCAGGGAGGTGACATGGAGCTGGGTCCAGGAGATTACCAACACTTCTCTTAGGGAGGGCTCCTTCCTGGCTCCCTGCAAGGAGGCACTTGTGCACCCCCTCCTCCAGAAGCCTTCCCTGGACCCAGCCATATTTAACAACTATCATCCTGTCTCCAACCTTCCCTTTGTTGAGAAGATGTTGTTGCTCCAGATCCAATGTTCCTTGGATGAAGCCGATTATCTAGCCAGTGATGGCAAACTTATGGCACGTGTGCCACAAGTGGCATGCAAAACCATATCTGCTGGCACGCAAGCTGTTACCCTAGCTCAGCTCCAATGTGCATGTGTGTACCAGCCAGCTGATTTTTGGCTTACATGGAGGCTCTGGGTGGAAGTTTTTGGCTTCCAGGGTGCCTCTGGGGGATGGGGAAGGGCATTGTTTTCCTCTCCTGGCTCCAGGGAAGACTTTGGAGTCTGGGGAGGGTGAAACATGAGCCAACTAGGCCCACCAGAAGTTGGGAAAGAGACCCTTTCTGGCCTCCTGAGGGCCTTGGGGGGGGGGAGACTGTTTTTGCCCTCCCCAGGTATTGAATTATGGGTGTGGGCACTCACATATGCACGATAGCACATGCCCATGCTCTTTCGGCACCCAAGGAAAAAAATCACTAATCTAGGCTTCAGTCAGGATTCAGACCTGGCTATAGCACAGAAAATGCTTTGGTCATGCTGATGGATGATCTCAAGCAGGCCTGGGACAGGGGATTATCCTCTGTCCTAGTACTTCTTGACCTCTCAGTGCCTTTTGATACCATCGATCATGGTATCCTTCTGCGTTGACTGGAGGGGCTGGGAGTGGGAGGCACCATTTTATGGTGGTTCTCCTCCTATTCTTGGGTCAGTTGCAGTCAGTGTTAGCAGGGGTGAGAGGTCGACGCCTAGGTCTCTATATTGTGGTGTTCCTCAGGGGTCAGTCCTCTCTCCCCTTCTGTTTAATATTTACACGAAACTACTGCGTGAGATCGTCCAAGGTTACTGTGTGAGATAATATCAGTATGCTGATGATACTCAGCTGTACATCTCCACCCTGCATCCACTCAGCGAAGCACTGGAAGTGATGTGCCGATGTCTGGAGGCTGTCAGGGTCTGGATGGGTGCCAACAGGCTCAGACTCAATCCAGACAAGATGGATTGGCTCTGGTTACTGCCTCCCAAGGACACGTCCATTACTCTGGGGGGGGGGGAATTATTGACCCCTTCAGAGAGGGTCCGCAATTTGGGCATCCTCCTCAATCCACAGCTGACTTTAGATCACAATCTTTCAGCTGTGGCAAGGGGGGAGTTTTTCCAGGTCCAACTGGTGCATCAATTGCGGCCCTATTTGGATAGGGAGTGTTTGCTCATGGTCACTCATGCCCTTATCACCTTGAGGTTTGACTACTGCAATGGTCTCTACATGGGGCTACCTTTGAAGCATGTTCGGAAACTTCAAATTGTGCAAAATGCAGTTGCGCAAACTGTTTTGGGCCATCCAAGACATGCCCATATCTCATCACCAATCCGCGGAATGCATTGGCTGCCGATTGGTTTCCAGACACAATTCAAAGTGTTGGTTATGACTTATAAAGCCATATATGGCATAGGACCAGATTATCCCAGCAGCCGGTGAGGTCCCACAGAGTTGGTCTCCTCAGGGTCCCATCAACTAAACAATGCGGGTTGATGAGACCTAGGGGAAGAGCCTTCTCTGTGGGGGGCCTGGCCCTCTGGAATCAATTCCCCCTGGAGATTTATACTACCCCCACCCTCCTTGCCCCCGAAAGAGTTTAAAAACTCATCTTTGTTGCCAGGCCAGGGGAAATTAGATCTTCCCTCTGACCAATGAGTGTTTTTAGAATAATTTATTGGAGGAATGTAAATGAATGGTTTTTAAAAATGTTTCAGAATTTTTTAAAAAAAATTAATTGGATTTATTGGATTTATTGTATTGTTATGTCTACTATATATGCTGTGAACCACCCCAAGTCCTCGGAGAGGGGCGGCATACAAATCCAATTCAATATAAATATAAGTAATTTTAAATGTTATTAGAGTATTTAAAGATATTTTAGCTATATTAATTGCATTTTAGATATGTGTACTATATATTGTTTTGATAGGTTGTGAGCTGCCCCGAGTCCTTGGAGAGGGGCAACATGTAAATCAAAGAAAGGAAGGAAGAAAGAAAGAAAGAAAGAAAGAAATTTACCCCTTGCAAGTAGAGTAATTATAGTTCATCCCACTACTCCTTGACTCATTTTGCTCAATGTCCTCTTGAGCTTCTGGAAGCCAGTTGATTTCAGCAAATCCTTCTAATTCACGTATTGTCCTGACTAATCTTTCTGTTTATGTTTAGATGGCACCTTATTCAAGATGTACAGAAAGTTGCTCCCGAGGTTATGCCAAGCTTGTGAGAGAGGGAGCCCCAGTTTGCTGCTACGACTGTTCTCTGTGTGTGGAAGGAACATTCTCTGTGCAGGAAGGTAGAGTAGGTGGCTCCAAAAACAAAACAAATCTGTAATATCAAAATTCTCTATTGACTTTTGGGAAGTTTTTGCTCAAGAAGCAAGAAAAAGATGACAGTTTTGAAGCCATCCACAAACTTTTCAAAGATTGGGCACTATCACCAAATTTTGATATGAGCATTAAAGTAAATAATGAAAGGTTGTTGCTTTCTATTAAGTTGTTACTTTCTTGCTTGGTTTTGGGAAAGAGGTCAACTTTTTATATAATCACATTCTTTATTATTTTAAATAATATTGTGTCATATAAATATCTCTGGGCAGAAATATTATATTGTTCATTGAAAATGAAGTAATTGATTTCTGCTGCAGTTTTCATTCGCCTATAGCTGCAAAAAAAGATTCATGCTAACCATTTGTTTCTAGATGCATTACATTGTGAAAAGTGTCCCAATCATCAATATTCCAATAAAAAGCGAGATCACTGTGTTGCCAAATATATAAGCTTCTTATCTTATGAAGAATTGTTGGGACTCACGCTAGCTTTCTTTGCCATTACTTTCTCCCTAACAACTGCCTTTATTCTGGGAATCTTCATTAAATATCAACAAACTCCCATAGTCAAAGCCAACAACTGTGAACTCACCTACATCCTCCTGGTTTCACTTCTGCTTTCTTTCTTGACTTCCCTTCTATTCATCGGTCGCCCCGTGAAAATGACCTGTCTCCTTCGACAAACCATTTTCAGTATTATTTTCTCAGTTGCTGTGTCTTCCTTGTTGGCCAAGACTGTAATGGTGGTGGTGGCATTTCTGGCCACAAAACCAGGCAGCAGCATGAAGAAATGGCTGGGAAAGTATCTGGCCAACTCTATTGTTTTATCCTGCTCTGGAATTCAAGTAGGCATCTCCATTATATGGCTGGGAATCTTTTCCCCATTCCCAGATTCTGATTTTCATTCCCAACCAGAACATATCCTGCTGCAGTGCAATGAAGGCTCTGTCACCATGTTCTACTCTGCTCTTGGCTACATGGGGTTTTTGGCTGCCATCTGTTTCTTGGTAGCATTTATAGCTCGAAATCTGCCAGGGGCCTTTAATGAAGCCAAACTGATCACTTTCAGCATGTTGGTTTTTTGTAGTGTTTGGATCTCCTTTGTTCCCACATATCTGAGCACCAAGGGGAAATACATGGTGGCCGTACAGATCTTCTCCATCCTGGCCTCCAGCATGGGTTTACTGGGCTGCATCTTTATCCCCAAGTGCTACATTATTATCCTGAAACCAGCCATGAACACCAAAGAACATCTAATGCTAAAAAAGCATTAAGATTCTTTATTGTTGGTGTCTATGATTGCAGTTTACATACAGTATATAATCACAAACTTTGAAGTACAGTAGTCCCTCGCTATACCGCGCTTCACTTCATCGTGGGTTTCTGAGGAAGCCGATCGGCAGATTTAAACAGCCCGCCGAACTCGATCGGCAGGATTTTTTTTAAAAAAAATCTAAAATTGTAAATACTGTATTTAAATACTGTATCTAAAATAAATACTGTGTGGGAAGGGTTTATAAACACTTAAAACAATGAAAACTTACCAAACAATTACAATATAAATACTTAAATAAGTACTATCAGTCGATAAATTCCCCATTGCGGATTTCACCTATCGTGGCCATGTCTGGAACGTAACACCAGCGATAGGTGAGGGACTACTGTACAGTTTTAGGTGTTGTAGCTTATCTTTCTTCATTCCATGTGGATTTCAAATTATAATAATTGAATAGTAAAATTTCTACAAAAAACTCAAACTATTTGAATTAATCATATTCTTCAATTGCCACAATCTTTATTCATGTAAAACCATAACCATCATCAATGACATAAATTATTTTTTTGTTATTAGGGATGTTCTGATATGCTTTTAGATTAAATTAAAGACTATAGCTAATAATTATGTATGATTTGGTGTTATATTGTATTTTCTAGAGTAATGTTCTGACTTTGTTTAAAAATAGTTAATTTCAAATACTGTATATTGTATATTTGATTGATCACTTTGGGATGTATAATGAAAATCACTTATAGATGGATAAATTATAAAGATGGGAGAGAGAAAGAGAAACAGACAGACAGATAACATTCTATATATTAAGCATAGATAATATATCAACATAAACATTGGAATAACTTTAATTTTTTCTCATCCATTTGAATAAATTAATGAGACAAATTATTATTATAAACAGTCTTCAATCAAAAGGAAAAAAATTACAAATCTGAATGTTTGGGGGGAATCATATTGACATGTGATATGATAATGAAGGTGTTCTTATGAGAGTATTAAAATTGGTTCCTGCTTTATTAATATCCATATCCATTTCCATATACATAGTGTGTGTGTGCGTCTCTGTGTGTCTGTGTGTGCCTTGCCAACCTAGCAATTTGAAGGCATATAAAAGTAAATAAATATGTACCAGTTCAGTTGAAAAGGAACAATGTTCTGTGCAACTTCAGCATATGGTTATGCCAGCCATATGACCATGGAAGTATCTCCAGACAAACCTGGCTCTTCATTTGTGAATCAAAGATGTACACCACTCCTTGGCTTGATCATCTCTTACTAACCCTTTACCTATACCTACTTATACCTTTACCTAAAAATATATAACTACGTTTTTATGCATCTGTATTTTGTCTTTTTGTCAGTCAGCCCTTCAGTGTATTACAGATTAGGAAATATGTGTCATATAAATCAGTACTACTTTTAGTTGACCTTGTCTTGATAATGATCTCCCAATGCCATTAATTCTGCCTTCTACACTCCCTCTCTTTGGATAGTCAGAAAGCATTGGGAAAGCAAAGCCCTCCCAAATGTAATTGTAGTATTTTTATTCACATACTGATCAGTTTCATTCAATATGCCAAATCAAGATTCTAATTTGTCCTAATTTTGATTTCTGATATTATAGTGTCGTATATATCATAGAGACTTCTGGGTTGTCTGAAAAGGTGAGAAACATTTCTTCCTTCCAATCATTTACCAAATCAATGTGTCCAGAGCACTCAACAAGAATGAACTCAACAAGAATGAAATGGTATAGGGATTACTGCCTAAACAGGTGCTTGGACTAAAAGACCTCCAAGGTCCCTTCCAACTCTGTTATTTTATTCTATTCTAACTTGGTGGTGTCTCATATGCACCATGTCCATCAGAGGATAGCCTCACAATACATCAGGAAAACCATGCCATTCATTTGCAAGAGTCACACATTTTTTGGTTCCCAGTTATATGAAGTATGTATGTATGCATGCAGGGATGGGCTACTGCCCGGATGCGGGGGAACACAGTTGGGTAGCAAAAATGGAGCTCCACCCCAGAGCACCCAATTTGCACTGAAAAATGTTGAATCCTAATATTGCATGATCGCTTGACCCAAAGGTTATTGTAGCTTCAACACCTTCTATCATTTTATCTCTGTTAGTGAAAATTAAGTCCAATATGGCTGATCCCCTTGTTCCCTTTTCTACTTTTTGGGTTACAAATTTGTCTGCTAGGTTTTTTAGGAACCTGTTGGATCTTGCACTTGGTGCAGAATTTGTCTCCCAGTTAATGTCAGGGTAATTAAACTCCCCCATTACTATTGCGATGTGCTTCCTACATGCCTTATTTAGCTGACTAGCAAAAAGTTGATCTACTTCCTCTGTTTGGTTGGGTTTAGTATACCACCACCTTTAATATTAAACTGCTGAATTTCACCCCTGGTATCATCCTGACTCTCTTTGTCATTGCTTTATCCATAACTACTTCCTTTGTCCTGGGAATCTTCATTAAACACTGAGAAAACCTCATAGATAAAGTCAACAGTCAACAGGCACTCAACTATATCCTCCTGGTTTCAATTACTGCTTTCTTTCTAGACCTACATTCTATTCAGTGGTTGCCCTATGAAAATGACCTGTCTCCTTCAACAAACCATTTTTGGTGTTGTTTTTTCAGTTGTTGTCCCTTCCGTATTAAATTATATATAGATGTATAATTTATTTATTAATTTACACTCCATCGAGTGGTTTTGGAGGATTATTATTATTATTTATTATTTATTTGATTTGTATGCCATCCCTCTCCACAGACTCGGGGCAGCTGCAATGGAGAGAGGTCTCAGGTGCACACTTAGCCGAAAAATGCATACCTCTACAACATATAGCATTGGCCATTGGCTCAGGTCTTCAAATTTTGTTTAGCCCTTCACCGTCAGCCATTGTAGTATTGTTCTCATATAGCATCATATCTTGGTTCCCGACTAGATACCTCCTAGTTACCACAACAGGAGGAGGTGGCACAGTGGTTAGAATGCAGAATTGCAGGCTATTTCTGCAGCTTGCTGGCTGCCTGCAATTTGGTAGTTCAATTCTCAATGGTTCAAGGTTGATTTGGCTTTCCCTCCTTCAATGTCAGTAGAATGAGGGCCCAGATTTTGGGGAAAATATGTGGACTCTGTAAACCACTTAGAGAGGGCTTTTAAAAGCACTGTGAAGTGTTATATAAGTCTGCTATTGCTATCATGAAGAACTCAGTAATGGCCCTTTGTTTCAGATTAATGCCCCAGGGAATTTTGACTAGATCTTCTTTGTAACCATAAAGACTTCTACCTTTTGAAAGACATAAAACATTTAACATGAGTCTCCAATAAGTTATTCTATATGTCATGATCTGGAGTTAAACATTTTGATATATCTAATCTTCATTGAGGAAAATGGCCTCATCCACACAGGGCAAAATAAGGACGAATTAAAATGGCCCACTGCCTAGTTCAAGAATATTGAACTGTTTTTCGAGATTTTAATGTTTAGAATATCAAGAATAAATTTGGAGACCAAAAACAATCAAGTTTCCCTGAATTTTTTCTCTTGACTCTTAAATTAGGATTATTCTCCTGAGTCAAACAAAATTCTTTTCTCCAATGGAACACTTTTATAGCAATGCTCGTTCCCAATTCCCTTTCTAATTATTAAAATTATTATTATCTTTTCTCCTTTGAACAAAGTGTATGGGATTTTCACCACCACAATTAGTGGCCAATCAATGTGACAACAAATGCAATAGACAGCATGTGATAATCTGCTTTGTGATGAGATCAAAGTTTGGGTAAAGTTGGGCAAATACTGTAGCAGTCTGAAATTGAAGATAGCTATTCCAAATCTGGAGCAAACTGGACTTTCTCATTGCAATTGTGATCTTTGAAATTTAGCTCTTTGCTTAAGAAGAAAAAATATAGAAAATATCTCCTGCAGAATACTGTATAAAACAAATGTTCTTGCTGCTGCATATACAGATCTTTCTGCTTCTGCTTCTGTCTCAAATTCCCTGTGTCAGTACACTAATGAAATGTCCATTTAAGGTGATAATAGAAGAAAAGGAGTGGTTCCATTACTACAAACCAGGAGATTACTGGATTACTGGAATAATGTCGGGAACTGTAGCTCTATTGTACCAATTTTCGTTCTCCAAGCCTCCAACCCATCAACTGGAAAGGTTATTTATTTTATTTATTTATTTTATTCAATTTTTATCCCACCCCTCTCCTTAGACTCAGGACAGCTTTCAACACGTTAGCAATAGCACTTTTTAACAGAGCCAGCATATTGCCCCCACAATCTGGGTCTTGCAGCATGTCAGCATGTCCAAGGATTCTGGTGATTGATTTTACCTGCTCCAATGATTTAATTTCTCCTATTCCTCTATTTGAGAAAGGCAAGTCATTATTGCTCATCCAAATTTGGAAAAGCAACAGGGGAACATAATGCTTTTTTAAAAACCTGAATTTGCAAAGTTTCTTTTTAAGTTGTTCCAAAAGTGTCATACTCAATACTGGGCAATACCGGGCACTGCCAACACTGTCCCACAATGAATCTTGCCTGGATGGATTCTGCCAGCTTTCAAAATGATTATCTGGGGACTCTAAAGAATCAACATCTTATTAATTCATGTTTATTTTATTGATTTATTTATGAACAATAGTTAAGCAGTGACTCCCAGTAAAGTGATTGGATGAATACCTTAGAACAGAGGGTGATCTCATGCATTTTCTCCCCATCATTTATTCCCCTTCCTTACATTTAGTCTATAATTCCTACCACCCTCTCCACTCTTTCTTTCCACCCTTTAACACATTTGCCACTTTTGTGGCTTCTCTGTTCTTTTTGGTTTAAATAAAGGGAAACAAAATAAAAGGGATGAAATTCAAAGAAGTGAGAGTGTTGTGGTCTGCCTAGCAGCCCATGCAGCCAGAACCTTTAGAAGTCTTCTGCGCCTCTTGTTAGGGTTGAGAAAGGAGGTGTTCCTCCTTTGCATGTATGCAAGAGCACACAGGGCTGCTTAACAACAGGAACTGTAGAAATGCAGAAAGGTTTGCTCTGGTGAAGGTCTACTCATGAGTAGACCTGCAGAATAATTGGCCATGCTTCTCTGTTTCCAGTTTGTATTGTGGTTTGAATCTTTGTTTCAGTGGTTCCAGTCTTCAAAAAAACTGTCTGTAGATAACCTGTCAGAAAACATGTCTGCTCATAGCCTGCTCAATGACTCTAGTTTGGTTTTTTAGTTCGACTTGAAGTTTTCAAGGACAAATTTCTAGGAACTTTGCAAACTCCTGGACTTCAGCCAGTTGATAAAATAGGAATTAACAACTGGGAGTTGAACAGAGGGAATTCTGCCTTGTTGCGTTATTATGGGAAGTTGCTTTGCTGACTAAAACAGATCATGTTTAAACGTTTGTGTGTTGCGAAGTTATTTGTGGCTTTGGTGCTAGGACAGAACAGGAGATGATGTGATTAGGTAATGTTTAATCACAGAAGAATCACATTAACTGTAGTTAACTGTAGACTATAGAACAATAACTCTAAAACCATGAATATTCTGCAGCAAATATCTAGGTCTAAAAAAGGCTTGTTGGAGAGATATCCATTTTCAGATAGGTAATATCTCTTGCTAATCTGGCCCTTGAATCTAGCTGTTAGTCATCTCCAGAAGGTATAACAGAAAAAAATCATATGATCACAACATACAGAATATATACTTGATAGCATCCCTTATAAACATTCTGGAGGCGTGTGAAGATACAAATCTTCTCACAGTTACAATGTAAGAAACCTTCAGTAAGCAAAACCATTTTCCTTGCGTGGCTACTGAACCATAAGAATAATTTTCCTCATTTTTCCTCCCATGCCATAATGTGGAGAAAATAATAGGCAGAATTATTTCTGGTGATTTTGATAGGATTCCTTTGATCATGACATAGCAATCTTGTCATCTCTCTCTGATATATCTTTTAGCAAGAAGCTCCTAATGCTGTCAATGAGATTGTTCTTGTCAAAGAAATTTTAAAAAGGTCTATCACCTGCATAGTCCAAATAAATTGAATAATTTAATTGAATAATGAATATCTGATTATCTTTTGGGGACTGCACTATATAGATATAAAACTACAGTAAATATGACATGCTTTCATGAAAATCCAAATTAAAGATTTATTTACTTACTTACTTACTTATTTATTTATTTACTGAAATTTGTTAGAAAACTTTGAACAAGAATAAGAGAATAAAAATTCTCAACAGGGACGATAGACACTTTATTCAATTTATGTACCCTCCCTCTACTGACCACTTAAGTATGAAGTAAAGTCCATGAAAGTCGGTTTGTGATTGAAAATTTGTAGCTGAAATCATATTTTTTAAAAATCAAGTTAGAACAATTTACATGGATTTTAAAGTGTTTGTCTGCATGAATATATATATATATGGACTTACATGCCACCCCGAGTCCATGGAGAGGGGGCATAGAAGTCCAATTAATAAATAAATAATAAATAATAAATATTATTGCAATTAAAATAGAAAAAGTCATTTACAGATAATACATTACTACATATAATTTTGTATGTAATAGGTCTGATCACATGTTCTAAGTTATCCAATCTGCTAGAGAATTTTGAACCTAGTAGCATAAGGAATTTTACTATGTACGGAAGTAAAAACTTTACTTGTGAACTAACTTGGAATCCGTTTGATTGTATTGATGTCAAGTATATGGTGCGGATTCCAAACAGTTGGACAATACTCTAAATTGATCTAACATAGATTTTATAAGTTCTAATTAGCAATACAATGTGTGTGTTTTTTTTTAAAAAAAAAACCTTTACAAAATTATGTTTACAACTCTTTAGGCTGCTTTAGCCATGCTGTTACAGTGACATTTGGAGCATAAATTATCAGAGATAATTACACCTAGGTTCTTAAACAGGTGAGGATCATCTGCTAGATCAATGCCACCTAGCTTAAACTTGATATTATGAATATGTTTACCAATATGTAAGACAGAGCATTTATTAATCAAAATTAGAAGTTGCCAAATAGATGACCATTCGGACACATAGTTGAGATCACTTTGCAAAACAACAGAATTATCCGTAGAATTGAATAAGTTTACACCCTGGGCAAAAAGAACGGAATTGTTTTTAAGTTGATCACATAAATCATTGATATAGAGGGGGAAAAGATGATGAAATTCCTTACGTTGCAGTGAGAACACCTACCACATTCTGCCTTTCTTGCTTACTCTTCATGAAGTCAACCAGAATGCAAGGCTCTTACCCAACATTACCTTGGGCTATAACATCTATGAGAACTTTTTCAATGCAAGAATGACATATGAAGCCATGCTGGATGTGCTGTCTACAGGGCAGGAGAATGTCCCAAACTACAGATGTGGAATAGAAAAGAACCTGCTGGCTATTCTTGAAGAGCTGGATTCTGAACTCTTTGATCATATATCTAACCTCTTGACCCTCTATAAAATTCCACAGGTATAAAGCCAAATGAAATTAATTCCATGTTGTAAAGTTTTCAGATTCTCTCTCTCTCTCTCTCTCTCTCTGTGAATATATTTTTGCTGATAATGAAAATATGTATACACAAACACACACAAGTGCATGCGTAGACAAACACAACTTCTAGTGGTGACGTCACTGTATAGAGAAATGAGGAACATAATTCTGTTCCCGAAGCTTGAATTTTCTTGTTGGAGAGCCAGAAAAGGCACGCTCCATTCTGGAGGGATTGACCAGGGAAAAAGGGGAATATCCTGGGACCTAGAAGTAACATTTATTTATTTATTTATTTATTTATTTATTCATTCATTCATTCATTCATTCATTCATTCATTTGTATGCCGCCCCTCTCTGTACACTCGGGGCGGCTAACAACAGTAATAAAAATAGCATATAACAATCCAATATTAAAACAGTTAAAACCGTTATTACACACACACACACATACACATACACACAAACACACACACACACAAAGAGAGACATAGACACACATATCCCCCAATACCTGGTGATTTTTTTGTCAAGTCACCCTGGTATATGGAAGGAGCATACAGCTTCCTTTTTGCCTCTTGGGCACACGAGGGGCCATATTCCAAGGCAGATAAGGTTTTTTTTAATAGCTAACAGATATAATCTATAAGTGTAACATATCTTTGCTGATAATGAAAAGGAAGGGAGACTACTATAGATCTAGTTTGGTCTTATTTGCCATCATCAGGCTCACCTTCTGTATCAGCTTGTACCAGGGAAGGGTTATATTTGTTTTTTTGTGGAGTCAGCCTGGTATATGGAAACAGCATACAACTTCCTTTTTGTCTCTCAGCCCACCAAAGGCTATATTCCAAAGCAGATAAGGACAGAACGTCAAGGGAACTAGCAAAATTCATAGAGTTATTGTTTGATAACTGGGATTTACCACCTGACTTTTATCATCAAAACTGGCACAAACTACCAATGCCTTCTTTTTTTATCTTAGATCAACTATTGCATCATCAACCAGATGGCTGAGAAAAATCATTGTTCCCCTTTTTCATATCGGATGACCCCAAACCAAGAACCTCCTTACTCAGCAGTTGTCAAGCTGCTCCTGCACTTCCAATGGACATGGATCGGCCTCCTTTCTCAGAACAAAGAAAGAGGAGAAAAATTCAAAAGAAAATTTGAAATTCTCGCCTTAAAAAATGGGATTTGCATTGTCCTTTCAGGAACTGTCCCCGAAGCAAGTGTGCAGACAAGTGCTGGGGAAACTCTCATAAAAGAAAAAAGAAAAATGTTCTTTTCTCTTATCAAGAGTCAAATAAAAATTATAGTATGCCAACTAGATTCTCAGGCCTCAGCAATGTTAGCACTAATACTACAACAAATTGATATGACAAATATATCCATTGTGGGAAGGGTGTGGATTGCAACAACTTTGACAGAATTCAGCATAGACAATTTTAACCTCTGGGTTGATCTCAAAAATAAATATGCTTTGTTTTCTTTCCTTATCCAGACAAACAGAAGGACTCAATATTATGACTTTAATTCTTATGCATCTATGATCCGATTGTATGGAAAGGAAGCATTTCAATGTTCTTACTCCAGTCCTTTGTTATCTAAGAAAGTATGGAAAAAGTGCAGAGAAAAGGAAAATTGGGAATTCCCACCCCATGATGTGATTGCAAGAATCCTCTCTCAGGATTCCTCCAATATTTCCCCAATAATTCAAATTGTAGCTTTGGTCCTCAGTGCTGCCTCTTCCTCCCAATGGAATAAAAAGAGAGTGCAAGTTGGAGACCATCAATCACCCCAGATTGTACAGCCATGGCAGGTAAGTCTTCTCCTTTGAGGTTCTATTGATTCCCCCTTCCAATTCCTCAATATTAAATTAGATGTAGAGATGGATGAGATATTCCAAGAGCAGTTGCCCAGTTTGCAGTATTTGAGAGTGACTGTGAACATGAAGCTGACCTGACTGAGGCCACTTTGATGCTTCAGTGTGGCCACACTGGAGCTGAGGGATAGGGAAGGGAAAATAGAGATATTTTTAAGGGATTTTCTAGCCAAAACTAAATACTGTCTCTTGGAAACCAAGGAGATTTTTACTGATGGACAGAGGGACAATGAGTGAAGTCACCAGACAACCAGATGACACCTTGATTGGACCATGTGACATTTTGGAAAGGGGAGAAAAGCTTTTACTTTTAATTAGATTAAAATTGTGGGAACATTTAGAGTCAGTTTTAACCAGTCTATTCCTATATGATATGTACAATAAAACTGATATTCGAGGATCCTTCTTGTCTCGAAGTCCTGTTTGCTACGAGTTTATTACTTGGAACCTGACATTAAACTGACTTTAAATGTTCATAGGACCAAAGTTCAAGGATCTTTCACCACAGTGAAATTGATCAACCTTGTTACAGTACAACTTAGACTCCCTCGCTTTTTAGGAATGTGTATCTGGTTTTACACAGCAGTTTGCTAAGGCCAGTGATAGGCTCCCAGATCAGACCCAGCTCAGAGTGGATTGGGGGACTGTTAGTGATGGCAGTAGCGATGACAGTAGAACAGACTCCCTCACTTTTTAGGGAAAGTGAATCTGGTATTTCACAGTAGCTTGTTAAAGCTGGTGGTAAGTTCAAAGATCATGTCTGGGAGTGAAATGCTGCTGGTTTGACCTGGATCAGGCGGACCAGTAGCAATGGCCACCCAGCAATGGCTGGCTGGCCATGTTCCCGTATTGGTCCACCACTTGCCACTTTCTCATCCTGCAAGCAGGTTTCCCAGCACTGCACATTCTGTAGAACATGATTTCGTGCTGGAAAAGGGTTGTGGAAAATGCGGTAGGCATGAGCAGGGTGTGCCTGGGCCTTCTGCCATCCCAAAATTGAACCATGCCAGGGAGTTTTCCTGCGTGGCCTTAATGAGGGCAGAGGCTCCTAGTGAGGCTTTGAGTGTGGAGCTTTGAGGCTGGGAAGGACTCTACATGCTTTCCTGTCTTACACATGGCCAGCTTGCAAAAGCAGGCATATGGAAGGCCACGTGAAAGGCAGGAAAGCATGTCAAGGCAGTGGAGAAGGGAGGTAGCAGTATATTACTAGGTGGTTCTGCCTAGGTGGTTCCGCCCCAGATGCCTGATGGTTCCGACTAGGTGGTTCTGCCTCAGATGCCTGATGGATCCAGAGGGTTTTCACAGGGCGCTTGGGGCTATTCCAGATGCTCTCATCCACAGTTTGGTGGAATCTCTTGCTGTAGCCTGGAACAAGGCTGCAGCAGGGGCTCTTGACCGGATTGTGCCATTGCAACCTCTCTGCGGCACTATATGCCGGAGAGTTCCTTGGTTTACTGAGGAGCTCCGGGAGCTGAAACGCCAGAAGAGATGTCTAGAGAAGCCATGGAGGAAGAGTAAGTTTGAATCCGATCGAACACTTGTAAGAGCTCATATTAAGACTTACAAAGTGGCGCTCAAGATGGCAAGATGCGCGTATCATGCTGCCTTGATTGCATCAACGGAATCTCACCCGGCCGCTCTGTTTAGGGTGACCCACTACCTTCTTAACCAGGGGGGAGTTGGGGAGCCCTTGCAGAGTAATGCCGAGGATTTTAACACTTTTTATGCTGATAAAGTCGCACGGATCTGGGCAGACCTCGACTCCAATAGGATAACAGAGTTGACTGACAACGAGTCAGTCTAGGTGACTGGGGCCCATACTTGTCCATCTGTCTGGGAAAAGTTTGATCTGGTGACACCTGATTAAGTGGACAAGGCCATTGGAGCTGTGAGTTCTTCCACCTGCATCTGCATTGGTTGCTGATCAGTTTCCGGTCAAAATTCAAAGTGTTGATTATGACCTATAAAGCCCTTCATGGCACTGGACCGGAATATCTTTGAAAGTGCCTTCTGCCGCACGAATCCTAGCGACCGGTTAGGTCCCACAGAGTTGGCCTTCTCCGGGTCCCATCGACTAAACAATGTTGACTGGCGGGACCCAGGGGAAGAGCATTCTCTGTGGTGGCCCCGATCCTCTGGAACCAGCTCCCCCCAGAGATTAGGATTGCCCCCACCCTCCTTGCCTTTCGTAAACTCCTTAAACTCCTCTGCTGTCAGGCACGGGGGAACTGAGACATCTCCCCTTCGCCTATGTAGTTTTATGTATGGTATGTTTGTGTGTATGCTTTTTAAATAATGGGTTTTTAGATTTTGAATATTAGATTTGTTATTTTATATTGTTTTGTTGCTGCTGTGAGCCGCCCCAAGTCTGTGGAAAGGGGGGGCATATAAATCTAAATAATAATAATAATAATAATAATAATAATAATAATAATAATAATAATTCCCTTCCCCTCAACCCTGCCATGCTTGGCAGCCTTCCATGTGGCCTTCCTGTTGGTCGCCCATGCCCACTTGCCTTCCAAAGTCAGTGTCTAGCCCATGATGGGAAAATTGTTGTTTCTGGCCAAGTCTGGGCAGTGGATGAGTGAGTGGCCCTTGAGGGAGAAGCAGCTGCTGCATTGGAGCTAAGATGGGCGGTGATAGGAGCAGGAAGAATGCAACTGTGTCTGGAGTGCTCTGGGAGGGTGGGTGGTGAGGGTCCTACATACCTGTGCACTGCCTCTGTCAATGAAAGGGCCAGGCCAGTCTATGGAAAGGAGCGGCATACAAATCTAATAAATAATAATAATAATAATAATAATAATAATAATAATAATAATAATAATTATTATTATTATTATTATTATTATTATTATTATTATTATTATTATTATTATTATTATTATTATATTCCCTTCTCCCTAGGCTTATAGAATTTATACATGGTATGCTTCTTTGTATGATTGGTCTTTTAAATTGGGGTTTTTTAAAGATTATTTTTAAATATTAGATTTGTTACATTGTTTACTTTGTTGTTGTTAGCCGCCCCGAGTCTTCGGAGAGGGGCGGCATACAAATCTAATAAACAAAATAAATCAATAAATAATGATTAATTGGAAGTGGCTGCCTCTTTCACTGCAGCACTGATTCTAGAAGGTCGGAGGACCTATTCCTGCCATGCAGGGAGGGAGGGCAACAAAAGTGGTGGCCCCTTTTAAGGGCAGACCTGGTCCTCTCCCTTCCCTATTCTGGGGGCTACCACCTGTCTCCATGTGCACTGTTTTGGATGCCAGGTAAGTGTAGGGTCAGGATGGAGGCTCGGGGAGAGTGAAAAAGCCTCCAACCCCGCACCATGGTGAAGGAGGCCGACTAGGCTATGCTCACTGTGGCCATCCCCACATAGCAACTGGGCAGAGAAAACTTTGCTAAAATATTTGAAGCACAACTCTGCAACTGGGCAGAGAAACCTTTGCTAAAATATTTGAAGCACAATATCCTCAGACTGTATTGGTGATTTGAAGAAGTTGAATTATTCAGAGTACCTCCAATCCAGAATAATAGGAAGAAAAACAACGAATAAAGGCTCAAATTGTAATGATTTTTCTATGTTTTTATGCAGCTTCATAAGTTCCTGAGAAACTTCCAATATCACAATATCTCCAGAGATGGGATTTCTTTTGATGAAAATGGAGCTCCTGTTGGCATCTTTAATATCATGCACTGGACGTCAGTTAGGAACAAATCATATGCTGGGGTGAAAATTGGGAATGTACAAATACAAGCCTCCTCAGAAGTTAAGATTTCTGTCAATCAAAATGCCATCCAATGGCCAACTTTATTTAACAAAGTACTTGAGACTACTTGGAATTTGCTCTTCTATTTGAAACATAGAAACATAGAAGATTGACTGCAGAAAAAGACTTCATGATCCATGTAGTCTGCCATTATACTATTTTTTGTATTTTATCTTAGGATGGATATATGTTTATCCCAGGCATGTTTAAATTCAGTTACTGTGGATTTACCAAGCACGTCTTCTGGAAGTTCCAAGGATCTACTACTCTTTCAGTAAAATAATATTTTCTCATGTTGCTTTTGATCTTTCCCCCAATTCCCCCAATTTGTCTCTATATGTGGAAATTTTTCTGCTCGGAAATAATTCTTATGGAGGCCAATTGAGAGAATTTCCAAATAAGAGAACTTAAAACATCATTAATTTATTAGATATCATTTTACTTTTGAGATTTTATAATAATCTATCACACACTGGGACCTGCTGAATTGTATTGTGGGATTTCCAATCTACATTATTAAACTGGAATGTGTTGCCATAATTTAGAGTACATGAAATTATCCTGTTTTCAGTAAGAGAAAATCCAGAATGTCTATGGAGATTCTCAGTCATCCAGGTCATGGTTGCGCCAAAAGTGTTTTTTAAGGCACCTGAATTTTGTCTTCCCTTGTAGATTGTTCACTTCTCATCCAAGAAGCTTCCTCAGTTCAGACAGAATGGTGGAGGATTGAAAGATTTGGAACTGTTGAAAAAACTCTATTGTAAAGAGGATATAGATTCATCAGTTGAAAAAAGGTCCACACCCATTTGCATTATTCAAGTGAGCCTGAGGGCACAGATAAATTCCACGTAGCCTCAACAAGTTTCAAAAAGATTGCTAACAATCAGAAGATTGCAAGGAATATAAATCCTTCCATACTTCTCCATTCAGTCAGAAATGAAGAAGCTTCTGGAATGAGAACCAAAACTTCTTCAAGGGAACAAAAGATCAATTGTCTTTTGAAAAAACACCTTTAGGAGAAAATCCTTTATATGAAGGGTTTAGCTCACTGAATTGCATAACAGAAAAATATCACTTAGAATGTGGTGAGGGAAAAATAAGGGCAGCTAAAAGTTCATGCCACCAGTCACTGTGCCCCTGAGCTACTGGAAGACAGTTGATTTCAGTTTCTGTTTATATTTAGATGGTGCCTTATTCAAAATGCACAAAAAGTTGCTCCCCAGGTTTTGCCAAGCTTGTGAGAGAGGGAGCCCCAGTTTGCTGCTATGACTGCTCTCTTTGTGTGGAAGGAACATTCTCTGAGCAGGAAGGTACAGTAGGTGGCTCCAAAGACAAGAAAATTCAGGATACAATCATTATTCTCTATTGATTTTTAGGGGGTATTTGTTCAAGACGCAAGAAAAACATTTCTTGAAGACATCCAAAAACATTTCAATGATTGGATGCTATCACCAATTTTGTATGATGATGGGAGCATTACAATAAATAATGAAAATTTGCTGCTTTCTATTCAGTTGTTACGTACTTTCTTGCTTGGTTGCTTGCTTGGAAAGAGGACAAATTTTGAGAGCTGATAATCGCATTCATCTTCAGCCTTTAAAAAGAGTGTTTATTGTTTTAACTAATGCTGTGTCATATGGATATCCTGGGCAGAAAAATTATATTATTTCTTGAAAATGAAGTAATTGATTTCTGATGTGGTTTTCATGCTCCTACATCTGCAGAAAAAGATTTATGCTAACCATTTTTTTCTAGATGCAGTCCATTGTGAAAAGTGTCCAGATGACCAGTGTTCCAATAAGAAGCGAGATCAATGTGTCCCCAAAAATATAAGCTTCTTATCCTATGAAGAATCATTGGGACTCACCCTGGCTTTCTTTGCCATTGCTTTGTCTCTAACAGCTGTCTTTATTCTGGGAATCTTCATTAAATATCGACAAACTCCCATAGTCAAAGCCAACAACTGTGAACTCACTTACATCCTCCTGGTTTCACTTCTGCTTTCTTTCTTGACTTCCCTTCTATTCATCGGTCGACCCGTGAAAATGACCTGTCTCCTTCGACAAACCATTTTCAGTATTATTTTCTCAGTTGCTGTTTCTTCTTTGTTGGCCAAGACTGTAATGGTGGTGGTGGCCTTTCTGGCCACAAAACCAGGCAGCAGCATGAGGAAATGGCTGGGGAAGAGTCTGGCCAACTCTATTGTTTTATCCTGCTCTGGTATTCAAGTAGGCATTTGTATGATGTGGCTGGGAATCTTTCCCCCATTCCCAGATTCTGATTTTCATTCCCAACCAGAACATATCCTGCTGCAATGTAATGAAGGCTCTGTCACCATGTTCTACTCTGCTCTTGGCTACATGGGTTTTTTGGCTGCCATCTGTTTCTTGGTGGCATTTCTGGCTCGAAATCTGCCAGGGGCCTTTAATGAAGCCAAACTGATAACCTTCAGCATGTTGGTTTTTTGTAGTGTTTGGATCTCCTTTGTCCCCACATATCTGAGTACCAAGGGAAAATACATGGTAGCCGTGCAGATCTTCTCCATCCTGGCCTCCAGCCTGGGATTACTGGGCTGCATCTTTATCTCCAAGTGCTACATTATTATCCTGAGACCAGCCATGAACACCAAAGAACATCTAATGCTAAAAAAGCAGTAAGGTTCCTTATGTTGGTGTCTATTTTTGCACACTTTACATGCAGTATAAAAATTACAAACTTTGAAGTACTGCTTTATGTCTTGTCACTTATCTTTCTTCATTCCATGTAGATTTTGAATTATAATAACCGAATAGCAAAATTCCTACAAACATCTCAAACTATTTCAATTAATCATATCCTTCAATTGTCAAAAGCTGAATTCATGTTAAATCTTAACCATCATCAATGACATTAATAAAATTTCTGAAATCAGTCCAGATAAACTGTTCTGATATGCTTTTCAATTAAATTAATGAATATGGCTAATGTTGATGTGTTGTTTTATTACAGTATAAGTTGATGTTATGTTTTATTTTATTTTCTGAGGTGATGTTCTAACATTGTTTTTAAAAATTGTTGAAGTCCAAATATTTATTTATTTGTTTGTTTGTTTGTTTGTTTATGTATGTATGTATGTATGTGTGTGTGTGTGTGTGTGTGTGTGTATGTATGTATGTATGTATTCATTCATTCATTCATTCATTCATTCATTCATTTATTTATTTATTTATTTATTTATTTATATGTTGCTCATTCCAAAGCAGATTCAGAATGGCTAACAAATGTGATAAATACAAGAATATTAATATACAATCATAAATAAATAATAAAAGAAGTAATAACGATAAATAATAACTTTAAAAGAACCATGCACACACAGCAGTCAATCTAATTCCAGGCCTGCCAGAAAAGCCAGGTCTTAACAGCTTTCTGGGAGATCAGTAGGGAGGAGAATCTCTGGGGGCAGTTAATTCCATAGGATCAGAGCCGCCACAGAGAAGGTTCTTAGCCAAGGTCCCACCAAGCAATATTGTTTGATGGATGGGACCTTGAGAAGGTCGATACTGTGGGCCCTTACTGGCCGCAATAAGGTATGAGGGAGGAGGCAGTTCCGTAAATAGTCTGGCACTGGGCCATTTAGGGCTTTAAAGGTGATAACCAACACGTTGAATTGGGTTCGGAAACCAACTGGCAACTAATGCAGTTTGTGTAGAAATGGAGTATCATGGGTATGTAAGGTAGGAGGAGAACCACCGTAAAGCAGTGTCTCCCACTCCCACTCGCAGAAGGATACAATGGTCGATGGTATCAAAAGCCGCTGAGAGGTCAAACAGGATAGGGGAGTGCCCCCTATCCCAGGCCCACCAGAGATCATTCATCAGCACGAGCAATGAGGTTTCTGTTCTGTAACCAGGTCTGAAGCCAGATTGAAATGGGTTTAGATAATCCACTTCTTCCAAAGTCTGCAGGAATTGGAGTGCGACCACTTTCTCAAAATCCTTCGCTACAAACGTTCCCTCTGTGTGTGTGTGTGCGCGCGCAGCGCGCGCGCGCGTGCGCCATGCTAACCTAACAATTTGAAAGCATGTAAAAGTAGATAAATAGGTACCAGTTCAGTGAAAAAGGAACAATGTTCTGTGCATCTTCAGTGTATGGTTATACGACATGATCGTGGAAGCATCTCCAGACAAACCTGGCCCTTCATTTGTGAATCAAAGATGAACAACACCCCTTAGCTTGATTTGATTTGATTTATTAGATTTGTATGTCGCCCCTCTCCACAGACTCAGGGCGGCTCACATCAACAACAAAAACAATATATATTAACAAATCTAATAATTAAAAAATCTAAGATAACAATTACACATTTAAAATCTAAAAGCAAGAAACCCCAACATAACAAACATACATACAGTTATATCATGTACTAGAACTACATAGGCAGGGGGAGATGTCTTAGTTACCCCACGCTTGATGACTTAGGTGGGTTTTAAGGAGTTTAAAAAGGCAAGGAGGGTGGGGGCAATTCTAATCTCTGGGGGGAGTTGGTTCCAGAGGGCCGGGACCGCAACAGAGAAGGCTCTTCCTCTGGGCCCCGCCAAATGACATTGCTTTGTTGATGGGACCTGGAGAAGGCCCACTCTGTGGGACCTAACCAGTCGCTGGGATTCATGCAGCAGAAGGCAGTCTCGTAGATATCCTGGTCCGGTGCCATGAAGGGCTTTATAGGTCATAACCAACACTTTGAATTGTGACCGGAAACTGATCGGCAATCAATGCAGACTGCGGAGTGTTGGTGTTACATGGGCATTTTTGGGAAAGCCCATGATTGCTCTCGCAGCTTCGTTAACAACAAACTCAATGACTCTAGACCTATTCCACCTCTCGTAGGACCCAACAACAAAGAATACCACGATGATCCATCCAAAGCTAACCTCTTCAACTCTTTCTTTGGCTCTGTTTGTTAACAGTAATGGCTCATCCCCCATCTTTGCAAATCGCACCTCAAACTCTCTCAACAACCTAACCCAAATAGACTTCACTGTAGACCACATTGAAAAAGTAATCCATGACCTCAAACCTTCCCTATCAGTCGGACAAGACTGTCGTTGTGCATACTTCCTAAAAAAGCTCTCTTCTCCTATAGTTGAACCTCTAAGCATTATCTTCCAAAAATCCTTCAGGACCAGCACACTCCCCAAACTATGGTCAAAAGCAGTAGTCATCCCTATCTTCAAAAAAGGAGACCCTTCTCTCGTTGACAACTACAGACCAATATCACTATGCTGCATCTCATGTAAAATCATGGAATCCATTATAAATCAATCTATCACCCTTTACTTAGAATCTAATAACCTACTCTCTAACAAACAATTTGGATTCAGAAAGAAATTATCCTGCAACCTACAACTACTTCACTGCAAAAACATATGGACTACCCACCTAGATGAAGGAAAATCCATTGATGCAATTTATAAGGCCTTCGACTCAATGGTCCACAACAAACTACTCCTAAAACTCAAATTCTATGGCATCTCAGGATTCCTCCACAGCTGGATTACTGCATTCCTGTCAAATAGGCAACAAGTTGTCAAAATTGGAAGCGCCATTTCCACCCCCGTCCCTGTCAAAAGTGGTGTTCCTCAGGGCAGCGTACTAAGTCCTACTCTCTTCATTCTCTACATCAATGACCTGTGCGATCACATCACAAGCAACTGTGTTCTTTTTGCCGATGATGTAAAACTTTTCAACACCACGGACAACACATCTACTCTCCAAAAAGACCTCAACTTTGTCTCAGATTGGTCTAACAACTGGCAACTTCAAATATCATCCAACAAATGCTCTCACATCAGCAAAAAGAATCCGAACCTCATATATAAACTGAATAAACAAAATCTCACAGCTAACCCCCACTCAGTAAAAGACTTTGGGATATTAATATCAAATGACCTAAGTGCCAAAGCACACTGCAACAATATTGCCAAAGAAGCTTCTAGAGCTTCTGCTATGGCAATCTCACACTATTCACCAGAGCCTACAAACCTTTTGCCAGACCCATCCTTGAATACAGCTGATCGGTCTGGAATCCATACCACATCTCGGACATCAACACTCCCGAAAATGTCCAAAGATACTTCACCAGAAGAGCCCTTCACTCCTCCACTCAAAACAGAATACCCTACAAAAATAGTCTAACAATACTGGGTCTAGAAAGGTTAAAACTACGACGCCTAAAACACGATCTAAGTATTGTCCACAAGATCATATGCTGCAACATCCTACCTGTCAATGATTACTTCATCTTCAACCACAAGAACACAAGAGCCCGCAACAGATTCAAACTTTATATTAACCGCTCGAAACTTGACTGTAAAAAATATGACTTTAGCAATCGAGTTGTCAAAGCGTGGAACTCATTACCAGACTCAGTAGTGTCGATCCCTAACACCCAACATTTTACCGTTAGACTTTCCACAGTTGACCTCTCCATATTCCTAAGAGGTCAGTAAGGGGCGTACATAAGTGCACTAGTGTGCCTTTCATTCCCTGTCCAAATGTCTCTCCTTTATCTCATATATCTTTTCTTCCTTTCATATATCTTCTCTATTTTTATATCTTTTCTTTTATCCTTTTCTTTATATATATTACTACATGTCTATTCTGTTCAATATGTATTGTGTATTGGACAAATAAAAATAAATAAATAAATACATAAATACATAAATACATAAATATATAAATACATAAATACATAAATACATAAATAAAAATGAGTATTAATTTGCCCATGTCTTTTTCTCATACAAAGTGCCCTAGAAGCCAGACATTTATTTTGGAAATGTATACAGACATTCCTGAGCAAGGGAATCATATCTTTGCAATGATTAGTGCAGCAGAAAATTCAATCAAGCATTTAAGAAAAGACCAGGCAATGTGACAATAAAATGAAATAAATTTTTAAGGTTATTTTTATGCACATTACAAAATTGTGGTATTTGTGGGTTGCTTGTGTTTTTTTCCGGATGCAACCCCTTGTGGAAAGTGTCCAGATGTTGGGAATTCCCAATATGAAGCAAAATAAATCTTTCCATAAACTCAGAATGTTCCTATCTTATAAAGAAATATTGGGTATTATCCTGACTCTCTTTGTCAATCAAGCACTCAACTACATCCTCCTGGTTTCACTCCTGCTTTCTTTCTTGACCTCCATTCTATTCATTGGTTGCTTGGTTCTCTTGTGTGTGCATATGCTCTGTGTGCATGTCCCAGCACGTTCTTGCTTCTGCACTGAAATTTTGCGAGGGGATGCATGCAAGAAAGAAATTTTGATATGCACAGAAGCAAAAAAACATTGAAATCTACCTCACACACGTGACCCGTCACAAGATTTTGCTTCTGTGCATGCGCATGAAGTAAAAATACAAAAATAATGAATAAAAAAGATGGTGGCACCTATAGGACAGGCAGTGTAGCAGCCGCACACAAATTGAACAAACTGGAGGCCAGTACAAGTGCGCCGTCCCTTTCTCTACCAGTAGCATCTCAGAACTGCTGTGCATTATTTAACATTGACCCCTGAGCTCAGGTCCTCAAATTTTGTTTAATCCTTCATCTTCAGCCATTGTGTTATTGTACTCATATAGCATCATCTCTTGGTTCCCTACTAGATACCTTATGTAAGAGGTAGCAAATGTCATCACATCAGGGGGAGGAGGAAGGACAGTGTTTAGAATGCAGTATTGCATGCTATTTCTGCTGCCTGACGGCTGCTTGCAATTTGGAAAATTCTCACTGGCTCAAGGTTGACTCAGCCTTCCATCCTTCCAAAGTCATAAACTGATTACCCAGATTGTTGGGGAAAATATGTTGACTCTGTAAACCACATAGACAGGGTTGTAAAAGCACTATGCGGTGGTCTGTTAATCTGTTATTGCTATTGCTATCATGAAGAATTCAATAATGGGCCATTGTTTCAGGTTAAAACTCCAGGGAATTTTGACTAGATCTTCTTTATAACCATGAAGATTGATAGTCTTCTATATTTTGAAAGATACAAGACACAAAAGGGGTCCCCAATAGGTTGTTCAATATGTCACGATATGGAGTTAACCATTTTGGAGTATCTAACCTTCATTTAGGAAGATGGCCTCATCTACACCAGACACAATAAGAAGGAATTATAATAACCCACTGCCTAGTTCAAAAGTGTTGAACTGTTTTCCCACATTTTAATGTTTAGAATCTCAAGTATAGGTTTGGAGACCAAAAACAATAAAGTTTCCCTGAATTTTCTCTCTTGACTCTTAAATTGGGATTATTCTCTTGTGTCAAACAAAAAACCTCTCCAGAGGCACACTTTTATGGCAATGCTGGATCCCAATTCCCCTTCTAATTATTAAAATAATCATGATTATTTATTCTCATTTGAACATGGTTTATGTGATAATCTACTATAAGGAGTGGTGAGATCAGAGTTTGGGGTAAAGCTGGGCAAATACTGTTGCATCTCTTTCAAATCTGAGCCAAAGTGGACTTTCTTCATTGTAATTGTGGTCTTCTGTGATCTCTGAGATTTAATTTTGTCATGAAAAAAGAACAATAGGAAGGATCTCCCGCAGAATACTGTATAGGTCAAATGTTGCTTCTGTTGCATATACAGCTCTTTCTGCTTCTGCTTCTGTCTCAAATTCCCTGTGCCAGTATGCTGATGAAATGTCCATTAAAGGTGATAATAGAAGAAAAGGAGGGGTTCCATTACTACAAACCAGGAGACTACTGGATTACTGGAATAATGTCTGGAGTCTTAGCTCTCTTGTACCAATTTTCATTCTCCAAGCCTCCAACCCACCAACTGAAGGGGTAGCTGTCAGCATGTCCAAGGATTCTGGTGATTGATTTTACCTGCTCCAGTGTCTTTTCTAGGAAGGATTTCATTTCCTCCTATTCTTCACCTTTAGAAAGGCATGCCATTATTGCTTCTCCCAATTTGCTTTAGAGGAAAGGCTCCTGGGAAACCTGATGATTTTGTAAAATTTTAGTTTTTAAAGTTCCTTCTACATTCTTCCAAAGTGTCAGTCTTAACACTGGACAACAATGGGCACCACCAATACTGTTACAAGATGAATCTTGCTTGCACGGATTATGCCTGCTTTCAAAATGACTACCTTGGGACTGTGGAAAGTCACCAACATATTTATTTTATTTATTTATTAACAATAGTTTAGCAATGACTCCCAATAATGTGATTGGATGAATATCTTGGAACAGAGTGAGATCACTTGTATTTTCTCCCCACTGTTTATTCCCCTTCTCTACATATGCTCTATAATACTTACCACTTTCTCCACTCTTTCTTTCCACCCTTTAACACTTTTGCCACTTCAGTGCCTTCCCTGTTCATTTTTTTTTAAATAAACAGAATGCCTTTTAAAAACCAAATTCAAGGAGGGGAGAAACTTTATGTTGAAGGGACATAGTGACAAGAATCAATCTACCTTTGCTATGTCCTTCCATTAAGAGTTGCTTGTGCTATTTTGCTACAATTAGGAATTATTTGTTAGGAATTAATTCTGTAAATCTTGCTTGTTAAGAATTGTATCCTTTGCTATCTGGTTTCTGGCTTCAGTTGTTCGCTTCAAAGCTAGGCTCATCTTGGAAAGTAAATAGAAAAGACAGGTCAGGAACATCCTGCTCCACAGATAAACAGGAGCAGAGCAAGGTTGTCCATCAAATAGATAAGAAGAGCATGAACCCACATGGCTACAAGAAATGCTCTGTAAAATAACAAAAAAGCTTGGACAGAGCATAGACAAAGAATGCTCCATTGATAAGGGGGGCATGGGCAAGTCCCGGTTGAGAAATGAATCTTTATCTCTGATTGACTAAATGAGTGCATAAGATCCTAGCTACACTCTTCTCAGGTGTGGCTTCTTCCTTGCATGGTTGCTGTCTATATGCATGTTGGAATCAGTATACCCAGCTCTTTTTTCTACAAATAAAAGCTGTTTAATTTCCAAGCTTCTTCTTGAGTTGCATCCTGGCATTCTGGTGACTACATTCTGGTGCATTTTTTGACCATATAATGTGATACATTAATGTTTAGCCACAGCAGACCAAATTAAGTACAGTTAACTGTAGCATATAGGACAATAACTGCAAAGCCATGAATATTCTCCAGTAATTGTCTAGGTCTAATGAAGTTTTGTTGAAGAGATATTCATCTCCAATCCAGCACTTGAATACAGCTATTAGTCATCTCCAGAAGAAGAAATCATATCATATAATCACAACATACACAATATACATTTTGATAGCATTGATATGAGAGATATATTAGCTTTGCAAATGGGTAAGTAAATAAAATAAATGCATTGGTTTTCCAAACGTTCATTCTAAACTGATTGGAAAAATTACAATAGTAAGAAACATTCACACTTTCTTTTTGAGTAAAATTAGTTGTGGAAGTTTCTTACTACTGTAACTGTTTCTGCTCACTGGATATTGAACTATCAGAATAATGTTCTCCATTTTTCCTCCCAAGTCATAATGTGGAGAAAATCAGTTCTTGTGATTTTGATAGGATTCCTTTGATCTGATCCTGACATAACAAACTTGCTATCTCTCTCTCAGATATTTCTTTTGGCAAAAAGCTCCTTGTGGTGTCCTGTCATTACAGATTATTAGAGCTGAAAGGGACCTTGCAGGTCATCCAGTCCAATCACCCGCTCAAGCAGGAGTCCCTTCACCATTTCTCACAAATGACAATCCAATCTCATTTTAAAAGTCTCAAGTATTGGAGCTCTCACAACCTCTGTAGGCAAGCTGTTCCACTGGTTGATCATTCTCACTTGACATAACAACCTTACTATCTCTCTTTGACATTTCTTTTTGCAAGAAGCTCCTTATAGTGTCAATGGAACTGTTCTTTTTCTAGAAATTTCAAAAATATCTATCATCTGCAAAGTCCAAATAAACTGAATAGTTTAATTGAATAATGAGTAACTGCTTATCTTTTTGGCATTGCACTATATAGCTGTAAAACAACAGCAAGTATGACATTCTTTCATGAAAACCCAAACTAACAATTTATTTATTTATTTGTTTGTCTGTTATTTATGTATTTATGTATTTGTGTATTTGTGTATTTGTTTATATATATATATATATATATATATATATTTATTTATTTACGTATGTATGTATATATTTATTTATTTATTTATTTATTTAATTGAATTTGTCAAAAAGAAAATAAAATACAATGATAGGGATGATAGGCACAATAGTGCACTTATGCATGCTCCCTCAATTTATGACTGAAACTTTGAAAATTTGTAGTTGAGACCAATGTTCCCTCTAATATTTTGGAGGGGGGGGGGCAGAAAAGTATAATGTCTGAGTGGCACATTTTCATGCCTGAGCACCTGTTGTTGTTTTTTTCCACAGATGTCACCCAAGACAGCTTGTTGCATAATTATTTGGGGCTCAGTGCTGGGGCAGAATAAAGTCACTTCCCACTATGTTATTCTGTTATTCTGGTTGCCTAATTATTGACATCACTAGCATATAAAGATTCCAACAGAAATTAACATGATCAATAATTTAAAGAACAGAAGACTACAAATAGGCAAACTTAGATCAGCCAATATGCAAGGGAAGAAACCATGTTAAGCTTGTTTATATCTTATTTGTTAACCAAAATAATTTATGAGTGGAAATAATATATTTTAAAGATAAGTTTGCTCCCAAATAGTATATTATGTTCACAGAAGGCTTCATTTTAACGGAAGGCAAAAATTGTTTGCATGTTTTGTTGTACCAACTAGCAGTGGAATATACTAAATATCTTGCTAAATATCAGTCTAGTCACTAAAGTATCATACATTTGCTGATTCCTCCAATTCAAAGTTTGGAAATGTAAATTAGCATATTACTTAATGCTCAATTTTATAAGAGAAGTGTTTTAAGAGAACTGTCTGAGACAGCTTATCTACAATTTTGTTCAGAAAACTATCTTCACCGCGCAAAAGCAATATCAGTAAATCTCACTAAGAGTGCAGAAAAGACCGACAAAGATTATTAGGGGACTAGAGGCTAAAATGTATGAAGAATGGTTGCAAGAACTGGTCATGGCTAGTTTAATTAAAAGAAGGACCAGGGGAGACAGGATAGCAGTGTTCCAACATCTCAGGGGTTGCCACAAAGAAGATTAAGTCAACCTATTCTCCAAAAGACCTGAGGGTAGAATAAGAAACAATGGGTGGAAACTAAACAAGGAGAGAAGTAACTTAGAACTAAGGAGAAATGTCAGGAACAGCTTAGTTCAGTGGAGCAGCTTGTCTCCAGAAGTTGTGAATGCTCCAACACTGGACATTTTTAAGAAGATGGTGGATAACCATCTGTCTGAAGTAGTGTAGGGTTTCCTGCCTAAGCAGGGGTTGGACTAGAAGACCTCCAAAGTCCCTTACAGCCCTGTTGTTGTTGTTGTAGTAGTAGTAGTAATAATAATAATAATAATAATAATAATAATAATAATAATAATAATAATAATAATTATTATTATTATTATTATTATTATTATTATTATTATTATTATTATTATTATTATTATTATTATTATTATGTCAATACAACACAGCAAATGAGATCACTATGCTGGATTTTGTATTTCATCACCAGTCGGGCTCTTCCCAAGCACCTAGGACTATGTGATGGAGCGACGAATTATGTTTGCCGATCCCAGTAAAGAGGCCTTTTGCAATTGACAGAAGGAGATTTTGTCAATTCCGATGGTTTTCAAATGTCCATTGAGATCCTTTGGCACTGCACCCAGAGTGCCAAGTACCACTGGGACCACTCTCCCTGGCTTATGCCAGGGTCGTTGCAGCTCGATTTTTAGATCTTCGTATTTCACTAATTTCTCTAGCTGCTTCTCCTCAATTCTGCTGTCCCCTGGGATTGCGATGTCGATGATCCATATTTTCCTTTTCTCCACAATCAGTATGTCTGGTGTGTTATGCTTCAGAATTCTGTCAGTCTGAAGTCGGGAGTCCCACAGTAGTTTTGCTTGCTCACTTTCGATCACTTTTTTGGGCTTATGTTCCCACCAGTTCTTTGCCACTGGTAAATGGTAGTTCCGGCACAAGTTCCAGTGGATCATCTATGCCACAGCATCATGTCTATGCTTGTAGTCAGTCTGTGCGATCTTTTTGCAGCAGCTGAGTATGTGATCGATTATTTCATCTGCTTCTTTACAGAGTCTGCACTTTGGATCGTCTATTGATTTTTCAATTCTGGCTTTGACAGCATTTGTTCTAATGGCCTGTTCTTGTGCCATCAGTATTAGTCCTTCTGTCTCCGTTTTGGGTGTTCCACTTGTAAGCCATGACGAGGTCTTTTCTTTATCCACTTTGCCTTCAATCTTTTCCAAGAACTGGCAATGCAATGCTTTGTTCCGCCAGCTGTCCATACGACATTGACTGTATTGGTCCTTAGTTTGCTTCACTTTGATAAGCTTCCTATTGTTGACCTCTATCAATGCTGACTCTTTGCTCTCCTTCACATTGACTATGCATGCTTCTCTTCTTCCACTGTCTTCCTCACTTGCAAAAGTCCCCTGCCACCTATTTTCTTTGGTAAATATAGCCTGTTAACGTCACTGCCGGGGTGTAGTGCCTGATGGCACTTGATGGTTTGACCATTTGGCATTTCGATGCCCTCATTTTCAGTGATTTTCCCCTTTTTCAATGTCACTGTGGCACACCTATCCAGGCCAAACTCCAATCTGATGTCATTGCTGAAGATTCGCACAGTGTTGGTTAGTCAGTTTCTGATTTTCCATGTAACTTCAGGTCATCCATATACAGCAGGTGTGAAATTTTCTGTGAATTCCTAGCAGTTTGGTAGCCTAGGTTTGTTTTGTGTAGGATGAGTGACAGTGGCATTATAGCAATGCTGAATAGCAATGGGGACAAGGAGTCCCCCTGTAAAATGCCCCTCCTGATATTGATCAGTCCATAGCTTTCATTTCTGACAAAAAGCTCAGTCTTCCAATATTTCATAGCATTTTCTATGAATTTCTGATGTTTTCATTGACTCTAATGACTTCCAGGCATTTTATGATCCAGCTGTGTGGCAATGAGTCAAAGGCTTTCTTGTAGTCAATCCAGATCATGTATAGGTTTGTTTCCTGCTCTTACAGTTCTTTAGGTATGTAATCAAATTTGTTATCTTCATCTTCATTACAAGAGTCTTCTGAGAGGGGCAGCATACAAGTCTAATAAATTATTATTATTATTATTATTATTATTATTATTATTATTATTATTGTTATCATCATCATCATCATCATCATCATTATAATGTTCTTAATAATCGGAATTTCATATATTATTTCAAAACAATTGCTTAAATCAATCTTCCATATGATAAATATTCAGATTTTCCATTTAAAACATATTTCATAAGTTAAAACCATTACAACCTCAATACATCAGTAAACAACAATTTGGGGCTACTCAATCATTAATTATAAAATATTTCTTCTGCAAGATGATATTTATCTTATATAAGAAGAAACCACACTCTCCAAAAAAAGTAAATATATTATATTAATTATGAAGAACAAATGATTAATGCCAAAATTCATATTACTATAATATTATCCTAACCTTTGTATTGTTTTAAACTTACAATTTTTGTAAATCAAAGTTACCCTCAAATTTTACTATTGTTATCTGCAAACCAACATATAAAATGTATTCATATATTTCAAAGAGAGCTTACCTTTAATCAAATCTCATATAACTAACTTATAAGATATATTTGCTTATTTCAAAAAGAAACAGTATACAGTGTTCAATAAAAACAAGAAAGACAATCAGAAGCCAAACAAAAGTTTCCAGTACTCATAATATTCTGTTATATATTGTTATGTATTGCACTGTACAATCCCTTGAAGCTATTTGGCTGTGCACAATCTTGCATCATCAGTTTCTATTGGAGCAGGGAATTGTAGCTAGCTGGAACACAGACTTTAACATTTGAGCGTGATCTCTATTAAAAGAAGAATTATAATAATTTGTGACATGTTGATTGTAAAATCATTTTCAGTTACTAAAACTCAAAAGGCAGCAGGACTCACATTAACAATCCTCTTGGTTGTGATGATTTGTTGGAAGAAAAAGTGTACATACACAGTGTTAAGAATGTTCCCATTTGAAGTTACATTTTATTACAAATTTACCTCTTCTGTTACTAGAAAAGAAACAAATGTAAATTGGTGACTTATTTTACGTGTAAAATATATCACCGGCTTGCTGGAAGGGACTTCTATTTCTAAACAGAAGAGAAAGCCAAAGTCACTGAAGCGGCTCCCCTCAGAGAAAGATAACATTTTCATCGCCTTTACCTTCCGAAAGTCCTTTCTATCCTCCCGCCCCTTCTCTCAGTGCCTTTTTTCCATGTAGAGGAGGAGTCACATCCTTGCATCAATTGGTTCAGCCTGCTGCCAATCGGGCAGTCAAGGGATGTTGCCGGCTAGGCTCTAGCAAGAGTAGATACGGCTGTTCAAGTCAAAGCCTCGTTGTTCCTTCCCCCCCTTTGCATCCCAACTAGGTGGCTTGTTATATGATGTTATAGTGAGCTATGGAGCATAAATCTCAGAGAGAAGTATACCTAGGTTCTTAAGTGAGGGTCATCTGCTAGATCAATACTTGACATTCTGATCAGTGTTCCCTCTAATTTTTTTCCAGTGTGGGTGGAAAAGTATAGTGTCTGAGCGGCAGTCCCTTCGGGACTGGGCGGCATAAAACTCTCAATAAATAAATAAATAAATAAATAAATAAATAAGTGTGGGCGCACGCCATTACGCATGCGCGAGTTCTGACATCCATAATTCGCTACCCTTCCTCTCTCTCTTTCTCTCTCCTCCTTCCTCTCTCATTTCTCTTTCCTTTCTCTCCCTCCCTCTTTCTATCCTTTCTATCACTCACTTTCTTTCCCTCCCTCCTTCATTTCCTCTTTCTCTCATTCCCTCTTTCTCTCTATCCTTTCTCCTCTCTCACTCTTTCTTTCTCTCCCTCCCTTTCTGTCTCTTTCCTTTCTCTCATTCCTTCTTTCTCTCTATCCTTTCTATCTCTCACTCTTTCCTTCTCTCCCTCCCTTTCTCTCTCTTTCCTTTCTCTCATTCCCTCTTTCTGTCTATCCTTTCTATCTCTCACTCTTTCCTTCTCTCTCTCCCTTTCTCTCTTTCCTTTCTCTCATTCCCTCTTTCTATCCTTTCTATCTCTCACTCTTTCTTTCTCTCCCTCCCTTTCTGTCTCTTTCCTTTCTCTCATTCCCTCTTTCTCTCTATCCCTTTCTGTCTCTTTCCTTTCTCTCATTCCCTCTTTCTCTCTATTCTTTCTATCTCTCACTCTTTCCTTCTCTCCCTCCCTTTCTGTCTCTTTCCTTTCTCTCATTCCCTCTTTCTCTCTATCCTTTCTATCTCTCACTCTTTCCTTCTCTCCCTCCCTATCTGTCTCTTTCCTTCTCTCATTTCCTCTTTCTCTCTATCCTTTCTATCTCTCACTCTTTCCTTCTCTCCCTCCCTTTCTGTCTCTTTCCTTTCTCTCATTCCCTCTTTCTCTCTATCCTTTCTATCTCTCCCTCTCTTTCTCTCCCTCCCTTTCTCTCTCTTTCCTTTCTCTCATTCCCTCTTTGTCTCACGGGGCTGCCTGTGCCTGCCCTGCACCCCCCACCGCTGAGGGAAAGCATTCGGCATCGGCACCGCCAACCCCCCCTCCAAGAGCAGCAAAAGCCTCAGCGACGGAGCCGAAAGGCAAACGGCGCAATCCGTCGCTGAGGCTTTTGCTGCTCATGGAGGGGGGGAAGATTTACTCCTCCCTGCCCCCCCCGGCAGCCAAACGTCCCTGAGGCTTTCGGCATTGGCGCTCTCCCCTCCACGAGCAGCAAAAGCCTCAGCGACGGAGCCGAAAGGCAAACGGCGCGATCCATCGCTGATGCTTTTGCTGCTCGTGGGGGGGGGAGGATTTACTCCTCCCTGTCCCCCCTGGCAGCCAAACGTTGCTGAGGCTTTCGGCATCACACCTTCCCCTCCATGAGCAGCGAAAGCCTCAGCAATGGAGCCGAAAGGCAAACGGCACGATCCGTCGCTGAGGCTTTTGCTGCTCGTGGAAGGGTGGCGCTGATGCCGAAAGGCAAACGGCGAACCCTGCTGCTTCGGCTTTTGCTGCTCTTGGAGGGGGGGAGGATTTTCTCCTCCCCGCCCCCCCGGCAGCCAATCGTTGCTGAGGCTTTCAGCATCGGTGCCAACCCCTCCAGAAGCAGCAAAAGCCTAAGTGGCGGGGCACACCATTTGCCTTTCGGCATCGGCGCCTTCCCCTCCATAAGCAGCAAAAGCCTCAGCGACGGAGCCAAAAGGCAAATGGCGTGATCCGTCGCTGAGGCTTTTGCTGCTTGTGGAGGGGTGGCGCTGATGCTGAAAGGCAAACGGCGCGCCCCGCCGCTTAGGCTTTTGCTGCTCCTGGAGGGGGGGTGGATTTCCCCTCCCCGCCCCCCCCCCGGCAGCCAAACGTCGCTGAGGCTTTCGGCATCAGCGCCCACCCCTCCAGGAGCAGCAAAAGCCTCAGCAAGGGAGCGCACTGTTTGCCTTTCAGCATCGGCGCCCCCCCTCCACGGGCAGCAAGAGGCTAGTCCACTTGCCTTTTGGCAGTCCGTGGTTGCCCCCCACCACGGATGCTTAGAGGCCTAGCCCCGGCTGCGCCACTAGGCCTGTTAACTTTCCGCAGCCACCGGTCGTAGCCCCCAACCTCAGTGCCCCACCCCACGGACGGTTAGAGGAGAGGCCCGGCAGCGAGCTGCACTGCCAGGTCCAGCCCCCCCCCCTGATGATTTTCTTACTTTACTCGGCGGCTGCTAAACAACGTTTGGCTGTCGGGGGGCAGGGAGGAGAAAATCCGGGATTTAAGGGGCGGGGAAGAAAGCGGGCCTGCAATTGGCCCCTTTGTTTCCCGCCTTTCCTTAAGGAACTGTTGCTGCCCTATGTTTGTAGAGCAGCTACACTTCTCATTTCAAATTCCAGCGCGGAGGTCGGTCTTCCGCACTGAATTTGAAATTTCCCGGGCTGAGAGGTAAAAACCTCTGCGCCATAGCGCACTGCGCAGCTTATAGGGAACTATGATTCTGATTACATTTACCAATATGTAAGAAGAGAAAATTATTCATCAAAATTTGAACTGCCAAATAGATAACCATTCATACAAATAGTCATTATCATTTTGCAAAACAACAGAATTATCTGTTGAACTGAATAATTTTACATCATCGGCAAAAATAATGGAATTGCTTTTTAATCACATAAATAATTGATATAGAGGAAAAAAAGATGATGAAATTTCTTATGTTGCAGTGAGAAAGCCTTTCAACACATTTTGCCCTTTTTGTTGGCTGTTCATGAAGTCAACCAGAATTCAAGGCTCTTACCCAACATCACCCTGGGCTACAACATCTATGATAACTTTTTCAGTGCAAGAATGACATATGAGGCCATGCTGGATGTGCTGTCTACAGGACAAGAGAATGTCCCGAACTACAGATGTGGTAGAGAAAAGAACCTTCTGGCAATTCTTGAAGAGATGGATTCTGAACTCTTTGATCATATAGCTAATGTCTTGACAATCTATAAAATTCCACAGGTATAAAGCCAAATATAATTAATTCTGTGTTATAAATAGTTCTGATTTGATTAGAAGGCAGCACTTATATATATTTCTCCAAATAAATTGAAAGTCGGAATGTAAATATTAGAAGAGTTGAAAGAATTTTTAATTCACAAAGTGCATGTGTTTGTATATATGTGCACTGTGCATGTGTTTGTATATATTTTTTAAGAAGAGAATGGACAGTCACTTACTTGTCTGAAATGGTATTGGGTCTCCTGCTTGAGCAGGAGGATGGCCTAGAGCAGGGATATCACTTGATTTCATTGAGGACCGCATCAAGTTTGTGTTTGATTTTGGGGAAGGCATAGCCAAGGTGGACATGACCAGCATAATTTCACTTGTATCAGGGGCACCTGTGGTGGCCTGAATGCCCTGTCAGCAAAAACAGGATCCTGAGCTCTTTTTGGCTGGGACAGTCTCCTGCAACCCATTGTCAGCCAAAACAGAGCTTGGGAGGGCCATGCACGGTCCTCTCTAGCTCTATTTTCACTGCCAAGGGCACTGCAGGCTGGTCCTTTGCTATTTTCAGATGGCCCTGCAGGCTTGATCTAAGGATGCCAGGTCTTGTGCTTGTTACCCCTGGACTAGGGGCTCTATTCTGATGGACTAATTGACTGATTGGATGATTGATCCACAGATTTATAATGTGACCAGAAGGGTACACTCTATGAGGACCACCCATGAATATCACCCACAAATAATTCAGAGCTCCCTGATTTCAAAGGGAGCATACAAGATAACAGGACAGAACATCAGGGGAACTAGCAAAATTCATAGTGTTAACATTTGAAACTTCTCTCAGCAGTGGAGAAAGTACCTCCGATTTATCAACTGACTTTTATCATTAAAACTGGCACAAACTAGCAATACCTTCTCTTTTATCTTAGATCAACTATAGTGTCATCAACCAGATGACTGAACAAAATCATTGTTTCCCTTTTTCCCATCGGATGACCCCAAACCAAGAACCTCCTTACTCAGCAATTGTCAAGTTGCTCCTGCAGTTCCAATGGATGTGGATCGGCCTCCTTTCTCAGGACAATGAAAAAGGAGAAAAATTCAAAAGACACTTGGAAGCTCTCACCCTAAAAAATGGGATTTGCATTGTCCTCTCGGGAATGGTCCCAGAAGCAAATATGAAGTCAAATGCTAGAGATACTCTCCTGCAAGAAAAAAGGGAAATGTTCCTTTCTCTTATCAAGAGTCAAATAAAAATTATAGTATGCCAACTAGATACTCTGGCCTCAGGAATGTTAACAGCAACAATACAAATGTTTGATATGACTAATACATCCATTGTGGGAAGGGTTTGGATTGCAACAACTTTGACACCTTTAAGTATAAGCATTTTTAACTTTTGGATTGATCTCCAAAATAAATATGCTTTGTTTTCCTTCCTTATCCAGACAAAGAGAAGGACTCAGCATTATGACTTTAATTCTTATGCAACCATGGCCCTTTTGTATGGAAAGGAAGCATTTCAATGTTCTTATCCAAGTCCTGTGTTATCTAAGAAAGTTTGGAAAAAATGCAGGGAAAAAGAGAACTTGGAATTTCCACAACATGATGTGATTGCAAGAATCCTCTCTCAGGATTCCTCCAGTATTTCCCAAATAATTCAAATTTTGGCCTGGGTCCTCAGTGCTGCCTCTTCCTCCCAACAAAGTAAGGGGGGAAAAACCCAGGTTGTATGGCCGTGGCAGGTAAGTCTTCCCCTTTGAGGTTCCATTGATTCTCCCCTTCCAATTCCTCAATATTAATTTTTTAATTTTTAACTGTAACAAGATTGCTAGAAAAGCATTAAGATTTATTAATCTAATCTTACATAGCTTCTCCTCCAAAAACACTGAACTTCAAACCAGAGCTTACAAAACTTTTGTCAGACCAATTCTAGAATACAGCTCACCTGTATAGAACCCTCATTGCATAGCAGACATAAATACAATTAAGAAAGTCCAGAAATATTTTACAAGAGTCCTTCACTCCTCTCTCAACATAACCCCTTACTCCACCAGACTTGAAATAATGTGATCAGACAATTTACAACTATGTCATCTCTTATCCAATCTAACTGTAGTTCATAAATTCATATACCAAAATGTCCTACCTGTTAATGACTATTTCACCTTCAACCGCAACAACACACAAGCACGAAATAGATTCAAACTTAAGGTAAACCGCTCCAAACTAGATTTCAGAAATTATGACTTGAGCAATAGAGTGATCAACATCTGCAATGCATTACCTGACTGTGGTTTCTTCCCCAAACACCAAGGCTACTTGATTGTTTTACAATGTGTGTTCTGAATCTGGTTTCTATGGCTGGGATACATTTGAGGGCGGGTTTCCAGATGTCTGGTAAGCGGGAGGTATCATCCCGCTTGTTCATATTTTGGGGATAGAAAAATATGTGATTGCCTTAAAGGTGGCAAACTTGACATCACTAATGTCAAGGTTTGGGATTATTATTAGGGTGCATGGCCTCTTCTCATCCCAAGGATATACATCCAAAATATGACTGCTGTGTTTGTTATTAGGATGTTATTTTATTGTTTTATTATATCACTGATTTTATTATGTAGTTTGATTGTATTTTTGTATTATTGTATTTATCCCACTTGTTAGCCGCTCTGAGTCTGCTTTGGAATATAAATACAATAAATAAATATACAATTTAATTTTATGTATATTTGCCATATGTGTACACAAGGGTGGGCTGCTGCCTGGATGAGATTGAGATTGAGATTGAGATTGAGATTGAGATTGAGATTGAGATTGAGATTGAGATTGAGATTGAGATTGAGATTGAGATTGAGATTGAGATTGAGATTGAGATTGAGATTGAGATTGAGATTGAGATTGAGATTGAGATTGAGATTGAGATTGAGATTGAGATTGAGATTGAGATTGAGATTGAGATTGAGATTGAGATTGAGATTGAGATTGAGATTGAGATTGAGATTGAGATTGAGATTGAGATTGAGATTGAGATTGAGATTGAGATTGAGATTGAAATTGAAATTGAAATTGAAATTGAAATTAAAATTAAAATTAAAATTAAAATTAAAATTAAAATTAAAATTAAAATTAAAATTAAAATTAAAATTAAAATTAAAATTAAAATTAAAATTAAAATTAAAATTAAAATTAAAATTAAAATTAAAATTAAAATTAAAATTAAAATTAAAATTAAAATTAAAATTAAAATTAAAATTAAAATTAAAATTAAAATTAAAATTAAAATTAAAATTAAAATTAAAATTAAAATTAAAATTAAAATTAAAATTAAAATTAAAATTAAAATTAAAATTAAAATTAAAATTAAAATTAAAATTAAAATTAAAATTAAAATTAAAATTAAAATTAAAATTAAAATTAAAATTAAAATTACATAAAATTAAAATAAAATTAAAATTAAAATTAAAATTAAATTAAATTTAAATTAAAATTAAATTTAAAATTAAAATTAAAATAAAATAAAATTAAAATTAAAATAAAATTAAAATTAAAATTAAAATTAAAATTAAAATTAAATTAAAATTAAAATTAAATTAAAATTAAAATTAAAATTAAAATTAAAAATTAAAAATTAAAATAAAATTAAAATTAAAATTAAAATAAAATTAAAATTAAAATTAAAATTAAAATTAAAATTAAAATTAAATAAAATTATAATTAAAATTAAATTAATATTGTTATTAAAATTAAATTAAATTTAAATTAAATTTAAATTAAATTAAATTAAATTAAATTTAATATTAAAATTAAATTTATAATTAAATTTAATATGAATTTATTTTTATTATATGTTTAATTATATTTAATTAATTTTAATTAATTATATAAAATAAAATTAAAATTAAAATTAAAATTAAAATTAAAATAAAATTAAAATTAAATTAAAATTAAAATTATAATTAAAATTAAATTAAAATTAAAATTAAAATTAAATTTAAATTGATTTATTGTTAAATTAATTAAATTAAAATTAAAATTAAATTATTAAATAAAATTAAAATTTAAAATTATAAATTAAATTAAAATTAAAATTAAATTAAAATTAAAATTAATTTAAATATTAAATTAAAATTTAAATTAAATTAAAATTTAAATTTAAATTATAATTAAAATTAAATTAAAATTTAAATTTAATAAAATTAAATTAAAATTAAATTAATAATTAAAATTAAAATTAAATTAAAATTAAATTAAATTTAATTTAAATTATTAATATTAAATTAAAGTAAATTAATATTTAAATTTAAATTAATTAAATTTAAATTTTAAATTAAATTAAAATTAATTTAAAATTAAAATTATTAATTTAAATTAAAATTAAATTAATTTAATAATTTAAATTTTAAATTAAAATTAAATTAAATTAAAATTATATTAAATTTTAATAAATTTAATTATTTAATTTAATTTAATTATATTAATTAATTAATTGATATTTATTTTTTAATAATTAAATTAAAATTAAATTTAAATTAAAATTAAAATTAAAATTAAATTAAAATTAAAATTAAAATTAAAATTAAAATTAAAATTAAAATTAAAATTAAAATTAAAATTAAAATTCCTAAGAACAGACTGCGGAGTGTTGGTGTGACACGGTCATAACTGGGGAAGCCCATGATTGCTCTCGCAGCTGCATTTTGCATCATCTGAAGTTTCGGAACACTTTTCAAAGGTAGCCCCATGTAGAAAGCATTACAGTCACTGTTTCCTGTAAGATGTGTGCGCTGGCATGCGCGCGCCCCAAAATACGCCCCCATGCAAGGAGACGGGCATTGGAGTGGGGGCAGAGAGTGATGAAAGTGTGGAGGCGCCGCACGTGCTCCCCATCCCCCTGCCAGCCCGTGGGGGGTGGGGGTGAGGAGGTGCCTGCAGTAGACAAGGGTGGAAGGAAAGGGAGCCGCGGACGCCCCCGCCTCCCCACGGTGCCTTCGGTCCCCTCGCGCCCCTGGCCTCTCGCCACTGCCCCCACCTGCCCGATCCACTCCCTCTCCGGCTTTCTCCACCTCCTGCCTTGGGGCATGACTTCTCCCCTGGCGGTGGTGGCTGCGGCTTCTCCTCCTCTTCATCCACGCTCCCAGCCAGGGGGCTGCAAGGGGGTTTTCTCCATGTGCTTCGGGAATGCCTGCCCCACCCCTATCGTAGTGCTCGGAGAAAGTGCTCTTGCAACCCCCTCGCTGACAGAGAGAAAGCAACAGACAGAGCAAGATGGAAAGAGAGAGGGAGAGAGAAAGTAAGTGAGAAAGAGAGAGAGAAAGTAGGGGGTGAGAGAGAGAACAAGAGAGAGAAATAAAGCAAGTTGCGGCCCTATCTGGACCGGGACTCATTGCTCACAGTCACTCATGCCCTCATCACCTCGAGGTTCGACTACTGTAATGCTCTCTACATGGGGCTACCTTTGAAAAGTGTTCGGAAACTTCAGATCCTGCAGAATGCAGCTGCGAGAGCAGTCATGGGCTTACCCAGGTATGCCCATGTTTCACCATCACTCCGCAGTCTGCATTGGCTGCCGATCAGTTTCCGGTCACAATTCAAAGTGTTGGTTATGACCTTTAAAGCCCTTCATGGCATCGGACCAGAATATCTCCGAGACCGCCTTCTGCCGCACGAATCCCAGCGACCGATTAGGTCCCACAGAGTGGGCCTCCTCCGGGTCCCGTCAACTAAACAATGTCGGTTGGCGGGCCCCAGGGGGAGAGCCTTCTCTGTGGCAGCACCGACTCTCTGGAACCAACTCCCCCCGGAGATCAGAACTGCCCCTACTCTTCCTGCCTTCCGTAAACTCCTCAAAACCCACCTTTGCCATCAGGCATGGGGGAACTAAACATCTCCCCCTGGGCACATTTAATTTATACATGGTATGCCTGTGTGTGTGTCTGTTAGTATATGGGGTTTTTTAAATCTTTAAATATTTTAATTAATTGAATTATTTATGATTTGTTTTACACTTGTTGTGAGCCACCCCGAGTCTTCGGAGAGGGGCGGCATACAAATCCAAATAATAAATAAATAAATAAATAAATAAATAAATAAATAGAAAGAAAGAAATAGTGAGAGAGAGAGAAAGCAATAGAGAGAGAAAGAAAACAAGAGAGAAAGAGTGAGAGATAGAGAAAGAGAGAGAGAGAGCAACAGACAGAGTAAGAGAGAAAGAGAGGGAGAGAGAAAGTGAGAAAAAGAGAGAGAGAGCAAGAGATCTATCTATCTATCTATCTATCTATCTATCTATCTATCTATCTATCTATCTATTTATATTTTTATGTCGTTCAGTCCCAAAGGGAACGCCGCTCAGACACTATACTTTTCCGCCCACACCGGGGGAAAAAATTGAGGGAACATTGGTTACAATAGTCGAACCTCGAGGTGATGAGGGCATGAGTGACTGTGAGCAGTGACTCCCGGTCCAGATTGGGCCGCAACTGGTGTATCAGGCAAACCTGGGCAAATGCCCCTCTCGCTACAGCTAAAGATGGTGCTCTAATGTAAGCTGTGGATCGAGGAGGATGCCCAAGTTGTGGACCCTCTCTGATGGGGTCAATAACTCCTCCCCCAGGGTGATGGACAGACAGATGGAATTGTCCTTGGGAGGCAAAACCCACAGCCACTCCGTCTTATCAGGGTTGAGTTTGAGTCTGTTGACACCCATCCAGACCCTAACAGCTTCCAGGCACCGACACATCACCTCCACTGCTTCGTTGACTGGACATGGGGTGGAAATGTACAACTGGGTATCATCAGTGTACTGATGATACCTCACCCCATGCCCCTGGATGATCTCGCCCAGCGGTTTCATGTAGATATCAAATAGTAGGGGGGAGAGGACTGACCCCTGATGCACCCCACAAGGGAGAAGCCTCGAGGTCAACCTTTGACTCCCTACTAACACCAATTGTGATCAGCTGGAGAGGTAGGAGCAGAACCATTGAAGAACAGTGCCTCCCACTCCCAACCCCTCCAGCCGACGCAGAAGGATACCATGGTCGATGGTATCAAAAGCCACTGAGAGGTCAAGAAGCACCAGGACAGAGGATAAACCCCTGTCCCGGGCCCGCTCCCAACTGCTGAGGGCCTAGATAATCAGCTTCTTCCAAGGACTGTTGGAGCTGGAGGAAGGGAAGGTTGGAGACTGGACAATAGTTTATCCATATCTGCAAATGATCTTGCCTCAGATTGGCTATGATGGTGAAGCAGCAAAACATAAAACAATGATAGGCAACCTTTTTTCCATTGGGTGTCGAAAGAGTGTGCGTACATCTTTTCATGCATGCGTGAGTGCCCACACCCATAATTCAATGCATGGGGATTACAAAACAGCTTCCCACAGCCCCCAGAGGCCCTTTAGGGGATGGAAATAGCCTGTTCCCCAACTGCTGGTGGGCCCAAGTAGTCTCATGATTCCCCCTCCGCAGGCTCCAAAGGTTTCCCTGGAGCTAGGGGAGGGTAAAAATGCCTTAACTCATCCCCCTGGAGGCTCTCTGGAAGCCAAAAACACCCTCCCAGAGCATCTGTGCAAGCCAACAATCAGTTGGCCAGCACACACATACACGTTGAAGCTGAGCTAGGGCAACAGCTTTCATGCCAACAGATATGCCTCTGCATGCCACCTGTGGCACCCGTGCGATAGGTTCACCATCACTGACATAGAACATAAAACAGAATAAGGATTTGAAACAACTTCAGAGGTTTTCTAGTCCAATGCAATAATCGAGCAAGAGACCCTATATAATTTCAGACTAATGGTTGTTCAGGTCTCATTTTGAAAGGCTCCAATGTTGGAGCACTACAATTTCTGAAGGCAAACTATTCCATTGGTTGATTGCTCTCACCATTAGGAAATTTCTCTTTACTTCTAGGTTGCTTCTCTCCTTTGTTAGTTTTCAACCATTGTTTCTTGTCTTCCCCATTGGTGCTTTGGGAAATGTTTTGACCCCTCATCTTTGTATGAGCCCTTCAAGTGATACCATATCTCCCCTGTCCTTCTTTTCCTTAGACTAGACATTCCAAATTCCTGTAACTGTTGTTAGTATGTTTTAGTCTCCAGACTTCTTATCATTTTAGTTGCTCATCTCTACAATCTTTCCAGAGTATTAGTATATTTATTTATTTATTTATTATTTATTTATTTATTAATTGGATTTGTATGCCGCCCCTCTCTGAGGACTCGGGGCGGCTCACAACACATCAAAAATACAAAACAGTAAACATCTCAAAAAATCCAATTAATATGACTAAAAAACTAAAACTCCAATATAATTTAAAAAAACATCCATCACCATTCATCCCATAAATACACTAAAACACTCATTGGTCAGGGGGCTAGGATCTAATGGCCCGAGGCGTGGCAACATAAATAGGTCTTTAAACCTTTTCAGAAGGCAAGGAGTGTGGGGATAGTGCAAATCTCTAGGGGGAGCTGATTCCAGAAAGCCGGGTCCCACACAGAGAAAGCTCTACCCCGGTCCGGGCAAACAAGATTGTCTGATTGATGGGACTTGAGGAGGCCAACTCTGTGGGTCTTGACTGGGCACTGGGATTCGTGTGGCAGAAGGATGTCTCAGAGGTAATCTGGCCCGATGCCATGTAGGGCTTTATATTGTGTTGACCAGAACTGGATGCAGTATTCTAAATCTGGTCTTACTAAGATTTTGTAAAGTTATACATGTGAACTTGGGGGAGTTATGTTATCCTTTCCCCCTAGGCTATTACAAGTTATGCATGGTATGTTTGTGTGTATGTTTGGTTTTTATAATAAGGGTTTTTATAATAAGGGTATTTTAGTTGTTTTTATAAATTGGATTGTTCATGTTGTTTTACCACTGTTGTTAGCCACCCCGAGTGTGCGGAGAGGGGCGGCATACAAATCCAATAAACAAACAAACAAACAAACAAACAAACAAATAAATAAATAAATAAACTTCATGTGATCTTGATTCTATCCCTCTATTAATGCATTGGCATTTTTGTTTGCTGCCATACATTGTTAACTCACATTTAAGTGATTGTCCAGTAGGACTCCAAAATCCCTCTCACAGTTACTTGTGTTAAGCATTAAGCCTAACTGTAAAACCTTACTTTTATCTGTGTTGAATTTCATTTTGTTAGTAGGGGATGAAACTGGGGGTGTGCTTGAACAAAGCTTTAAAATCATGATTTCTGCTTCAAAAAGACAATCTTTGTTGGATGTTGTGCTAGGGAAAGCTTTCGGTGAGCAAAGGCATATGTTTAAGTAAAAAAATGGTCTTTATCTCAGGAATGCAGATAAGACTGAGTTTCTGGTGCTCTTCCTGGACATAGATTAGAGCTAGCTCTAAAGAGAAAATTAACTGCTTCTGTGCTGTTTTAAACCCTGAGTTTCCTCATGTATGCTTGAGTTCGAATAAAGAGTGGGATTGTTATCATAAGTAAATGATTTCTGAGTCGGGGTTCACTTCGGAGGCCCACGCCCAGAACACATACTGTACTAGTGATTTTAAGAGGTTGAATTATTCAGAGTACCTCCAATCCAGAATAATAGCAAGAAAAACATTGAATAAAGGCTCAAATTGTTATGTTTTTTCTATGTATTCTATGCAGCTTCATAGGTTCCTGAGAAACTTCCAACATCACAATATTTCCAGAGATGGGATTACTTTTGATGAAAATGGAGTTCCTGTTGCTGACTTTGATATCATGCACTGGACATCAGTTTTAAACAAATCATATGCGGGGGTGAAAATTGGAAGCATAGAAAGACAACCTTCTTCAGAAGTCAAGATTTCTGTCAATCAAAGTGCCATCCAATGGCCAACTTCATTTAACAAAGTAGTAGAGACTGATTGGAATTTGTTCTATTTGAAACCATATGTGGAATTTTGCTGCGCAGAAATTTACTTACTTACTTACTTACTTACTTACTTACTTACTTACTTACTTACTTACTTACTTACTTATTTATTTATCACATTTATAAGCCTCCCCTCTTTTGATGGACTTCCAAATAAGAGCAGTTATGGGCCTTCCAAGGCATACTCATATTTCCCCAGCACTCCACAGACTGCATTGTCGGCTGATTGATTTCCAGATGAAGTTCAAAGTGTTGGTTATGACCTATAAAGCCCTACATGGCATCGGATCAGATTACTTGCAGGACTGCCTTCTGCTGCTTGAATCCCGGCAATCGGTTAGATCCCACTGAGTCGGCCTTCCTCAGGTCCCATCAACTGGACAATGTCACTTGGTGGGACCTAGGGGAATAGTCTTCTCTGTGGGCAGCCTGGCCCTCTGGAACCAGTTCCTCCCAGGAATTCATACTGCCCCACCCTTCTTGCCTTCTGTAAGAGTCTAGTTGTGTCGCCAGGCTTGGGGCCATTAGACCCAAGCCCCCTGGCCGATGAGTGTAGGTATGTTTTGCTGTGCAAATGGATTGATTTTGACTCCAATTGGAATGCAGAGCCAGCAGGCAACAGGTTGGTGTGACAGGGGCTCATCTTGGTCCACCTGTTTGGAGAGAGTTTGACCTGGTGACACCTGATGGAGTGGACAAGGCCATTTGAGCTGTGAGTTCCACCACCTGCTTGTTGCACCCATGCCCCTCCTGACTTGTCTTGGCCAGCAGGGAGGTAACATGGAGCTGGGTCCAGGAGATTACCAATGCTTCTCTTAGGGAGGGGTCCTTCCTGGCTCCCTGCAAGGAGGCACTTGTGCACCCCCTCCTCCAGAATCCTTCCATGGACCCAGCCATATTTAACAACTATCATCTTGTCTCCAACCTTCCCTTTATGGGGAAGGTTGTTGAGAAGATGGGGCTGCTCCAGCTCCAATGGTCCTTCGATGAAGCCGATTATCTAGCCATTGATGGCAACCTTATGGCATGTGTGCCACAAGTGGCACGCAGAACTATATCTGCTGGCATGCGAGCTGTTACCCTTGCTCAGCTCCAATGTGCATGTGTGTACCAGCCAGCTGATTTTTTTACTTACATGGAGGCTCTGGGAGGGTGTTTTTGGATTCCAGGGTCCCTCTGGGGGATGGGAAAGGGCATTGTTATCCTCTCCTGGTTCTAGGGAAGCCTTTGGAGTCTGGGCAGGGTGAAACACGAGCCAACTGGGCCCTCCAGAAGTTGGGAAACAGGCCCTTTCTGGCCTCCTGAGGGCCTTGGAGGGGAGACTGTTTTTGCCCTCCCCAGGTATTGAATTATGGGTGTGGGCACTCACATATGCACGATAGTGCATGCCCATGCTCTTTCGGGGCCCAAGGGAAAAAAATCACTAATCTAGGCTTCAGTCAGGATTCAGACCCGGCTATAGCACAGAAACTGCTTTGGTCACCTTGATGGATGATCTCTGGCAGGCCCGGAACTCGGGATTATCCTCTGTCCTGGTGCTGCTTGACCTCTCAGTGCCTTTTGATACCATCGATCATGGTATCCTTCTGCGTCGACTGGAGGGGTTGGGAGTGGGAGGCACCATTTTATGGTGGTTCTCCTCCTATCTCTTGGGTCAGTTGCAGTCAGTGTTAGCGGGGGGTGAAAGGTCGACGCCTAGGTCCCTACATTGTGGTGTTCCTCAGGGGTCAGTCCTCTCCCCCCTGCTGTTTAATATCTATATGAAACTGCTGGGTGAGATCATCCAAGGACACTGGGTGAGATACCATCAGTATGCTGATGATACCTAGCTGTACATCTCCACCCTGTGTCCACTCAGCGAAGCACTGGAAGTGATGTGCCGATTTCTGGAGGCTGTCAGGGTCTGGATGGGTGCCAACAGGCTCAAACTCAATCCGGACAAGATGGAGTGGCTCTGAGTACTGCCTCCCAAGGACGCATCGATTACCCTGGGGGGGGAATTATTGACCCCTACAGAGAGGGTCTGCAACTTGGGCATCCTCCTCAATCCACAGCTGACTTTAGATCACCATCTTTCAGCTGTGGCAAGGGGGGAGTATGTCCAGGTCCAACTGATGCACCAATTGCGGCCCTATTTGGACAGGGAGTCTTTGCTCATGGTCACTGATGCCATTATCACCTTGAGGTTTGATTAATGCAATACTCTCTACATGGGGCTACCTTTGAAGCATGTTCGGAAACTTCAAATTGTGCAAAATGCAGCTGCACGAACTGTTTTGGCCCATCCAAGACATGCCCATATCTCATCACCACTCCGCGGACTGCAATGGCTGCTGATTGGTTTCCAGACACAATTCAAAGTGTTGGTTATGACTTATAAAGCCCTACATGGCATAGGGCCAGATTATCTCCAAAACCGCCTTCTGCCGCACGAATCCCAGTGGCCGGTGAGGTCTCACAGAGTTGGTCTTCTCAGGGTCCCATCAACCAAACAATGCGGGTTGCTGAGACCTAGGGGAAGAGCCTTCTCTGTGGCGGCCTGGCCCTTTGGAATCAAATCCCCCTGCTGATTCATACTACCCCCACCCCTTTGCCTTCTGAAAAACTCATCTTTGTTGCCTAGTCTGAGGAAATTAGATCTTCCCTCTGACCAATGAGTGTTTTTAGAATAATTTATTGCGGGAATGTAAATGAATGTTTTTAAAAATGTTTCAGAATTTTTTTTTTTAAAAAAAATTGTATTAATTGGAGAGGGGCGGCATACAAATCCAATTCAATATAAATATGAGTAATTTTAAATGTTATTAGGGTCTTTAAAGATATTTTAGCTATATTAATTGGATTTTAGATATGTGTACTATATATTGTTTTGATAGGTTGCGAGCTGCCCCGAGTCCTTGGAGAGGGGCAGCATGTAAATCAAAGAAAGAAAAGAAGGAAGGAAGGAAGGAAGGAAGGAAGGAAGGAAGGAAGGAAGGAAGAAATTTACCCCTTGCAAGTAGAGTAATTAGAGTTCATCCCAATATTCCTTGACTCATTTTTCTCAATGTCCTCTTGAGCTTCTGGAAGCCATTTCATTTCAGTAAATCCTTCTAATTCACAAATTGCCCTGACTAATCTTTCTCTTTATGTTTAGATGGCGCCTTATTCAAGATGTACAGAAAGTTGCTTCCGAGGTTATGCCAAGCTTGTGAGAGAGGGAGCTCCGGTTTGCTGCTATGACTGTTCTCTGTGTGTGGAAGGAACATTCTCTGCGCAGGAAGGTAGAGTAGGTGGCTTCAAAAACAACACAAATCAGGGTACAATCAAAATTCTCTATTGACTTTTGGGAGCTTTTGCTCAAGAAGCAAGAAAAAGATAACATTTTTGAAGCCATCCACAAACTTTTCAAAGATTGGGCACTATCACCAAATTTTGATATGAGCATTAAAGTAAATAATGAAAGGTTGTTGATTTCTATTAAGTTGTTAATTTATTGCTTGGTTTTGGGAAAGTGGTCTACTTTTTATATAATCACATTCTTGATTATTTTAAATAATATTGTGTCATATAAATATCCCTGGGTAGAAATATTATATTGTTCCTTGAAAATGAAGTAATTGATTTCTGATGCAGTTTTCATTCTCCTATAGCTGCAGAAAAAGATTCATGCTAACCATTTGTTTCTAGATGCAGTCCATTGCGAAAAGTGTCCTGATCATCAATATTCCAATAAAAAGCGAGATCACTGTGTTGCCAAAAATATAAGCTTCTTATCCTATGAAGAATTGTTGGGAATCACCCTGGCTTTCTTTGCCATTGCTTTCTCCCTAACAACTGCCTTTATTCTGGGAATCTTCATTAAATATCGACAAACTCCCATAGTCAAAGCCAACAACTGTGAACTCACCTACATCCTCCTGGTTTCACTTCTGCTTTCCTTCTTGACCTCCCTTCTATTCATGGGTCGCCCCATGAAAATGACCTGTCTCCTTCGACAAACCATTTTCAGTATTATTTTCTCAATTGCTGTGTCTTCCTTGTTGGCCAAGACTGTAATGGTGGTGGTGGCCTTTCTGGCCAGAAAACCAGGCAGCAGCATGAAGAAATGCCTGGGGAAGACTCTGGCCAACTCTATTGTTTTATCCTGCTCTGGTATTCAAGTAGTCATCTCCATTATATGGCTGGGAATCTTTTCCCCATTCCCAGATTCTGATTTTCATTCCCAACCAGAACATATTCTGCTGCAGTGCAATGAAGGCTCTGTCACCATGTTCTACTCTGCTCTTGGCTACATGGGTTTTTTGGCTGCCATCTGTTTCTTGGTAGCATTTATAGCTCGAAATCTGCCAGGGGCCTTTAATGAAGCCAAACTGATCACATTCAGCATGTTGGTTTTTTGTAGTGTTTGGATCTCCTTTGTTCCCACATATATGAGCACCAAGGGGAAATACATGGTGGCCGTACAGATCTTCTCCATCCAGGCCTCCAGCATGGGTTTATTGGGCTGCATCTTTATCCCCAAGTGCTACATTATTATCCTGAAACCAGCCATGAACACCAAAGAACACCTAATGCTAAAAAAGCATTGATTCTTTATGTTGGTGTCTATGATTGCACAGTTTACATGCAGTATATAATCACAAACTTTGAAGTACGGTTTTATGTGTTGTCGCTTATCTTTCTTCATTCCATGTGGATTTCGAATTATAATAATTGAATAGTAAAATTTCTACAAAAAACTCAAACTATTTGAATTAATCATATTCTTCAATTGCCACAATCTGTATTCATGTTAAATCATAATCATCATCAATGGCTTTAATAATTTTTTTGTTATTAGCGATGTTCTGATATGCTTTTAGATTAAATTAAAGACTATAGCTAATAATTATGTATGTTTTGGTGTTATATTTTACTTTCTAGGGTAATGTTCTGACTTTGTTTAAAAATAGTTAATTTCAAATACTGTATATTGTATATTTGATTGATCACTTCTGGATGGATAATGAAAGATCACTTATAGATGGATAAATTATAAAGATGAGAGAGAGAAAGAGAAAGAGACAGACAGATAACATTCTATATATTAAGAATAGATAAAATATCAACATAAACATTGGAGTTACTTTAATTTTTTCTCACCCATTTCAATAAATTAATGAGACAAATTATTATTATATACAGTCTTCAATCAAAAGGAAAAAAATTACAACTCTTAATGTTTGGGGGGAATCATATTGACATGTGATATGATAATGAAGGTGTTCTTATGAGAGTATTAAAATTTGGTTCCTGCTTTATTAATATCCATATCAATTTCCATATACATAGTGTGTTTGTGCGTGTCTCTGTGTCTTTGTGTGCCCTGCCAACCTAGCAATTTGAAGGCATATAAAAGTAAATACATATGTACCAGTTCATTTGAAAAGGAACAATGTTCTGTGCAACTTCAGCCTATGGTTATGCCAGCCATATGACCATGATAGTATCTCCAGACAAATCTGTCTCTTCATTTGTGAATCAAAGATGTACACCACCCCTTGGCTTGATCATCTCTGACCAACCCTTTACCTATACCTACTTATACCTTTACCTAAAAATATGTAACTACGTTTTTATGCATCTGTATTTTGTCTTTTTGTCAGTCAGCCCTTCAGTGTATTACAGATTAGGAAAGCTTTGTCATATAAATCAGTACTACTTTTAGTTGACCTTGTCTTGATAATGGTCACACAATGACATTAATTCTGCCTTCTACACTCTCTCTCTTTGGATAGTCAGAAAGCATTGGGAAAGCAAAGCCCTCCCAAATGTAATTGTAGTATTTTTATTCACATACTGATCAGTTTCATTCAATATGCTAAATCAAGATTCTAATTTGTCCTAATTTTGATTTCTGATATTATATTGTCGTATCTATCATAGAGACTTCTGGGTTGTCTGCAAAGGTGAGAAACACTTCCTCCTTCCAATCATTTACCAAATCAATGTGTCCAGAGCACTCAACAAGAATGAACTCAACAAGAATGAAATGGTATAGGGATTACTGCCTAAACAGGTGCTTGCAAGGTCCCTTCCAACTCTGTTATTTTATTCTATTCTAGCTTGGTGGTGTCTCATATGCACCATGTCCATCAGAAGATAGCCTCACAATACATCAGGAAAACCATGCCATTCATTTGCAAGAGTCACACATTTTTGATTCCCAGTTAAATGAAGTATGTATGTATGCATGCAGGGATGGGCTACTGCCCAGATGTGGGGCAACACAGTTGGGTAGCAAAAATGGAGCTCCACCCCAGAGCACCCAATTTGCACTGAAATATGTTGAATCCTAATATTGCATGATCGCTTGACCCAAAGGTTATTGTAGCTTCAACACCTTCTATCATTTTATCTCTGTTAGTGAAAATTAAGTCGAATATGGCTGATCCCCTTGTTTCCTTCTCTACTTTTTTGGGTAACAAATTTGTCTGCTAGGTTTTTATAAACCTGTTGGATCTTCCACTTGGTGCAGAATTTGTCTCCCAGTTAATGTCAGGGTAATTAAACTCCCCCATTACTATTGCAATGTGCTTCCTACATACCTTAGTTAGCTGACTAGCAAAAAGTTGATCTACTTCCTCTGTTTGGTTGGGTTTAGTATAGACCTATGGCAATGTCATTTTCACCACCTCCTTTAATATTAACCTGCTGAATTTCACCCCTGGTATCATCTGACTCTCTTTGTCATTGCTTTATCCATAACTACTGCCTTTTTCCTGGGAATCTTCATTAAACACTGAGAAACTCTCATAGATAAAGTCAAGAATCAACAGGCACTCAACTACAGTCTCCTGGTTTCAGTACTGCTTTCTTTCTAGACCTACATTCTATTCCGTGGTTGACCTATCAAAATGACCTGTCTCCTTCAACAAACCATTTTTGGTGTTGTTTTTTCAGTTGCTGTCCCTTCCTTGTTAAATTATATATAGATGTATAATTTATTTATTAATTTACACTTCATCAAGTTGTTTTGGAGGATGCAATGGAGAGAGGTATCAGGTGCACACTTAGCAGAAAAATGCATATCTGTACTCTAAAGTGTGCAATAGGGTTGATATTCCTGGAGGGGTCTGTAATATGGTAAATGATTTAGCTTTACTAGATAAATGGTGAAAGCAATGGAAACTGCAGTTTAATGTTTCCAAATGTAAAATAATGCACTTGGGGAAAAGGAATCCTCAATCTGAGTATTGCATTGGCAGTTCTGTGTTAGCAAAAACTTCAGAAGAGAAGGATTTAGGGGTGGTGATTTCTGTTAAAGGGTTAAATAAGGTTCAGGAGGGAAGTGTTTTTAATAGGGAAGTGAACACAAGAACAAGGGTACACAATCTGAAGTTAGTTGGGGGAATGATCAAAGGCAACATGATAAAATATTATTTTACTGAAAGAGTAGTAGATCCTTGGAACAAACTTCCAGCAGATGTTGTTGGTAAATCCACAGTAACTGAATTTAAACATTCCTGGGATAAACATATATTCATTGTAAGATAAAATACAGGAAATAGTATAAGGGCAGACTAGATGGACCATGAGGTCTTTTTCTGCGGTCAGTCTTCTATGTTTCTATGTTTCTATATGACATTGGCCATGGGCTCAGGTCCTCAAATTTTGTTTAGCCCTTCACCTTCAACCATTGTAGTATTGTTCTCATATAGCATCATCTCTTGGTTCCCTACTAGATACCTCCTTGTTATCACATCAGGAGGCAGCGGCACAGTGGTTAGAATGCAGAATTGCAGGCTATTTCTACAGCTTGCTGGCTGCCTGTAATTTGGCAGTTCAATTCTCAAAGGTTCAAGGTTGATTTGGCTTTCCATCCTTCATGGTCAGTAGAGTGAGGACCCAGATTTTGGGGAAAATTTGTGGACTCTGTAAACTGCTTAGAGAGGGCTTTTAAAAGCACAATGAAGTGTTATTTACGTCTGCTATTGCTATCATGAAGAACTCAGTAATCGGCCTTTGTTTCAGATTAATGCCCCAGGGAATTTTGACTAGATCTTCTTTGTAACCATAAAGATTTCTACCTTTTGAAAGAAAAAAGATATTTAACATGAGTCTCCAATAAGTTGTTCAATATGTCATGATCTGGAGTTAAACATTCTGATGTATCTAATCTTCATTGAGGAAAATGGCCTCATCCACACAGGGCAAAATAAGGAGGAATTAAAATGGCCCACTGCCTAGTTCAAGAATATTGAACTGTTTTTCCACATTTTAATGTTTACAATCTCAAGAATAAATTTGGAGACCAAAAACAATCAAGTTCCCTGAATTTTTTCTCTTGACTCTTAAATTAGGATTATTCTCCTGAGTCAAACGAAATTATTTGCTCCAATGGAACACTTTTATAGCAATGCTCGTTCCCAATTCCCTTTCTTATTATTAAAATCATTATTACCTTTTCTCCTTTAAACAAAGGGTATGGGATTTTCACCACCACAATTAGTGGCCAATCAATTTGAGAACAAATGCGATAGACAGCATGTGATAATCTGCTTTGTGATGAGATCAAAGTTTGGGTAAAGCTGGGCAAATACTGTAGCAGTCTGAAATTGAAGATAGCTATTCCAAATCTGGGGCAATCTGGACTTTCTTCATTGCAATTGTGATCTTTGAAATTTAGCTCTTTGCTTAAGAAAAAAATATAGGGAAAAATCTCCTGCAGAATACTGTAAAAAACAAATGTTTTTGCTGCTGCATATACAATTCTTTCTGCTTCTGCTTCTGCTTCTGTCTCAAATTCCCTGTGTCAGTACGCTAATGAAATGTCCATTTAAGGTGATAATAGAAGAAAAGGAGTGGTTCCATTACTACAAACCAGGAGATTACTGGATTACTGGAATAATGTCTGGAATTGTAGCTCTATTGTACCAATTTTCATTCTCCAAGGCTCCAACCCACCAACTGGAAAGGTTATTTATTTTATTTATTTATTTTATTCAATTTTTATGCCACCCTTCTCCTTAGACTCAGGGTGGCTTACAACAAGTTAGCAATAGCATTTTTTAATAGAGCCAGTATATTGCCCCCACAATCTGGGTCTTGCAGCATGTCAGCATGTACAAAGATTCTGCTGATTGATTTTACCTGCTCCAATGTCTTTTCTAGGAATGATTTCATTTCTCCTATACCTCAATTTGAGAAAGGCAAGTCATTATTGCTCATCCAAATTTGGAAAAGAACCAGTGGAACATAATGCTTTTTTTAAAACCTGAGTTTGCAAAGTTTCTTTTGAAGTTGTTCCAAAAGTGTCAGACTCAACACTGGGCAATACCGGGCACTGCTAATACTGTCCCACAATGAATCTTGCCTGGATGGATTCTGCCTGCTTTCAAAATGATTTCCTTGGGACTATAAAGAGTCGAAATCTTATTAATTCATGTTTATTTTATTTACTTATTTATGAACAATAATTAAGCAGGGACTCCCAATAAAATGATTGGATGAATACCTTAGAACGGAGGGAGATCTCGTGTATTTTCTCCCCATCATTTATTCCCCTTCCTTACATTTAGTGTATAATTCCTACCACCCTCTCCACTCTTTCTTTCCACCCTTTAACAAATTTGCCACTTTTGTGGCTTCTCTGTTCTTTTTGGTTTAAATAAAAGGGATACAAAATAAAAGGGATAAAATTCAAAGAAGGGAGAGTGTTGTGGTCTGCCTAGCAGCCTGTGGAGCCAGAACCTTTGGAAGTCTGCAGTGCCTCTTGTTAGGGTTGAGAAAGGAGGTGTTCCTCCTTTGCTTGTATGCAAGAGCACACAGGGCTGCATAACAACAGGAACTGTAGAAATGCAGAAAGGTTTGCTCTGGTGAAGGTCTACTCATGAGTAGACCTGTAGAATAATTGGCCATGTTCTTAAAACTACTTAACCTACGCCTAACCATAGTAAGGCTAATTAGAGAGAACAATGCCTGTCTTGATTCATGACTCCAGTTTCATGCTTCTCTGTTTCCAGCTCGTATTGTGGCTTGAATCTTTGTTTCAGTTGTTCCAGTCGTCAAAAAAACTGTCTGTAGATAACCTGTCAGAAACCATGTCTGCTGATAGCCTGCTCAATGACTCTAGTTTGCTTTCTTAGTTTGACTTGAAGTTTTCAAGGACAAATTTCGAGGAAATTTACTAACTCCTGGACTTCAGCCAGTTGATAAAATAGGAATTAACAACTGGGAGTTGAACAGAGTGAATTCTGCCTTGTCACGTTATTATGGGAAGTTGCTTTGCTGACTAAAACAGATCATGTTTAAACGTTTGTGTGTTGTGGCTTCGGTGCTAGGACAGAACAGGAGATGATGTGATTAGGTAATGTTTAATCACATTAACTGTAGTTAACTGTAGACTATAGAACAATAACTCTAAAACTATGAATATTCTGCAGCAAATATCTAGGTATAAAAAAATCTTGTTGGAGAGATATCCATCTTCAGGTAGGTAATATCTCTTGCTAATCTCGCCCTTGAATCCAGCTGTTAGTCATCTCCAGAAGGTATAACAGAAAAAAATCATATGATCACAACATACAGAATATATACTTGATAGCATCCCTTATAAACATTCTGGAGGCGTGTGAAGATACAAATCTTCTCACAGTTGCAATGTAAGAAACCTTCAGTAAGAAAAACCAATTTCCTTGCCTGGCTACTGAACCATAAGAATAATTTTCCTAATTTTTCCTCCCATGCCATAATGTGGAGAAAATAATAGGCAGAATTATTTCTGGTGATTTTGATAGGATTCCTTTGATGCTGACATAACAATCTTGTCATCTATCTCTGATATTTCTTTTAGCAAGAAGCTCCTAATGCTGTCAATGAGATCGTTCTTGTGAAAGAAATTTTAAAAATGTCTATCACCTGCATAGTCCAAATAAATTGAATAATTTAATTGAATAATGAATATCTGATTATCTTTTGGGGACTGCACTATATAGATATAAAACTACAGTAAATATGACATGCTTTCATAAAAATCCAAATTAAAGATTTATTTACTTACTTACTTAATTATTTATTTATTGAAATTTGTTAGAAAACTTTGAAACAGAATAGGAGAATAAAATTCTCAACAGGGACAATAGGCACTTTAGTGAATTTATGTACCTTCCCTCTACTGACCACTTAAGTATGAAGTAAAGTCCATGAAAGTCGGTTTGTGATTGAAAATTTGTAGCTGAAATCATATTTTTTTAAAGTCAAGTTAGAACAATTTACATGGATTTTAAAGTTGTTGTCTGCATGAATATTATATATATGGACTTACATGCCACCCCGAGTCCATGGAGATGGGGCATAGAAGTCCAATTAATAAATAAATAATAAATATTATTGCAATTAAAATATAAACGTCATTTAAAGATAATACATTACTGCATATAATTTTGTATGTAATAGGTCTGATCACATGTTCTAAGTTATCCAATCTACTAGAGATTTTTGAGCCTATTAGCATAATGAATTTTACTATGTACAGAAGTAAAAACTTTACTTGTGAAGTAACTTGGAATCCATTTGATTGTATTGATATCAAGTATATGGTGTGGATTCCAAACAGTTGGACAATACTCTAAATTGATCTAACATAGATTTTATAAGTTCTAATTAGCAATACAATGGGTTTTTTTTAAAAAAAAGCTTCACAAAATTATGTTTACAACTCTTTAGGCTGCTTTAGCCATGCTGTTACAGTGACCTTTGTAGCATAAATTGTCAGAGATAATTACACCTAGGTTCTTTAAAATGTGAGGATCATCTAGTAGATCGATGCCACCTAGCTTAAACTTGACATTCTGATTATGTTTACCAATATATAATACAGAGCATTTATTAATCAAAATTAGAAGTTGCCAAATAGATTACCATTCGGACACATAGTTGAGATCACTTTGCAGAACAACAGAATTATCTGTAGAATTGAATATTCCTTGGCAAAAAGAACAGAATTGCTTTTATGTTGATCACATAAATGATTGATATAGAGGCAGGAAAGATGATGAAATTTTTTATGTTGCAGTGAGAACACCTACCACATTCTGCCTTTTTTGCTGACTGTTCATGAAGTCAACCAGAATTCAATGCTCTTACCCAACATTACCTTGGGTTATAATATCTATGAGAACTTTTTCAATGCAAGAATGACATATGAGGCCATGCTGGATGCGCTGTCTACAGGGCAGGAGAATGTCCCAAACTACAGATGTGGAATAGAAAAGAACCTGCTGGCTATTCTTGAAGAGGTGGATTCTGAACTCTTTGATCATATATCTAACCTCTTGACCCTCTATAAAATTCCACAGGTATAAAGCCAAATGAAATTAATTCCATGCTGTAAAGTGTTCAGATTCTGTGTCTCTCTCTCTGCGTGGGAATATATATTTGCTGATAATGAAAATATGTATGCACACACACATGAGCGCACGCGCAGACAAACACAACTTCTAGTGGTGACATCACTGTATAGAGAAATGAGGGAACAGAACTCTGTTCCCGAAGCTTGAATTTTCTTGTTAGGAAGCCAGAAAAGGCACACTCCTTTCTGGAGGGATTGACCAGGAAAAAAAGGGAATATCCTGGGACCTAGAAGTAACATGCAATTGCTTTGAAGGGACAGCAGCTTGAGCCCAGGGCCCAGATTACACTCATCACCAGTACCCTGGGTTGAGCTCATGGGGCTGGAACAAGGGAATATAAGACACACCCTAATTATCAGCCTCTTTTAGGGAGGAAAAAGGTATGTCTAATAGACCCCAAAAAATGTGGTAAGGAACATGGAACAATGTTGGGAAAAGAGTTGGCAATATTCTTTATAATAAAATTGGGATACCACAAAAATCTATATACACAGTTAACTATAACTTTTATTTATTTATTTATTTATTCATTCATTCATTCATTCATTTATTGGATTTGTATGCCGCCCCTCTCTGTAGACTCGGGGCGGCTTATGTTGCAAGATTTTTTTTTTTAAAAAAGCTTACAACCAGAGACCATACAGGAAGAATTGAAAAAATGGAAATGGAATTGTAAAAGATCACCAAAATAAAACAGCAAAAGAACAAAGAGATATTAAAAAACATAACATTAATCAAATTACTCAAGAAGATTTGATACAAAAATTAAAATATTTAAATAAAATTATTTTGAAAATGTAAATAAACTAAGCCATTGGTTGCCATATAAATCGAAAAATAAAAAGAGAAAAAATGATATATCAATTACAGGATGAGAAAGGAATAATACAACATAATAGAGAAAGAAAGAAAAAATATAGTATTTTTTTATACAAATGTATATGCCAGAGAAGATGTTATAGAAGATAAAATTAAAGCATACTTAGAATCAACAAACATAAAAGAATTATAGAAGACCAAAGAGAGATGTTGAATAGGACTATCACAAGCACAGAATTTGACAGCTCATTGAAAAAACAGAAAAATAGTAAAACACTAGGTATGAATAGGATACCCATGGAATTATATAAAAATACACAAAATTATTGGAAGGGATAATGATAGAATTATTTTGTGAGGTACTTGAAAAAGCAAATTACCATTCACTGGATCAGAGGCATTGATAATGTTGATAACCAAGGAAGAAAACCAAGGAATGATTTTCCAATGGCATCTCTGATCCCCTTTATAATTGGATAACTGTGTTCCTGTCAAACAGACAACAAATGGTTAAATTAGTGAGTGCCCTGCTCCTATCAACAGTGGTGTCCTTCAAGGCAGCATTCTAGGACCAACACTATTAATACTTCATATTGCTGATGATGTTAAACTATTCAACATCACCAATAATACTACTTGACTATGTATCAGAATGGTCAGACAAATGGCAACTTGGAATTTGCGCATGCACCGGAATAGATAGGCGCATCTACAGAGAGCTCCCTAATGTGAATTAGGAAAAGTGAAAGTTAACCTCTGACAAGCCTCTCTAGCTTGGTGAAAAGCGGATTGAGGGGGAGCGGATTGAACAGAGTTTTTGAAAACTTTACTAAAAAGAGGCAAAGAAGGAGCAAGCTGCAGTTTTAAACATGAGTAGGGGAAAAAGTGAGAACAAAGGAAAGATGGTGACTACTATGGATCTGGAGGGAAAAATGGATTCACTGTTAACAGCATTTGCTAATATGGGGCAGCTACTCAAGGACATGCAAAAGGAAATTGCTGCCGTTGGTGCTGGTGTAGCAGATTTAAAAGAGCAGTCGAAAACACAAGATCAGAGAATTGTGAAACTGGAGGAGGGGAAAAGTCGCCAGGAACTACGCATAAATAATTTAGAGGACAGACAAAGAAGGGCTAATCTGCGCTTGAGGGGATTCAAACAAGATTTAGCTGAGGGTAAACGTCTTATCCAAGCAATTCATCAATGGTTTGGTGAAAACAACATTAAATGCGCCCCAGGTGAATATGAAAGAGCACATTGGGCATTTGGTTCTCGGAGTCAAGGAGATCAAAAGGATGTTATCGTAAGATTCATTTCGGAAAGGAGAGCAACAGAAATCTTCAGAGAACTAAAGCAGATTCCAAACTTACATTACAAAGCCACTCCAATACGCGTTTTAAAAGATCTGTCTGCAGAAACACTCAAGATGAGAAACCAAATGAGAGGCATCACATCCCAACTATATGAAGGAGGAATCCGTTTCACATGGCATTATCCGGCTACAATAATTGTTTTTAAAGATTCCAAAGTTTTCCAGGCAAGATCCCTGGATGAGGGGGAGAGACTGCTCCAACAGCTGGGGATCGATTCGAATGTAAATTTCCAGGCATCAACAGTGAAGTGCAAGCCAGCAGTAGGAGATGGAAGCGACGGAAAAGGAGAAGATGATCTGTTTACACTCCAACCAACTCGTGCAGCAGAACAAAGAAAAAATGAAAAAATCGCAGCTCTACAAAAGGAACTGGATTTACTCCAAGAAAAGGAAAAAAGAGAAGAACCAAGAATCACGCGTCAGAAGAAGAAATAATGAACTGAACTGAGCTGAGCTGCCAACATGGTATCAGTGTTCTCAACTAATTAACTTCTTCTTTGTGTACTTTAAGATAACTAACAAGGGATAAAGAGGGAAGGAGGGGGGGTCTTTCTTTACTGCATTAAAAGGGGAGAGATGGGGGAGGTCTCTAGTGGAACGCAAATTCAGGAGTGCCTCTTGGATAACGAATTTTTTTTTCGTTGCCTCCCCTTCGGGGAGGTGCAAGGGAAGGGGCACTAGGGTGGGGGTTTAAGAGAATTAACAAATACTTTTCCAACAGGCTCTGTTTTGCAGGAGGGGGAAACACACTTAAAACTATGTAAAATGGGTGAAACAGTGATATTGTCGTTAAACATGAATGGTCTTTCATCACAGAAAAAACGTTATAGAATTATGAAGCTGGCTAGGGATAGTAGAGCTGATATCTTATTTTTATCAGAAACTCATAAAGGGAGGAAAAAATCAGATAAATTAGTTACCAATAGCGAGTGGCAACGGGTCTACAAGTCTAGAGGGATGGCAAAAAGCAGAGGAGTTGCCATCTTAATTAACCAAAGAATAATATTTCAATTAATTAATATTAAAAGAGACAAAGATGGGAGAATGCTATTTATTAAGGGGAAAATAAATAATAAGGTAGTAACTTTAGCAGTAATCTATGCCCCCAATGCAAATGCAAAACAATTTATAATGAATGTAAAGTGTAAATTAGACAATTTTGCGGAAGGCATAGTGATTTTAGCAGGTGATTTCAACTTGGAATTAACAGCAGGGAGGGGAGAAAAGAAAAAGTTACATTTAAATAAAATTAATATGTTGGACCTCCATGAAAATATAGTAAACAGGAATACATTTTATTCGGCAAGACACAATAAATTTAGTTGCATTGATTATATATTAATCAACAAAACAGGGGAGGTACATCTTAAGAAAGCAGAAGTTAAAAGCATTTGGTTATCAGACCATGTTCCACTGTTAGTAGTGATTGAAATGGATGTTAGTAGGCAACAAAGGATTTGGAGATATAACCCTGTGGTTTCAGCTAGTGAGAAAAATAGACTCAAATTACAAAAGGAATTGAGTGAATTCTTTAGTATTAACGAAACAGGAGAAATTAAGCAAACAATAGTTTGGGATACACACAAGGCTGTTATGAGAAGTAATTGTATTAGCACCGAAGCTTTTATTAGGAAATCCTGGGAAGCTGAAAGAGAAAGTCTATTAAAAGAGATAGATTTAATTCAAGAGACTTTGAAAACTACAAGAAATAGAGCCTGGAATATATTATTATTATCTAAGAAAAAGAAATTACAATCTCTTGAGGAAGAGAGATGGAATAAAACGAAGATGATTGTAAAACAGAGAATTATGGGCTGGGGGAACAAATCAATGAAACAAATGGTACATTATTTGAAAAAAAGAAAGGAGAAATCCCATATCTCTGCTTTAAAGGATAAGGAAGGTGCAATAAAACGTAGTAATGCAGAAATGGAAAAAATAATGAGTTATTTTAATGGGAATTTATACAAAAAAGAACATATTACAATGCAAACTATAGAGGTTAATGAGAAATTAACGGAAGAAGATAGACAAATTTTAAATGCAAAAATAACAAATGATGAGATATCTAGAGTTATTAAAGGGTTGAAACCTGCTAAAGCCCCAGGCCCAGACGGTTTTACTGGTGAATATTATAAGACTTATAAGAATGAATTATTACCGCATCTGGAAAAATTGTTTAATAATGTATTTGAGACTTTTGAAACCCCACAGTCGTGGAAAATTTCAGAAATTATAACTATCCCAAAGCCGGATCGTGATTTAATCGACCCAAGTTCCTATCGCCCTATCAGCTTACTTAATCAGGATTACAAAATATTTATGAAAATATTGGCAAACAGGGTAGAGAATATCTTACCAAAGATAATTGGAGATGACCAATATGGATTTGTTAAAGGAAGAAAGATTTATGAACCAATTAGAAACGTTGTTAATGTGATACACCATGCTATCACTACCAAAAGAAAATTAGGTATTTTAAAGTTAGATGTGTACAAAGCTTTTGATAAAGTTAACCATGATTACTTGTTTCAATTATGTAAAGATTTAAATATGGGAGATTCTTTTTGTAGAATTATAGAAACAATTTATAAGGATAATATAGCTTATATTAGAGTAAATGGCAACAGAACAGAGAAGATTAAAATTCAGAATGGAACTAAGCAGGGTTGTCCACTATCCCCAATGTTATTCGCATTGGCAATTGAGGTTTTAGCAAATAAAATTAGAAATGACAAGGAATGGAGAGGTTATCAAATAGGAAAACTTGAATTGAAATTAAATCTTTTTGCAGATGATGCTATAGTGTTGTCTGAAACCCCAATTGAAATGATGAAAAGAATAATGATCTTGCTCCAGGAATTCAAAGACCAATCGGGACTTATGATTAATATAGAGAAATTGGAGATAATTTGTTTAAATATAGGCCCAAAAGAGCAAATTGAGATACAAAAAGTATCAGGATTGAAACTAGGATGTAAAAAAATGAAATATCTAGGAATTTGGTTGTTTAAGAATCCGATTAAAATTGCGATGGCCAACTATAATTTAATATGGAAGAGAATTCAAAAGCAGATAAAAAATTGGAGGGAAAAAAGGTTGAGAAGAATTGCCAGGATCAGAGCCCTTAAAATGATGATAATACCAAAAATGATGTATTTATTTCAGGTTTTACCAGGTACTTTTCCTGGTGCAAAATTGAAAGAATGGGATAGTAAATTAAATTCTTGGATTGAAGGAAACAAAAGACCTAGAATAAGAAAAAAATGGCAGTTTGCCCACGAGAAAGAGGGGGGTGGGGGAGCCCGTGCTTAGTATTATATAGAGAAGCATTTCAAATAGAAAGATTAATTGAATTACAGTTATGGGGGGAAAAGAAGTGGGTGAAATTGGAAAAGGAAATTAATAATATAAATAATAAAGAGCTATTATTTAAAAAATGGAGTAGAATAGAAATCAATAATTTAACCGACCCTCTGAAAGCAAGCTTAGAAATATGGTCCAAATGGCAGGGAAAATGTGGAACTAGAAATTCAAAATTATCAACGTTACACGTATTGAATACAGGTAATGATGTTAATTTAAGCAGAATTATAAAAGTATTAAATAGCAAAGGGATAATGAGAATTGAACAATTATATGAGAAGGATGGAAGAGTTAGCAGAACTCAGTTGGAATGGTGGCTTGGTCAACAGAAATGGCTGCAGATTAATGCAATAAGTAAATATTTAAATAAAAGTGAGAATAAAGAAGCTTTCTTGTGAGAAGAAAATTGTTTAGAAAAAATAATAAAAGAAAAGATCAATGATACAAAAGCTCAAGCTAGTAACATATATAGAATGTTATTGCAAGTGGAAGAGGAAGTAATAAAAAGTTTGACAAGATGCTGGCAAAATGATTTACAAATAGATGAAAGTGAAATGAAAGAAATAGTAGAAAATATACATAAGATTAAAAATACAAGAGTTAAAGAGATGAGAAGGAAAATCTTACACAAATGGTATTATACACCGGCACAACTTGCACACTTCCAGGGGAAAGAGAAGGGCAATTGTTGGCATGGTTGCCAAAAGAAGGGAATCTTTATGCATATGTTCTGGGAGTGTGTAGAAATTCAGACATTTTGGAAGGAAGTGCAGAACGAAATTAATAAAATGTTAAATATTAATTGGACAATTACAAAAGAAATAGCGATTTTAATTAAACAAAGAGAATTAGGAGAATTCAAAGAAATAAAAACTGCAGCATTGGAAAGTGCTCAAGCAGTAGTTGTATTGGGTTGGAAAGAGTCTATAAAATGGACATTACAGAATTGGTACTGGTACATGGTGGATCACATACATTTTGAAATTATGGAAATAAGATTAAACAATTTTGATGAAAACAAATTGGAGAAGCTGATGGTACGATGGAATAAGGTGAAAGGTTATATGTTGAGTAGAATCTGTGATGTAAATGTGAAAAATAAACTGCAATCACTCTTTTAGTAATATTTAATGCAAGGTAGAGCCAAGGAAATATATATAAACAAACCAGAAAAATTTTGAACCCCTTGTAATGGGTGGTGGTGAGGGTTTTTTTTTTTTGTCTGTTAGGTGATGGGCACATGCACTGTGCACTGTTTTATGTTTGTTTTTATGTAACCATTTTATAAAAATCAATCAAAAAAAGACAAATGGCAACTTCAAATCTCAACTAACAAATGTCCTGTTTTACACACCGGAAAAAAGAACACAAAATCCAAACCTGGAGGACACGACCTTGTAGACAACCTTTATTCTGTTAAGAACCTTGGAATAATCATATCTAATGACCTAAGTGGCAGAGCCCACTGTAACAACATTGCCATAAAGGCACTAAGTATTGTTAATCTGATCTTGCATAGCTTCTTCTCTGGCAATATTACACTGTTAACCAAAGCATACAAAACATTTGTTGGACCAATTCTCAAATACTCAAATAAAGCTCACCTGTATGGAACCCACACTACATTTTGGACATTAATACAATTGAGAGAGTTCAGAAATAGTTCACAAGAAGAGCCCTCCACTCCACTGCTTGCAGCAGAATATCTTATTCTACCAAATTGAAATTTGGGTCTTAGATAGCTTAGAGCTACATCGCCTCCATTATGATCTAAATGTAGTTCATAAAATCATCTACCACAATGTCCTAAATGTCAATGAATACTTTGGCTTCAAAAGAGGGGACATGATCGAAACATTTAAATATGTTAAAGGGTTAAATAAGGTTCAGGAGGGAAGTGTTTTTAATAGGAAAGTGAACACAAGAACAAGGGACACAATCTGAAGTTAGTTGGGGGAAAGATCAAAAGCAATGTGAGAAAATATTATTTCACTGAAAGAGTAGTAGATCCTTGGAACAAACTTCTAGCAGACGTGGTTGGTAAATCCACAGTAACTGAATTTAAACATGCCTGGGATAAACATATATCAATTGTAAGATAAAATACAGGAAATAGTATAAGGGCAGACTAGACGGACCATGAGGTCTTTTTCTGCCGTCAGTCTTCTATGTTTCTATGTTTAATCACAACAATACATCAGAACACAATAGATCCAAATTCAATGTAAACCACTCCAAACTCGATTGCAAAAAATACGACTTCATCAACAGAGAGGGTGCTGGAATGCTGACTCTGTGGCATCTTCCCCACATCCCAAAAATTTTAACCTTAGACTGTCTACGGCCAACCTCACCACATTCCTAAGAGGTTTGTAAAGGGCATGCATAAGACTACTGTCCCTGTCCTACTGTCCTAATTGTCCTAATTTATGTGTACCTACTTTGCTTATGTTTAAGTATATACCAATGCCAGCTGTCTTGTATATGTTTGACAAATAAATAAAAATAAATAAATAAAAAATAAAGATTCAGATCATTAACAAATCCAAAATTACAAACCTATCTCAATATTAAATTCAAACTACAAACTATATAAAGTATATCAATAATGGCAGGATGAGTTTTTTAAAAATTAAAGGAGAGTGTACACCAAGAACGAAATAACAAGGGACAACCTTTTAAAAAACAGCACTGATTATCCTTGATACCCAGAAAACCTTTGATAAGGTAAATTGGAAATTTATGATTCGGCAATTAAATAATATGAAATTCGGGAGGAAATTTGTAAAAATGATAGAAGCAATTTATTCAAACAAAAGTCAAAAGTGGTCATGAATGGGGATGGCATAGAAAAATTTGATATAGAAAAAGGCGTAAGACAGGGATGTCAACTGTCTCCTTTTAATAAGAATTAGAGAAGAACAGGAAATCAAAGCATTAAAAATTAGAAAAGAAGAATATAAAGTTAAAGAAAAGGAAAAGTCAAAATTTTATTTAATATGGAATAAATTATATGAATGGTTAGAGGAGAGAAAGAAGAAGTAAAAAATTGTATACATAGGAGTAGGAAACAAGACTCTTGATATTTGAATGAGTATTATAAATGTTTAATGTAAAATATCATAAAAAACTTAAGAAAAAAATTAAGAAATATCACAAGAAACATAGAATAAGTAAATTACAATATATATAATATATAAAATAATATAAATGTGGACATACAACGATGCAAGCTTCATGTAAATAGGGGAAATTATTTTCCCAACATTTTGTTTGTTTTGTATGTGTATTCAATTAAAAAAATTACACACACACACACACACATATACACACACAAAAATATATGTATGTATAGGCAGTGTGTGTGGTGCGTGCATATATATGTATGTGTGTGTATGTATATATGTGTATACAGAGAGAAAGAGAGAGAGAGAGAGAGACATACACACACATATCCCCCAATACCTGGTGATTTTTTTGTCAAGTCTCCCTGGAATATGGAAGGAGCATACAGCTTCCTTTTTGCCTCTCGGTCCCACCAGGGGCCATATTCCAAGGCAGATAATTTTTTTAATAGCCAACAAATATAATCTATAAGTGTAACATATTTTTGCTGATAATGAAAAGGAAGGGAGACTACTATAGATCTATTTTGGGCTTATTTGCCTTCATCAGGTAGCCACACCCTTACTGGGATTTGAACCTGCAGCTCTGCCTTGCAAGGCAGTGGCCCGAGCCTCTAGGCTACAAGCTCACCTTCTGTATCAGCTTGTACCAGAGAAGGGTTATGTGTGATTTTTTGTGGAGTCAGCCTGGTATATGGAAACAGCATACAGCTTCCTTTTTGCCTCTCGGCCCCACCAAAGGCCATATTCCAAGGCAGATAAGGACAGAACATCAAGGGAACTAACAAAATTCATAATCATTTGATAACTGGGGAAAGGCCCTTAGATTTACCATCTAACTTTTATCATCAAAAATGGCACAAACTACCAATACCTTCTCTTTTTTTTTACTCTTAGATCAACTATTGTGTCATCACCCAGATGGCTGAGAAAAATCATTGTTTCCCTTTTTCATACCGGATGACCCCAAACCAAGAACCTCCTTACTCAGCAGTTGTCAAGCTGCTCCTCCACTTCCAATGGACATGGATCGGCCTCCTTTCTCAGGACAAAGAAAGAGGAGAAAAATTCAAAAGAAATTTTGAAATTCTCGCCTTAAAAAATGGGATTTGCATTGTCCTCTCAGGAACTGTCCCAGAAGCAAGTGTGCAGACAAGTACTGGAGAAAGTCTCATAAAAGAAAAAAGAAAAATGTTCCTTTCTCTTATCAAGAGTCAAATAAAAGTTATAGTATGCCAACTAGATTCTCAGGCCTCAGGAGTGTTAGCACTAATACTACAACACATTGATATGACAAATAAATCCATTGTGGGAAGGGTGTGGATTGCAACAACTTTGACAGCACTCAGCATAGAGAATTTTAACCTCTGGGTTGATCTCAAAAATAAATATGCTTTGTTTTCCTTCCTTATCCAGACAAACAGAAGGACTCAATATTATGACTTTAATTCTTATGCATCCATGATCCAATTGTATGGAAAGGAAGCGTTTCAGTGTTCTTACTCCAGTCCTTTGTTATCTAAGAAAGTTTGGAAAAAGTGCAGAGAAAAGGAGAATTGGAAATTCCCACCCCATGATGTGATTGCAAGAATCCTCTCTCGGGATTCCTCCAATATTTCCCATATAATTCAAATTGTGGCTTTGGTCCTCAGTGCTGCCTCTTCCTCCCGATGGAATAAAAAGAGAGTGCAAGTTGGAGACCATCAATCACCCCAGATTGTACAGCCATGGCAGGTAAGTCTTCTCCTTTGAGGTTATTTATTTATTTATTTATTTATTTATTTATTTATTTATTTATTATTTGGATTTGTATGCCGCCCCTCTCCGAAAACTCGGGGCGGCTCACAACAAGTGAAAAGACAATCCAATACATTAATCCAATTAATTAAAATATTATAAATTTAAGAAAAACCCCTATACTAACATACACACACACACAAGCATACCATATATAAATTCAACGTGCCCAGGGGAAGATGTTTAGTTTCCCCATGCCTGACGGCAAAGGTGGGTTTTGAGGAGTTTACGGAAGGCAGGAAGAGTAGGGGCAGTTCTGATCTCCGGGGGGAGTTGGTTCCAGAGAGCCGGTGCCACCACAGAGAAGGCTTTCCCCCTGGGGCCCGCCAACCGGCATTGTTTAGTTGACGGGACCCGGAGGAGGCCCACTCTGTGGGACCTAATCGGTCGCTGGGATTCGTGCGGCAGAAGGCGGTCTCGGAGATATTCTGGTCCAGTGCCATGAAGGGCTTTAAAGGTCATAACCAACACTTTGAATTGTGACCGGAAACTGATCGGCAGCCAATGCAGGCTGCGGAGTGATGGTGAAACATGGGCATACCTGGGTAAGCCCATGACTGCTCTCGCAGCTGCATTCTGCACGATCTGAAGTTTCCGAACACTTTTCAAAGGTAGCCCCATGTAGAGAGCATTACAGTAGTCGAACCTCGAGGTGATGAGGGCATGAGTGACTGTGAGCAATGAGTCCTGGTCCAGGTAGGGCCGCAACTGGTGCACCAGGCGAACCTGGGCAAACGCCCCCCTCGCCACAGCTGAGAGATGTTGTTCTAATGTGAGCTGTGGATCGAGGAGGACGCCCAAGTTGCGGACCCTCTCTGAGGGGGTCAATAATTCCCCCCCCCAGGGTAATGGACGGACAGATGGAGTTGTCCTTGGGAGGCAGAACCCACAGCCACTCCGTCTTATCCAGGTTGAGCTTGAGTCTGTTGACACCCATCCAGGCCCCAACAGCCTCCAGGCACCGGCACATCACTTCCACCGCTTCGCTGACTGGGCATGGGGTGGAGATGTAAAGCTGGGTATCATTCGCATATTGATGATACCTCACCCCATGTCCTTGGATGATCTCGCCCAGCGGTTTCATGTAGATGTTAAATAGCAGGGGGGAGAGGACCGACCCCTGAGGCACCCCACAAGGGAGAGACCTAGGAGCCGACCTCTGTCCCCCCACTAACACCGACTGCGACCGGCCAGAGAGGTAGGAGGAGAACCACTGAAGAACAGTGCCTCCCACTCCCAACCCCTCCAGCCGGTGCAGAAGGATACCATGGTCGATGGTATCGAAAGCCGCTGAGAGGTCAAGGAGCACCAGGACAGAGGACAAACCCCTGTCCCGGGCCCGCCAGAGATCATCCATCAACGCGACCAAAGCAGTTTCCGTGCTGTAACCGGGCCTGAAACCCGACTGCCGGGGACCTAGATAATCGGCTTCTTCCAAGGACCGCTGGAGCTGGAGTGCCACCACCTTCTCAACAACCTTCCCCATAAAGGGAAGGTTGGAGACTGGACGGTAGTTATTAAGCACAGCTGGGTCCAGGGAGGGCTTCTTGAGGAGGCGGCGCACCTTCCCCCTTCCAATTCCTCAATATTAAATTAGATGTAGAGATGATGAGATATTCCAAGAGCAGTTGCCCAGTTTGTAGCATTTGAGAGTGAGTGTCAACCTGAAGCTGACCTGACTGAGGCCACTTTGACGCTTCAGTGTGGCCACGCTGGAGCTGAGGGATAGTGAAGGGAAAATAGAGATATTTTCTAGGGATTTTCTAGCCAAAACAAAATACTGTCTCTTGGAAACCAAGGAGATTTTTACTGATGGACAGAGGGACAATGAGTGAAGTCACCAGACAACCAGATGACACCTTGATTGGACCGTGTGACATTTTGGAAAGGGGAGAAAAGCTTTTACTTTTAATTAGATTAAAATTGTGGGAACATTTAGAGTCAGTTTTAACCATTCTATTCCTATATGATAAGTACAATAAAACTGATATTCGAGTATCCTGCTTGTCTCGAAGTCCTGTTTGCTACGAGTTTATTACTTGGAACCTGACATTAAACTGACTTTAAATGTTCATAAGACCAAAGTTCAAGGATCTTTCACCACAGTGAAAGTGATCAACCTTGTTACAGTACAACTTAGACTCCCTCGCTTTTTAGGAAAGTGTATCTGGTTTTACACAGCAGTTTGCTAAGGCCAGTGATAGGCTCCCAGATCAGACCCAGTTCAGTGTGGATTGGGGGACTGTTAGTGATGGCAGTAGCGATGACAGTACAACAGACTCCCTCACTTTTTAGGGAAAGTGAATCTGGTATTTCACAGTAGCTTGTTAAAGCTGGTGGTAGGTTCCCAGATCATGTCTGGGAGTGAAATGCTGCTGGTCTGACCTGGATCAGGTGGACCAGTAGTGATGGCCACCCAGCAATGGCGGGCTGGCCATGTTCCCATATTGGTCCACTACTTTCATTTCATTTTCATTTATTGGATTTATATGCCGCCCCTCTCCGAAAACTCGGGGCGGCTAACAACAGTCATAAACAATATACAGTGAAAATCCAATACTAAAAACTAACTTAAAACCCCCTAATGTATAAAACCAACATACGTACAAACATACCATACATACAGTTGTATCAGCCTAGGGGGAGAAGAGGTCTTAATTCCCCCATGCCTGGCGGCAGAGGTGGGTTTTGAGTAGCTTACGAAAGGCAAGGAGGGTAGGGGCAATTCTAATCTCTGGGGGGAGTTGGTTCCAGAGGGCCGGGGCCGCCACAGAGAAGGCTCTTCTCCTGGGTCCCGCCAAGTGGCATTGTTTCGTTGACGGGATCCGGAGAAGACCCACTCTGTGGGACCTAACTGGCCGCTGGGATTCATGCGGCAGAAGGCGGTTCCTGAGATAATCTGGTCCGGTGCCATGAAGGGCTTTATAGGTCATAACCAACACTTTGAATTCTGACCGGAAACTGATCGGCAACCAATGCAGACTGCGGAGTGTTGGTGTAACATGGGCATATTTGGGAAAGCCCATGATTGCTCTCGCAGCTGCATTCTGCACGATCTGAAGTTTCCGAACACTTTTCAAAGGTAGCCCCATGTAGAGAGCGTTACAGTGGTCGAGCCTCGAGGTGATAAGGGCATGAGTGACTGTGAGCAGTGACTCCCGGTCCAAATAGGGTCGCAACTGATGCACCAGGCGAACCTGGGCAAACGCCCCCCTCGCCACAGCTGAAAGATGTTTCTCTAATGTGAGCTGTGGATCGAGGAGGACGCCCAAGTTGCGAACCCTCTCTGAGGGGGTCAATGTTTCTCCCCCCAGGGTGATGGACGGACAGATGGAATTGTCCTTGGGAGGCAAGACCCACAGCCACTCCGTCTTGTCTGGATTGAGTTTGAGTTTGTTGACACCCATCCAGGCCCCAACAGCCTCCAGGCACCGGCACATCACTTCCGCTGCTTCGTTGACTGGACATGGGGTGGAGATGTATAACTGGGTATCATCGGCATATTGATGATACCTCACCCCATGCCCTTGGATGATCTCACCCAGCGGTTTCATGTAGATGTTAAATAGCAGGGGGGAGAGGACCGACCCCTGAGGCACCCCACAAGGGAGAAACCTAGAGGTCGACCTCTGACCCCCCACTAACACCGACTGCGACCGACCGGAGAGGTAGGAGGAGAACCACTGGAGAACAGTGCCTCCCACTCCCAACCCCTCCAGCCGGCGCAGAAGGATACCATGGTCGATGGTATCGAAAGCCGCTGAGAGGTCAAGAAGCACCAGGACAGAGGACAAGCCCCTGTCCCGGGCCCGCCAGAGATCATCCATCAACGCGACCAAAGCAGTTTCCGTGCTGTATCCGGGCCTGAAACCCGACTGCTGGGGACCTAGATAATCGGCTTCTTCCAAGGACCGCTGGAGCTGGAGTGCCACCACCTTCTCGACAACCTTCCCCATGAAGGGAAGGTTGGAGACTGGACGGTAGTTATTGAGTACGGCTGGGTCCAGGGAAGGCTTCTTGAGGAGGGGGCGCACGAGCGCTTCTTTATAGAGTGTTGGAAAGACTCCCCTCCCCAAGGAAGCGTTGGTAATCTCCTGGGCCCAGCTCCGTGTCACCTCTCGGCTGGCCGAAACCAACCAAGAGGGACACGGATCCAGTGAACAGGTGGCAGAACTCACAGCTCCAATGGCCTTGTCCACTTCATCAGGTGTCACCAAGTCAAACTCCTCCCAGACAGATGGACAAAGACGTTTAGCCCCAGTCACCTCGACTGACTCGTTGTCAGTCGACTCTGTTTTACAATTGGAGTCGAGATCGGCCCGGATCCGAGCGATTTTATCAGCGAAAAACGTGTTAAAGTCCTCGGCACTACTCTGTAAGGGCTCCCCAACTCCCCCCTGATTAAGAAGGGAGCGGGTCACCCTAAACAGAGCGGCCGGGCGGGATTCCGCTGATGCAATCAAGGCGGAATGATACGCGCATCTTGCCGCCTTGAGCGCCACTTTGTAAGTCTTAATAAAAGCTCTTACAAGTGTTCGATCGGATTCGGACTTACTCTTCCTCCATCGCTTCTCTAGACGTCTCTTCTGGCACTTCAACTCCCGGAGCTCCTCGTTGAACCATGGAGCTCTACGGGGTCTAGCGCCACGGAGAGGTCGCAACGGCGCAATACGGTCAAGGGCCTCCGCTGCCGCCTTGTTCCAGGCCTCAGCCAGAGACTCTGCCGGACTGCGGACGAGTGTATCTGGAAGAACCCCAAGCGCCTTCTGAAAACCTTCTGGATCCATCAGGCGTCTGGGGCGGAACATCTTAATTGGTTCCGCCTCCCTGCGGGGGAGGATTGGAGCCAGGAAGTCAAGCCGCAGTAGAAAATGGTCTGACCATGACAAAGGCAACACTTCTAAGCCCCTTAGTCTCAGACCATTACTCAGTTGCTCAGAGAGGAATACCATGTCGGGTGAGTGCCCCCCCTCATGAGTCGGACCCTGAACTACTTGGGTCAGGTCCATGGCTGTCATGGTGGCCATGAACTCCTGTGCCAATCCAGAGGATTCGCCGAGCGACGGCAGGTTGAGGTCTCCCAAGACAATAAGTCTAGGGAACCCCACCGCCAGCCCGGCTACCTCCTCGAGCAGCACAGGCAGGGCTTGTGCCACGCAGCTGGGAGGCAGGTACGTGAGAAACAAGCCCACCTGAACCCCTAAGTCCAACTTCACCAGGAGGGACTCACAACCCGCAATCTCCGGAGCAACGAGTCTACGCAGGCAAAGGCTCTCCCTGGCTATAATAGCCACTCCTCCCCCCCTTCCCCGGGGTCGAGGTTGATGCCATATCTGAAACCCGGCTGGGCAAATTTCAGAGAGAGGAACTCCTCCCTCTGGGCCCAGCCAGGTTTCAGTTACACATGCCAGGTCGGCCTCCTCATCCAGGATCAAATCCCGGATGAGGAGAGCTTTATTTACCACCGACCTGGCATTGAGTAGCAGCAACCTGAGCCCAGGGCCAGATTTACACTCATCACCAGTATTCTGGGTTGAGCTCACGGAGCCGGAACAAGGGATCGTTATTAAGCAACGATCCCTCCTTCCCCTGTAACGGCTAGCTCCGTGACTCCCGCCATATCTGCCTCTCCCCAGCAGCACTGAAATATCCTGACCCTCTGTCACCCCAGAGATAGCCGCCCCTCCCCCTCCCGCCTCTCCAGCGCCAGGTTGGCCAAGTGTATTATTTACATCACTCCCATTCATTTCACCCATACTATGATCCCACCCATCCCATCCGTCCCATCCATACCAATCATTTGCTCCATACACCCTATGCCCATCCCAGTTATCCATCAATAAAACACCCCCCAATAATTTAGTTAAAATATAAATCAATTAATTAAAATACTACAGTTAAAATACTAATAAAAGAAGTAAATACAAATAGAAAATATAGAATATATAAAATATAGGTAATAGTGTAACAATTCAGTTGATTAAAATGAACCCAGTCAGCAGCAAATAACAACAGCACCAAGGTCTCAGGTAGTAAAGTCAGAAATTGCTCAGAGTCAAGAGTCATTCTATATCTCCCCCACTCCTCAGAGAAGGGGCGGTAGAACGTCCTTATCCCAAGTATGCTGGTTATTAAATTAATTTCCCTGTCTCTCAGAGTCCTTAGTGTCAATGATGATTTCAGATCTTCCTTCTCTCTTGTCTCATCCACTCTTACAGTGCCTCCAAACCGCACTGGTCGGCCCTCCGTTGATTCCCAGTAGTTTTGCAGCAGAGTCTCATTACTATAGGTCTCATAAATTGACATGCCCAGTCTGTTGTGTTCCCAGCAATAGCCAAATTGGCAATCCAGACCTCTATGCAGCCACAGTATGCTCCTTTGGTGGTCATAGTGGTACTCTCCTCCTTGGCCTCTTTGTTTTCCCATAGCCCTCTGTCTCCTCTCTCTCCTCCTCCTGCAGTTCCCCACTTGGCTGGTCTTTTGACGCCGAACACCCCCACCATTTGGTGTTCCCGCGTCTCGGGACCGCTTAGTGTATCTGGTGGGTCTGGCTGTTTCAATTTGGCTGGCTCGATAACTCAGCTCAGCCTCTCAGTCTCTGAAACTCTCAGTCTCTGAAGGTTGTAACTCGGTGAAGAAAAGAGAGAAAAGGGCTGCAGGTAGTTTCGATCTGATTTGCGGCCGCCATTTTCCGCGCCCCAGCTGATTCCTCAGCAAATTCCGCGGCGGTGACAGTCCAAAGCAGGCGGCGCGGAGCCGGGGGCAGCGGGATCCTCCCAGGCAAGGCACAGGCTGGGCACAGGGTTCCTTCTACAGCTCTAGCCCCCCTATCCTCGACAAAGTCGCTGCGGCCAAGATGTTGCAAAATAAACGCCGCGGAGCAGGGGGGGGGGGTAACGGAAGCGCCACGGAGCAGAGGGGCAGCAAGGACCCCCTGAGCTGGGACGAGCCGACTCCTGAGCCCAAATCCCAAATGCTCACCCTCCGAGCCACCGGGCTGCAAATGAGCTGCAGACGGGCCGTCCGGCGCCTCCGGCTCCCTCCCGACAGCACAACACAGCTCAGCTGCAAACAGCAGCCGCCATTCTGCCGCGTCTCTGTCAGTCCGTCTCCAGGCGGGTTCGCGGCCAAGCAGCTCACCAATGCCGCGAACACCGCCGAGCCCAAGGTCTCCAGAAGCAGGGACACCTCACCTCCAAAACAGGTTGTTGCCTTGACGTGGGAGGTTTCTATATTTTCTATATTTTCTGATGTTTAACCGTAGTCCGGTGGAGATGTAATTCCACCCTCCTCCCCCCACCGGAACCGGAACTTTCAAGCCACTTGCTCATCCTGCAAGCAGGTGTCCCAGCACTGCACATTCTGTAGAACATGATTTCGTGCTGGAAGAGGGTTGTGGGAAATGCGGAACACATGAGCAGTCTGTGCCTGGGCCTTCAGCCATCTGAAAATTGAACCGTGCCAGGGAATTTTCCTGCATGGCCTTAATGAGGGCAGAGGCAGCTAGTGAGGCTTTGAGTGTGGAGCTTTGAGGCTGGGAAGGACTCTACATGCTTTCCTGCCTTACACATGGCCAGCTTAGAAAAGGAGGCAAATGGAAGGCCACGTGAAAGGCAGGAAAGCATGTCAGGGCAGTGGAGAAGGGAGGTAGCAGTATATTACTAGGTGGTTCCGACTAGGTGGTTCTGCCCCAGATGCCTGATGGATGAAGAGAGTTTTCACAGGGCGCTTGAGGCTATTCCAGATGCACGGCGGAGTCTCTTGCTGTAGCCTGGAACAAGGCTGCAGCAGGGGCTCTTGACCGGATTGCGCTGTTGCAACCTCTTTGCGACACTAGACCTCGGAGAGCTCCTTGGTTTACCGAGGAGCTCCGGGAGTTGAAACGCCAGAAGAGATGTCTAGAGAAGTGATGGAGGAAGAGTAAGTCTGAATCCTATCAAACACTTGTAAGAGCTCATATTAAGACTTACAAAGTGGCGCTCAAGGTGGCAAGGTGCGCGTATCATGCTGCCTTGATTACATCAACGGAATCTCACCCGGCCGCTCTGTTTAGGATGACCCGCTCCCTTCTTAACCAGGGGGGAGTTGGGGAGCCCTTACAGAGTAGTGCCGAGGATTTTAACACATTTTTCGCTGATAAAGTCGCTCGATCCAGGTGGACCTCGACTCCGATTGGATAACAGAGTTGACTGACAATGAGTCAGTCGTGGTGACTAGGGCCCATACTTGTCCATCTGTCTGGGAAGAGTTTTATCTGGTGACACATGATGAAGTGGACAAGGCCATTGGAGCTGTGAGTTCCGTCACCTGCTTACTGGATCCGTCTCCCTCCTGGCTGGTTTCGGTCAGCAGGGAGGTGACATGGAGCTGGGTCCAGGAGATTGTCAATGCTTCTTTGGGGGGGTCCTTTCTGGCTCCCTACAAGGAGGCACTTGTGCGCCCCCTCCTCAAGAAGCCTTCCCTGGACCCAGCCATTCTCAACAACTATCATCCAGTTTCCAACCTCCCCTTTATGGGGGAAGGTTGTTGAGATGGTGGTGGCGCTCCAGCTCCAGCGGTCCTTGGAAGAAGCTGATTATCTAGGCCCTCAACAGTTAGGATTCAGGCTACAGCACAGAAACTGCTTTGGTTGCGTTGATGGATGATTTCTGGCGGGCCTGGGACAGGGGCTTGTCCTCTGTCCTGGTGCTTCTTGACCTGTCAGCGGCTTTCAATACCATCGACCATGGTATCCTTCTGTGCCGGCTGGAGGGGTTGGGAGTGGGAGGCACTGTTCTTCAGTGGTTCTCCTCCTACCTCTCCTGTCAGTCGCAGTTGGTGTTAGTGGAGGGTCAGAGGTCGACCTTTAGGTTTATACCTTGTGGGGTGCCTCAGGGGTCGGTCCTCTCCCCCCTGCTGTTTATTATCTACATGAAATTGCTGGGCAAGATCATCCAGGGACATGGGGTGAGGTTTCATCAGTATGCTGATGATACCCAGCTGTACATCTCCACCCCATGTCCAGTCAGCAAAGCAGTGGAAGTGATGTGCTGGTGCCTGGAGGCTGTTGGGATCTGGATGGGTGTCAACAGACTCAAGCTCAACCCTGATAAGACGGAGTGGCTGTGGGTTTTGCCTCCCAAGGACAATTCTATCTGTCCGTCCATCACCCAGGTGGGGGGAATTATTTACCCCCTCAGAGAGGGTCCGCAACTTGGGTGTCCTCCTTGATCCACAGCTCATATTAGAGAAACATATTTCAGCTGTGGCGAGGGGGGTGTTTGCCCAGGTTCGCCTGGGGCACCAGTTGTGGCCCTACCTGGACCAGGAGTTACTGCTCACAGTCACTCATGCCCTCATCACCTCGAGGTTCAACTACTGTAACGCTCTCTACATGGGGCTACCTTTGAAGAGTGTTCGGAAACTTCAGATCGTGCAGAATGCACATGTGAGAGCAATCAGGGGCTTCCCCGGGTATCCCGATGTTACACCAACACTCCGCTGTCTGCACTGGCTGCTGATCAATTTCCAGTCCCAATTCAAAATGTTGATTATGACCTATAAAGCCCTTCATGGCACAGGACCAGAATATCTTTGAGACCGCCTTCTGTTGCACAAATCTCAGCGACCGGTTGGGTCCCACAGAGTTGGCCTTCTCCCGTCGACTAAACCAGCGTTTCCCAACCGGTGTGCTGCGGCACACTAGTGTGCCGCAAGACATCATCAGGTGTGCCGCGGCGAGAGGCGGCGGAG